>NW_027150781.1:0-685578 GCF_020186115.1 Histomonas meleagridis
GAAGGAACATCCTTACGGCGACGATCATAACGGATGGCACCTATTGAGATGATTGGGAGAACAATAACCCAATTCTCAACCAACTGAGGATTCTCCTTAATAAAGCCCTTAAGTAGGCCAACATTACTGAAATATATGGATTTAACTTGTCCTTCGGAGTCTGGCATAAGACATGGAGCAGGGGGAGTAAATACTGGAGGAGGTATTGGATACGGTTTTTCATCGTCTTCCGAATGTAAGGATTCAGGATAAACATTATTAAAATCAAAATCATTGTCACTGAAGTTAAAATTATCAAAGGATTCTTCATATTCCATTTGTTGAAAAATAAAAATGATATTCCCACATTAGTGTCAAGTAGGAACTTGCTTATTCCTTATTTATTATAAAATTTATTATTTACTAATATCAATTGAATACTTTATTTAGAAAAGTGATGGCATAAATAAAATCTAAAAAGAATGCCAAATTTAATTGAAAAAATGCCAAAATCTGAGAAATAAATGCCAAAAAATTAATTTCACTTTATATAATGGGAGCAAAGAGATGTATTAAAAAGAATAATGTTAGAATTAATGTCGATGGTGATAGGAGTATAAGTCAGATTAATCCGAGAGCTTGCAGATGGGTTGGAACCCTTAATAATCCTCCAGAAGATTGGCAAATCGTGTTGAAAAACGTATCAGAAGAACTCAATATCAAATACCTTATCGCAGAAAAGGAGTTTGCCCCTTCTACAGGCACTCCTCATATACAATTTTATTTTAGATTATCTTCAAAACTTCATAAAAATACAATAACTAGTAAATTACATGGCTGTTTCATTGATATTGCTAGAGGATCTGAGGTTTCAAACTACAAATATTGTACCAAAACTGGTGTCGAAATATTAGAAATAGGTAGTCCAATTGGAGCGATTGAGAATGAACGAAATAAGATTGAAAAAACAAGAGAGATGCTAAATGATGTTATAACAATGCCTTGGATTGAGTTCGAAGCAAAATGGCCTTACCAGGCATTTCACCATTACAATAAGCTCAATGAGTACAAACTGAGACACGAGAAAACAGAAAACGTATGGAATGGAAATCTAAAGAGTAAAAATAAATGGATATATGGGCCGCCAGGAACAGGAAAGAGCCGGTGGGCGAGACAGCAAGCTACGAATTTAAATAAAGTGTACAAGAAAAATCTCAATAAGTGGTGGGATGGGTTCCACAATGATGAAGCAGAGGTTGTGGTCTTAGATGAAATGAACCCAAATAAAAGTGTCTTAGTCGATCAGTTGAAGGACTGGGGAGATCGTTACCCTTTCCAGGGGGAAGTAAAAGGATCAGCAATGACATTAGATCCTGGCCGTTGGTTTCTAATAGTTACAAGTAATTTCTCTATTGAACAGTGTTTTCCGAACAGCGAGGATCAGGAGGCCATTAAACGCCGATTTGATGAAGTAGAGATAAAAAGTGCTGAGGACATACGTCTAATGGGTCAATTAGACAAAGGAATTCTGAAATAAAAGAATTCAATTTTGACAATTTTTAACCTTAAATTATTTTTAAGGTACCACAAAATTGAATGGCATATTGACTAACTTTGTTAGTGGTCCAAAAAAAAAAAGTACGGTTTACGATCAAAATGAATTCAAAAGTGAAAATAAAGTATTCAATTCCGAACGATAGACCAATTTTAATGGTCCAAAAAATATTTTTTTTCTCGGTAATATAATCTTGACTGAGGTACCACTAACGTCCTCCGCAAGATAGGGACCGAGAAAAAAATTTTTATTTTTAAACGTCCTCAGATAACGGTCGTAATTGAATTAAGAAAAAGCGCCTAACCCCCACCCCTATTGCACTTTATTCACTTACCTCATCGAGATTATTATAGACACAAGGAAATATGTGACCTAGTTTTCGATCTCTTTCCAAATAAAACAAGAGGAACAATAACAGATTTAAGCAAACAATTCAATATTCCAGAATCTACCATTCGTGGGTGGTACCACAAGTGGGAACTTAACAAAGCATGGCGACCTTACGACAGCTCAGTTCACGGGATTCATCATCGTATATTTACCGATGCTGAAGAAAAATCAATTGCTGATTACATCCGATTTAATTTTATAACGCTAGGGTTTTTGTTTCAAAACAAAGACTTCGTTAACCTCGCATCTCAAGGATTTCTTGAAAAGCATATGGATGATGATGAAATCCTTGATGTGAAGTTCAGTCCTAAGTTTGTAACTGATTTTAAAAAGCGCAATAAACTGAGTAGTAGGCGAGCTCGGTACAGGAGAAGACCAAAGGTCAAAGATATGGAAATCGATAAATGGATCAATGAAGTCAAAGAATTAATTGAAAGCAAACCAGCAAATAGGATCATAAATGCTGATGAAACTTCCTGGAAAATCTTGCCCTCTTCGATAACTACATGGGCAGATTCTGGATCAGATGCAATTGACATCAAAGTTTCAGATTCAGAGAAAAAAATGATTACTGTAATGGCCTCGATCACATTCGCTGGCACCAAGCTCCCATTATTCATGACCGAATTAGTTGAACGAACACAACTTGGTGATATTTCATATCACATGTCAGCCCATAGCGAATCAGGATGGATGGAACAAGATAATTTCGAAAGTTACTTAATATGGCTTAGACAACAATATAGTGATGATGACACGTTGTATCTAATCATTGACCAATTTCCAGTTCACAAGACAACTATGTCCATGCAATTGGCAAATGCATTGAACATAAAAATGTTCTTTATTCCTGCTGGATCAACAGATAAATACCAACCACTCGATTATCGCGTTTTTGGGTGTTTGAAGAACGTTGCCAAAGATAGTATTCATCGATTTATTCATGAAAATCCGGGCAAAAAAATCGGGATGAAATATGCGGTTCAAGTACTTATATGGGCATGGGAACACCTTAATTCTGATGTTTTGAACGAAGCATGGTCAATCTATCAATCAATTTGAAATAAATAAACAATTTTGATCAAATTTTTACTAGAATAATTAAAAAACAGTATACCGAGAACAACTGCATTGTTGTTATTGAATTTTTGGCTTTTTTTAGATTTTCATATCTGATATCAGATAATTTCAAATTTTAAAAAATTCTTTCTAACTTTGCCCATAAGATCCATTAGTACTTTTAATGTGATATACATGCAAATTAGGCGTCGTGAAATCGTGAAATTCGAAATATACGTGAAAATCTTAAATTCCTATCGTTCCAACGATAGAATTCGCGAATTGTAGGAAACAGGGTATTTTGCACGACGGTTTAAAAACCGTGATTTATTATTCAAATATTTCCCGGTTATTAACTTTTTGTATGGAAATTTCCATTGATTTTGAAATAACCGAAAAAATTGAATATTAAAATCTTATCGTACATGCCAAAAAAACGGAAGACACACAACCCGAATTAAGAGCTGGAATTGCCTTAGTTGGTGACAGTGGGGTAGGAAAAACATCCCTTGTCGAAAGGTTCAAGTATTCAACCTACAAGGAAGAACGTCATTCAACAATAGGAGTATCTTTTCAAACTTTTCCATATCATTACAATGGGCGCAAAGTTACCTTCAATGTTTTTGACACAGCAGGGCAAGAGATGTACAGAGGTATTTTGCCTATTTATTTTAAACAAGTTCAATCATTCATTTGTGTTTATAGTATAAACTCTATAATCACTTTTGAAAATATTGGGTTTTGGCTTGACGAAATAAATAAGTATTCAAGCAGTTCAAATCCCATTATTTATATTGTTGGAAACAAAAATGATTTAATTTATCAATGTCAAGAGACAGTTTCTTCATCAGAAGCACATGAATATGTGTCATCTTTAAATCTTGACGCTAAGTTATTCATTGCTTCTGCGAAAACTGGTGAAGGAGTAGAGGAAATATTTAATTCCATTTTCCTAGACATATGTAAAAAAGAACGTTTTGAATGTGAGAAAACAATTGAACGAAAGGAACAAACAAAGGAGGGTAAATGTTGTAGCTAACTTTTGAACAAGATCTTTAAATTTAAAAATTGATGATAAATCTTCAATATTCAATCAAACCTATACGATTAATTGTTAGTATTTATGAATGTTTTGCTTAACCCGTCACGTTCGATTTTAATAAAAAATAAAAAGAAAATTTTTGTTCACTTCCCTTGTGCTAAAACCGTTAAATTTCAATGGTGGGCAAAAAATCATTGAATGCAACCACTATAAATTGAATCAGATCATTTTAAAAAATGCAAAAAGAAGAACTTCAGCATGAACTAAGAGCTAAAGTTGCTCTAATCGGTGATAGTGGAGTGGGAAAAACATGCCTTGTTACTAGTTATAGGTATTCGATTTTCAATGAAAATCACTTCCCAACAATTGGTGCAAATTTTGACACATTCAAATATCTTTCTTCCAGCGGACGCAAAGCCGTCATTAATGTTTTTGATACGGCAGGGCAGGAAGCTTATAGATCTGTTTTACCACTTTACTATAGGGGCTCCCAAGCATTTATATGTGTTTATGATATAATGGCACAAGAAACTTTTAACAATCTTAACATGTGGCTAAATGAAATTCGAGAGAATTCTTCTGATGCAAATCCACTTATTTATATTGTTGGTAACAAAGTGGACATACAAAATTGCAAATCTCCTGTTTCGAGGGAAAGTGCAAATGCATATGCAAATTCTTTAAACTTTAAAATATTTTTTACCTCAGCAAAAACAGGTGAAGGTGTTGAAGATTTGTTTCATTCCGTTTTTGAACAAATTTGTAATTCCGATAAAAATGAAGAAAAGAAACTATTTGAAGAAAAACAAAATAACTCACCAACACATAAAAGCGACTGTTGTTGATTGATAAAAACATATGTAAATTGCAAATAAAATTAATATAATGTTTTTGGTTTTAATATCAACTCTTTTTGTTTATATCCAAATGTTTTAATTAGTGTAAGATATGAAAACTCACTGTTTTATTAAGCACATCCCAATTTAATTTTCTTCTATTAACATATTAAACGTTCGTTTGGGTGGTTGTACGTTTTGACTATCTTTGTTTGGCTTTCCTTTTTCATGCAAGACGTAAAGCTCTTCGGAAAATGGTCTTATTCCGATATTGATTTTGAACAACTCGACAAAGCCCTTGTTGATTACATCTCAGTCCACGAAAAGCAACAAGTTATCCTTCCACATACTGCAGGACGTTATCAACATCAACAATTTCACAAGGTAAATTGCCCACTTGTTGAGCGTTTCGTTTGCTATCTCATGTGTCACGGTCGTAATGCAGGTAAGAAACTTATGGCAATCCGCATCGTTCGCCAAGCATTTGATCTTATCAATTTAGTAACAGGTGAAAACCCACTTGTCGTCTTTGTTAAGGCTGTTCAATATTGTGGCGCTCGCGAAGATTCAACACGTATCGGTGTTGGAGGTACAGTTCGTCGTCAAGCATGCGATGTTTCTCCACTTCGTCGTATCAATCAATCACTTGCTCTCATAACAGAGGGTGCTCGTAAGTCAGCTTTCCGCTCATCTAAAACAATCGCTGAGTGCCTTGCTGATGAACTCATTGCAGCTTCAGGAAACACAAACGATAGCTATGCTGTCCGTAAGAAGGATGAACTTGAGCGCATTGCCAAGTCTAATCGTTAAAAAATTCATCTAATTAATATTAACATTTTTCTTCTTTTTAATCACTTTTTAAATGATTTATAAACCTTCCAATTTTTGGGAGTGTGTTTCTGTTAAATGTGATCGTTTAAAATTAGGGGGACTTGAAATATCGGTATCACTTCAAGACATCTATAATGAATTCTACGATAAACTTTATAGAAGGTGAAAAGAGGGATAACAATGAATCTATCGCATATGTTAATTTACTTGTTTCTCTTGAACGAATTATATTTAATTTAACAGAAAGAAATCTTGATTCATCAATCGATAAAATAATGAAATTATTCGATATAAATCATCCCTATTCATATAATTTTATAATAGGAAGTTTGGTTTACTTTGCATATTTTTCAACACCAAATAAATCATATGATTTATACCTCAAATTTTTGGAATCTATACAATTAAGAGAAGAAGAAATGAACAAAAATATTTTCAAAATATTAAAGATTTTTATTAATTATATATCAGATATTGAATCACAAGAAGCATATTTTCTAATTGAACAAATGAAAGTAAGAAATTTAATTGATAACGATAATATTCATGATAATATGATTAAAAAACTTTTCATATGTCCAAATAAACAATCAATACATAACATTTCTTTATGTTTTGCCCATTACATGTCAAATAAAGAGATTAGTGAATCAATAAAAGCCAATCAATTTTCCAAATTCTTTTCAAACAACGAAGATATGCTCAAAAAGAATGATTGGGAACTTCATAAGAAATTAATTGAAGAAGGAATCAATCCAAATAAAATGACAAAAATAATTCGAAATGATGAATTAGAAAAGCTTCAAGAAATATCATCACAAGATGATTTTGATTTTAATCAGAAAATTGAACCATCACTTTATGAAAGATGTTCATTTATTAATGTAAAAAATGTTTCATTAATTGATTATGCAGCATTCTTTGGATCTATTAAATGTTTTAAATATTTACTTATGAATGGAGCAAAAATAGAAAACACAGGTAAATATGCAGTTGCTGGTGGAAACTTAGAAATAATTCATTTATGTGAACAGAATCATTCAACATTTGAAGAAGCATGTAAAATTGCAATTGAATTTCATCGAAATGATATCTTTAAATATATATATGAAAATAAAACAGAAAAAACTGAAGAAAAAATTGATGTTTTAGAATATTTATGTATTACCTATGGAAATTATGAAATTCTTTTCTTTTTGGAAGAACAAATGAGGATCAGTGAATCTATTATTACTGAAACAGCAAAATTAGGAAATTTATATCTTATTAAATATTTCTTTCATAAATATCAAATCCCAAATAATATTTTAGTTTTTGCTGTAGAATCAGGAAATATAGAACTTGTTAAATATATTCTTGAACAAAAAGGAATTGATGTTAATGCTATGGGAAATCATTTTTTATATTTAATATTTATATTAATAATTTTGGGTTTTAAAATTTTATTTGGTATTTATTCTTACTTATTAGAATAGCACTTATTCTTGCATCTGAAAAAGGTAATATGGAACTTGTGAAGTTACTTCTTGAACAAAAAGGCATTGATATTAATAAAAGAGGAATTTTTTTGTTTCATATCATATTTGCTTCAATTATTTTTTAATATTTCTTTATATTATTTGGAAATTATTTAATTTAATTAACTCAGCACTTATTTGTTCAACTTTAAATAATGATATAGAAATAGTTAAATT
Organism: Histomonas meleagridis; assembly: GCF_020186115.1. Classification (NCBI taxonomy): domain Eukaryota; phylum Parabasalia; order Tritrichomonadida; family Dientamoebidae; genus Histomonas; species Histomonas meleagridis. The sequence continues at coordinate 7,387 of NW_027150781.1, forward strand.
ACTTCTTGAACAAAAGGATATTGATGTTAATGTTAAAAATGTTTGTATATTTCGTTTAATGTTTGTTTAAATCATTTTATATATTAAAATAATATTTGGAAATATTTTCAAATATTTGAAACAGCACTTATGATTGCGTCATCAAATGGATTTATAAATATAGTTAAATTACTTATTGAACAAAAAGGAATTGATATAAATGCTAAAAATGTTGAATTTTTTTGTTTATTATTTATTTTAATAATTTTATATTTTAAAATAAATTTTGAAATTTATTCCATATGTTGAGATCAGCACTTACAAAGGCATTCCAATATTCACATTTAAATATTATTAAATTACTTCTTGAACAAAAAGGAATTGATGTTAATGCTAAAGATATTTATTTGTTTTACTTGAAGTTCATTTGAATAATTTAAAATTACAAAATAATATTTGGAAATTACTTAAATTACTTTTGACAATGTTTATATGGGCATCTTCAAAAGGATTTATAGATATAGTTAAATTACTACTTGAACAAAAAGAAATAGATATTAATGATAAAACTATTTATGTGTTTTATTTAATATTTATTTTAACAGTTTTTTATTTCAAAATAATATTTGGAAATTATTTTATTTATTTGTAACTGCACTTCATATAGCAATTAGAAATAATAATACAGAAATAGTTAAATTACTTCTTGAACAAAAAGGAATTGATATCAATGCTAAAAACATATATTTTTTTCATTTTATGTTGACTTTCATAATTTCATATTTCAATATAATGTTTGGAAATTATTTAAATTATTTGATACAGCACTTATTTTAGCATCTTATGAAGGTCATACAGAAATAGTTAAATTACTTCTTGAACAAGAAGGAATTGATATTAATGTTAAAGGAAATATTTATTTATAAAATTTTATATTTCACAATAATATTTGGAAATTATGTAAATTATTTAATACAGCACTTATGTTTGCATCTGAAAATGGTCATATAGAAATAGTTCAATTACTTCTTGAACAAGAAGGAATTGATATTAATGCTAAATATATTTATTTGTTTTATTTATAATTTATTTTAATAATTTTATATTTCAAAATAATATTTAAAAATTATTTAAATTATTTAATACAGCACTTATTTTAGCATCTGAAAAAGGTCATACAGAAATAGTTAAATTACTTCTTGAACAAGAAGGAATTGATATTAATGCTAAAGATAATTATTTGTTTTATTTAAAATTTATTTTAATAATTTTATATTTCAAGATAATATTTGGAAATTATTTTAAATGTTTTATACAGCACTTATGATTGCATCTAGAAATGGTCATATAGAAATTGTTAAATTACTTCTTAAACAAAAAGGAATTGATATTAGTTCTAAAGATATTTGTTTATTATAACTAAAATTTATTTGAATAACTTCATATTTTTTCATTGTATCTGGTAATTATTTAAATTATTTAGTACAGCCCTTATGAATGCACTTAATTATAGTCATCCTGAAATTGTTGAAATATTACGCCAATATGAAAATTCTAATAACATATGTAAATAATATAAGTTAAACTATTAAATCCAAGAATTATCGAGAAACAACGGATTTCATAAAAAGATGATTTTTATTATTTTTTTTCTTTGGCTCCTATACAAAATTTTTATCCAAACAATAAACACATTACAAGAAAAGTAAATGACAAATTATATCAAAGAAAAAAATGGAAATTTAGAGATATTATGGTAAAAATGCATTTTTTTACAGAAAGCAAAAGAAAGATATTTCATATTTTAAACAAGCACAATATGTTTATCTTGAGTAGTACATTGAATTTTTGAATTATTTATAATGTTTCATATATATTTAAACCGCTGGCAAATGAATAGAATTAGACAAAATTAGATTAAGATATAATGATTTTTTAAAATTTTCTTTTCCTTTTGAATTTTGTCACTTTCCATTTAATTGTGCGCGATGTAATACTTTTTCAAAGCAAAACGATCATTTGTAAATGATCCCCTTGATAACCACATGCAAAGGAAATGTTATCATCATTTACATTCATGTAGTTGCTATATATATATTGGGATTTCTTATTGGGAATATTGATCACCCGCTTCCGAATCTACCAATTTTCGCTTGTACAATATGCTATCGAATTTTTTTTAAAAAGTATTGTGTCTGAACGACCGTTTAATCTTGTGGATTTTAACGTTTTCTTTAGGATAATTTCGAGATGCAACCTTCCACACTTCATTCTCAGCTTGAATCTTGGGCACATTCAAACAACGATTTGTTTGCTCGCCATGGTCTTACTGAGTCCAAAATCTCTGTTTCTAAAGGGCCAGCTCTTTGGAAATCATCTGGAATTAATTATCCAAGTAATTTTGATCATCCCGGGATTACCTTTTTTGAAGCACCATCTGTTGTCGTGAACAGAAATTATTCATATCCAAATCCATCAAATTTATCAGATTGTTCACCTCAATATAATTTATTCACATATGATTCTAGTAAACTACCTGAAGATGCTCCAGAAGATTTAGATGAAATTGTTAAAAGGTCACCTCCTTTAGTTTCAGTTTTTACAAAAAATCAATTTCCTCCACCACTTCAAGATCAAAGAACAGATGTAGGAATTTTAAAACCAGGACAAATTCTATATTATACTCTTACCTTTGACACACTTTCTTCAACATCACCAATTATTGAACCCATTGTTATTAATGTTTTTTTATGGGATCTTGACAAGCATAAAAAACTTTCGGCTATTTGGCGTTTTCTTCCTAGCGCTGATAATTGTGAAAAAAGCTTAATGGAATTAATTCAACCGACAATTATTAATGGCCCTACATCTATGTCAATACCACATACACAATCGCACAAACGCATTGCTATAATTGTATCTCTTGATAGGCTTTTATTAAAATCAGCCGGTTCATCACTTACTAAATATTATGAGAAAAGTGGGAGCTCAGCAAGAAACGCTGCGTTAAATGATCTTCATCAATGTAATCAAAAATGGACATTAATCACATTTGCATGGGCATGGAGACCATATACTGTTTTGCCAACTTGTGATTCAACTCCATTCAAATTCACCAACTTTTTCAGCACACAAACGGTCTCCGACTTTTTCTTAACAACCGCCCTTTCAAATTCAGTTCATTCAAAAGATAAACCGATACCGTTTGAAGTTCAGTTTAAAATCAGCAAAGAGAATCCACAAATCCCTAAACTTCAACATCGATTTAGCTTTCCAGTATCTCCATTATTAACTTTTGTAAATGAATTAGTTATCCAACCAATTCAAGCAAGATTCAAATTTCCACGACATATTCATGGGCGAAATATTGTAGCAGAAATTCAAATTGTTAGTGATGGGAAACCTATAAAATGCTTTGAAGGAAGTGACATATTTATTACTCATTGTCAATATCATGAAGAAACGCCATATTTTAGTGAGGACATTATTGCACAATTACCATTAACTTTAACGACAAACACAAAATTATTCATAAAGTTTTATCATGCGTCAGTTAAACCTAAAGCCAAAACTAACAAAATTTCGTGTGGCACATCGATATATAATTTATTTAAAGAAGATGGCTCATTTATTAATAATGGAATTCATAATTCAGGAATTTCATATTTAAATGATAATGAAATTGTTACTGCGTTAGAGAACAATTTTTTCTCATTTAATATTATCTTAAATAGTAATATTTATTCAAGTGATTTACAAATCACGAACATATTTAAGAACAAATTAACGCAATTAAAGCCAACGGAATATAATTTGTTAATACCACATTTATATTCAGTACTTGATAAAATGATCACTAATATTAACAATAATGATAATAATGGATTTAATGGATTAATCCAAATATTATCAGTGTTTCAACGTGATCGAAATCATCAAGAATCACAATACTTAATATTTTATTTAAAGTTTTGCGCATTACGACATGAAGAAGAGAAAACTTTTCATCAACGATTTATACCAATGTGGAAAAACTATTTAAAGAATAATGAATTCTCACAGAAACGTCCCGACTTTATTAATTGTTGGTTTCTATTAGAGTTAATCACGAAATCGATATTAATCTCAAAAGAAAGTGTTGACTCGAAAACATTATTATCTATTTCATCACAATTATCAAGTTATTTACCATTATTTAGAGATAGTCGACAAACTATTGGGACCACATTAAACAAATATTTGTTCTATTTTTATAAGGACTTATTTGATGTTTTAGATCATGAATTAATATGTAAAATGATACAAAATCATTTAGCGAATTTAAACCTAAAAAATAATTCGAATTTGTTCGATCGAGAATGTTTTCGAGATATATTTCAAACATTTATTTCTCCAAAAATATTTTTATATTTAATAGCACCAATTAATTATATAAAGAATTCATCATTATTTATAAACATATTTTTACCACATATCGAATCAGCTATGAATATATATGAACATACAAATGAATTATTTCGAAATATATTTAATTTATTATTACAATTTAATTATAATGAACATGTAATTATTGCTCCTTTATTAATACCATTATTAGAATTAATTGGAAAAAATGAAATAATTTTTAGAAAATGTCCTTCGAAATCTTATTTAATATATATATTTGTAGTAGCACATTATATATTTTATTATTCGAAAAGTAAACTTAAAAAGAAAAAATTAATAAAATCTGCATTAATATTATTAAAATATTCTACAAAATTAACTCAAAAAGAATTAAAAGAAATACAATTAACAACAAATAAAATGTCATCAACAGAAAATATAACAAAAGCAATGTTAAATAATTTAAATGGTGATCAAACATTTGTTTTACATGCAGAACATCAAACTCGAACAAGAAGATTCGCTTCATTAAAAATGGCAAATCGGAATAATTTATTTAGTACTAATAATTTAATCGAAGAGAATAAAACAGATTATATAAAAATATTCGATTCATTATCATTTATTATTCAAGCATTAATATTAAAGTTATCAAATGTTTCATTAAACTCAAAAACTTTTAACAAAATATTAATAGTTTTCTCAGATATTAATATTCCTCCATTACTAATAAAACAATTCCAAAAAACTTTAGTAAATTTTGCCGAAAATTTAACGCAAATTGTATTTAATGATGAAAACTCGAATTTAAAACATATAATTAATAAATTAATTAAATTCTCATCAAAATCAAATTTCGAAGTTATTAATAAATTTTCACAAATCGAAAAAGTCAAATTTGGGACAAACAATCGAATTAATTCATTAATTTCTCGTTCATTATATAAAATTAACTCAATAACAAAAAACATTTTAAACAATTCTAAAACTTCAATATATCATAAATTAATAAAAAAGTTATATAAAATCGAAAATCAATTAAATGTATTAAACAAAGAAACAAATTTCGATATATATTCCAATTTGTTATATGAAAAAGCTGAACTTTTAAAGGATTCTCCTGATGCACGTCTCGAAATATTATTAGAACTAACTAAATATCAAATAGAGAATCAATATTATCATGAAGCAATCATTGCACAAATTACATCGATTGCGTTAATATGTGAATATTTAACAAAGTTAAAACGAATTCCAGACTTTTTTAACATGAAAAATCCGGCGAAAAAGTTTTGTATTATAAATTCATCAATTTCATCGGAAATTTGTCCGAAAGAAATAGTGAATGATATCCCTAAGTTAAAAGGGTTTTGTACTTCCAAATATTTTAATGAATATGGAATTATATATTTGTTTAATGAAGCCATAAATAATTGTAAAAGTTCGAATTTGTTCGAATTATCTTCAATGATACAAAACATTTTAAATATAATCGTGAAGAAAAGACATTTATGGTTATTATTAAAGGATAATTATGTTAATGGTTCATTATCTTATCAAATTATCTCGGATTTAAATGTTTCCAATGATAGGAATTTCGGTAATTATTATCGAATACAATTTTTCGATGGAATTAAACGAAAGAATTTCATTTATCGTGAAATAAATTTAATGAATTTATGGGAAATATCAAAAAAAATTAAAAATAGTTTTATGGAATATTTCGAAAATGAAAAAGATGTCATTGTATTAAATGATGGTGAAGAATTGGACTTAAATAAAACAGAAAAGGATAAATTTTACGTTCATATTAAATCAATACAACAATATTTTACGTCAAAAGACATCAAAAAACGGATGACGGTTTTCGATCAAAATAACAATATTTCAATGTTTTACTTTGATGTGCCGTTTTCAAAGGGGTCTCAAAATTCAATAGAAAGTTTCTATATGAAACGTACAATTTTCATATCACCTCACCCAATGCCTTATATAATTAAACGGGTAGAAATACCAGAAGAAAATATAGTGAAAGAAATGTTTACCCCTATCGAGTATTGGACTCAAAACATTAAGAAACAAGTGGATTCAATAGAAGAAGATATAATTAGAAATGACCCAATCGGTTTGCAACCAAAACTTCAAGGTTCTTTGGTAGTCCAAGTAAACGAAGGACCAAAAAAGATTGCAGAGGTGTTCTTAAGTGAAGGAGAAGATAACAAAGAGAAACAAAAGTTACGAAAAGTCTTTAGAAAATTTTTGGAAACAAACGCAAAGGCTGTGAAGCTACACGCGCAGTTTGTGGCAACGCATCCAGTATACGCTGTGCTGCAAGAAGAAGTGGAATCGGGCTTGAATACTTTAACATCAACGCTGCAGCCGTATTTAAATGAATGAATTGTATTTGTAAATAGAAATTATAAATTTTGTTTTTAATATTTCTTTCAATTCATTGTATTTTGTAAATATTATATTGATTTGAATGTTCTAAAAATTATTAAATTTTTGGAGGAAACGAAGCTCTTTAATAAATCAACACACAAAATAGCTCAAAAAATTATTTTTTTTTTTATACAAAAATTGGATTTCTTCATCATTTAGTGAGTTAACGGTGGTCTTGAAATTGAATTGAAAATGATCGACATAACAACAAATTTTGCCTATTTGTCACTTTTCATAACCGTCGATGATTGAATTAAAAATTGAGTGGCTATTATATCATATTTTAAATGCCACGCCCAAGGATTCAGAAGAGGAAATTGGCTGATGACCCATGGAACATCGTATCCAAAGGTATCCAAGATACGCTTAGTCGAAAGCAATCTGGTTTGAGTATGAGTTATCTTCATATGGCAGTTCATTCCCTCATTTCAAACGGTGATTTCCGCAAACTTGAAGATGGCCTATCAGATCTTATCACTGCACACTTCAAAACTTATAAGGATGAACTTTCCCAACTTGCAGGAAATCCACTTATCGTCCGTTTCAGTAACATTTTCAGTGATTTTGAGAACTACTGCCTTATTCTCCCGAAGTTCTGTATGCTTTTGGATCGTCATTATGAATCAACTATTCCACAACGTACATTAACTCTTATCCGTGAGAAGTTCCTCCAAGGTGTCCTCAGTGATAAGAACCTTATCAAGATGACGATTGATGGCATTATCAAAGACATTACGACACTTCGAAGGAAGGAAGAAATTGATTTATCATATGCCAAGAATCTTGTCAAAATGTTCTACAACTTCAAGAACGAAGCCAACATCAAAATCTTTGAGAGTTTCTTTGATAAATTTGTCGAAGAAACCAAAAAATTTTATGATGATTTCTATGTCAACAAGTTTGGCAGTAATTCCTTCTCCAATTATCTCAAAATCATTGAAGATCAAATCAACCATGAACAAAATCTTCTTCAAGAATTCTTAAATGCCGAAGATGCCCAAAAGATATTATTCATCTGTTTCAATGTCTTAGTTATCTCACGTGAATCCAACTTCCTTGAAGGCAGAGAACCACTTATTGCCAGTGCATTAGTTGAACAAGATTGCCGTCCTCTTAAGTGGCTTGTTGAAACATATCAACGCTTCTCAATTGACATTGAAAACCTTTACAACTCATGCGCCACATTCATTCAGAACGAAATGCTTAAGCTTATACCAAACTTCGAACCACCAGCTGCAGGTTCTAAAGCTAAGAAGCAAGATATCCCAACGTCAATCTCGCAGCTTATGGAAGTTACCATGAAACATGTTGTACCATATAACACAGTCTTCACCACCATTGCTAATGCACCAGTTGTCAAGAAAGCAGCAGCCACACTTAAAGAAGCCATTACCAAAGCATGGAACAATGACAAATTTGATATTAAGCAAAACTTCAATGTATATATTGACTCTATTATTCGTAGTGAATATAAGAGTATTCCAATTGAGAAGTTTGCAAATCTTGTTGCATACTTCTGTGATATTACAACAGAGAAGAAACCATTTGAAGTTATTTATGAAGCAATGTTCATGCGTCGTTTGATTAAGATCAAGAAGAAGCTTCCAGATTTAGAATTACCAGTCATTAGTGCAATCCGTAATAAGGTATCACATAAATTCTTAGAAAGATATGACCAATATATTAAACAACTTAATGATTCATTCACATTCGAAGAAGACTTTAAGACATATAAATCACAAAACAAACAAATGACATCCGAATTACAAATCTCACCATTAGTCTTTAATGGTCAAAGCTTCCCATTACCGAAAGATGAAGAAAAGAATATGCCGACAACTATCTCGGAAGCGAATCGTGAGTTTGTACAATATTATAAGACTAAGCATCCAACACATAACTTATTATTACTTTCCACTGCTACGACAGTTGAATTTAAGTTACAAATTCCTAAAAACGCTAAGTCAGCAATCCCAAGAACTTATCAAATCGTTTGCGATGTACCAACAAGTTATATATTATCTACAACAGCAGAGAAGAAAGATGGCATGAAGTTCTCTGAAATGTGCGATTTATTAGGTAATAGAAACATGGCAGGTAAAATAGTATTGAACTTAAGCTCTGCAACAAATAAAATATTGGATAGATATGAATCAGCAGACCCAAAGAAGTTGGATGACAATGATAAGTTTAGATTAAATAGAAACTTCTTCTCACAAAACCAAAGAATTAACATCAAGCCTGCGTTGTCCGAAAGTAAACTCGATAAGAAGGAAACACACACAACTATCATGTACGAAACAACTGACGCTATTAAGGCTTCCATTTGTAGAATATTGAAGAGAGAAATAACTATGAACTTAAGCGACTTGGAGAACACAGTCATCTTGGACTTGAGAGAATTCTTCATAACAACGCCGGAAAAGGTAAGGCTGATGGCGCAGGAATTGGAGACAACAAACGGTTACGTAGAGCAGTACACTGAGGGTGGCGTCAAGAAGATCAAGTACATTAGGTAAGTAAACCACTTAAATAGCATTACTTTACATATTTTGACTTAAGCAGAGAATGTTCAAACTGTTGAACTATTTGACTTAAGCAGAGAATGTTCAAACTGTTGAACTATTTGACTTAAGCAGAGAATGTTCGAACTGTTGAACTATTTGACTTAAGCAGAGAATGTTCAAACTGTTGAACTATTTGACTTAAGCAGAGAATGTTCGAACTGTTGAACTATTTGACTTAAGCAGAGAATGTTCAAACTGTTGAACTATTTGACTTAAGCAGAGAATGTTCAAACTGTTGAACTATTTGACTTAAGCAGAGAATGTTCAAACTGTTGAATTATTTGACTTAAGCAGAGAATGTTCGAACTGTTGAACTATTTGACTTAAGCAGAGAATGTTCAAACTGTTGAACTATTTGACTTAAGCAGAGAATGTTCGAACTGTTGAACTATTTGACTTAAGCAGAGAATGTTCAAACTGTTGAACTATTTGACTTAAGCAGAGAATGTTCAAACTGTTGAACTATTTGACTTAAGCAGAGAATGTTCAAACTGTTGAACTATTTGACTTAAGCAGAGAATGTTCAAACTGTTGAACTATTTGACTTAAGCAGAGAATGTTCAAACTGTTGAATTATTTGACTTAAGCAGAGAATGTTCGAACTGTTGAACTATTTGACTTAAGCAGAGAATGTTCAAACTGTTGAACTATTTGACTTAAGCAGAGAATGTTCAAACTGTTGAACTATTTGACTTAAGCAGAGAATGTTCGAACTGTTGAACTATTTGACTTAAGCAGAGAATGTTCGAACTGTAAATCTTTTGCTGAATATTTCACAATTTGATCATTTTGTGATAAGTCATTTATATAAAAAATACGCAAATATATTGTGCAAAAAAGTTTATTGATGTTATTGATGTGTGCTTTACCTTATAGTTGCGGAATGAGAGTTCCATCACTATTTGGTTGGATGAAGGTGATGTGTGTTATGTGAGTAAAGTAATCAAAAATGTGCAATTTGTGAAGTGACAATAAAGAAATTCAATTGACGTCTGCCAAAAGTGACAATTGAATGTTGGAAATTGATTTCCCAATTCATGCAATGTGTAAAGGATTCGAGGACAATACATTCCTCGTATGCGGTGGTGGAGGAATAAGTTTTAAAAGTGGAATTCCAAATGGTATTAATATTATTGAAATCGGAGAAAACGGAAATTTAAATGTAAAAGAAAAAATTAGATTAGAAAACGTTGTAACAGGAGCAGCAATGTATGAAGGTGATGAAAAAAAGATAATAGCATTAGCTGTTGGTCCAAAAATTAAAATATATTCAAAGTCATTTGAAAAGGAAGAAGCTTCATATGATACCAAAATGGAAAAGAACCTATTCAGAACGCTTTGTTTTTCTCCAGATGGAAAACTTGTTCTTGCTGTTGATGCAGATGGGAAATTAAGTTTACTATCAATGCCAGATTTGAAAGAAATAGATACGGACTCATCCAAAGAATATTCAAGAGCTACGTTTTATAAAACACAGGATTCATTATATATTGCAGTAGCTGCAAATTCTCGAATTTATTTACTCGAGCCTAAAAAAGGATTATCTGTTGTTTCTGAATCACAAGAAATTGATCAAAGCCCAAGGTCCATTGTCTCCTGTGAAAATAGATTGATTTATTTTGCACTTAATCAAAAAAATCGTCAATCAACAGTTTTCGAATTTGAGTATTCTGAAGGCCTCAAACTTATTCGCTCATTTCAACCAATCAGTGGAATCATTAATTCTATTGGAATTGATGATAAAACTTTAGCAATAGCGACAAGTAAAGGAGATATCTTAACATTGAATCTTCCAACATTAAAACGGAAGAAGCTCTCTAAAGGTGTTCATGGTGAACCTGTTACATCATGTCTTGTTTTTCCTGATTATATAATTACATCAAGAATTGATCAGAAAATTATAGCCACCAAAAACACTAATGAGCCTATTTCCCTTGTATTCATCATGGCAGTTCTTGTATTAATTTTGTCCGTTCTTGTTTTCCTCGGGAAAAAGAACAGTCAATAAAACCTATGCAAATTTCAATTTTTCATTGTAAAATTTGACGGTTTTTCTCAGAAAAAAAGGCGCCAAAATTGAGTATCTATCGTCTCATGGTCGATTAACGTTCTTCAAATTTCAAAGAAAATAAACGGTTCTTTAAGGGGAAACTTTATTTTTTAATGAATAGTGATCAAGAGCTTCAACAACAAATAGAAGCCCCAAAAGTTATTGAAGTTCATCAAGAAGAGCCTCATCAAGCACTTGCACCAACAAGAACAAGAAATAAAATGAGGGCAAAATCAACTAAATGGACTCAAGAAGAAGACGACTTACTACAAATACTTGTGAATCAATCTGAAGATTGGGGACAAATAGCTACACATTTTCCGAATAAAACAAGTAAGCAGGTATTAGCTCATTGGAAAAAAGTTGCTAATCCTTCAATTGTGCGTGGTTCTTGGACATTAGAAGAAGATAAAACAATTATGGCTTGGGTTGCAGCTAATGGTCCTACAAAATGGTCTGTTCTTGCTGACCAACTTCCAGGTCGTATTGCAAAACAATGTCGTGAAAGATGGTGTAATCATTTAGACCCGTCAATTAAGAAAGGGCCTCTGACGCAAGAAGAAGATGAAATTATAATTAAATCAGTACAACAATTTGGTAAAAAATGGGCAGAAATTGCAAAGCTTCTTCCAGGTAGAACAGACAATTGTATCAAGAACAGGTGGAACTCGACTCTAAAGAAGAAAACTTCTGAGTATGTGCATAATTTTGATCAGCCTGTTGTTGAACAAAATCAAGATATGGTTCAAATAGATACTACAAACATAACGAGTATGCCTGTCGAACAAGCTGCTTCACCAACAAATACAAACCCGGAAGAACAAGTCCAACAAAACGAGACTCAGGTCCAATCGAATTAAAAATTATTTCACTTAACACTTTTTGCGGTTAAAGTAAAACAGTCAATTTTTTTGGGATGGAAGACGAAAGGTTTAAGTCTCTTTCCAGAATGTTGAGATATGAACTTAAATCTACAATGAAAATTGAAGACGTCATTCCAAAGCTTCCATCATATATTATAGGAATTGAAAAAACAGGCGATATATACTTGGACTTTTCTTATTATTGTGCAATTGTTATTATTGATAATACTCCAAAAGTACAAGAAGGAATGATTACCGCTATAGGTGTTATTAGGCGTCTATTAGAAATAGTAATTTCTTGGGGAATATATCCACATTTACCAAAATCGTTACATATTCCTTTTTTAGATGATCCACATTGGTTAATGACTCCAGCTCCACCACGGATGCTTCGACCTAAACCCGAAATGCTTCAAGCTCTTGAAATTTTCATTACTTCCCCCGGTGTCCAACTTATTCATCCTTTATTTCTTCATCATTGTATCTGTATTTTTTATTACCTTGAACCCGCACGCCTTAATTTAATTATTCAAGATCAGCCAACCGAAAATGTCATTTCTTGTTTAATTGCACTTTTCCAAACAGGCTTAGAATTTGGTCCTTTATTAATATCTGTTATCCAAGAACGTACTGATTCATTTGAAGCCATTGAGCGCACTAAATTTCCGATAAAACTTTGTGCTCGTGCAATTTCAGTACCACCAAAAAATGTTTCGAATGATGAATACTTTGATAAATTATTTCCACGATTAATCACAGCAATAAATTCTGGCAAAGGCTCCGATTTATCCAAAGAAATCATTAGCGAAATCATCAATCATAACATTAATGAATTCTTCAAACATTTCGATATGCATTTGTTGTTAGAATGGCCTACATATAAATCAATTTCGCCGATTATCTTTCAACTTGATAATATTATTTATGATGATGATATTCCCAAAGTATTAATTACTCCGATTCCACAACGATTATTATTTATAGCATCGAATGAAAATGTCAATGAAACAATTCGCGAGAAAATAATTTCGTTATTAAAGAAATATTTTAAAGATGAAAAGTCATCAATCGAATTAATTAAAAGTATTATCGAAGTAGAAACACTTTCTCCATTAGGTATTGATCATATTAATTTATTAACAAATGAAAATGGAATATTTGTTGTCGAGAATGATAATGATGACGATTTCGATGCACTCGAAAATATGCGAAATTTAATTGTCGATAAAATTATTGTGAACGAGAATCAAATTAAGGATTTCATTGATTGGTTCCCACCTACAATGAGTTCGATTGATTTTGTTTCCAAAATTTTAATGAAATATAAGGAAATTGATAACGATTTAGCTTCTTCATTACTTTTGTTCTTGAGTAAATTTGAGGGGAAAAATGAGTTTTTAAGTGCGTGTGAAATAGCAAAAATTATAATTTCGTTGTGTCCAAATCTGAAAGAAATTAATGAAAATATATATAATGCGTTTAAAAATGAAATACCTGAAATTGAATTGTTTAAAATTATTGAGAAAAATTCAAAAAAAATTGATAATGAAAATGAACTTAATTTAGATAAAATTGAACTTTTACATGAATTAAATTCGCCGATAGAACCGTTACGTGCACACGCGTTGTATACGTTACGCAAAAGTGTGATGACAAAAGGGAATCCGTTAAGAGAAAATGAAAATATTATAAAATCATTTTTACCGACAATTAAAAAGCAATTACAAAACAAAGATAGCTTTATATATATGAGCGCAATTAAATGTTTGGAATCTTTGGCTGATGTATTTCCACATTTAATTATCGAAGATTTAACAGAACAATTTCCCCAAAAAGATGAAATTTTATCAATCAAAATATCACAAGTTTTAATGTTATGTGTTAGACGTACTGGTCCTGGTTTAATATATTCTGCTAATGGGAATTTGTGCGGATATTTTATTAAGGCTTTTTTGAGGGGTGTAAATCATAAGTCTGAAATTGTTGTGGCGTCTTCTTTGTCGAATTTGGCTTCTTTTGTGGAGGCGCTTGAGTTCGGTTGTGCAAATTGGTTCACAGATATTGTGAATATTTTGAATCTCCAATGGCAAATTCATAAGCCATTGGAGATTAGAAGGGCCGCTTCGTTTTTGGCTTATAAAATTGTACTAACTTTTGGGAATAGCTTTGAAGAATTCGCAAGAAAAGATTTGGAAGTATTGATCGAATGTGTGGAAAGAATGAGAACGGGTGAGCTGGATCAGGTGGCATACCAAAATGCCGAAGATTGCTATCAAACGTTATGGGAAATTTGCCCAATGTTGATGTGATATGTTAATTATAGAAATAAATTTATAAAATTTGTTTTTGTTTTTTACATTACAAAAATTATTTCACTATTGTTGCCTCCAGATTTTAATGAAATATGTCGTATAATTAAAAAAATAAATAATAAAATTATAAATGTAAATGTTAACTAGAATGTTTTAAATTGCTTTGTTAAGCATTTGCAATATAGTAAATTAAACAATAAAATTATAAAATTTGTGTATAAATAATATTATAAATATTGTAAATAAATTTTTTAAGAAAAAAAAAAAATATAAAATTTGTTTAATTTTTATATCTCTTTCGAAATTTTAGGCGTATTGTTTAAATTAAAAATAAAAATATAATTTTATTAACAGACGATTCTCTTATTCAAGGAACCTTATTCCTTTTTGGTTTAAGCATTCTTTCATATAATTTTTGATTTCTGCTATTGATTCATCAGATAAAAGCCTCTGATTAAGAGTTATGTTCCCACTTTTTACGAGGAGGCCTGGCTGTACCCTCTTTATGATGGATATTATTTCATTTTTCTCATCTTCTGTTTGAATTGCTTCAAATGCAAGTTGGAAAGATTGAACCTCATGGCCAGTTAACTGAAGCTGGTGATAATTTGGTGTTTCGCCCTTAGAGTAATTTGGCATTTGATTTGCTACACGATTTGGCGCATCATGAACTAAATCTGCAAGTTTAGATCTAAGATTTGTTAATCTATTTGTCCAAAGTGAGACTGAGCATTTCATTGCAAACCGACGCTCTCTATTGAATATTCTGCGCATCTCTTGAGCAACACATCCAGCAATTGAATTTGGTGAATAATATTGTTCGACGTTATAAAAAACGATTTCAACATCAGACTCCCATTCATATAGGCTTTTGTACTGGTGGCTTTTTAATTTATCATAAACAATATTTAACCCTATTTGGTCAGTGATAGTGATTCCAGAATCAGGTTCAGGAATTACTGGCTCTAAAAAAAAATTTGCAATAGGATGTTCCATAATCCTATTCATTGCGGAAATTGCTTCCGATAAAAGCTCCTTTGTTAGCATGTGCTTGCAACTTGAGTTGCAGAGCAAACGGTTTTATTTGTTTACTGATTCAATATTTTTCAATTTGTTCCAGAATTTTGAAAAAAATTTGTTTTTGATTGAGCAGATCACTTAACTTTTTCGATGAACTATTTGTAATCATCCCTTTCTACGAGATATGAATGTAAATTATCTTTTGCAAAAAAAACACATGATGGGATTATCAATGGATTTCATTCTCAAATTTAAAAATGTTGCCACTTTTATTGTACAAATTTTTTAAATATATTTATATTTGAATCTAGAAATGTTGTTTTTGTTCTTAAACATTGGAAAATGAATATCAGTTTTGAATGAAATTGGGTATATTACATTTTTTAGCGATGTTTAATGTTATCGAAATCTTTCTTCTCACATGTTTAATGTTATCGAAATCTTTCTTCTCACATCGTGACCAAGTAATTTGATGGTTTTTTCATGATAGTTACTTTTTGCTCGTGAAAGTGCTGTTTCAAATATTTTTAATAATTTCCAAATGTTATTTTGAAATTCTAAATTAATAAAATAAATAAATATCTTTAGCATTAAAATCAATTCCTTCTTGCTCAAGAAGTAATTTAACTATTTCTGTATGACCATTTAAAGATGCATACATTAGTGCTGTCCAAAATAATTTAAATAATTTCCAAATATTATTTTGAAATATGAAATTATTAAAATAAATATTAAATAAAACAAATAAATATCTTTAGCATTAATATTAATTCCTTCTTGTTCAAGAAGTAATTTAACTATTTCTGTACGACCATTTGAAGATGCTAATATAAGTGCTGTATCAAATATTTATAAAATATTTTAAATAAGTGAAATAAATTGTAAATTATTTAATTAAATATAAATCATAAATTATTGAAATAAAATTCAAAATATTAAAATAATCATCAAATATAAAAAATAAATTGTAAAATACATAAATAAATACCTAATAACTAAAACAAATATTAAATTTTTAATATTGATCCAAAATTATTAAAGTAAATATCAAATTATTAAAGCTAATATAAAACTTTTATAACAAATATAAAGCTATTAAAATAAATATTAAATTATTAAAACAAATCTGAAATTATTAAAACAATTCTCAATATATTAAAATAAACATGGATTGCATTCACGTCAACCCCATTTTCTAATAGTAATTTCACTATTTCTACAGAATTATTCTGAATAGCCATATGAAGTGCTGTTCCAAAATGATAAAAAATATTTCAGATATATAAAATAAATATCATATCAATAAAATAAATATCAGGTTATTAAAATAAATACCAAATGATTAAAATAAATGCAAAATTATTAAAATAAACATAAAATTATTAAAATGAACATCAAATTATTAAAATAAACGTAAAATTTTTAAAATGAACATAAAATTATTAAAATAAATTTTTTTATTAAAGTCAATTCCTTTTTCTAAAAGGAATTTTACGATTTCTGTATTGTTGCTTTTAGCAGCCAAAAAAATAGTTTTGCCAAATAGTTAAAAGGTATGTGAAATTAAAATAAATATTAAATTATTATATTAAATATATTTTGTATCAAACTTAAATTCTTTTCGATTTAATAAAAATTTCATAAGATATAAATTTTCAAATTTTATTGTATCATTAAAAATATTAACATCAATTTTCATTCCTTCTTTTAGTAAATAAGAAAAAATTTCATAATTACTGTATTCAATACATTCCTTACCAAGTTTATCCATATTTTCTACTTTAAAGATTTTGTTTTCATAAAGATATTTAAATATAAAGTGTCCAACCCCAAGTGTAGCATCTCATTATACAAATAAAATTTAAATGAACTAAAATAATGATTCGAATGTTTACTTGATATACTCTCCTTTGGTATGTATTACTTGTTCCAATCTCCTTTCCCATTCTTCAAAAACTAGTTTTAACATATCGGTTGGTATTTGTTGTAAAATATCAGTTATACATTTTTTTACCTCCTTTCTTGATTCGTATGATTGATCTTCCATTTTATTTTTGATATAGCCAAATAGGAAGAAGTCTGATGGTGCTATATCTGGTGAATAAGGAGGATGATGTGCTCTTTTAAGACCTTTAATATTCATTATATTAGTTGTGTGCTTCGATATGTGAGGACGTGCATTATCGGCATGGACGGTTAATCTTCTTCCTTCATTATCTAAATATCCCCCATTTAATTTTGAAAGTTCCTTAATAATATTATTTGCATAATACTTCGAATTAAATGTTTCGCCTTTTGGAAGAAAGTTAATAACCTTTATTTTGCTTGGATTTCAAAAAGTTGTCAGCATAATTTTTTTATGAGTTATAAAACCTTATTTGGACGTGTTTGAAACTGACTTCCGATCGGTATCCATTGTTGAGAAGGATAATATGAATATTCAAACCAAGATTCGTCTCCTGTAACGAAATATATATAATTGTTATGTTTGGCTGAATTCAGTATCTTAATAAGTGCCTTTGAGATTGTTACCCTTTGAATTTTTTGTTTTTCTGAGAGACTGTGGGGAACTTACTTTAAATGCATGCTTACATAAAAAAGCATATTTGTCAAATGATAATATACCGTACTTTTTGGAATCCCCGTAGTGTTAGCTATATAACGAACAGATGCAAATGGCTCTTCATCAAGTACATACAAAATTTTTTCATTAATGATTTTGTGTTCATCGAAATTTGCATTTGGAGTTTCCTTGTTAACGGTTTTTGATGTTTTGCAATTTCTAATATATTTTGTAATTGTTGAATATGAAATACATTGATCTTGAAGAGTCAATTTCATTTCTGTATACATTGATTCTTTATTTTTCCCTTGTAAGAAAATCGCAATTGATTTCTGATCGAGTTCCATTTCGAATCTTTTGATAATTTTAAACGTATATTTTTTCCAATTTTCTATCAAAAAAGTTCAGATATCTCATTATATCTAATTTTTTATGAAACTTCATATTTATAAAAAATAAAATGTTATATTCATATATTATTTATATATATTTATTAATAATTAAATATGCTCACATATGGAGATGCTACACTTAGGGTTGGACACCCTATATATCATTTCTATGAAAATCAATTGCTGTTTCATATGCATCTTTAAATGATGAATGATTTTGTTCGCATAAATGAATAATTTCTTCATTTCCAGTTTCTTTTGTTTGAATTGATTTTAAATATTTTATGTATATATCGCTTAAATTATTTGGTATACAATACGCGAAGTAAATTAAACAACTTATGATTATATTAAATGAATGTGGAAAGTTTGAATCAAATAATTCAATTGTTTGATGAATTGATACCAATGATAATTTTTTCAAGAATATTACAAATTTTATATGAATCTTCAGAACATCCTATATCTGTGTTATTAGAGCTCATTGTTTCCTTGGTATTAAAATCATTGTTTTGTGTTTCTTCAATCATCAATAATGAAGCTTGCAAGCAAAGAATGATTCATCGTAAAATTTATCATTCAATTTTTAATGGAGTAATGTGTCATTATTTGATTTCTAATTAACAAAAAATGATCGGTAAGTGCCCAAACAAACACAGATATCTTGGACAAAAATCGGGGTCCAATAATAAAACATTGTTCTTTTGACTTTAATAAGTACATTAATATTATATATAAAATTAAAGCAAATTTGAGAAAATATTTAAAATATCTCGAAATAAATTTGATACTCATCTTGGAAAACATCATATACATAACTACAACACAATGGCTAACCTAATGGCCTCGCTTAGTATTGGTATATAAATATAGCAATATTTAATTTCTTTGATTTTTTCCCATTATTACATTCACTTATGAAACATGATGTAAGGCATTTCATTTAGTCGCTCAACTGCTCGAAAAATTTCAAGAAATAGATCTCAAAATTATTATCATATTATTCTTCGTTTAATTAATGATTTATCATTAATGATAAAATCGTTTTGTGAATTTTATCATATTCATAAATTCTATATAATGAATTATATTATTTAATTAATTCAACTTTAGCAAAATAATAATAAATCATTAAGTGGTTTCTAAGCTGTATATTTAGTATTATATTGGAATTTCAAAAAGAGCATTATGTCCAAGAAATCCTAAAGAATACTTCATGTTGATTAAACAAATAATGTCCATACCATTGAGGCTATAAATAAAGAAGATTAAATCAATGATACAATGCGATGAATTTCTTAAGAAAACTTCATATGATGCGTTAAAAGTCATTGGAATCAGCATCTTCAACAGGAATGTAAGTAAAAAGTAATAATACGTACGTCATTTAAGAATTTTTACAAAATTAATTTATATAACTAAAAAGTATGTGACTTGTATGAGCATTTTTTTTACCCAATTGATAATATCAATCCTACAAATTATAGGAGATGTCTTAATAAAAATTACAAGTATCTTTTTTTGGTTTTTTGCTCTTCTTTTTTATGTTTACTTGTTTCTTTTTCGTATCAATTTCCTTATTTCCATTGCGTAATTTGATGAAATTTACAAAAAAATTGTTGAATTATTTTAAAATTTCACTTTGTTTACTTCTTCTTTGATCCCGAGCCAGCACCATGCAAAAATAGAATGATATCACCATCCTTAACAACGTAATTCTTACCTTCTGTTCTCATTTTTCCATGGGCTTTGACATTTGCTTCACTTCCAGCTTCAACTAAGTCGGTGTAGTTGTACACCTGCGCGCGAATGAACTTGTCCATGAAATCAGTATGAATTACACCTCCTGCAACAGGTGCTGTAGCTCCATCACGGACAGTCCAGCCACGAACTTCATCAGGGCCGCACGTGAAGAACCGAATGAGTCCAAGTTCGTTATAACCAGTTTGGATGATTCGATCCATTGCCGACTTGGTACCTTTCTGCTTGCAATACTCTGCAGCTGCGTCAGGCTCCATGTCCATAAGTTCGCGTTCAAAGGTCGCAGAAAATGGAATGATTTTTTCGCCGGAATAGTCTTTGATCCATTGGGCAATCTTTGGAAGCCAACGGTTCTTACGTGTAATGTAAGACTTCTCATCAAGGTTGAGAAGGTAAATTGTTGGCTTTGATGTAAGGATGTTAAGTGATTCGATATATTCGATTTCAACTTGATTCCATTCACCGGCACGAACTGGTCGTGGATCGTTCTTAAGGAAATCAAGGACTTTGGTACAGAGTTCAAATTCGTCTTTGTATTTGCGTGGTTCACATTTCATCTTTTTCTCAAGATCTTCATGGGTACGTGTCATCCATTCAATGTCTTTAAGCTTGAGTTCATCAGAAATGATTTGAAGATCACGAACTGGATCAACCTTGCCTTCAACATGAACAATGTCATCATCTTCAAATACACGAACTACATGATAAATACCATTGACTGCTCGTACATTAGAAAGAAATTCATTTCCAAGACCTTCGCCCTTTGATGCGCCACGAACAAGACCAGCAATATCATAAACATTTAATGTTGCAGGAATTTCTGACTTTGGATGAAAATGTTTACATAGCCACGTGAAACGTTCATCTGGAACTTCGACTCTTGCGAGCTTTGGTTCAATAGTGCAGAATGGATAGTTTGCAGTTCCTGCTAAATCTCGCTTTGAAAGAAGATTAAAAAGAAGTGACTTGCCGACGTTTGGCATACCAACAATACCCATTTGGAGTGTTTTGGTGAATTTGAGCATGGCTTTACGCGTTGGTTGCTTGTTTTGTGCCATTTCACAAAGTGGCCCAGGGCACTTTTTGAGGGTGCCCTGTTTCTAAGCCTTAAGTATTCAATAAATTGAATGAAAAACGATCAATATCTCGCCATCTGCAAAACGCATTTTCGCAACACAAAAACTATTTAGTTTGCATTCTTAATATGATTATGTATAGATATATAAAATAACTTACTATCTATTTATAAATTTTTCATTGTGTTTATAATTTTACTGAGAAAATTAACTAATATTTAAATAATAATTTTGTTTTACTCTTCTGTTTGTTGTTACATATATATAAATATTATTCCTTGAAATTAGAGATATGTTCAAATCTTAAATTACTTATTTCTTCTGCAAATTTATCATTTGAAGAAAAAACTTCTACTGGAAAATCAGGTGGATCAAAAACATACTGATTTGCTGCTCTTTCTGCTGCTTGAATGAATAATTTTGAATCGTTAATTTCTGCAATAACCAAATTTTGTGTATTAATTGGTCGAATTTTTAAATTTCGAATTGAATTATATCTATCTTTTAATTGAGTTGAATCTGGACATGATTGTATACCTGCATGATAAACCTTTAAAGCATTTTGTGGCTCATTAAGCATTTCATAAATAATTCCTAAATTAATCCATGCTTCTTGTAAATCTGCTTTAAAGCATAAAGCTCTTTGAAATGCAACAACTGCATCATCTTTTTGATCATTTTTTAAATAAAGTATTCCTAAAACACACCAAAACATTGGAGAATCACTCCAATATAATATACATTTGCAATATTTTTGATATGCAATAACCATATCATTTTTTTTCATTGCAATTTTTGCATAAACTAATAATAAAATTGGATCATTAGGATAAGTATCTTGAATTATTTGTATGGCAAAATCATAATATTTGTTATCATTGCTGAGTGACAAAAACCATGAAAATTGTTGTATAAGAATTAAATTCATTGGATACTTTGCATAAAGTTCTTTATAAAGTGAAAATGCTTTTTCATTTTGTCCTGATAATTGGTATGTATAAGCAATTTGAAATCTAATATCATCTTTTGATAAACTAAGAGGAAGATCATTTAATAAGTTTTCAAAACATGTGATTGATTGTTCAAAATCATTACATCTTCTTAATGATATTGCATATCTTAAGTAAAGATCTTTTGAATGAATTTCTGCTTTAAGTGCTCTTTCTAAAAATTCTTTTGAAATCACAAATTTAAAATGAAGATAAACGCATCCGATTCCATACAAAAAATATGGATCATCTTCATGTTTGTTAAGCTTTAAAGCATGTACATAAGAAGAATAAGCATTTGGCATGTCATTTAATGTTAAATAACAATGTCCTAATATAATCCAATTTTTATTATTTTCTGGTTCTTTTTGAATATATTTTATTGTTGTTTGTATCATTTGTATAATTGCTTCTATTGCTGATTTAATATCTCTATCTTCATTTAACTTGTTATGCAAAGGATTATATGAAATTAGACGCCGAAGAGGAATTCCATGATCATTAATATTAATTTCTTTAGTTAATTCCATTAAGGATACCCATAGATTTTCAACTTCTTTGTTTACCTCATTTAAGGAATTTATAATAGACAAATTAATTGCATTTGGTGATGATACCATTGTATTTTTTGCGATATAGAGCGATCGGAAATTAATTCAATGAAAGATAACTTAATCAATCATTTATCTATCGTATTTTTTATAACTTTTATTATTGAGAGATTGTACCCCTTTAAAGGAATGTTAACATTTCATTCATTTTAAGTATAAGACAATATAAATTTTTATATTTGAAATAAATATCAGAAACATATACAATACTATAATATTTAGTATAAAAAATTATATTCATAAAATATATCGAATGAAATATAGTAGAGTTCAAAAGTTTCATTTCTGATTATAAAACTTTAAGTAAAATAGAAATTTTCAACAAAAAACATTTAACCTCCTCTTTGATAGTAAGAATTTTTGTTTAGGAATTATTTTAATATTATATTTACAAAGAAATAATTTTTAAAATGAAATAAAACAATAATTATAGTATTTTTAATTAAAATGATATATATCATATGTGCTCTATATGAATGCAAAAAAAAGAATGAATTATTTCATTTGTTTTATCAAAACCAAAAATACAATGTTTATCAGAAATGAAACTTGAGATTTCATTTTTCGTCAATTGACTGTTAACAGTTAATTTTAAAATATATCAGAAACAAAATTTTTCTTATTCGGTATAAAACAATATATACTAAGATTTATTTATTAAATACAATTTAAGGAGTACTTATTAAAGGATCAGTATTGACCATATCAATACCTCTTGTGTCAAGGCAAAAATCAGAAAACACAACAAATGAGAGTATTATCATTTGTCCAAATATTTCCTTTGCCACCCATGGGTAAAAATATTCGATTGAACATTCACGTAAGCCGGTATAAAGTAAGAAATAAAGCCGAGTAGCAACTCTAATTAGAAGAGCTATGATCAAAAAAATACATAATGAAATAATTAAATCTTGTGATGAATGTAAACATTGACATGAAAATATACAATGAATTTCGAGTTTAACCTTAAGAATAATTAACATCGCAATGTATAAAAACAATATAACAATATCACGAATCGTCGCAACTATGTTTTCTGCTATACTCCATTTTTCACTGTTCGGATATTGTGCTTTAAAACACACAAAAATTATAAAAAATATTATTAAACTAAATATAAATGTAATGATAACTTTTTGAACAATTTTTGATATTTTTTCATACTCACCACCAATAAAAGAGCCGAAAAGATTACACCATGAACAAAAGATAAGTAGGTAAGAACAACTAATAATGTAACCTGGAAATAAAATAATAAAAAGTTTCCAGGAATTAAGAGCGCATGATGTTTGATATGCATAACTTTCAATTGTTGACAGAATGGCTTTTAATAGCAATGTAAATGTAAATGCGAATTTGGGTATTAAATCAATTAGTGTCATTCGTTGTTGACTTAAAATTAATCGAATATTTTGATAAAGCGAAAGCAGAAAAATAATAAAATAACCAGCTGATAAAGCGACATGAAACCCGAAATATAATCCCCTTGGATCACTTTCCAGACATATAATTTTTGTTGGGTCGTCTTCCATTTGGAAACGATGAACCTAAACGGTTAAATGACTTTTTAAAACAAAACAACACGTTGAAATCTATAGTTTACTTTTTACAATATTTAATTTGTGCAAATCAATCACTCAAACTCCAATGCTTTATTCTAGATATACTATGTTATACCTTTTTTAAAAAGATTTAAATACCCACAATGCAAGCATAAACTTTTATCTTTTAAATTTGTTTACTTTCATTATCTTTTTACAATCTAACTTGTATCATCATAAAATGAATACATCGGATTTTCTACTCCAATTTGTTGGGTAGTAAACACTTTCTTTACTTCACTTCCTGGTATGAACTTTAATCCGCAGTGACAAAAGCTCTCATAATGTCCAAATAACTTTCTTATAATATTCATTTTCTTTGCTTTAAATATTTTTGCTCTTCCGAAATATATATTTGGATGATCAGAAGTTGTGAACACTTTTGCTGATTTATCAAAAGCATTTGCAGAAACAGCTACAATTTTTCCACCATAAAATACTTTTAAATTTTGTACTCCACTAAAAGCCTCTTCAAAGATTTCATTAATATCCTTTCCAAGGTGTACTGTTTCCAAACTATTACAACCCACAAATGCCTTAGAGTATATTGTTTTAATCTCTGGCAAACACAATTGAGTAATTCCAATACATTCATGAAATGCATATTGATAAATTATTTGATCAAATGGAAGAGTAGTGTATGTTCCATATCTTCCTGGCGGAAAGCGATAAATTCCATTAGTTATTAAATTACGTAGAATCCCATCATTATTTAGATTAAAGAATTCAGATCCAGATGCATAAATATCATGAAGAAAAAAACATCCATCAAATACATGGAAGTCTAAATATGTGAGTTGATCACCTAAAAAAATTTCTTTGATCTTGGTGTTAGAAAGTGCATGATCTAAAATAGATTTCACATTATTAATATTTTCAATTTCTTCTAGTCGAGAACAAGAATCAAATGCATATTGACGTATTTCTACTATTTTATCACTACCAATAAACTTCCGAAGATTCACACAAAAACGAAAGGCTTCTTTTCCAATGACTTGAACATTTGATACTGACATATCAAATTCTCTGATTCTTTTCCATTGGTAAAAGATTTTTCACCAAGTGTATAAACATTACTTGTTAAAACGACTTTTGTATAAACCTTTTGTTGAAACAAATTCTGTTTAATTATTTTACTTTTTACTGTTAAAACAGGTTTTGGTGGTTTTGGAGGTGGTTCTTCTTTCTTTAATTCGACTACTTCATATTCTTCACATTCTGTTCCAATATTATGTACATTTTTAACTAATACAATAGCAAAGAATAGAATATGTAGAAACATAGAAAATGATTTCGAAATAAAATTGTCACAACAAAAACTTTTGTTCAAATTTATTAAATTGAATGTAATGGACCACTCTCAATTTTTATGTAATGATCCTATAAAAATATATTTGAATTTTATATTAAAATTAATTATTGTTATTTATCATCATAAAAGTCTCCATTTTGAACTTGTCATAGATATTGTGTTTAAGAATAATTCGGTAAATTAAAATCTTACTGAATGATTTAGTTTTCAAAATATATAAAGAACAAATCAAAAGGATTGCTTGACATCCTAATAAAATAACTTTATATTCAGATTAATTTGATTTCATTTTTACAGTATTATGAAATATTCTTACGTACGAGTAATAGCTTATATTAAAAGGATTTGATTTGGTAGAAGTTTTGTTTCAGCATACATGTATTATTTGTTTATGAAAATTGAAGGACGAGAGAAGAAAAAGCTTCATTTAAAAAAAATGATTCATGTGAATACTGATTTTGAATCAATAATGATCGTATGACATTGAAACCCAGAAAACGTTCATCGAGGGTGAATGGAATATCCTTCTTCCCCAAGAAGAAATTTTTCTAAGATAAACTTTCAAATTGCCCAAAACATAATTTCCCAGTCGCATTCAGATATAAAAACTTTTTTAATATCTTTTCTTGATGATCAAAATTTTGTTCAACTTTACTGTATCCTTAATTGTCTTTTACAAAAGGATATTACACTTAAGACAATTTCTACTTTAGGATGGTTTGTAAACAATGGTTTGGTTCCAACACCATTAATATATGTATTAATTCATGAATTGATACGTATGTTAAATACTAAAGAAGGAATTCAAATCAACATATTATTTGGGAAATCTATTTTACCTAATCTTAAGAAATATATATTTTATTGTAAAGAACTCTTAAAAGTACCAAATTTACGAATCATGGATTCCTCATTTTATATTGAATTAAATCAAATTTTTTTAATTAGCGCAGAAACAAGGTTTTTATTAACCAAATCGTTTTACGTTGAACCAGAATTTTCGAAAACATATTATCAAGAGGTCAAAGAAACTCCAAAAAACACTATTTGTTTCTCACAAAAAACTGTTCCATTACGAGAGAATTTCAGTCAATCAATGAAATATGCTGAATCTCTTCCTCCTGATCAACAATTAATTTATTATGTTAACATCATCAACTACTTTGAACCGCCATACTATCAAATCTTATCCAAGTCCATGCTTAATTCAGCATGTGAATATCTTAAGTATCTATTTCATTGTTGCAAATCAATTGAGTGGGATAATTTTTCAATGCACGCCAAACTAGAAAGGCTTGGTCGGTGGATCCATAAGTTATCTATTGAGAATGGTCGTCCACCTCCTCTTTACATCTTGAACATCCCGCATCTTTTGATTGAGGCATCTCAGACTGGACTTTTGAGTTATTTTTTATCGTTTTTAATGAGTTTTCTATCGTCGTTTACACAACGGTTATTCCTACCGCCCTGTGCATATACAACATCAATTTTACAAATTTTATCAGCTATTTCAAATTCACCACGAATTCGGACTGATGTTTTAAGTCAAATTCAAAAAATCTCTAACATATGGGAAATTGATATTAACATTTTATATCATCGCGATATCCAAATCCCATTTAATTCATTTGATTGTTATAGTTGTTTTGTAATGGAAGATGGGAAAATTACATTAAAGTCATCCAAAGATATAAAGAATGAAAAAGAAATTCTTCGAAATGAATCCGATTATATCAATTATTTTTATCATCATACAAATATAAACATTAAAAACATTAAACTTCTTCAATTAATTCAAGACATTAAACGGATCGAAAAATATTATTTTGTAATGCCAAAAGTTAACATAGTGATTAATAATGAAGATGATATTGAACACACAAACAAATTCATTGAAACTGTATTTGATTTATCATGTTCAACTTCGCCGAAAGTATTCTCTAAATTATTTGGAGAAATTATAAATTTTTTCCCCAATTTTAATCCCATTAAAGGATTTCGCCATTATTATCCTAATGAACACATCTTAAAGTCATGTTTAAAAAGCAAAAGTTTCGACTTAAAAGAATTAAATTCGTTATTTTCCGAATTATTAACAAATCCAAACATAACCAAATATACACGAAACATAAAAACAGACTTTTTACCATTATTAATCAATAAAGAAACTGAAAACATATTTTATTCAGTGATAAACATCACAAATTATCCATATTATAAAATCCAACAAAACAATTCATTACCGAAAATTAATACATTACATTATCCTTTGTTACGTTCATTTTTATTATGTGCTAAATCCAAAAATGATTTAGATCTACAATCGATTTTTATAAATAAAATGACATCAGCGAATAGTTCACATTTCGTATCATTGTTTGTATTTGTATTATTATCATCAGTTGAACGAAATTCGCCAAAACTTCCAACGAAAATTGATTACACTGCAATAGATGTGTTATGTACTATCATTAATAAATGTTCGAATAAGATTGACAACAAAATATTAATAACAAATTGTTTCGACGCAATTAAAATGATTTCGAGTTCTGCTATTTCATCATTTCCGTTGTCATTCTTTCGATTAATTAATGGATTGTTTAATAAACTTCATTTTCATTCCGAAAACGAATTAATTGAATTGTTAAATTTCATTGACCCTTTTAAATATCCAAAGTTTTCCAATTGTTGGTTACAATTATGTATGAACAAAAGAATTATACCAAATTTCATTAAAATTAATGAATTGTTACCTCAAAGTTTCACTTTACGATTCATTATAACTTGTATTAAGTTATGTGAATGTAATATCGAAATATTTTATTACCCAATTACTCGTATATTTTTAACACTTGTTTCGAATGCACCGATTTTTTTTATTTCATATTTGCCTTTAATTTTACAATGTTTACCTCCAAAATTTGTACAATTTCGAAATATTTTTTTAAATTTAAACGGTCAAAAACCGCCGCTTGGAATTAACATCAAAAATTTCAGGAAAGAAAATAATGGATTTAAAGATGTTGAAAATGTTTATAATAATTTAGTTGAATCTATAATAAAAAATAAAGAAAATGATAAATATTATATACCTGATTATATTTGGAAATATATACTTTTTGTTATTATTAAAACGACTAAAAAACGAAATCAAAATATTCCAATTTCAAATATATCAAATGTTAAAATTTTAACAGATATTATTATGAAAGAAAATAATGAATTAAATGAATTGTTGTTTAATGTGATCATCGATAATTTACATTATCAAACAAAATTTGTAACAAATTTATTGTTACATCTGTTCGAGAAAGTTTCGAATAACATTAAAGAATTGATTCTAACTATCTTAATTAGAAGAATGTTATGCGTTACAAGGCCACCTAAGCCTGTTTATGATGTATTTGGTGAGATAATGGAAAAATTTAATGCGGAAATTTGGATTATTATGAACGAAAATAATCAAAAAGAAATTTTCGAAAATGTTTTAAAAATTATAAAGCTTCCCAGCCTTAATAAAGCGCACTAAAATTGTTGAAATAAACATAGATTAAAATGAATTTTTGATTTGATTTTGAGATAAAAGTTTACCTGATGGCTCCACTTAGTCTTAGTGTTCGATCATGGCAAAAGTTTATTCAATAAAGTTTATTATGTATATTATTCATCAAAAATGATTATTGTCCTTTATAGATTTTGTAAAAAAAAAAACAGTTTTTGCCAAAAAAGATACCCCCTACAATGTTAGCATCAAATTTGTTAAATTATTTAATCAAAACAAATTTCAAATTGTTTAAAAAAAGGGATTTTATTGTTGTTGTCCAAATTGATCGTTTTCTAAGTACTTAACGTGCGAATTCACTTGGATCAACCATATCGAC
The DNA here is from genome assembly GCF_020186115.1 of Histomonas meleagridis. Lineage (NCBI taxonomy): Eukaryota > Parabasalia > Tritrichomonadida > Dientamoebidae > Histomonas > Histomonas meleagridis. The sequence continues at coordinate 37,192 of NW_027150781.1, forward strand.
CAAGGGTTTTAGTGAAAATTGAGGAAAATTTTGAACGAAAGGAAAAAGAGAATTCAAAGAAAACGGTTAATCATGGCCTTCCTTATTTTTTATGGCTGCTCCAACAAACTATTGTACAATCTATGCTGGAGATCTCCCTATGAACTATGAAGATCATAAGACATCTGTTACAGAAGATTTCCTTGTGAATCTTTTCGCAGAAGCCGGAAAAATTATTCAAAATGGAGTTGCCATTAAGCACCGTGAAGACCGTAATGGTCGTCCATATGCTTTTGCTTTCATCACCTTTGAAACACGTGAAATGGCTGAGAAGGCCGTTGCTGAGTTTAACTATACCAAGTTAGATGGCCAACCAATTCGTCTTTCTATTGCAGATGCAGAAGCTTACAGGATCAGAAAGAGTGGTCTCGGTAATCTTTTCATCAAGAATCTTGATCCATCAATTGAAGTTTCACAATTACATGAAGCATTTGCTAACTTTGGTGATATTATTTCCTGCAAGATTCCAACCGACATAAACGCACAAGGGCAATTAGTTTCACGTGGTTATGGCTATGTTCAATTCCGATATGAAAAGGATGCACAACAAGCCATTACTGATCTTAAAGATGCTACTATCAATGGTCGTAATGTCCAAATTGAACCATATCGCCGTCGTCAAAAGGTCAATCCCGAAGAAACATTTACAAATGTCTACATCAAAGATCTTCCAAGCTCCATCCAAACCAATGAAGACCTTAAGAAGCTTTTCTCCGAATATGGCGAAGTCCAAAACCCATGGCTTGTATTCAACAAAGGCAAGCCAGCCCCATATGGCTTTTGCAACATGATGACACACGAAGCTGCAGTTGAAGCTGTCAAAGGTCTTAATGGCAAAGTCATTGATGGCAGCAAAGTCTATGCAGGCCGTGCGATGAAGAAGGGCGAACGTCTTCAACACTTACGCGAGTTATCTGAGAAGTTCAGGCAAGCCAATTATGAGAAGTATAGGGGTCGTAACCTTTATATCCGTGGCTTTGGCAAAGACGTCACTGAAGATAAGCTTAGGGATTACTTCAAACAATTTGGTGAAATAGAATCATTGACAATTATGAAAGACGATAATGGCGCATCACGTGAATTTGGCTTTGTTACTTATAAAACAGTTCAAGAAGCTGATAACTGCATCAAGGAATCATTAATCAACTCAACATTAGACGGCAAGCAATTATACGTTGGTAAGGCACAGTCACGAGAAGAGCGTGTTAAGGCCGTACAACGCCAAAGAAGCACAACAGCGTACCAGCACCAACACTTGTTAAGCGCAATGCCAGGCAACACAACACAATACCAAATGGCACCAGCACAGTTATCACCAATGGCCCCGTCGCAAAACATGATGTATCCGATGTTCCAGCAAATGATGACACCCCAAATCACAAGCGATCCAAAGCAAAGACTTAGAACTGAAGTACTTGAACTTTTGGGTAACAACGCAAACTCACAAGCAATTCTACAGAAAATACGTGAGCTTTCTGACGAACAAATTAATAACTTGTTAAATGACCAAAAATTATTGAGAGAGTGGGTTGAAAAGAAATAAATAGAGGATTCAAAAAACAAAAAAAAACAAAAGTAAAAGCAACAATTCTGCTTAAACGTTCTTTTTAAGTTTTGTGAAATGTTATATCGTTTGGGGTGCTTCGATTGATAAACTCTTCAATTTTCACAGAAAGTGTTCCACAGCGTTATGTGGGCGCAGATGTTATGCTCGAATGGTTATTCCAGTTGTGATGGAATGAATAGTAATTATGTGTAGCTTTCTTTTAAGATAATTGATTTTGTAAGATAATTATTCATATTAATTATTTATATATGAAACAAATGAGATTTTGTTGTTGGTTTTTATTATTCTAATTACAAGTATAAGGTCAGATGATTTCCTTATAACTCATTTTATATTAGCAACAAAAACAGAAAGTGAAATCCCAAATAGTGCAATCTGAGTAACGCTCGAGAAATTATCAACTTCTAATACATTTTTGGATATCTTTCGAATGGAAATCGTTTCGGATGCATCTTCACTTACAAAAATCATGTTTTTCTGACTAGGAATTGTAAATTTATGTTTGAAATCAAGCTCCCAGCGTTCGAGTTTATCTTGTTGAGGTCTTTTTGATTCAAGTTTAAGTAATGTTGTGCCATCTTCATTAAGGATATTAACATTACATTTTGGTGGTAAACCTAGAATTGATGAATCACTTACAAATCTGATGGATAAAATGGTACGGTCATTTGTATTTGGCTCCGTAAGAGTGAAATAAGAAGATTTTGGAACAAGATAGAAATCAAAATCTTTACTAAGGTGAGGATTTGAGCCTTTTTTAATTGGAATAGGATTACTAGGATGCCTTGATTTGGTTTTCGCACTGAATATAATGTCATCTTTATAGTAAAAATAGAAGAAATATGATTTACCACGTATTGAATTTTTGATTTTGCGATGAATTGAAAATAATTGAGGTGAATAGGAAACATCCTTTGTTGGCAGAATGATGATAGCGTCCTTTTCTTCGTTTTCGTGATAATCATTTGATTCAACAAAACTATCTGATGAGCTTTCAATGCTTCGCGGTTTTGAATTTGTTTTTTCTTTTTTAGTTGGTAAGATAGGAATCTTATTTTTAATTTCTGAAGAATCTGAATAATCATGAGATTTTTCTGAGACTGTTTGAAGTAGCTTTGGAATAGCGCTGATTGGAGAAGAACTAATGTCAGAGGTATAACTGGAATACGATGAGAAAGAAATTCGTTTTTTCATTGCTTAATACCTCTATTCCAAGAAAAAAAATGTTTTTGTGTTTTCATTCAGTAATTGAGATATAAATCATTTAGAAAACAAATACCAAAATAATCTAAAGAAAGAAAATTGGGATATTCTGTGAGTTTAGTTTATTAATTGTATGACTTCTTCTTTATATTTCTTCTTCTTTAGTTTCTTCCTTTTCTTTTTCCTCTTCTTTTATTTCTTCTTCTTTCATTTCTTCTTTTAATTCTTCTTCTTTAGTTTCCTCTTTTTCCTCTTCTTTAGTTTCATCTTTATTTTCTTCTTTCACTTCTTCTTTCATTTCTTCTTTTATTTCTTCTTCTTTCACTTCTTCTTTTAATTCTTCTTCTTTAATTTCCTCTTTTTCTTCTTCTTTAGTTTCTTCTTTTTCCTCTTCTTTAATTTCTTCTTCTTTAGTTTCTTCTTCTTTCGTTTCTTCTTTAATTTCTTCTTCTTTGGTTTCTTCTTTTTCCTCTTCTTTTAATTCTTCTTTTTCCTCTTCTTTAGTTTCTTCTTTCATTTCTTCTTCTTTAGTTTCCTCTTTTTCTTCTTCTTTTTCAGTTTCTTCTTTAGTTTCTTCATTTTCTTCTTTCACTTCTTCTTTTTCAGTTTCTTCTTTATTTTCTTCCTTTTCTTTTTCCTCTTCTTTTATTTCTTCTTTCATTTCTTCTTTTAATTCTTCTTCTTTAGTTTCCTCTTTTTCTTCTTTCATTTCTTCTTCTTTAGTTTCCTCTTTTTCTTCTTCTTTTTCAGTTTCTTCTTTATTTTCTTCCTTTTCTTTTTCTTCTTCTTTATTTTCTTCTTTCATTTCTTCTTTTTCCTCTTCTTTCATTTCTTTTTTAATTTCTTCTTTCACTTCTTCTTTTTCAGTTTCTTCTTTATTTTCTTCCTTTTCTTTTTCCTCTTCTTTTATTTCTTCTTTCATTTCTTCTTTTAATTCTTCTTCTTTAGTTTCCTCTTTTTCTTCTTTCATTTCTTCTTTTATTTCTTCTTTTATTTCTTCTTTTATTTCTTCTTTAACTTCTTCTTTAGTTTCTTCCTTTTCTTTTTCCTCTTCTTTTATTTTTTCTTCTTTAACTTCTTCAACTTTTTCTTCTTTATTTTGTTCTTTCACTTCTTCTTTTATTATCTCATTTTCCTTTTCGCTGATTTTTTGATCTTCAAATTGATAGAGTCCAAAATTCACAGCAAAAACTGAACTACATGTTTGTAATTTTTCGATTAGTCTTGAAAATGTTTGGTTTGTGTTAGGTTTTTTGGATCTATTTAATTCATTTTTCGCTATCATAAACCCAAACTTTTTTGAAAATTTTGATTGTACACTTTTTGCTTTAACAAGGGTGCATGAAATAACTTTCTTCAAATTGTTGGAAATTGATTTTAAGATTTTTTGCATTTGTTGGATAAATTTTTTATAAAAAGTTTCATCGCTAGGTGAAGCTTGGCCATTATTTGATTCAAGATTTCCAAATACACAAGTTAGATAAAGAATCAGCATACCTGTATTATTTATTATTTAGCCAGAATTCGAATTTGAAATATTTACAAAAAGTGTTATGTTTCATGAATTTGGCAAAAATTCTGAAAGCAAATTTACCTAGAATTGTTGAATAATTTACCCCCATTTAAATTATTATTTAAAATTTCCTAAGTGCTTCTTTAAATATGTTATTTTTATCTCTTTGTAATGGGGTGAATAATATTTTTGTTTTCACTTATAAAATTTAATAGAAGTTCTTTTTTCTCAAATTTCATGCTAAGCACGTTTGCAGTTAAAAAAAGTGGAAATATGAATTGTTTACTGAATATTTTCCTGATAAATCAATGACTATATTAAATTTTTAATGTTTTTTCAGTAATTTGAATATTTCTTTGTGCCCATAAATATATGCGATATCAAGAGCTGTTTCAAATATTTTGAATAATTTCCAAATATTATTTTGAAATATCATGTCAACAAAACAAATACTAAAGAAAATAAGCAAATATCTACAACATCAATCTTTATATCTTTTCGTTTAAGAAGTAATTTAGCAACATCTAAATGACCTTTTTCAATTGCAATCATCAGAGCAGTTTTAAATCATTGTAAAAAATTCGAAATAATCTTTAGATAAATAAAATTTTTAAAACATATATAAAGTAAACTAAATAAATAGTTTTGGTATTAACATTAATATTTTTTTGCTCAAGAAGTAATTTAACGACATCCAAATCTCCAATCATAGAAGCCAAAATAAGGAATGTGTAAAATATTTTAAATAATTTCCAAATATTATTTTGAAATATCAAAATAACCATAAAAATATTTAATAAGATAAACAAATATCTTTCATATTAATATCAATTTCTTCTCGTTCAAGAAGTAATTGAACAATATCAATATGGTTACAAGCAAGCATAAGCGCTGTAGAAAATAATTTTAATAAAATCCAAATAGTAATTTTAAATATCAAATATTACTAATAAATATAAAATATAACGAATTGATATCTCTTGCATTGATATTAATTTCTTTTTGTTTAAGAAGTGATTTAACTATTTCTGTATAACCAAAAATTGAAGCTAACATAAGTGGCGTAGCAAATTATTTAAAAAAATTCCTAATACTATTTTAAAATATCGAAATATCAAAATAAATTTCATATAATTAAAAGAAACAACAAAATAAATAAACAAAATGTTCTATCATTGATGTTAATACCTTTATGTTTAATTAGTAATTTAGCTATTTCGATAGAACCTATTTCAGATGAAAGTGCAAGTGCAGAATAAAATATATTAAACAATTTCCAAATATTATTTTGAAATCCATAATTATTAAAATAAATATTAAATATAAAAAATAAATATTTTTAGCATTTACATCGATTCCTTTTTGGTCTAAAATATATTTAACAAGTTCAATATTTTTTGATTCTGCTGCATAAGGCAATATATTTTTAGGAATTTTTTCGGTTTTAAGAAAATATTTTGTAAGGAAAATATTACCAACTCTTGGTGCTTCATTCACAATTTCTTGATTAAGTTTCATTCCTTTTTCTTTTAGAAATGTAAAAATTTCATAATTATGATACACAATACATAATTGAGTTAAGAATACTATCTTTGGATTCGATTCGAGTTGATTTTCATATATATATTTAAAGACATCATTTCGATGATATATAATTGCATTACTATATGATCTTTGAAATACTGAATGATTTTGTTCACATAAATGAATAATTTCTTCATTTCCGCCTGCTACAGCATATTTCCCAGTATCAGATACTTTAGCACCATTTAATAACAAATATTTAAAACATTTAATTGCTCCAAAAAATGCTGCATAATCTATTAGTGATGCATTTGTTTCATTAATAAATGAACATCTTTCATATGGTGATGGCTGAATTTTTTGTTTAAAATTAAATTTTGACTGTGATGATATTTCTTGAAGTTTTTCTAGATTATCATCTCGAATTATTTTTGCAATTTCATTTGGATTTACTCCTTCTTTTATTAATTTCTTATGAATTTCCCATAAATTATCAGCATTTGACTCTCCAATATCATTTAGAAAAAACCTACAATATGGATCATCAAATCCATGAATATTATTTTTTTCTAAGAATGGATTTTTTATATTTTCAATTTTTGCATCAATTAAGTTGTTTTCAATCATTTGAATAAGAAGATAATATGATTCTTGTGTGTTTTTCTTTTGAAGAAAATCTTGGAATTCATTAAGTATGTTTGCTTGAATTTGTTTATTTTCTTCAAATGCTTTTACTTTTTGAAGAAAATTCAAATACATATCAGAGTCTTTTGGATTTGCCATAAATAATGAATATACAATTTGATAAATAAGCATGTTAAAAGATAAAGGATAATCCCCATCAAAGTTGCTAAAAATCGATTTTATTGATTGATCAATGTTTTCTTTATTCAACCCAAAAATTGTATTTTTAATTGATAAGAGGAATTCCCATTCATCCTGTAAGTTTTGCTTTGCCATTTTTGCGGAGTTGTGAGATTAAACAACAAAAATTTTATACACAAAAAGTTTAACTTTTTAATGCAAAGTGGCGCCGGTTGTGATGTGACATTTTAATCTATAAACGTTCAAATGTCATAGGTTGCAATATTTCTAGATTTTAAAGTATTTAAAATTCGTGAAATTAAAAAAAAATACAAATATTATAAGAAATTATATTTAGATTTAGTTAGAACTAAGTGTTGTAATCTGTTTGTTTTAAGCTTAAAATATTTCAAGAGGATTTTAAAAAATAATTTTTAGAAACAAAGATTTTATGTGATTAACGAGAGCAAAAGCACATCAGTAAGAGAGTTGTTCCCAACAATGATCCAAGGAAAATTAGAAAGTTTAATTGCCTTGATGACACTAATGCAGCAACTCTTTCTGAAATGAACTCGAAAATTGGGACCTTTTCTTTCAAGAATTTAAAGTGTTTTGCAATGGTTTTGATTACTATTTCAATTGATAGTGATTCACCTGGTGGAATTGCAGAGAAAATGGAAATTGATAATATTAATACGTACCCCGCAACCAAGATAAATAAGACAAACCTCATAATATTCCAAAAGGATGAGAAAATTTCCGTAATGTTATTTACCAAAGAATCAATTGGTTCGTGTTTCGTATTGCTTTTTTGGAGTGTTTGTTTCTGTATCGCCTGCTTCTCCTTGTGATATATTTGGATTTCATTCATTGTTCATGAATATGCGTATTTCTTGGAAATAAAATTTATGTTCGGTATTCGACTTTTTCTATGAATATTTATCGTTTATTTATAAAAATTTTCCAATTTTAAAGCATTGATCAATGAGAAAACCATTTTCTGGAAAATCATCATTAGTAATCACATACACCGAAGGAATTTTGCCTAAGAAATATGTTCCACCTTTTGCAGATGTCACTTCTAAACAAGAATGTATCCTTAAATTAAATATTTGGGATATGTATGATGCATACGGATCACACCATAATTTCCTTGCAATGTCATTTCAAATGCAGATGTTTTTATAATTTGTTTTGCTCATTAGTATACTCTTTCTCATTTTGCGGTATATCATAAAGATGGGTTCCGTTGATAAAAGTACATTTTCCCAAAGCTCTGATAATTTTAATAGGTTTAAAAACTGATAAAATGGATGCATCAATATGAAGTTGAGGAAAAAAAGATTTATTACATATGGAGAAGATGAAATCGGTGCTGTTGCTTACATGGAATGTTCTGCAGCAACTGGTTACAATATGGATAAAGTTTTTCAAGTTGCAACTGCAATAGCCATCGAAAATAAAGTTAAAAAGGAATGTGCAAAATGTTTTCATTAAAACGTAATAAAAATTCTTTCATTAAGGATAATAATAAAAAAATTTAATATATGTAAAGATTAACATAACATTTATAAATTGTCTTCATCAGCAGAAAGCTTAATTGCTGATAAAAACTCTGATTGTGTTATCTTTCCAACATCTTTACTGTGTATACTCAGATGCTCACGTGAGCCTTTGACACTAAGAATGATTTCCTTGAGTTCATCTTCAGTTAATCCATTTTCAAGTTCCGCCGAAACTTCTGTTAAATCTTCGAGTGAAAGATACCCGTCCATGTCTATATCTAAGTTGTTAAATGATTGTATGATCATTTCTTTAGGTTGAGGTTCAGAAATCTTTTTCATGAGAATTTGTGTAAATTCATTGAAATCAATTCTTTCGTTCTGGTTATTACATACAGATGAAATTAGAGTGTGAAGTTCTTCTTGTGTTGGATTAAAACCAAGAACTCGAAGAACGACACGAAATTCTGAAGCTTCGATTGTTCCACTTCCATCTTTATCGAAAAGGTTAAATGCTTGTCGTAGGTCATGTTTCTCATTATCTGTTAACGAAAATATTTGTTTTTGCTGAGGTTTCATATATAACGTATTTGAACGATATAAAAGTGTCACCAAATCAACAAATAAAAATTATTCGAGATTATGAAGCTATTCTAAGATTTAAATAGCTTTTTTGATATAATAAATTAATTTTTTATCTATTTTGTTTTATATATAACAAATTTCATATATTTATATTATTCGATTCTAATCAATAATTTCAACAAATTTTTGGAATTTATTTCACATTCGAAGTAATTTCCAAACTATTCACAGAATATAAATAATTTTTCACATTAAATTTTTTCAGTTTCTTTTATTGTCTCAGCAACATCAATTGCGTTGTTCTCAATGCTTCTCTTCGAATAGCCTCTGAAGAACTTTGCAACAACTTCATCACAGCCAACTTAGCGCCCATCTCTTCCAACTTTTGTCTTCCGACTGGACTTCTTGCGGCGAATTCTCCCAAATCGTAACAAGCGACGACGACTGTTTCTTCGTCATTTGACTCCAACAAATCTCTTAATGCTGCGATTACGCTGTACTGGTTCTCTCCGAATCGTTCGATGTTTGCTTTCCAGAACAATTCCGACTTATGTGAGAATGAGAAATGTAATTTCCCAGACCCGACTTCTCGTGTGTACTTCTCCCAGAGTGATAACTTACGTAAGTTTTGGCTCAACTTTTCGGCTGTTGTGCTGATCAATGTGATCATTTCTTGATCAACATAATGTTTCGTTTGGAATTGGCGCAATAAACGCAAAATGTCATTGTCATATGCACTTTCAACAAAGACTGTACTTGGCGTAAGTTGTGCAATGATATTAACTAAGAGACGGACAATTTCTTCACGCTCTGGTTGGATCGTAGATAATAAGCGCGAAAGTTCTTTGACAAATTTGTTCTCAGATAATTGGCCGGCGCCATTTGCTGAATATGTAAGGGCCCAAAAACAAAACAAAATATGATACAAGGAGTCAGTATGAGCTAACTTGGCAGCGGAACCAAGTAAATCTAATAATAATTCAATGCCTTTGGAATCAATAAAATCATCACGAAAACGATCAAATCGTAGAAAACGTTTTAGACCTTCAAAGGCAAGCGACGCAGGTTGGAGGCCATCACCAAGAAGACTAATAACTGTTCGGAGAAATATTGATTTATGCTCTTCACTACATTTGACTTTAGGTTCGGATAATAGAGTACCAAGAAGAAGAAGAACAGTTCGTATCATAAAGGGATGAGCATCATGCGATGAAGAATGAGAAATGAGAATATTAGATAATGACTTAATAAGTGAGTCAACTTGTGTAAGCAGTGATTTAACAGTGAGGTTAAAATCAGCATCAAGTAGGCAGTCAATGAAAGCACAAAGAAGTGATATTGTGTTGGGAAGATTTCGAGTTTCTAGAAGTTTGGCAAATGTAGCCACATGTTTTGTACCTTTGAAGCAAAAGGCCTCAAGTTGCTCTTCAATGGGTTGTTTGAAAAGATCTACAAATGAACTGACATCGGTCTCTTGATCAGTATCAAGCATCAGAGAATGAGGTGGCGTCTGACGTAGGATGTTTTCGCGCTGTTCGATACGTACAAAAAATGGGTGTTTCGAGCTTCCTTTAAGGATCATTTGTTCGAGCTGAAATAATTCAATGATCAACGGGGCACCCCAAACATGATAAAATTTGTTCGTCACGATGACGAATTATCGCAATTTAAGCATTTTTACGTATAATATCACTCCTCATTATTTTTGTATTTGTCATATCTGAACATTTTATTTATTTTCTTAAAATTTGAAAATTTTGAACAATGAAATTAATTTTGAATTGCGTAATTTGATTCTTTAATATATGTACGGAAAAAAAAAAGTTATTATAATTATTATTATTTAATTCATTCCCATCATTGCCGCCTGCTGCGCTTGTGCCATTGCAGTATTTTCCTCTAATTTCTGTGTGACCGATTTCTTATTTACTGGGTTACCGTTTTCATCTCTTTTAATTAAGCCTGAGACAATATCATCGACTCTTAACAATGATATTGCGCATTCGAAAGCGGTTTTGTAAACCTGTGATTTCACCGCTAACGTATCCCACACGTTAATTTTCCTCATGTCCTCAATTTCGCCGGTTAATCCGTTTATGCCCATATAATATTTGTTAGGGTCTTCTGAATGTATTGACCTCAATTTTGTGAGCACTTTCATCGGTGAAGCGCCACAATTTTGTATTAATGTTCGTGGAATAACTTCAAACGCTACAGCTGCGGCTATGTATGCCATTTGTTCTACTGAGTCCAATTGTCCGCACTTCTTTCTTAATGCTGCAGATACAGATACTTCAGTCGCACCGCCGCCAGGTAATAGCGATGGCTCCTTAAGCAAATTCTTCGCAACTTTTAACGCGTCGTCCATAATACTGAACATTTCCAAGAGTACATCTTTCGTTGGACCGCGCAATAACATTGTGCATGCCTTTGGATTCTCGCATTGATCAAAGACTGACCACCATTCGTCGCCGAACTTACGACATTCGTATAATCCGCATTTTGTACCTAAATCAGATTCAACTGCTTCATGTGGATCTGAGACAATTGTCGCGCCACAACATAATGCGATTCGATCCAAATGTACTTTTTGGAATCTTCTTAATGCTGTGATTCCGGCCTCACTTAAGTAATGTAATGCCAAATCGCTGACGCCTTTTTCAGCTAACACTAAGTCACAGCCTGTTGCAATGACTGCGTCACAAAGGTCTTTGACTTGTGCTTCTTCTTCTGCTAATACATTTGCGTAATCATTTTCGCCACTGATTTCTATGTTTGTTATACTTTCGCCTTTACGATATTCTAATCCACAATCGAGAATTAAAATCTTTGGATGTTCAATACGACGACGCATATTTGAATGTAAGACATCTTTGTTAATCATTGTACCCTTCATTACATATGAATCTTCGATTTCTCCGCCCGGAATACGTTCAATTCGAAGGTTACGTTTAAGGTCAACGGTTCCGTCGTCGGTTTTGATCGTTCTGACAGCATCGAGCGCTAATTTCGCAATTAAATCGGACCATCTTGATAAGAACTTGGTGCCAATTGCGGATTTTATGATGCCAAGCATTTCCGCATCGCTTGTGTTGTCGATTGGTTTCTTGATTGTTTTAAGATGTTCAAGTGCATCATCAAGTGCTTTACGAAGTCCTGAAATAAGAATATGCGGATGGACACCATCTTTAATGTGTTTTTCAAGAACAGAAAGAAGTTCTCCTGCAAGAACTACAACAGATGTGGTACCATCTCCAACTTCTTCATCTTGTCCACGTGCAAGTTCAATAATGGATTTAGCTGCTGGATGACTAACATCTATTTCACGGAGAATAGAATTTCCATCATTTGTTATAACAAGAGTACCCATTGAATCTAGAATCATTTTAAGCATTGCTTGAGGACCAAGACATGTACGAATAACATCAGCAGTGACTTTAGCGGCAGCAATGCAAGAAAGCTGTGCTTTACGACCAGTATCTCGCTTTGTTGTCTGGTTAAGAACAATGATTGGTGATTGCATTGAAAGTGTTCGAACAAACTCCCTCAAATTTATGCCACTTTTTTAATAAAGAAAAACAATTTGAGATTCGCTAAAAATTATCTTTATTTTTCATGTTTAGATAAATTTGAACTCATTCCATATAGAAAACAAAAAAAGTAAAAAGAATGTGATTTAAAATCAAATTTTATATAAATTCAATTTAAAATTTTAAAAACGATTAAAACTTTATTAAAAAAGAATTGCTATTTATCAATAGGTATTGAGTTTTGGAACTAATCCATTTTTTTTTTAAAAATAAGCTCCATGGTTTATGTATTATATATAATCAAAAATGTTAAACCAAATTTAAAAAATCGAAAATAAATTTATTGATCGTTTCATAGATTCAAAAAAAAAAACACTTATTTATTGGAAAATTATTAATCATAAGGTTCAGCATATTCATATACATCTGGAAGAACAATACCATAAAGTTTTTTTGATTGAGGTGGCTTCTTTGGATTAATTTTTAAAGGTTTCATCGAAGGAACATCGTTGAGCATTGATGGGAGTCTTGGTGCATTTGGATCTTTTTGTCTGTTTTCTTCCTTTTGGTGTCTGTGTGATGTAGATCTATTAGGGGCATCTGTAAATTTTGATTTTGGTTGTTCTTTGGCCTTATTTCTATAAAATTCATTTTTTTCTGCGTGATTCCTAAACGAAGTTGGTTCGAGGGCAGAGGCTGCCTCTGATCTGTTAAGTGTTTTGACGGCAGAAACAGGCTCAGATGAACCAATTCCTGCAAAAAAAGGGTCGTTCATTGTTAGTGAAACATCAGGGCAGTCTGTTTGGTCGTTGACACTTTTTCAAACAATGTGTTTGGCTTTCCGATTTGGAAAACACCAGAATCAGCGCATTAACAAAATGGTTCAACCAGAACTGGGCTACTAAGATTGGATCCCAGGAGTAAAGGACCGCACATTCTCATGAATATCTTTTTTCAAATTGATAACATTTATTTCGGAAGAAATCCTTTACTGAGTACTCATACTTTTGTTTTATAACTTTACAGTTGTAGGATGCTCATCATAAGAGATTTTTGATATCAATTTCGTGTTTTAGTTTCAGAAAACATTAAATACGTTTTTCTTTATTTTTATTAAAAGTACGAAGAAATTGAGATTTATTATGGGGTGAAGTTACTAATTATTAGAATTAATGAATCTTAATTCAAAATTAATTTATTCATCCGCAAAATCATCATCAAATGGATCATCTTCGGCTTCATTGTAAAGTGGGTTTTGGTAGTTAACTGTAGAATCCTTTTCGATTGTTGTATCCACAGCATCTCCAATACCAGAAAGGACAGCCTTTGCACCGAAGTTCTTGAAAATGGCAACAGCTGCTGCAACGATTGCAGCAACACCAACAATTGCACCAGCAATAGCGTAATACTTAACGTTGCTATCTTCGGAATCATCAACGGTTCCCTGTTGGTCTACTGGGATACCATTAATGAATGAAGGAGAAGGTGATTGTGAAGCTGAAATTGATCGTGTTGGTGATACAGATGATGAAATAGAACGTGATGCTGAAATAGAACGTGATGCTGAAATAGAACGTGATGGTGATGCAGAAGGTGATGGAGATTGTGATGGTGTTGCTGCTGGGATTGTGAGCTTGACGCTTTTAACTGGGCTGATATTACCGAAGCCATCATATGCAATTGCATATAAGTGTTGACCATCTTTGAAATCGTCACGAGTTAATTGAATTGTTGAAGATTCTGAGATTAAGCCATTGTTAGCTAAGTCACTTTCTGTAAGGCTAGCGCCTTCATCTGCAATTAAGTATTTGTAATACTTAACACCAGTTGTAACAGTTGCCTCTGCAACATTTGATTCTAACAAAATTTCATCTGTATCTCTGTCAACAGCTTTAAGTTGGAAACGATATTTTGAACCAGAATCAATTGCTTCAATAGCAACAGTAAGTGTATCTTCATAGAAATTGATTGTTTGGATCTTTGGTGCAGCATAATCTTGTGATGAATGATCTTCGGAAAATGTTTCATAAGTTCTTTGCTTCAAATAATAAATGGTATTTGCAATGACTTGGATTTCACTTACTGTGGATTCACAGTTACTATGACCTGTTTGGATCATTGCTGTGTTATCTTTGGTTGTTAAATAGAAGTTATGTTTAAGGCCAAACTTATCTATTTCCTCGCCACTTTTATCGAAGGACATCCAAACATCTCCTGTAGCTGCATGATATGTTGTGTGTGAAGCTGGAATTGTTAAGGTTGTTCCAATTTTACCAATTTCATAAGGATAATTTGTTAAAAGTCCTTCTTTTCGAATTTGAATTGTGCTAGAGTCCTTCTTTTTATAAGTAGGTTTTCCGTGAATGCCATTTAATGTAATTTCATCATCAATGTTCATTGAATAAATTCCAAATAATTTTCGAATAGCAACTAAACCAGTAGCACGACCACCTCTGATGAAATCAAAAGAGATAGAATCATGTCCTGTCAAAACACCATATCCTGCATTAATGTAAGGTTTAATATAATCTTCAGCTGTTGTTGTTTTGATTGAATATCCTGAATTTGCATCCCATGTTCCAAAGAAGATAACATCATAATCATAAATAAACTTAGGATTATTAACAATTTTATCTTCAAAATCATTGATTGACATTGGAGTAACAAAAATAAGTTGTTGCTTTGTGTTTTGATCGATACCAGCTGCATCAAATTTTTCTACTTTATTTAGTTTATTATCAATTATGGTTCCTCCTTCCATCCAAATCTTTAAAGCAGCTGACTTTGAAATTGTGATTTTAGTTCCATTTGTGAATATAAAGTCAACTAAATAAGTGTTATATTTTCCAGTATTTTTAGAATCTTGTCCTTTATTGCCATCAATTTGACTTGGATATACATTAAGTACATTGACTTTGGTACCAGATATATAAGTGCTAATTTGCTTCCAGTTACCCCATTCATCATTTTCATAACTTTTTTGATAAAGTTTGTAATAAATATTTCCAGTAACATTATTCCAAGAAAGATAAGTACCACCTTTACCATTTGCTAAATCTGCTCTTGGTTCAGCAGAAAGAGTAAGTTCTTGTTCACTTCTAATGAACGTAAGAAGGAAAACAAACATTAAAATGTCAATTTCAATACTTCGGTTTTTGATAACTTTGCAACCATTTTCTCAATATGGAAATAACTTCGGCACAATGGGATAACACATGCTATAATTGAAAATATATTATCACTGATAAATAGTTAAGATAAATTTATGTTTACATAATGTTTGATAATGTATCTATTAAGAAATTTATGTTTATATTCCCTTCATCATCGTAGATAGCCCACTCAAGCTTTCAAAAGCCTCGTAATCATTGCGCCATACAAAAACGAAAAATTGAATACAGTTTTGAATACGTTATTTGGTTATAACAAAACATGTTTTCTCTATCATTATTTCAATGGTGTTTTATGGTTATGTTTGGTCGAAAGCTTTCGACCTGTAAATTTGCCGCCTGAAATTGAATGCGATTCGAACGATAATTTCTTGTTATAACAACCTTATTTAAATTTCATAATGGTATATACAACACATTCAAAAACTTCATAGAAAAAACATGGAATCTAATGATATCCAATATAACTATTAATAGTATTACTCTAATCGAATAGTTATTGTGTTTTTTCATTAAAATATCGACGCCATTAAATATATTATATCCGCGTTTTCAAATTGTAAATCGCTTTATAATTGTGTACAATTCGAAAACTTTGTTGAATTCATATATATACCGATTAATAGTAAACATAATATATCACACAAGAGGTCACATTATCTAAATTTGGTATATAAATTTTCAATTATTCATCAAAATATACATAAAGAATTGGTGGTTAATACAATGATGACGAAATATTTATTGAAATATATGTATTAAATGGATTACCTTAAAAACTCACATAATTTTAACGAAAAAAAGAATTTTGTTGTAAAGTTGCACGACAATCCATCTTTCATATACTAAATTGCCCTTCTACAGATAAAATTGGTGATCACAATACTATATAAAAATTAAGTTTTGACAATTTTACAGTATATTGTTTAATTATAAATAATTCCTAAAGTATGCTGATATCTCTTTGTTTTCTTGTGCAAGCTGATATGGTGTTTTTCCTATTTTAAATTTGAATAAACAATGTTGAAAGGTTAAAATTAACTTTAATGTTTGGGTCAGCTCCTTTACTTAAAAGAAATTTTACTATTTCTCTGTTTCCTGCTTTCACTGCATTGTGAAGTGGAGTATTACATCGAAAAATCAAATATTTTATTAAGTAAAAGTACATTATAAAAAGTATTGATAATTTATCTTCAAAATTTATATCAGAACCATATTCAATTAGTATCTCAATAACATCAGTTTTTCTATTTTTTACTGCATAAAATAATGGTGTTTGAAATTCGATGATGAAATTCCAAATGAAGAAAAAATAAATAATCATCGAAAATAAAAAAGAAACTTCAATATTAGGATCAATTCCTGATTCAAGAAGTTTAATGACTATATCAATAACACCCTTTTCAGATGCCGTAAATAACAAATTTGATAAATTAGATTCACAAACATTATTTTCGATAAGGAAATTCAAAATTTCAAATCGATCATAATCTAATGCAACATCAAATGCATTTTTATTAAATTTAATTAAACACCATAAAGCAAACCAATTAAATTATATTTGTTAATGCTAATTTTGAACCTTTTTCAATTAGAAATTGGACTGTTTTCATATGATTTTCTTTAATTGCATAGTGAAGAGGTGTCGATAATAAATTAAAAATAAATTCCATCATTTGATTGAACATCAATTTCCATTTTGTTTTTTATAAGAAAATATATAATTTGTATATGTCCATACATTGCAGCAAGATGCATTGGTGTTAATCCACTTTGAGTATAAATATTTCCTGCTTTATCATCAAGAGATTTAATAC
Organism: Histomonas meleagridis; assembly: GCF_020186115.1. Lineage (NCBI taxonomy): Eukaryota > Parabasalia > Tritrichomonadida > Dientamoebidae > Histomonas > Histomonas meleagridis. The sequence continues at coordinate 54,446 of NW_027150781.1, forward strand.
ATGAACCCCATAACAATTTTAAAACAGTATATGATCCATATTGTGCTGCATAATGTATTGGTGTAAAAATAATTTAGAAGTAACACCAATAGAATCCCGTACATTAAAATTAACTCCCCTATTTTCAAGAAGTGTATAAAATAATTGTGAATTAGAAGCAGCAATAAAATGTATTAAAAATCGAATATATATAAAAAAATATTTTTCTTATCAACAATATTAAGATTTGATCCATTAATCATCAAGTGTTTGAAACATTTTTCTGATTTATAATATGCTGCGAATGATATTAATGGTGGATCTGATTTTACAATTTCAGGAAAATTATCTTCTAAATTAGTTACTCTTGAATCATATGAAAGTCCCGAAGCTATTATTTCTTCCAACTCTTCAAGAGAATCTTCCATTAATATTGTTTCTATTTTTTTCTTCATGGAATTTAATATTAAATTTTTTTAAAGGTTATTTTAAGCGACCGTTTATCAATAGCACACATATGACACAATCCTTTGAAGATTTCGTAAGCATATTAAGATTAGCAGAAAGTAAGCAAAAAGAAAAATCAATAATCTCAAAAGAGCAAGCTCAAATTCGGAATTACCTTCGAAACGTAAAAGATTATTCATACATGCCAACAGTTGTTTCAAAATTAATTTATCTTGATATGGTTGGCTGTAATGTTTCATATGGACAAATGGATATCATAAACTTAATGGCAAATGAAAGATTTAGTTATAAAAGGGTTGGTTATATTGCTGCTTCAGCACTTCTTGATCAAACGAATGAAGTCACTGTACTAGTCACGCAAAACCTTCTTAAAGATATAGAATCAACAGATTTAAATGTTCAATGTTTAGCTCTAACATTTATTGCAAATTTAGGATCTCCAGAAGTTTGTCGTTCAGTTGCACCCAATGTTTCCCGTCTACTCAAGTCCACAGACATGCGAATTCTTAAAAGGGCAGGGATGGCAACAGTCAGCATAATTCGTCAAAATCCAGATATAGCTAATTCCTACAAGAACTCTGTTCAAGGTCTTTTAAATAGTAACAATCATGGTGCTGTTACTGCTGGAATAAATCTTGTAATCACAATGCTTCAAATTGAACCAAGACTTCGTAAATCTTGGGCAAGCTATACATCTTCTTTTGGGAAGATCCTTAAGTCATTAGTCAATAGCGGTCCTGTTATGGAGTTCGCGAAAAGCGGTTTTAACGATCCGATGATGCAAGTGAAGACGTTAAAGGTCATATCACTTATTGGGGCCAAAAACAACTCTGAGCTCGAGAACATTCTTCAGACCATTATATCCTCATGCTCAACACGTAAGAACACAGGTAGATCAATATTATTCCAAACTGTTGAAACGATTTTTGCAATATCAAAAAAACCATCTCTTAGAGGTATAGCTTTAAATCAAGTTGGACGTCTTCTTAGTAGCAAAAAGCCTAATGTGGTATATTCGGCTCTTTCATTAATGGCTCGTATTCTTGGATCAAAACACGTACTTATTAAGAAAGGAAATGCTGACTCTATGGCAATCCAGAGGTACAAAGATGAAATAACGAAGTGTCTTAACCATAAAGATGCATCTATTCGTCGAAGAGCTTTAGATGTAATTTCATCATTAATTAACAAAGACAATGCCGACAAACTCATTCCTGAAATACTAATTTACATCAAGTTCCCAGATGCAGATTTTCGCCGTGAACTTGTTACGAAGATATATTATTCAATCCAAGAATTTGCCACAGATCCCAAATGGATCTTTGAAACGGTTCATCAAATTCTTGTTGAAAATGGGAATTATTGTTCATCTGAGATAATATCATCATTTTGTGAATTCATCATGAAATCACCCGAAATCTATACATTTGCGATCCATCACTTTTCATCCTCCTTAATGAACTATTGCGACAATCAATCCTTATTGCAAGTGAGCTCTTTTGTCATCGGCGAGTTTTCAATGGAAGATGACGGTTCCTTTGAATCGCTCTCACAAATTTTGAATATGCCACAGACAACTTTCGAAACCAAAATGTACATCATCATTGCAATTGCTAAGATGTCTACACGATTTAACAAGAAAGAATATGCTTATAATCTTTTTTCGGAACTTGTTAAGTCCAACAATTTAGAAATCCAACAACGGTCTGGTGAAATGATGAAACTTTTGACGCATACAGATGTGTGCGAAGAAATGCTTGCGCCCATAGCAGATGCCACGAATGTTGAGATGCAAGCGACAACTGAAAACTCAAATAACAAAACACAAGTCGATGATATCCTTATGTCGATTATCAATGATTCGACACCACAACAACAGCAACAAAGTAATAACAGCATTAATTTAATCGATGACCTGATTGGCGATTTACAGCCAAAGAAAAACGAGCCAACAATTGTCGCGAAGACTTCGGACTTTGTCATTTGTGGACAGTCGAAAGTGAATCCGCAAAACCAAAATCAGATCGCAATACAACTCGTTGTGTACGCAGTGAACAACGCGCAACTTGACAACTTCAGAACTGACTTCCAAGTGCCGAACGGATGGAGAATCAATGCGCAGCCAGCGAGCGCAGACACGGTGACGCGGTCCGAGCCCGTGACGCAAGTTGTGTACCTGATGAACGAGAGCGGAGGCAAGTTCGAAATGAGGGTGAGGTGCAGATATAGAAGAGAGACGAATGAGGTGGAGGAGGTGCTGAGCGTAAGTGAATTACCGAACTTGCAATGATTTGTTAAATGGCTGAAATTAATAAATAATAAAATTTTAATAAAATGTGTAATGTGATTTGTAATGTGAATGTTTTTGTGTTAGTGCAGAGCTAAGATGTAAGTGATGTATCATTGATTTGTTAGGTTTGGATAGTACAAATATTATCTAAATTAAATACAAGTTACTAAAAAGAATGATGTTGAATAATTACAAAAAAATAGTAGGAAATATCAATTATTATACTGTGATTCATTAATATTTAAAAATAATAATAAGTTTTTTTGATTCCGACTGAAATTTGCAACATAATGATTCATAACATATCAAATAATAGAAAAATAAAATCAAATAAACTTTAGTTACAGTGCAAACAAGACAAAATTCTACATTAAAATCACTAACTTTATTTATGAAACTAATATTAATAATAACGTCGGATCTAAATGAATTATTCCAATTGATTTAAACTTATTCTCAGTTATTATATCATGTGATAGTCATGAAGAATATTCCATAAAGTCCGAGTTTAAATAATAAATCACCGAAGAAAACAATGTTTTGGGAAAAAATTAGATTCATTAATCAAATTAGGGATCATGCCAGAGCAACAAATTCGTGAAAATGGATTTTAACCATAAAATAAATACAAATTATACACTGTAGTAATAGCATAAATAAAAAAAATTAATTCCAACCAATCTCTTAATTTAAATTACCTATTTTAAAATAGGTGCTAAATTACGAGCGAATTCTGGTTTCAAATTAGAAAAAAAAATTAATTTGATATTTATATATGCAAGATTCAAGACAAGACATTTTACCATCAAAGCCTCACACACCAGAAAAATAAGTTCAATAAAAATATGTTATTACCTGTTTACGGTATTATAATATTTTTTATCCCTCCAAAAAATATTGTTTTAAATTCTTTTACAAACTTCAGATCAAATTTCCATATGAGTCATAACCTTTTTCAGCACAGCTGATAACATTGAACTTACTTCATATTTTTGCATAAAAATTTAATAGCTTCAAAATAATTTATACAAATTTTATTCTAATAAAAACACATCACATTATTAAATTCGTTTCATTCATTCTGCTAACACAAAAAGTGCCATTGGGGTGCCCCTAATACAATGGGTGATTCTTCTCTCAACATTGAACTTTACGGGCAAATTGGAATCGGCCGGAAGGATCAGCCGTATCAGCCCACTGTCACCTACAAGGGCCGGATCAAGCAGACGATAGAATTTGTTGCAGCCAAAAGCATCGACATCAAGCGGAAGGACGAAGTCTTCAACTACGCCGAGATCGTGAAGCCTCTCGAGCACCCGAACGTTGTGAAGTTCCACCACTGGTACCAGACAGGGCACCACTTCTGGATCATTCAGGAGCTATGTCCGGGCGGGACATTGCTTGAGCTCCTTGATCAAGACAAGCGACTTCCGGAGTCCATAATCCGTATATTTGGTAGTGACATATTATCAGCTTTACTTTACTTACATAAACACGGCATAATATATCGTGACTTACAACCACGGAATATTATGTTAGACGAATGTGGGTCTCTTAAACTCAATGACTTCACACATGCGGAACGACTTGAGCGACCATTTGATCTTGAGAACATTGACCAAGAATTGACCGAATACATGGCGCCAGAACTATTCAATGAGCAAGGAGTCGCATCGTTTTCATCTGACCATTGGGCGCTCGGCTGTCTGTTATATCGGATGGCGTCGGGGACAACTCCGTTCCTGTCGACTTCGCAAGAGGAAATGCTTCTGAAAATCCACGATTTCCAACCGCCGCATTTGAGTGGATATTCGGCCGAGTTCAATGACCTCATTCAACGGCTTCTTCAAAAGGACTGTTTCCAACGGATCAACTGGGAGCAGATCATAGCGCACTCGTTCTGGAAGGACGTTATCCGTAACCGATCGAACTTTGATCCGACATTTAATAATTTTAATTTATCGCAGTTACCAATCGAGCCTCGGATCTCGAACAACAAAGTGTACAAGCCACTTGAGCGGAAAGCGAGCACGATCACCATCAATGTACCCAAAATTCCGAATGAGAATCAAACGCAAATATCGGGTAATAACTCGATTGAGAATTATATCCTTTCGTCGACATTACTAAGTCCGCAGCCATTAATCTTTAATCCGAATATTGAAGAGATATCATTACCACCATTTGATCAATTTTTGAATGAGTTTCCGATCACTTCAATCCAATTAATATCGAAAGATATAAAAGAGAAACAAAACGCAATAAGTCAAATCTTAAGTACATTAAAGTCATCGAATATTCGACCGAAGAAGAAATTTCCATTTATATCATTTCTAATTAACCAAGCGAAGAATCCAGAGATATCGACGACATTAGCAACGTGTACATTTTTTAAAGATTTGTTATTGATCGCACAAGATACTAAACATCCATCGTTAGTATCCGGATATTTATTATTATATTCGATGATTGTACATAACACGAAAACTATTTCAGCATCGAATTTAACAGAAGAAGCACTTTCACCTTTATCAATATTAATACATAAAAAAGAGAAAATTTCACGGAAAGTAATAATATGTATTGGGGAAATCTCATTTTATATTGCGACATCGAATGATAAAACTTTAAAGTTCCCATTGTTCATAACAAATATTTTGTTTAATTCATTAAAAAGTAATGATGAACCTTCACGTCATTATTCTATTAGAGCGATTACCAATTTATTAACAACGAAACGAAGTTTGGAATTATTTGATTTAAAGAATTTGGAAACAAATATCATCAATTTTAATGTCGGTAATTCCCCATTAATGTTAGATACTTATGCGACTTGTTTATTTATGATATATAAGAATAATAATAATAAAACAAATTATGAAAATAAAATACAATCATTAATCAAACAATTATTAGCTATTAATAGTTCAACTGCTCGAATTTTAGGTTTAATGTTAGCAACACTTGTAAATATGTTAAAGTTATTTAAGAATGAAATCCAATCAATAATTAATACATCTGTAGGTGAATTAAGGAATAAATGTATATTAAGTTTATGTATTATTTATCAAGATGACTTAGAAAACTTTGTAAATATTTCTCAAAAGTTTTATTCGACATTTGATAAAATAGAAAAAGAATCAATCGAAGTAACAAAAATTATATCAAAATGGAGTGCATTAATATCAAATAAAATTATTAATACACAATATAATTCTTATAAATTATATGAAATTATTTTGGACGCAATTTCTATTAAAAGTTGTTTAATCGAAATTTGGTCAAAGAAATTCGAAATGAAATTTAAAGAAATATTACATAATATACATTATGAATATTCTGATTGTGATAAGTTATTACAAATCATTGAAATCGTTTTATATAATAATATTTGTGATTATTCTATAATCGTTGACTTAGATAAAGCTTTTGATTCACCTAAAGCAGATTTTCGATTTTTATCATTAAAAATTATTTCTAATATTATTACGACATTAATAGAAATTCCAGATAATATAATTGATTTCATATCTAAAACTATAATTCCACGTTTAAATAACTTATTAAATGATGAAGAAATGATTGTTGATTTAACTATAAAAATATTATTAATTATAACAAATAATAATAAATCTAATTTCATCATAAATAAAATTTCAAACCCAATATATTTGCCATTAATATTTAAAAGAATCTCCGAAAATAATTCATCCGCAATTTTATTAGTATCAAATATAATACAAAATGGGAATATAATGATCGATAACTTAATTAACGCTGGAATTATAAACGTGTTAATGACTTCAATTAAGAAAAATTCAACAGCGTTAATAACAATTAGTTTGTTATATATGATATTCTTACCAATCGCTAAACAAATGACTGAGAATTCAGTACAAATTGAACCAATAATTAAGAAAATTTTACCTTTGGCTAAATTATCAATAAATTGCGTTGAATTAATACAAAAAAGTCCTAACGCAAATACATGTTTAGCTTTGATTATACATATATTTACGCCTTTAAATAATAACGAGGAAATTCCTTACATAGAATGCTTCGATTTAATAGCAAAGAAATTGGAAAAGGTATACAATGATGATAAAAAAGGTGAAAAGTTCGTAATTGTGTTGAAAATGATCGAATGGGCCGCAAAAAGTTCCGGAGCCAGTGAAAAAGTGAAAAATGAATTGAAAAACTGTAAACGTTTGATTAATGTGTTAAGGAAAGCAAAAGATAATGGAATAAATGGACTGAAGGAAGTGTCCAACTTAATACTACAGCTCATAGATAACTGTAAATAAATGTAATGTAAACGCGTTTCTATTTCAGTTTGCGTGGTGTGTCGGGTAATGAGGGTATCACTGGTATTGCGATTTTGTTTCTGTTTGTAGTGCAAAGAGCAAATCCTCCGCCGACGAATCGAGAGTCAGTTCCTTTGAATGTTATAACTCTTTGATTTGATCTTTGTCCTATAGAAGTTTGAGCTCTAATTTTCACAATTTTCTTCATAGTTCTTTGTACGTCTGATTTCTCTTCTCGAGCTTTATTTCTTGCGGACATTACTTGTATCTTTTGTTCTAATAATTTTGGTTGTTGACTTGATGCTTTATTTTGCATTTCTTCCAAAAGTTTGTTTTTATGTTTTAATAACTTCATTAAGTAATTCTTTTCTTGTGAATATGAACCCATATAAGCGTTTTGTAAATGTTTTTGTTGTCGATCATTTTTCTTTTGGATTTCATTTTTTATATATTTTAATTTATCATATTTCACAATTAATAACATTAATTTGTTTTTGATTGACATGTCCATTCTAATTAATTGCGCATGTTCAGGATTTGAACCTTCGATAATTCTCCAGCGATGTATATTACGTGGAGCTTCCATTTCATCTTCAAGAGATCGAATGATTCCTTGAGTTTTTAATATTTCTTTTTGTATTCGTACAATTTCATTTTTTAACATTTGGATATAAGGTTTATTATCGAATAATTTCTTTTGTTGTTCAATTTCATTATAAAATATATTTTCTTTTTCTTTGATTTCAGTAATAATTTTATTATAATGATAAGAATTACGTTCGATAATTGATTTATAATTTAGAATTTTTTCATTTAATAATTGTAATTCTTTATCTTTGGTATCAAATGATTTATTAATTGTTCGATTACTATCTATGATTGAATTTAAAATGTTTTGTTGCATAGTAATATCAAATTTACTTTCGGATAATAAATAAATTGCTTTTTGTATATGATTTTTAATTTCTGCAACTTTTTGTTCATTTTCTTCTAATTGTATTTTGATTTTTTCGATGTCTTCTTGAAGTTTTTCATTATTTTTAATTAATGTCTTTTGTTGACAATGTATTTCTATACATTGTTGATCTTTAATTCGAATTTCTTCTTTAAGACTATCAAGTTTTGTAACTAATGCTTTGTTATCAAGTTCAATTACATTATTTTCTTTAATAATACTTTGGTTTTGTCGACATAATATATCTCTTTCATTTTGTATCTTATCATTTAATGTTAATTGATTTGATACATTTTCTTTTAAATTATTTAACTTTAAATTTAATTCAATGTTATTACGTTCATTAATTGATGTGTCATTAATTATTTGTAAATATAAATTTTTGTTTGTTATTGTTTGATTTCGATATTTTTCCATTTCTTCATTATATTGTGTATATCTTTGTTTTGATTTTTGTATTACTTCTTTCATTGTTTCAATTTCTTTAGTGATAATATTCGATTGTTGTTTAGTAGAATCAACTTCATAAGACTTTTGTTGTACTTTAACAGATAAGTCAAGAATTTGATGATTATTTTTATCGAGATTTATATGCGCCATATTTAATTTAAGTTTCGAGTTAATGTTTTTCGATGATTGTAAAATAATTTCTTGAGTTTTTTCTTTTAATATTTTATTTAATTCATTTTTTTGATTGATTATTTCTTCATGTGATTGTTTTATATTATTTAATTCCATTTTATTGTTTTCGATTTCTTTGTCAAGTCTTTTGGATGTTCTTGTGATTTCTTTTAGTTCTTGTTCTCTTTGTTGAATAATTTCATTCATTTCATTGATTTTGTTTTTTGTTAATTCACTAATTTCAAATTTGTCTTCGAGAATTTTAGTTAACATTTCTTTGGATTGATTCGAATTATTTAAATCTTCTTTCGCTGATTTAATGTTCCGTTGTTCTTCATAATATTGACTATTAATTTCGGAGTTTGATATCATTTTCTTATTAATTTGTTGATTATTATTTGTGATTTCATTATGAGTTTTTGTTGTGATTTCTCGAATATTAACAAAATCATTTGAAGTCGATTTAATTTGATTTTGAATTTCAAACATTAAATTTTGTTTATCTTTAAATTCATCTTCAAGTTCAACAATTGACTGTTGAAGTTTATTATTTTGTTCTTTTTGTTTTTGTGTATTTGTTAAAATTTCTTCTGTCCTAGATAACAAATAAGTAATTGTTAATGCATTCGAATGAATTTCTTTTTTAATTGTTTCGTTTTGTACTCGTAACTCTTCAAGTGAATTCTTAAATAACAATTCGTTGTTTTTCGTTGTTTCAATGTTTTTTGACAATGATTTAATTTCTGATTTCAAATCTTCAATTGTTTCTTTCCCTTTCTCTTCTCTCTCCGCTGATATTTCCACTGTTCGCCATGCCTTCTCAAACTCTTGCCGAAGCGCTGCAATAGTTTTTTGGTCATCTTGACTTATCTTTAAAGCGTTTGATATATTATTTGAATTTGCTAAAACTTGGTCATTAAGTTGTTTGCATTTCGTTATCAGTTCTTTATTTTTTTCATGTGAATCAGTGAGAAGTTGAAATAATTCTTGGAATTTTTCACGGAATTTTTCTAATGATTTATCACTCATTAATTCTTCCATTGCTAAATGGAATTGTCGTTCAAGTTTGTCATATTCATTATATTCATTTTCTATGTCTTCTATTTTATTTAAAGATTTCTCATCGTCATCCATTTATAAGTTAACGGATATCATGTAAAGTATTTATATCCCTCAATGATATCATGTAAAGTATTCATATCCCTCAATGATATCATGTAAAGTATTCATATTCCCTAATGATATCATGTAAAGTATTCATATTCCTTCTGAAGGAGAAATGGAATTAAGGCGAAAGGAATATGCGAATTCGAAGTGATACATCTCCATTTGATGAACTCTGTTTGAAATGGCAATGGTTCAAATATTGAAATTATTATTATGACTTTAAATTTCTTTAAGTTTTGAGTGATTAGATTTAATATGTTATCATTTTGTGTAATGTATAATATAAAAACCATTTCATTGTTTAGTTGCATTAGAATCGGAGTTTCTAATTCTTCTGTTTTGATTTTGATTATATTAAATAATGACGAAAATGAATTAATGTCATTTTCATCAAAATAATTTTTATTTATTATTAAATAAATCGGTAAATTCGGTACATTAAATAAGTTATCATTAATTATTGTTTCATTATGTTTTGGTATTTCAATGTTTTCTTGTAAATTCGTTCTACTAACTATTGGCGAATATATTTCTTCTGCTTCATATAAATTCATTGGAATTTCGATTTCTTTACACAAATTATTTTCATTATTTTGTTCATAAATATGTTCATCTTCTTCAATTTTGTTTAATATGTTTTCTAATTCAGCATTAATGTCATAAATTGGCTTAAGATCAAATTTAACGATTGGTATCATAAGCGTTTGTAGAAACGTATCATTTTCTCTCTTTTTGGTTATCATTAGTAATGGTTCATAATGCTGAATATTAATTATTGATTTTGATACATATAATGGAATTAGATTTTCAGTAATAAATTCTCTTTCAAATGTTTCTTCATATTTATCAAAGTTTGGTTGAATCAATATGTTGTTTCTAAATGTAAATTGATTTCGTTGTTCAAACAAAGGAATTTCAATCATTTCTAATTCATGACTTGTTTCTTCTTTACTTCCATTATGTTGTTTAAAATATTTTTCTTCTTTTATATCAAATAAATAAGGTAACTGCTTTATTGGTTTTAATTGATCATTATAATTCGGAAAAATTTCTTTTTCTAGCTCTTCAAATATAATTGGATTATTATGTGAATCATTTAAAATTGGTTTAAATATTTCTTTATGCGAATGAATATTTGGAAAATCTATTTGAATATTTTGCATACATTCATCTTCATCATCAATAAGATAACAATAACTTTCTGATATTTCTTTTATCATTGCATATAGCTCATGTTTAGGTGGAACTGGAATACAAAATCGCATTGATTAATTATCACATCAAAAAAAAACATCAAAATTTCTATTTAATTTTTTTTATTGAAAATAAACGGTTTCATATGTTCTCTTTGGAATTTCTTCTGACAAAAAGGGCATTTTCGATCTTGTAAATAAAATTTATTTAAACATTGGCCACAAGCTACATGACCACAAGTAATTAATATTGTATTTCTAGCGTTTTCTCCACAAAAAGGACACATTACAAGTTTCAAATATGGAGCTGTGGGGGATTCATAACCAAGCATATCATTTTTTGTGTCTTTTCTTTTTTCTATTCTTTTCTTTAGTTTAATAATTTCTAATTTTTCTTTTTCTTTATCAAGTTTAATTTCATTTTTAGTTATTTTATTATCAATATATTTAATTGAGTCTTTAATTCTTTCAATTTCAACATCATAATCTATAGCATTACTTTCTTCTGCATTCCGAATGATTTTTTCTTCTAATTGATCTTGTAACTTTTTTTCTTCTATCAATTTTCTTGTAAAGCTCTCAATTCGATGGACTGACTTTTGAATTGCATCGGCGTTTACACCACTTTTTGACTGAATGTAATTTATTCTTTTAATATATTTATTAATTTGTTCTATTTCACGTTGAGTTCTTCTTTCAAAATCTTTGTTTTTCACATTTTGTGAAATTAATTCAGACATTTGTCGATATAAGTTATAAATATCTTTAAATATTTTTTTAATTGTGTTAATTTTATTAATCGAATCTGAATACAAACGAATAATTCGATTGATGTAACCGATTCCTTCATTTAGTTCAGGATCTTTTTGGCAAATTAATTTTAAATAATCAACTCCACTTGGAATATCAATGTTTGCTTTAATATTAAATTGTTCAATAGAAAATTTATTTGTTAATTCATTGAATAATTTCTCTTCTGTTTTTAATTCTTCTTCTTTTATTTTAATGTTTTTATTCATTCGATCAATTGTTGTACGCATTTCTTGGATTTGCGTGCTTAGCTTGCTTGCAAAAACTTGAAGCTTTGAATCAAATCTTGAAAATGCTTTCTCGAGAGCATTTGATATAATTGTTTCTTTTTGGATGAGTTCAAATAGCACTTTTATTATTTGGCTTTGATGTTGTAGATCGGTGTAAAATGGGGATTCTAACTTTCTTTTAGGAGAAATGTTATGACTATTGGCTTCAATATTACAAAGGTTTTGAATTGTGGTGATTTCTTCTTGAAGTCTTTTGATTGTACTGAGGCGACATGAAAGTTTACCAACAGCTTCACAATAATCGTTGAGACTAACGTTGGTGGAAGAGATTCTGGTATGATTAAGAATCCATTCAGATAATAGAAGAGATGAATAAGGAATGGAAATTGGAATATGTGGAAATTTATTTTTTAATTTAATTACATTATTGGTAGGAATAAAAGGTAAACCACTTATTTCGAAGTGGATTTGTGGGTATGTGTAAATGGATTGTTCGATAAAGTAATAAAATAATTCATGAGCTATTTGCTCTAATAATCTAAAATATGATAATGCACTTGATGGCTTGGAAAGATCAAAATTTGTTGAGTAAAAAAACATTTCAATTAAGTTTGTTGTTTCTTTTGATTTTCTATAATTCGAATCAATGTAACACCTAGAAATTGCTAGATCAAATGTTAATGTTTCCATCAGCGAAATGTAGGAAAGAATATATTTCCAATAATCATTCCTTTTTTGATAATTGGATTGGATTAAAAATTTATATTTTTTTATTTGGGCTTTGGCAAAATAAATATCAGCATCAAGATTAGAAAACATGCGTGTTGTTTCTTTTTTAAGTGGATATATATTTGGATTATTTGGGAGGTCTTCTTGGCTCATTTTACCCGCCCATATGAGAACGTTAATATAATCTTTGTGGTAAGTTACATTATGAATAATTACATTAAAACACTATTTTACCTAATTGCTAGAGGTGGGCAATAGATTTTTTGAAGAAAAAAATCAAAATAATAAATATTCAGTATGATAAATTTGAATAATGATCTTTTTTAAAAATTAGAAAACATTAGCAATATAAGAAACATAAGCTAGTGTTTACGTATACGATATCAAAATAAAAGAAAATATTGTATTCATTTTTTTTTTGTATTTCATGGTTTTTTCCAAGCTGAATCCAAAAAGTGGTATAAATGATCAAAAACAAATTTGAATTTGCAATTCAAGATGATTCAGAAGCATTACCATATAATTTTACATATACTTGTTTACTGTGGATAGGCAGCGGAGGAATTTTTTCAAAATTTGAATTTCAAGATATAATCTCATGTGGTACACAAGAAGGGCCTATTGTTCTTATAGGAGAAACAAAAGATAAAAAACTTTCGCCAGTATCTTTAATATGTGCCCATACATTTCCAATAACACATCAAAATCTTTCTATAAATCCCGATTATTTTCTCTCTATTTCATATGATGGAACTGTATGCAAGCATTCAAGGCTCGATGGTAATTGCTCTTACAAACACCAATTTCAAATTCCTTATGGAGAACATCGTATTTCATTATATAATTCAAATGAAGATTATTTTTGGATTTGGACCATTGGACTTGGTGTACGTCTTATTGACTTAAAAGGTAGTAATGTTATTTATTCTGTTCTATGTCCTGGTTTAAATTCATTTTTATATCTTTCTCCATCTTCATCATCATTTGTCAAAGAAGAAACAGCAGCTATGGTTACTAACACTCACATTTATACTTACAAACAAGATTCAAACAAAAAATTAGCATTTATTAATAAGCAATCATTTACTGAAGATCATAATCAAATAGTTGGATGCAAAAATGGTATTGTTTCATTTAATAAACATTCTTGGTTCATTCATAAACCAGAAGATCTTTCTATTCTTTACAGTGGAACATTTGATGATATGGATCAAGAAGATGAAATCAGATTTGTTGAATGGTCTTCCAGACAACTCTTATGTTTTTCAAGTTTAAAAGGTGATTTTTATGTAATTCAACTTCAAAGAAAGCAACCTTTAGATAATGATTTTACAACAATAATCCAATCTTCACTTAAAACTGGTATCGACAATGTCTTTGCAGTTTGTGCATTTAAAGGCCCACTTAAAGTTGCTATTTCTCCTGATTTAAAGACGATTGTTTCTTCTTCTCATGAGGGCACGTTTATTTTGAAACCCAAATCAACGATAGAAAAGTGCTTCTGGGTACCAAACCAAGACACCGAGACCGTTTATAAAAGTGACGGCACAAACGTTCACCTATGGGACCTTGTTAATCAAACAATAATTAAATCAATTCATTTTGATAAAAAGATCACTTCTATATATTCTAATTCATTTCTTATCCTTGGGCATGAAGATGGATCAATCACTTATTTTGGTTCAAATTTTGAAGTCCCATTTAACAAGACTGCTGTCTCATCTCCAATTATAAGTTTTGTAAAAATTCCTTCAAAACATGAAGAATTTATTGCAATTTCTAAAGACGGATCGTTCTGTGTTGTTAAAGATAATGATAGCCATAAAACGCACGGAAGCATTGGCTTTCCGATCACTTCGATTCATTATTTACAATCACTTAAAATTATAATTATCGGATATTCGAATGGAATATATTTAACATATTCTTTTGAGAATCCAAATCCATTACAAACGATTTCATCTATTCCAAAAGATGCAATCGAACTATCGAATTCTCAATCACTTGATTCGATAATATCGACAATTAATGTATCATATCAAAGTTTTTCTTTCTATTTCCAAGTCGCAAAAGTTGCAGAACTATATACAAACATTACATCTAATCCGCAAAACTCAGAACAACTTATTGAAATCGCAAATCGTTTATACAATTTAATTGTTAACTCTTCAAAGTCTCAGAAATCACTTGCAATCATTGGCGATGATAATGTTCCGACGTTTTTCTATCCTCCTTATAAAATATCGTTTAAATATTTCCTTGACGTCTCTCCACATGTTGGCACGCAGCATCTTTTTGCGTTCCAACTCCTGTCCGAAATTCTCGAAAACGACTTTTCTCTCAAAAGTAAATACATCACATCAAAAATCATTGAATTCTTCCCAATCATCACAAAAATGGCGTTCGATAAGTGCGGTTTCATTCAAAAAACCGCCTCCGCTATGTGTGTGGATTTCTGTTGTTTGATACCGTTCCAAAAGTGCCAAGAATTTGTATCTCCTTATTTACATCTTGATAACATTAGTGACTTAGCTGCACATGAAAAGTTACTTCTTGCTATGTTAGCTTCGCATGCTTATAATGCGATTCCTTCTGGATATTTCGCTGAAATTTATCATTTTGTATTAAAATTAAGTAAAGAAATATCAGAGGCTGGAATTCTCGCAACTTGTATATTAATTGACGGAGTCGCCGTTTGGAGAGGTGTCGTAGAATTGGAGAAAAAGCATATAAATAACCTCTATACAACAATGGTGTTAAGGGCTTTGCTCCATAAAATGTCAAAACGGATCAACGATAAGCTATCGGCCATTATTTGTTCGGACGTGGAGCAGTTTGTCTCAATTATTCCGAACCTCATTGATTTTGTGTTCAAAAAGGAAAAATCAATGGGGGACGTTAGCGCGATATTTGATTTATATACTTCTGTTGCCATCAAAAATAAAAAAGTTGGAGGAGGGAGTGTAACACTTGCATTCGCAAAGTTATATGTAACATATCCATTTCTATCCGAATTAATCACAAAACATATTAAAATTCATTTGGAAAGCTTCGACTTCGTAAGAAGTAAAGAAGAATTCCTAATAATAGGAACAAACGATGGGAAAATACATGTGTTTAGAAATTATAAGTTATTGTTCTCCGAAAAAATATTTCACGGATCAATTACTTTCATATCAATTAGCCCATCAACAAAATGTGCCGTTGTAATTTCAGAAGAAGATGAATTGTCAAAGACGATAGAATTGAAAAAGTCATCACTTTTGAACCGGACGAACGTTAGTAGCACGATGCCAGTTTTGTCACCACCTCCAAATACTCATTATACAGTAGAATGGACAAAATCAACAATAATGGTCGGATTTGCACCATTTTAAAAACAATAATATTTTTTATTTAGAAATTCGATTATTGAATTGGGATTGGTGGATACCCATATCTAGCTCGATACATTTTCACATACTCTTGTTGGTCAGGTGGGAGGGTATAAAACTCACCAAGAGTCATTGTTAAATAACGTTGATATTGATTTGGATCTGGAAAAGCAGGCTCGCTTGGAAGTTGGGTATAACTTGTACAAGCAATACCAAGTTCCATTTGAGCTTGATAGAGAGCCATAGCAAACTTTGGATTTTCAATTAAAACCTGCAATATCCTTTCTGGATATTGATCAACAGCTTCTTTAATTCTGAAAAGTACACCATATATTTCTTCCCAATCATGCGATAGAAGCTCGTTGGTGATTGGGTCTAGTTCATCATCATTAGCTTCATTTGTATGTTCCATAAAAATGACCGTTTAGTCCTTCTGTTTTTGAAAAAGCGGCTATGAACGATAGAACGCATTCCTTGAATAAACGTCTTTCGGAAATCAAACTCAAACTCATTTCTTCAAATGAATGTACAGGTTGCTCTTTAAAAATTGGTTGTAATTAGCTCCAATTACAACTGTTAAGTTTAATGAATTTTTTTTTTATTGTTGAATTATCTTTCATAATTTGATTAACAATGATTTTTTTAAAATACTTTACTTGGTTATAAACAAATTTCTTCTTCGAGAATAAGATCTTTCTCAGTTATCATTGTAATATTTCATGATTTTATAATTGAATTGTAGATTTTGATTTATTCTTTTTTCCTCTATCATAAATAGAAGCAGACTATATAGGGTATTGTTTGTTGTAACCTATGTACAATGAGATATTTTTCATTAATTATACACAACCAGAAGAACACCCCCTGGTCGACGATGATAGAAAACGGCTTCCATATAACTTTTTGAGAATTATTGGCAAAAATACAAAGAGAAATTTTTAAACTTTTTGAAATGAATTCATGTGAAATGTTATTCGGCTGTTGGATTCGTTTGGCCATTTAGAAAAATTTTTCTGAGATTTTTGAATGGGAGAGTCGTAAAGCGATCATATTTCATACAAAATGTCAGATAATCCACAGAATAAATGTAGAAAAAAAAATCCAAATATTTTTTGAACATTTTATTTTATTATAATTTTTCTAAATGAACTTAATCACTAAAATAAACAAATAAAATATTTAAACAACAAAATTTCGAAAAAACCTAATGCATGAATAACTTTACAAAGGTTACCTTGTTTTCAATTCTGTCCTTCTTTAACCGTCAACTCTTTTTTTTTTGGCTGAATTCAATTGTTTATTTATTAAAAACCGCCTATTTTTGTGGCATTTCAATTTGAGGTGGGATGAATCAAGGATTTTGACTCAGCTATCGTTTCGTTTTCAATTAGTATATTCATTTTGGTCACTGACGATACTTTTATCAATTTTTGTGAGGATGTAAAAAATTTCTGACGTCAGGGAAGTAGAGAGATGACCGAGCACGAAGTTGCTTTCTTTTCATCTAGAAAGAAAAAGAATCATCAAGCCGAGCCTAGGCTTCTCCCATTCGGTGTACCAAGACCTCAAGACTCAAGTCAACCTTTTAATTCATTAATGGACGAAGAAGATGAAGAAGTGATCAGAATTATTCGATCAGGTTCCTTTGACTCCATGAACCAACCTGTTGACAGCCAAAGTTGTAATGATGTTTGGGCTTCAATTGCTTCTTTTGGCCCAAGATGTAATCGTTGTGGAAATCCTTGTGGAGATGATGTCGTATACCATGGATCTTTGGCATTTCATCGAAGGCATTTCACATGCAAACAATGTGGCGTACCGATTCAGATTCCCACATGCATTAATGGCGAGATATATTGCAAAGAATGTGCCAAAAATATCAAACCTCTCTCACACAGATGCTTCGTTTGTAACGCACCAAGGAATCCTTTGTCCATTGTTGCTGCTGGAAAATGTTTTTGTCCAAATCATTTTCTATGTGCATTATGCGGGTGTAAACTTAACCAAAACACATACATTCAGAGAGGTGGTCAATTTTACTGTCGAGAACACGCTCCAATTGCACCACAATTTCCAATTTGTGACAAATGCCATAAAGAAATAAGAGAAAAAAGAGTAATCAATGCCTTTAGGAAAAACTTTCATCCTGCTTGCTTCTCTTGTTCGATGTGCAACCAAAACCTTGCCGACCAAAAATACATATCGGGATATCATGAAAAACCTATATGTGTTCATTGCTTCAAATCGCTTCCAAAGGAAGAACAAGCCTTAGTCGCAAATAACTTCAGAGCTGTGTAATTACTCGGAAATTGCTTTTCTATAATAAACTTATGAAAAATGTTTATCGTAAATTTTTGAATTGATTACTTCAAAGTGAATTTCCTCCATCCCTATTAAGTGATAAATAATATTTTTATAATGAGTTCTTAATTCACTTGTATACTGCGCTTCTTGTGTATGATTTAATTAATGATTCGATTTTAATTTATGGATATAACTTATCAAATTGATCGCAAAGGTTAACATTATTTTTTTTATTAACTAATAAAACTTATGAAATTCTTGTGAATTTTAAAGGTTGAATTATAATCAAAATACATCTACATTGAGTTGTTAAATAAAAAAAAAATTTGCGATATATTTTCATATGTAAAGTCGTGGTTAAGATTATATATGAAATTTTAACTGTTTATAAATATTTGCTGCACATACATTTTATATAAAACATAATGCTGAAATCATATAACATTAAATAATTCTAAACGTTCAATAAATTCAATCAAAAACATTATCATCGTGATGATATCATGTAATTTGTATTCACTACATTACGAATCCAAGATCGCTTCATCATTTATTGTTTGATATTATCTCCTTTTAAATAAAAATAATTAATTAATGTTATTAAACTGATGTAAACCATTAGCTTTTGTAAACGATCACTTGGTCAGATTAACTTCGTTACAACACATTTTAAGTACTTTACAAAGAAGATGAAGGAAAACTACAGCTCTTCTTTCGAAACATTCAAAAATGCAAAAAACGCGAATTCTTTCCTTTACAAGTCATCCATCAACAGGCTTAAGGAGTTGGATGGCTACTTTGAAACCATTTCAAATAGTTTTTCGTCAATCGATCATATTTTACCCGTTCACAGCAATAACCAGAACGAATCCAACGAAACCGAGCCAAAGCCCACTAAGCGCACATTGTCTCAAGCCTGGAACGAAATTTCCGACATCTTTTTCAACGATATGTCTATTCTCAATCGTTACCACAACATTCTGAAAACGCTTTTAATTCCGCGTCTTGAGAATTTGATTGATAATTACGCACAAAAAAACGAAGCCATTGACTCCAAATTTCAAGAAGCCGCTCACAATCTCGATAAAGTCACCACAGAATTCAACACAGCGCAAACAGAATACAAAAAATTTTGCGAATTAATTGAATCTCTTCATTCGGCACTTGTTGTGGATCCAAACAAGCAAAAGATCAGAGATCAGCTCAACGACAAAAAATTCGAGTTCAAAAAGATACAAGAAACAGCGTACAAAAGCGTCGATAATTATAACATTACTCTGGATACCTTCTTTTCTACATCAGAGCAATGCTTAACTCATTATGAACAATGTGATAAAGAACGCGAAGATTCAATATCAAAGTTATACATAACATTTGCCGAAGAAATGTCGAATCTTTCGCAGTCGATTAAGGATAACCTCAGTACTTTCCTATCTGAAATAGATACCATTAATAGCCAAGATGAAATCGATGAAGAACTTGGAGATGATATAGAAGCCGATGTCACTTTCGATAAAGCTGTGAATTTCGGCGTTCCAAAATTTAATTTTAATATAAGTGAATACATTGACGGAAATGAAATCTTTGCAGATGCAATGAAACAATATGAATGCATATTAAATGTTGAGCACCCGCATATGACTGTTGGGGAAACTTATAATGTAATACAAAGTGATGAAGTTGAATCAACTGTTGTGGCATCAAATGGTGTAACATTTCAGGTTCCAAATGAGAAAATTAGCAAAAAATATCCAAACTATAATAGAAGAGTTTGCAGAGTAAATCAACAAGTTGATAAGAATGAGCTTCAGGCACTCGTAGGTGAACCAGTGTTAATTATGTATTCAACAGAAGGAATCGGTCATTGTATGAATATATATGGAGAAGAAGGAAACATATCAATGGAAAAGCTCTTGTAAATAAACAATAAATTGTTTGTTCCCATCAAATTTTAGAAAATTAATTTGTACATCAAAGTTTGATTTGGCGGTTTCATATATAAATTTCATTTTTATAAATATTAAAAACAGAAATTAAATACATTCTAATTTAAATACATTCCATAAATGGAACAATTGATGAAAGAAATTTTCAAAAACTTATAGAATATGAAAAAACATTTGATTTACATTTATCATTAAATATTCAATTAAGAAACAAAATAACAATCACGCATTGCAATGTATTCTTTAATTAATCCGCAACCAAATTCTCAAAAACAAATAAATTCATCAATTCATTATGACGAAAGAAATTAATATTCAAATGGAGCAAAAAAATAAAAAAGCAATTGAATCACATTTATTCATTTAAGGAGTGCTAAATAACTTCAAAAATTTCAAAGACAAAATACCAAATATGTGTTACACATTAAAACAAAATCATTTAACTTATTGTTTAGTATCCATCACCATAGAATTCAGTTCCGAACATTTTCTGGAACCAGAATATTCTTCCGTAGCAGTTTAAGTTCTTCATCTTTTGGAATTGTTCCTTCGACAATTCGAAGTCGAGTTGGAAGTTTTCGCGGATTCTTGATGGCGTCATGCTCTTTGGCACCACGGATACCATTGGGGAGAGCTGTGTCAAGAACTTCAGTATGACTTGTGCTGGCGTCCTTCCGAGCTCTTTAGCGATTTCGTTGACGACTGGATCTTCGAGTAAAATTTTAGGCTTCTGCTTGTCGTCTTGGAACACGCCTTGCTTCACGTTTCCTGGTGAGCCAAGTGGTGAATAGCATGTGAAATGGATTCCGCGTTTTTCGAGATATTCAATGAGTGCATCATTTTGAAGGTATGGATGGCATTCGCATTGGATTGCATATGGCTGGATCTTGATTCCTGGTGTGAATCGGATCTTTTCGATAAGCTCAATTGAGACATTGCACATTCCGATATGACGTGTTAATCCTTTTTCGACTAATTGTTCCATTGCCTTCCATGTGTCAACCATTGGAATGTCGACAATTTTGATTTTTCCTGATTCGTCTTTGGGGAATAAATCATCTGGGCTGTATTCAAAGCTAAGTGGTTGGTGAACAAGGAATAAGTCAAGGTATTCGAGCTGAAGATCTTTAAGTGATTTGCGGATACTTTCTTCAACATGTGCTGGGTCATGATGTGTTGACCATAACTTAGATGTGATCCAAAGTTCTTCACGTTTAACAACTCCTGTGTCAATCATTTCTTTGATAGCACGACCGACTGATGCTTCGTTTTGATAAGAAAATGCACAATCGATATGGCGATAACCTGCCTTGATAGCTTCTTTGACAGCATTTTCGACAACTTCTGATTCTGGTACACTCCATGTTCCGAAGCCAACTTTTGGAATTTCTTGCATTAAATAAAGTGAATTAAACTTTACGATAAATATTCGACGAAGATTCCGACATTGAAAACTTATCGGATAACCGTTTTTATTCGGATTTTTTTATTTGAATTTTCAATATTGATATTCGTAAACTATAGAAACATTCGTGATAAAACGTGCTTATTCAACCCACCCGAAATTTGTGCAACCACTTTTTTATATCACGAATCACTGCATCTTACTCATAGGTATTTTAGATAAAAAAGTTACAAAATATATTCTTATGGTGGATACTGCCTATTTTTTGGTATCATTATTCATATTTTATGAAAATTGCATATGATTCTTTTCATCTAACGACATCTTAAATCTTTTTTTCTGTCTATACAGATTAATCTACCCCAATTGATAAAAGAAATATTTCTCATTTTAGATATAATGATTGAATTTTTTATGAATTTCAAAAGCTACATCAAAAAAATGCAAAAAATTGTCTCCGGGCAGGATCGAACTGCCGTCAAGAGCGTGTTAAACTCCTATTCTAACCATTAGACTACGGAGACTTCTGATTATTTTATCAGTGAAAAATTCTTCATTTATATTCCTTTGAGTAAATTCTGAAGATTGTTATGTTGAACAAAATATAAGTGGAATAACAAGATAATAAATTATATCCCATGCTCCATGTGAACTTGTGCAACTTGATATTTATTAAAAACTTGATAAATAAGTTTCCAAATATCTAATATATTTTTGTGTGTGTGTGCGATGAATTCTGTTTCATTTATATTTGGTTAGATCGTGAAAATATTTATAAAAATATTTCTCGATTTTCCTCAACCAAAAAACCATTAAAAACATAATCTATTTTATACATCCTCTACCAGTTTTTGTACATCCATTAGTCCAAATCCAAATTCGTATATTTCAATTGCCTGTGTGATTTCATCATCGAATACATCTTTCTCCTTCCTCATCACCTGTGCGAGGAATCCTCTGTACTTCTTCATTGCTTCGAGTGGATTTTCTTCTACGGACACTTTGGCTATAACAGATCTTACAATTGAAATTGCAATTAATCGTGACATATATATTCGGTGATTATTATGCTCTTCTATTGTGCTTGGCATTGCAAGGGCGTCCGCAATTTCGTTTGACAAGAAGTTTTTGCTGTGAACAGGAGATGTGAAATCCCAATGATCATAAAGAAACCATTTCATCCCATTGTTAACGTCACTACTGTGGTTGTCGGGAAATTGTAGCATCACCGACTTTACTTCGTTAACTTGTAGGATATCTCGAAGCATCATTAGATATAACATATCATCAAAAACAGACCAAGTTTTTGGAGAGTCGCTTTCTATAGAATTCTCTCGATAGCTGCGAGCAAACATAGAAAGGGTTCTATTAATTTTGTCTTGAATTGGCTTTTTGCTCTCGAGAACATCGCACACAAACTCAACAAAAACGTATGAATCTGAACCTGTTTGATCAGGAAGCATTTTGCACACGCTAACAATGAAATCGTTGGGTTCTAAGTCGCATATAGCTTCGTCACCTTCAAGATAATTCATCAATGAGTCTCTAACTTTTTTCAGATTCTCATCTATCTGTGCTACGTTGGTGGAATGCACATTTATTGGAATGTCATATAGCCATTGGTTTCTGATTTCTTCAACATCCTTGAGCAAAAAGTGCAGTCTTGACGGCAGTTTCTGTGAAATAATTGAATCAAACCGGTTCCAGAGTGAAGTTGGCACTTTCTTCGTAAAATCTCTTCCAACTCCAGCAACAAAAGAACTGAGCATGTCAACGTATTGCTCTTTTACACCATCCCTTTCAATGTGGCTGAGTAAAATATCAAGAAAATGATTACCTTCATCGTTCGGAATCAGATTATGATAAATCAAAGATGAAAGGAATTTGGAATAGCCAACAGCAAAGTGTACAGAATTATTGTTGATGGATTCACTGCATTTTAGAAATTGAGTTTTAGCTTCAGAGAGAATTGAATTCTTTAAATCAGACATAGATAAATGTGAACAAAATTCTCCATAAAGAGTCGAAAATAAATGCTCTTGGCCAGCTTTAGAAACTATAAGTTTTGCTGCAAAATCGATTTGTGCTGGATTTTTGAGAATTGATTCTAATTCTTTAACTGAAGAATTAATATTTGATTTAGTAATCCTGTTGAAAAGAGATATGACTCTGTTGCGAAAGGCTTCCTCTGAGTTGTCGTCCCATAGACCAAGATCTTTTATAATTTTTGTTGTTCGGAATGTAGTTTGAGAAACCACTTTAAGCTCTGATTTTGGGGAAGAGTAGTTTGATTTAGAACCATTTCTTATTAATTTTTTGGGAGATTGTTTGTGAAAATTTTGTTGATTATTAATGTAATCAAGCAAAGAAATAAACCCACGAGATGGGTTTTTCTTCATGGCGTTTGATTGTGGCAGTTTTTCCCCAATTAATTTCAATTCATCGATAGTATATTTACGAGATTCTAAAAAATCTGTGTTAAATTTGCTTATAAAATCACTGCCCTCTTCGAATTGATATGGAACGTATATAGAAGGCGATGGGAGCTGGAGTTTTGTCGTTTTGCTCATGCGTTTCCTCCAGATTTTTCAGAAGAAAGTGAAATCTTCAGAATTGAAAGTTCTTTTTGATATGTTATCTGGTCTGGCAAACATTCAAAAGTGAAATTTGACGTGATTCTTCACAATTTAACGTTTTCCTTATATTGCACGAAATAGTTTACTGTTGTAGCACGAAATTGTTAATAAATATAAAAATATTTAAAATTTTATCTTTATGTCCTTTTTGAATAATGCATTTTCTTGTATGGAGAATTAAGAACTTTTCATCATTGAATTTTTTTAAGTTAATTATTGAGCTTGAAAAAAAATCTATGTTATGTTTCATATGTTACATAATCATTTTTAAATAATTTGGTTAATTTCATAACAGTAAGAGATGATAGGAAACTCTTGAGTCTTAATATACTTTAAGCTAACTCTTTTGAAAATTGAACGGGAAATAATCGTTCTTAAGTCAATTTCCCACTGGATTAAAAAAACTTTTTTTTCAAAAAAATGTCAAAATAATTTTGATCACCATTTACTATGTTTAATCTGTTTAAATAAAACCCATTAGAAAAACCATGTCCGCTTAATGGGATTCTTGTTCATGTGGGGCATCTTGCTTTTCGACATGTGGTGGCTTAATATCTTGACGAACTGGTCCTTCCTTCTGTAAAATGTAATGTACTGTCTGTTTCCCGCCACTATTTTCTTCTGAACTTATAACTGAATTATGTTTTGTATAATCAATTCTGGTTTGTAAAGGCAAATGAATACACTCACAAAACTTTGAACAAATTTCCTGACGAAGGTTTTCGTCATCAGCTGTTTTGTGCCAAACGGAGATATTGAAAAATTTTTGTCGACAAGAAATTAAAATTCCAATAACATCCTCCGGAAGTCTCTCACCAATTAGAGCAAGAACCAATTGTTCCCAATAATAAGGACCCATTCCTTTAGAAACACGGAATAAAAATGAGCCACCATCTTTATGTTCAGGATCTTCTCTCATTGCTCTGGAAGTTCCTCTAAAAACATGAAGTGCACCATGAATTGGAAGAGAGGATGGACGAATGATATGAGAATACGCTTTCCAAAAATCTTCAATACTTGAGAAGCGAGCGAGAAGTTTAATGTGCTCTGTGTAACTTTCTGGAGGTTCTTCATGTGTTGGCATTGTGAATCCATACAAAGACCATTCACTTTTCAAGAGGTGCTTCATAAGCAAAGGCTACACATAAACGGTTTCCTACATAACCTGCTTTTGGCATAGTTGTAAATAACCTGTGGAACTTAAGCTTGAGTATATTTGGATTCCATGCTAAAAATGAAGTTATTCATCAATTGTTGTGTCTTCACACATGAGGAAAAAGCAACTTGGCCGGATGTTCATCCAATAAAACAGAAAACTGTCAAACAGTTCTGTCAAAAAAATTGATTAATTTACGAAAAGTGGTAAAATAATGAAAAATATGAAATATGTACACAATTTTATTTAAAATTTTTTGTTCATTTAACATTTATTCAATAAGTATAGAAGGAAAATTGATGGCTTGTGGAATAATTATTTTTTAGTTGGTGAATTTAAAATTCTAATTTAGAATTTGTGTTATTCAATTAATTTCACATTTGCTACTTGGTTTGTCCAATCGGGGCTTCAGATTAACAGCAGGCTCTATTCAGGAAACTGTAAAGCAGTCCTAGCAGCTGTAATAAATACTTCATTGACATTATCACATTCCAACGCTGAACATTCAACGTAATCTTTGGCTTGTATTTTCTCTTTTACTTCTTCGATTTTCTTGGGTGAAATTATTTTATCCGTTATGACTTCTTTTCTTAAAATTTCATCACGAAGTTCACTTTTTGTTCCAACCAAAATGATTGGTGAAGTGGGACAATAATTTCTGATTTTTGGAACCCAAATGGAAAGGTTTTCAAGTGATTCCAAATTAACAAGTGAAAAACATAGAAGAAAAACATCAGTTTTTGGGTATGCAACGAATTGAATTTCTCCATATGCGTCATATATGTAAAGATTATTGTTTGGTCATCCACTAATATTTTTTTATAATAAGGATCAATCATTCGGTTGAGTTTTGGTTCTGTTGGGAATGCACCAGAAACATACGTTAAAATAAGGCTTGTTTTACCAACAAACCCATCGCCAACGAGAAAACACTTTATTGATTTTTCTTGGCTTTCCAAAACAATTATTCTTTGGTTTGCCAAAGTGATAGAAAAACGAAAAGAAGAAATCTCTTCTTACAATAAAATTAGATTCTGGTTTTCGCTAATAAAACTCATCAAGTTATGGTGAGTTCAACGAAAGTTGTAGAACTATATACAAATTTACCCACACGAGTATTTTTACTCATGAAATTCCGGATTTGATCGTTTTATATTGAAAGCACATTTGAAAAGATTCACAGTCTGTGTTTGCAATTTGTGATAAAATTTATCGTTCTATCTAGCACCAGAAAAAAGCCGTATGAACACCATAGACGCAATCACTGAGATGTCTCTTCCGAGCCAGTTTTGGAATGCTCTTTCAAGAGACGACCAAGAAGAGTTTATCCGCCTCAGAACAAGTTTTCATAATGGCCAAAAAATCTCTTCTAAAGATAGAAGAATTGTTACTTTTAGCAAAGAACTTAATATTGTTCTAAGATTCTTAGAGCGATCAGAGCAAAATCAAGAAGCCCGCTGTATTTTAACAGGAATTTGTTTTGTAGGACCAATTATCTGTGTCAATAACAGGCAATTAAAAGCTTTCTTAAGTCGTTGCAAATCATCTATCAATGGTAGTTTCCAACAACTCGGGTATGTTGCTCTCAAAACAAAATCAAAAGCAAGAAATTGTGTAATTTCGGCCTTGCCAATGCTTCAATCACATCCAAACATCCTAAAACAATGGACTGTACGTTGTGCCTCTGACAAAACGAAGTTTTGTTTTGTTTCTTCTTTCACCAATGTCCAAATGCCAGAAATTTTAGATGAAGATCTTTATGACGAAAAACAAAACAACCATCAAAAAATGCAAGCGAAGCAGTTTCCGGCAACTGCTCATCAATATCAATACAATTATCTTAATCAAATCCAACCAATTCGCCAAACATTTATGGCACGGCAACCTCTCCAAATACAACAGCTCGACGACGACTTGCCAACAATTGATGATCTTTCTCCAGAAACCGGATTTGGTGACATATCTACTATGCCGTCATCAATTTCAGTGGACAATTTCTCGGAGTATGACACGCTTTGGAGTGACTTCCAGAACCAAAGTGAAGATCCGTTCCAACGCGCATCAACAGGACTTGCTCGATCTGAATCTGCATTTATTCAGATTAGCCAATGGGATCCATTCTCAGACAATCCTTTTTAATTGTATAAACATTATGGTACCATATGGTGTTTAACCACAGGTAAAATAACAACAAACAAATTTATATAAAAATTTTGTTGTACAACTTTGACATGCTGTGAATTTTATATATAAAACCGCTGAAACTGGTTACGAAAACAATTGTTTCTGGATGTTTTTTGTTAAAAGAATTTATAAAGGTTTCCCAAACACTTCAGTTTTTGAATATGAATCCGATGATTTTTCATTCATTTGATTCTATCGTTGGGAAACCTTTCTGCAACCACTTTATATTAGTGAAATTGATTCTAAATTTAGAATAGCTTTTTACTTTATTTTTTAGTTAGGTTAAAAAGTTTCAAATAGATGTAAATTAATTTATTTTAATATTTTTTTTCTCTGTCCTTCAATTAATGGTGTCAATTTTAAATACATCATCATTTTCATTGGTTGTTTTGCAGTGAGTTACCACTTGTTTCATGTTCTTTATAGTTTTTATTACTATAAAAATGATGTACTGCAAATGCTCCTCCAACAACAATTCCAACAGCCAGCAAGCTACCAATACTTATTGTAATGTATTTATACATTGAATGTGATTTGGAATATTCTGAATTTTCGTGTGATGATTCTGATGCTGTTGTTGATTCCAATGTTGTTGTTAATGATATTGATTCTGGTGATTGTGAAAGAGAAGAAGTCGGCATTGGTGATTGTGAAAGAGAAGAAGTTGGCATTGGTGATTGAGATGGTGAAAGAGAACGTGATGGTGATGGTGTCATTGGAGATATAAAGCAATGTTTTGTTTTACCAATATTTCCTGCACGGTCAATAGCTGCAATATGAAAATACTTCGAAGTTTGATAAGATTTTGCTTGATACGATGTTTGATCAGTAAATTTTTCATTTTTATCTCCCTTTATTTCAGTTGATTCCTTATCATCAATAATAAAATAATATCCTTTAATTCCTGTTATAACTTCTATATGTTTCACTTCTGAAAATCCTATAATATTTTTTATATTGTTATCTGGAAATGCTTCAATTTTTAAATCATAAATAGTTCCTATATCTTCACCTATCCATGAAATTAGTTTTGAGTTTGAAGTATTATCTAAAGATGTAATCACTGGTGGTTCCAAATCAATAGTTGAATATGCAATAAAACTTGTTGAATGCGTTTTTTTCTTCATGGAATGTATTAAATTTACAAGTAATTTTATTTCATCATCGTTTATCATTCCTAATGAATGACCTCCTTCAAACATTGCTGTATTTTTAAAAACTGAAAGATAGCTATTTTTATTATTAATTTCATGATGTCTTCCAATATCTGCATTGCCGACCTGAATAAGTGTTTTACCAAATATTGTATCTTTTGATGTATGTGTTTGAAAAATTTCAATTTTACTACCTGCTTTCCCAATATAATATGGATACAATGTTATATAATTCGTTTTCAAAATTGTTGCATAGTTCGCATGATTATCAACAGGCATTCCATCAACACCAAAGTAGTTTTTTGCTATGGGATTTAAAAATTCATTTTTTCCGAAATATGGATAAAAACATCCATAAGATACTATGAAACCTCCATCATTCTCAAGAAAAGGGACAATATATTTTTGAATTATATTGTAATCAATACCATAATTCGGAGGATCCCAAAACCCAAAAATAATAACATCATATTGATTAAGATTTGATGCAATGCTTTTCTCGAACTGATCAATGTTAACTGATGTGACTTTAATAAATTTATCCCCTCCTTCCCCAAGTTTTCCTAATCCGTTATAAATGAAACTTTGTAACATTTTGATATTATCTCTGTCATTTGGGCAATACACTTGTCCTCCATCCATCCATTCTTTAAAAAGAGATGCCATATCAAACTCTTCATTTTTATCTGTTAAACATTTTCTTCCTGGTGTTTTTTGTGGACTTGCATCTGTCTTATTTGGATAAATATGTAATACATTAATGGTTTCACCTTTTGAATATGTAGATATCTCTTCCCAATTTTCATAACCTGTCTTTTGATATGCTATATATTGAATGTCATTACCATCAACTTTAGTCCAACTCAGATATGTACCTCCATATTGAGCTTCAGATGCAATAGTCAAAGATAAATCGATTTTTTGATATCCTCTAATAACTGATAGAAACAAATAGAACATTAAAATAACTAATTTTTGTGCTTTTATGTATTAAAACAACATGTAAATAAAACCAAGTTTTAAATCAAAAGCATAATCGTTTCATTAATAATGATGGATCGAAAAATAAAAAACCTTCAAATTAGAATCAATTAAAGACGAAACCATACAATTTTTTATCATTTGAGATAAATCGCTACCAGAAATAACAACTATAGTTTAATTTTAATATTCATTTTTGATTGTTTATTCATTGATAATCAAAAATGGTATTTGAAGATTTAGCTGAAATAATCTAAATATTAATTTATTGATAATAGGGTAATAATGTAATCTATTTTTTATTATGATATCATATAAAAAAATGAGATAAATTGAAACTATTTTTGAAACTTTTTTGCGTGCAATTGATACAAAAAGTTAGAGTAATCATATCAAATTTTCAATATTGCATTGTAAACTTTTCAACCAAAATGGAAGCAAACATAGCGAAAAAGGCTAAAAAACGTCCTGTCTGGATCGCTATGTTGCAAAATACCCCTAGCTCAATAAACGACATTCGGGATACAAGAGAAAACATGAACAGAGTTTTTCATAATTACAAATCGAAGCGAATTTACCGTCAAATTCAAAAAGAATCACTGAAGTATGAGGTGAACCAATGCATTTGCTTTACTTATGTTATTGCTGTGTTATTAATGGTTTTAATTTTTGCGATATATTCTTTTTTATCACATTCTCAAGCTCGAAATTTTGCTTTTGAGTTTTCAAATCAGACACTCAAACCAAGGGTTAAAGGGCATCTTGAACGTACTCGTGAAATGGTTTTAGAAAATTTTTATATATCCAACTTATTAGTTGGATTTCAACAAATTTCATCTTCAAGCGGAGAAGTCAATCAAACGAAAGAACTTTTAAGTCTTTTATTCCGTACTTATCAAAATATTGCTTTTTCTGATTGTTCATCTCTCGGAATTGGATATCAAAATGGATTTTATCTTTCCGTAGATACAAACAAAATAGACCATTATGCAATATTTTCTAACAAATCCAACATATCAGATTTTTATCAATGGCGTTTAGATTCTAATGGAGAAAATGAATCTTTTCCATTATCAGAAGGTACTCCTATACAAACCACCAATTCTACTTGGTATAATTATCTAGCCTCTTCATTCCGCAAACACACATGTTTTCTAGCTCCATTTCTTTCTGATTTTTTTCCAGGCGAAGTTCTGATTGACACTTTTTGTATCGGCACCGACACTTTTGGGGAGCCGTTTATTTCCAATTTTTTATCAATTATTGATTATCTCAAAGAAATCTTTATTGAATATGAAGATTCTATCTATTCACGTTTTGCAGTTATTACCAACACGAATGATATTGTTTTTTTATCTAATAATGAAGATCCAGGGTATTATTTTTATAATGGCCAATTATATTTTCGGAATTTATATGAAGTCCGAGATAACATTTGGCAAATGATAACACAAAATTCTGATTTTAATCATTATGATTCCTTTACTACATTATTAACCATTGATAATACACAATATAAATTTCTAATTTCGAAAGAAAACTTTACAGTTCTTGACATTAACTTTACATTAATATCTGCAATATGTGTTACTGAAGTATTAATCTCGAATGACCTTGAAATAGGTATTAGCGTTTATTTATTTTCATTAATTTTGATTTTCTTAGATATATTATTATTAATCTTCATTCCTACGATAATGCGAAGTTTTGGTCCATCTGAAAACTATACATATTTCCGTGTTATTAAGAAGCCGTCGATACATTTATATCCGATTGGATTAAACAATGCGATTCGTAAGTTACGGAAAATTTGTATGTCTAAAATGCATGAGAAAGAAGTACCGAAATTAGCGGAAAGTGTATTACAGATGTTACTTTCAACACGAAATGACTTATATTATGATATTAATAATTTTTATAATAAAATCGAAAATGATAAAGTCAAAAACAAAATAAAACAAATTTTCGGTGATACAGAAAATGATAAGAACGAAAACAACAAAAATAATTTGAACATTGACTTCGAAGATATTTTATTATATAAAAAATCACATTTACAAAAAGATACAAAAGATATTAATATAGTGAAAAAGTCAATAATTTCATTACTGATAAATTATAATAAAAAAACAAAAATGTTCAAACGAAAGAAATTTAAGAAATTCATAAAACAAAAGTTAAACTTAATTAATAATTTGATTATTACACAATTAATTGAAGATTCATTAAGTTTCGATCATATAATTATTCAACATAAAATTAATAACGAGTTATATGGAGATGAATATTCATTCGCTTTAATATTGGCAACGTTCATTTGGCAGTTGAAAATGAGAAATCGAGAAAAGTTTAAAAAAGTTATAAATCGTTACTTCATATTAAATAATAATAAAATACTAAAAAGTGCAGAAAAGACACTTTTCGTGTTATGTCAATTTTTAAAAGATAAAAACGACGATAGATGGATCAGATTTACTGAAATTGTAGTTTCTTGTATCGAAGTCGCACCAATTCGAAGTCAAAACTTGGCGTTTAATAACGTTTTTTCTTTCTCTTATAATTTGTTGACAGAAAATAATCGAACAAAATTCGAATCATTAAATATTGTTCAAGTTTTGTTCATTGCTTCAACTTTATCATTCTTTTTTGCGGAGGAAAATATTACAGAGAATGTTAACAAGTATTTGTTTACGGAGAAATCTGGAATGGAATTCTTATGTTGTTTGAATGAGATACATTTGACAATGTTGTTCAAATGCTTAAAATTTATTTGCGGTAATGAGTTCGGAAGTAAACTTAAAATTCCTTATAGGACTTTATATAGGAATGGTTTATGGTAAAAAAATGTTTGTAAATAAATTGTTTATAAATTCATTTATACTACAGTCACTTTTAATAAATTTTATAGCGCTACTTTTTCAATTCAAAACGATCAAAACAAGGCAAAGAACCAATTAATGTTTATTTAGGCTGATGTCTGTCCCTGCTTGGATTGGCTCTCACATATATGATATAGCATTCAGATCTCGTTTTGAATCGAAAAAGCGGCTCTACAAAATTTTGTAGATCATAATTTGTTTGCGCTACTTTTGTCGGGGTGCCCTAGAATGCGGTTCTTTTCAACTTTTTGTGTTGTTTTTCATATGGACGGTTTTTATACAAAAAAGTGGAAATTTTTGCAACAGAAACAAGAATAAAATATTTTAAAATGAAAAAAGTATTTTAAGATACAATTTTTAACATTAAATATAATAACTAATTTAAATACAGTTTTGCTTACATATAATTAACTGGGAAAATTGCCCCGCTTGGAGGTGCAGGTGCTGGATTCGCCATTTGCGCTGGATTATAGGTTGGCGTGACAAAAGCTGAAATTGTGGCTGTTAGTTTCAGTTTTGCTGCAACAATTGCATTATTTTCACAACTTAGAATTGGAAATTGAAATTTTTTGGGTTTTCCAACTGGAAACGATTTTAGTCCAACTTTGGACGTACCAAGAATAATAGTTTGTTGGGATGCTTCATTGATTGTGCATAATAATGTGTAAACAAAAGCTGATGAAAAGTCGGAAATGACCAAGATAAGTCTCGCAGCATAATCCCATTTTGGCTTTGATGGGTGAACTTTTGGTGTAGTAATCATATTATTAATACCATCGACTTTAATAGCTAAAAAAATTTTAGAATCTATTGATTGAATGTCTTCGGAAAGATCTGCTGAGTTTATGATAAAATCGAGGAGATAACTGGACATTAATTTGGTGTCAGCAAAATTTCAGATGAACGTTATTTAATAGGGTTTGTTTGGCCGTTTTAGTGACTGAATTTGTGTCCGATATACTCAAAAAGTTGCTTGGAGAAATAAAATTTGGTTGTTGTTCATATGTGATGAAGATATCGATATTAAAGAAGGCTTCAATTTAAAACAATTCAAAAATAAACAGTAAACATTTATTAAATTACATACTTTCTAAAGTGTATAATTATTTATGAATTTCGGTGAAGTAATAAAGCTCAAAATTTATTGACATTCAAGTGCTTCCTTACATTGTTGACGACGAACTTTGTGACGTTGTGCACGCACCAGATCCCCAAACCCTCACCTTTTGCTTAGGAGGTTTCAGACGCAAAATACGTGTAAATTTGTTCTTCTCTGCAATCTCTGCTTTAATAAGACGATGCTTTTGTTTTGAGTGCATCTAAATTATCGTAAATAAGACCAAAGCCAGTGGTACGACCACCTCCAAATTTTATTTTGAGGGAGAAAATAACAATGATATCCTTGTTGGCCTTAAGCTATTTAGCAACTAAATCTTTGATTTCATCGAGTTGGAGTCATGTCACCAGGATGTTTTAAATCAACAGAAAACTGTTTTCGGCCAAGCAATTTATTCACAAATGTATTTGCGGATACGCACTGTTACTTTAGGCAATGGGAGAAGAAAATGAAACCAGCCCACTGCAAACGGTCATCAAACGTATTCAAACCGCCAAAACCGCCTATTGTTTTGCATTTTTTGTGGTTTTTGGTCAAATGAGTGAACGAAAATCGGTATCGCCTTCACCTGCAAAAATGACCGACAGAACTCCAAAACAGGAGCTTCCACAAGGATCAGATGAATTACTAAAAATTCTTACAAGTAGACCAGCTATTTTCATTCTGATCATAACTTGTATTGCATCAGTTCTTATCTCAGCCTATCTTTACAAGCATGGCGGCAAATATGGAATTCTTATTTTTGCTGCTTTTCTTTTTGCAGCTATGTTTTTAGCTCGTCATCTCATTGGAAATTACAAGCCAAAAAATAAGTAAGTAAATATTTCTTTTAATTCCGTGTTCCTATTTTTAATTTTTTATAGAAGAAACTCTTAAATTTTTAAATGTTAATTTACTCATGTGCAATTATTTAAAATTATTTACAAACTTAAACAAATGAGCTTCACATCAAATCTGCGACTGATATGATTGAAATATGCTTGGGTGAAGCAGTGTTATTGTCTTTACAATAATTAAACTTCTTATGTATGATATTTCATTTTGATAAAATTTTTATGGTTTCATACGTATGTATATAAAAAAGTGATTAAGAATTCAATGACTGATTCAGATATTTATTTAAATGATTTAAAATTTCAAAATAATATTTGGAAATCATTTATAATATTTGAAACAGCGCTTATGCTAGCAAATATAAAAATACAGAAAAGCTAAATTACTTCATGAACATAAAGGGATTGAAATATAGTACAGGAAAAATAATAGATTGAAAGTAAATCTTGATATCAAATAAAAATTTACAAATCCTTTTTCAGTATCATAAATCAGAAATAATAATTCTATTTATTGATATTGGTGTTGAAATTTTAATATTCGAGAACATAAAATGTCACTTTTTATATGATATTGCAGCTTTTTTCTCTCTTAATGATAATTTTACTCGGTATCATGTTTTACTACACCGTAAAAATGGGAATCACTGAAAGAAAAAATGAATCAAATTTACCCAAAAAAAATAATACAACGCAGATTCAATCAAATCCACAACCTCCAAAACAAGAAATCTTCATTGAACCATCACCTGTCCAAGGTGTGAAAGTTCCTTTCCCATCAATCCGATCCAAAAGCGAAGTTTTATATTCAATAGTTATACCTGTTCGAAATGTAGCAATGTTTATTTATCCCCTTCTCGAAGACGTTAATAATTATTTTGAAAATCTTGTTATTCTAGACCCGACTTTTACATATGAAATCATTATTGTTGATATTCATTCACATGACAATACAAGAGAACTTTCCATCAATTTTGCCCAAACCCATAAATCATTTCGTGTTCTTCACATTCCATATTATGTTACATATTGTAATTCATTACTTCTCTCAGGAATCCGCACGCGTGGTCGATTCATATTTTTTTACCAACCATATCGTGGTGTTCCCATTTCATGTTTTTCATCATATGTTACTGAAATGAACAAATGTTTAAATCGATCTGATAGCTGTGTAGTTCTTGGATCATTTTTACCATTTGGCGATGAATTTAAGATCCATAAGACATCTCTGTATAATTGCCTTAATAAAATATCCAATAAAATTCTTCAACGATTTATGTATCTTGAAGAAAACGAATTTTTACGCTGTCAAACTTACCTTATGACAAAGCTTGCGGCTGTAAAGATATTGTTAAATCTGAAATATTCAAGAAGTTTAATCGATACAGAAATTATTATGATTTCGTATATGTTAAATATCCAAATTGAAATTGCTCATTTGAATGTAACAGCAATAAATGAAGTCAAAGTATCGGCTATTGATAAAGTAGATGATTTCATTACAATTATCCAATTGATTTTGATGAAAAAGTTCGGATTATGGAAACCAAAAATTGTTAAAGTTGAACAATAACAGAAAAAAAATTGTGTTTTGTATGAATAAATAGAATTAAATGATAATTTTTATTCAAATTTTTTTCAATAATGTGTTTTAGAGAAAAATGTTTTTTCAGGTTTTGTGACATGCAAAATAAATCACAACGTGAAGGAGTTTCTCTAGTTATTTAAACAAAGACCTAAAAAGCTTTTTATAACCTAAATTGGAATTATTAAAGTTCGTGATGTAATTCAAAAAGTGCCATGACGATACAACACGACCAAAATCTATTTTAAAAAAAATAAATGATTGGAGTTGCAAAAACAAAAAAGTTAAAGCATGCTATCGGATTTTACAAGAGTAGCTTTTCTCTGCACCCTCCATATTTGATTGTGTGCGAGGGAAATTTTTTATTTGCTGCACTTGATAAAAAAATTAATATCTTGCAACAACTTACAGATGCTTTTAAAGGAAAAGTTTATTTAAAAATTACAACATGTACATTACAGGAAGTAGATAAACTCAAGCAAAAAGAATTTAATCAATTAAAGCGGTTTGCACATAATGATTGCCAAAGATTTAAGTGTAGCCATGGCGTTATGAATGCCCCAGATTGTATTATGGATCTTTTAAAGCACGGGTTTGTTGGTGGCGTTGGAACTCAAGATATAACATTAAGAAGAAGAATTCATGCAAACTATCCAGAAATTCCTGTTTTTTTCATAAATAAAACATTACAAATTTGCAGGCCACCAGAGTCTCTTCGAAAAAAAGTCAACAAGGAATTAATTGATAAATATGCACCAAAAACTCTCAACAAAGAAGAAGAAATAACGATAGAACAAAAGGCTGTTGATGATGATGGTGATGAACAAAAAAGCCAAGAAAATGAAAATATTTCTGACAACAATGAATCAGATAAAGAATAAACATAGAATTCGAAAAATAAATGTAAGGTAAAATATCATTAAAATTATTTTTCTTTTTAACCAACAACAATAACTATTTGATATAATATTAGGCAAAAATTTCATGATATCAAATTTGATATAATAAATTTCATAATATGAAGAATATTTTTTGAAAAAAGTTTAATATTTAGATAATTAGCATAAGATTTACATTGTTTACTCAATCAGAATTCATGAAAGAGAATCGATATATTATTCATCAAATCCTCAAAATATTTAAATTAAACAATGGACCTGTTTCAAAACAAAAATGAAACCAAAATTTTGTTTAACGGTATGACATTTGTCTGCGAACACGTGCACCTTGGCCACCGAATTTCTTTGGCTCCATACGACGTGGATCTGCAACAAGGAGTGTACGGTCGTAATCTAAGAGGACCTTCTTGATTTCATCTTTAGCTTGTTCGTCAACATACTTTTGGTAATATGCAACAACGGCTTTGGCAATTGCTTGACGAATTGCGTATATTTGGGCAACGCTACCACCACCATGGCAACGGAGACGGATATCAAGATTCTTGTATTTATCTTCGCCGATAAGGAGAAGTGGTTCCATTAGCTTAGCTTTGAGAGTTTCAGTTCCTACAAGGCCAAGTGGAACACCATTTAATTTGATGAGGCCTGAGCCTTCCTTGCAGTAAGCGACTGCTGTAGCTGTTTTTTTGCGCCCAAAGACTTGAACACTCTTCATTTAAGGAGGGCCAAAAGGCACTTTTTGGAAACCGTTTACTCACATGGAACTTTAACGGTTTCTTTCACATAACCAAATGAAATTACTCAGCAATCAGCAAGTTTTCTATTAGGATTGACCAATTTGAAGCGTTTTCGTATTTATCTGGTTATTTATTTTCAAATTTTTGAATCAAAAGAAATTTTTATTAAATTTGAATCAGAAAAATTTCCATCATCTTTTAGAAAAGAGCTAATTATTGTCTTTTTAAGCCATAACTCAATCAGAGTGACAATATATTACATGTTTAGTGCAATTATTTTAATAATTGTTTTTATCTGCATTTCATGAAGAGGGCCTCACAAATTTGGTATTTAAAACTATCTGCCAATAAAATTTTATTTTTTTTTCATATAATTTCATAGATTTAATGATAATTTGCTTCACATGTAAATTTAATAAAAAAATGTATTGTAAAAAGTGTTGTTCAACACACTTGTGTTTCTTCGTCAATAAGATCCGGGACTTTATCAATGATCACAAACTTTGAAAAATAATATTTTTCTTCTTTTTTGTATTCGGTGATTTCTTGTGTCTCTCTTTTATCTTCTTGTTGACTAGAAAACTTTGAAAAGTTTGGATCTACTTCAAAAAATAATTTTTGATTATTCTCATTGATATCAATTGGTTCCGGTATGAAACTTATTGATCTTTTTTGCCTTTCTTCTGCCGAGATTGGCTTGTATGATGATGCTTCTTTCTTTTTTATAGAATGTAATAATTCATCAATATCAATTTTTTCTTTTTTATCTGCACTTCTCAGATCAACACTTTTATCAGTTGGCATCTTCTTTGATAGCTTATGCCCCAAAACACTCATTGTGCCACCTCTCCATCTATACATTTTTTTAATCACAACATCAAACTTTGATGGGCGGTTTTTGAATTCACTTAGTGTCACTTTTTTGAACTTT
The DNA here is from genome assembly GCF_020186115.1 of Histomonas meleagridis. NCBI lineage: Eukaryota > Parabasalia > Tritrichomonadida > Dientamoebidae > Histomonas > Histomonas meleagridis. Next base: position 93,313 of record NW_027150781.1, read on the forward strand.
CTGCACAAAATATAAATTTCCATCAATGATTTTAGTTAAAAATCTCAAAGCGATTATGAAAATAACATTTTTAAAGTTTTCACATATTATTTTTTGTTGTTAACAAAATTTTTTTGTGAGCCAAATATTCAAATAAGTTATGTTTTCAATAGATCAATTCATAATAACTTTATCAATTGAAAAAATATAAAATGATAATATAATTTATAAATTTATTGACGGAAATTATTCAAGTCATAAGAAATTAAATAGTACATAAAAACTCAATCGTGAAAATTGGTTTCAATATTACAATAAACAAAATGCATTCCATTTGAATCAAATTTTTTCCAAACACATTTCTCATTATTATTTTAATGTAATACACGTCAAACAATAAAAGCAGTTTCATTCTGGAGATACTTATTGTTTCGATTCAACAAATTCAAAATCAATTTCCTCCTTAAAATTTTTTATAAAATTTTCATATCGCGCGAATTTGTTGTACCCGTTTTTTCTAGCTGGTCGACTCATTTACATCCGTTGACAAAATTGGCAGATCTTGATCATTTGATTGAGATGATTGAAATATTCTATAATACCATTTCTGTGCCGATCTCTTGTTGCGTGCCTCCAGGTATATTGCGTGGACCCCATGTACAACAACGGGCTTATCTTTTTTGAACTTGACATATTGGAGTTCGGACCCAGCGTCAATTGGCTCAATTGCCAGTCTTGTCTCATCAGCGTTCTCAAAGCTGACCTTTGTCGCCGTCAATTGAAACATACCAAGAGGCTGATCGCGACTTTCGGGAGATGCATCTTTAAAGTAGTAAATACATGAATTAGCAAGAACAAAGTAGTGCTCAGTCCACACGGACTTCCATTGGTCTGTTTTCTTCTTCAGATTCTCGACTAACCGCGGACATGAATAAGCCATTATTTCCTTACTCTTGTTCGTGAAAGCAAATGGACAACTCTTAATATCGTTGTAAATGCTTTGTAATGTTTCCTCTGATATCGAATCTGGAGGAAGGGCACCCTTTAAATTATTGATAAAGGCAGTAACAGACATCCTGTTCTTGACATTGGGATTATGGAGATCACTGTTAAGCATAACAATCGCAAACGCTAGAACATAGGCAGCATCAGATGACGGAAATGAATCTGGATTTTGTTCCATATATATCTCTGAAAAACACATGATAATTCGATCTATTTGCTCTGCTTCACCAGGAAGGTGCATTGAACTGGATAAAGCTTTTCGCATAGCAGGTAAAAAAGGTCCAGTTAACTCTAACTCATTGAAATAAGCTTTTGCAATTTCTTTGTTTTCTTCCGCTGATAAATAGTCACCAATCTTATCACCTAGAAGGCCTGAGGTTGTGTGCAAAATATGAGCAATGCTTCGAGGTGATTGATCATAATTTAAAACGTTGCACAATATTGAAATTCCGTTTTTTGGTTTGACATTAAACTGGTAAATAGCATCCTGTATCTTATCTTCTGCTTCAAGTTCAAGAGCCAAAGCTTCGTCAACTTTGATATTCATTTTTGGTGCCCTTTGAAAACCGCCGTTTTAATTCAAATTTTTTTTGGGAACAAAAACAGGATCAGGCAAAGTGGTTACATGAGTAACGATATTCTTTATGACAAAATATCAAATAATTTTAAAAATTTATATAAAAATAATATTATTTTTTTTTTTGTTGTTAGCTTCATGGAAAAATATTTGGCAATATCAACTATACACCGTGATATTTTTCCGTTTTTTCATATAAAACGATACGCTTAACTTAAGAGGCTTAAGAAGTAATTTAACTATTTCTATAAAGGCTTTTGGGGATGCTAAAATAAGTACTGTTTTAAATAATTTGAATAATTTCCAAATATTACTTTGAAATCACATTAGATTAAAATAAATATTCAATAAAATGAATATCAAGAGTATCAACATCATTTGTGATTCATAACTAAGTATTAAATAGTGATTTCTTCCGAAATTCACTGATAGGTAAAATTTCCCTCCACGAAAAAAATTACCTTTGAGGTTACTTGGGAAAAATCTTTTTTTTTTAATCGATTTTCTAGTATGAAATTAATTCTTTTAAATAATTTTTTATACACATGATTAGCATCGGCTAAACTACGTATTGATAATATTTAATTGAATTTTTATTGACAGCAATTTGATATTCATTACATAAATTAGTGTTATCCAATATGTTATGTCATTTTTAGAAGTTTATTATCAATTGTTTAATCAATAAATAAAATTTATATATATTGGTTCTGCCTGTGAATCAGTATATTTTCATTCAAATTCTCTCTGGTTTTTTTACAACAAGAAATTACCATTTGTCCAATCAAAGATCTATCAAAATCTATCGGGAAAGACGATACATTCAATTCCTATCAAATATTGATCATTCATTTCTGATGTTACAAAAATATATATGGATAAAAAAAGTGAAATTTAGAACTCCATGAAAAAAATCTTAAAATTTGCTTGCGTTTCCAGATATACCCAAACAAAGGGTAATTAAATCATATATGTAATTTATTATAAACTCTATTATTCATAGAGATGAGGTGGATCATTTGGATTTAGGATGATTTTTGGTTCGAACATATTTCAAACAAATTTTTACAACTGAATGTTAAATAAAAATCAATAAAACTTTTTTGAAAATTTGAATATGTAGTGCCATTCTAAATTCTATGAAATAAGAAAAAACTATTTAATATTTATGCGATTTTAGGTAAAAAATTATATACAGTGTTTCCAAAAACGATAGGTCAGTGAAGTGAATGTAAAATTTGTATTTATATCGAAAAGGAATAACTTTTTGAGAAAAGGTGACTCGTCTTTTTTATAAAAATTTATTCATTCAATTTCAATATCCATTTGGGGGACTCCCATTTTCAGTCACATTTTTCGCAATCCTACAAAGTCCAGCCCTTCTATCTTCTGTGATTAATCTGATTACTTCTTCTTCAAGCTCTTTAGTTCGTTTCGTTGGTGCACCAATTTTGTTCTTTAATAAAAACATATTATCACCTTGTTCGATTTGCATTTTTACTTTACGAATTAAATCACGTCCATGGCCAGTCAATTGGCTTATTTGAGAAATGTTTTTTCCATCATATAAATGATGAATGATTTCCATTCTGCCATTGACCATTAACATCAGCATATGATTCATTGTGGTCACGCCATAACCGTCGTATCGACTGACCTATCGTTTTTGGAAACACTGTATTATATATGGTCCTGCATTTTTTTATCTACACAACAGTTATTCTCAATATATAATAATATTCGAAAATGGATATATCTATAGTTTTCCGGAAATTACTTTTTGTTCTTGTAAATAAATTATGTAACGAGAAATTTTGAATTTTTTCCAAAAAATCTTCGATTTTTTCAAGTAAACCTCAGAAAAATTAACGTACAAAATTTTACGAGTAAACTCTAAGCATGTTTATCAAATTTTTGTGTTTTAAATGGACAACGTTAAAAAGAATTCTGTGTTATTTGATCGGCATTGATAGCGAAAATTAATTTACCCAATAATAACAAAAAAAATAGGTTCCAAATTGGCTTTAGAATTTGAGTGGCTTGAACAACCATGACATCTTGCCATTGAGATACTTCTGGCGAAGAACTTTTGTGATTGCTTGAAGTTCAGCCTTCTTTTGTTCAGTGTCTTCCATAGACTTGATGACTTGGTCTGGTTTGACCTTGTTCCAGAAGTCTTCGTCTTTCATCATATGACGTGTAAGAAGAAGATGGTTGAAGTTAACAGTCTTGACAAAAACTTTGATTTGAGTACGCTTGACAAGGGTCTTTTGTGGCATATCCTTTGTAAGCTTCTTTGGTGATTTTTGGATTCCTAAAACAACTGCATGTGGATATTTACGTGCTTCAGTTGGTTCTGGATATGCTTGTAAAACTATGGCCTTTTTTCCTGCATGGCGGCCATTGAGAAGGATGACAAAACGACCTGGTTGAAGAAGTGTCTTGTTTGGTGCAGACATTCCAAAAGAAAGGCCATAACCGTTTAAAAAGTGTCAAAAGTGAGCAAAAAGTTTTTTGTGAGCAAAAAGTTTTTTGTGAACAAAAAATAAAAAAAATGCTTCTGGCGAGAGTCGAACTCGCGACCTTCCGCTTACTAGGCGAACGCTATAACCACTAGGCTACAGAAGCTTACATTTTTCTATTAATTGATTGATTAACATTATTTATTTCAATACATATAATAACGAACTTTGGAGCAACTTCACTAATGCATTCGTTATTTTAATGAAGGAGATTTCTGATGGTTTTTATGAGGATGATTCTCAAATGCAAAGAATAAAAAACAACTTACTATTACGTTTTAACAATAAAAAAAGCTCAGTTAAAAAAAGTTCATATATTCATCCACATAATTGGCAATTATGTATCGATTCTCTCATTGGATCAATTCAATCACAAAACTTAGAAATGGCCATTAACTCCTTAAAGAATGCAACTCATATTTTAAGCGAAATGAAATGCCAAGTTTCTCCATCGGATATTCAAATTATTCAATCATCGCAAATTTTGGAAATCATTAAAACTATTTTGCCAACGGATAATTATCCTCTTATTTTTCACATTGTTCAACTTCTTACATTTTTATCATCGTTTCAAGGAGATTCATTTATACCCTATATTAATTCCCAAGATCTCTTTACTTATTTTATTGATGTGTATAAAAGTTTCCCACCGATTGAACTCCAAAGCTGGCTTTTATTTTTCTTTGGTAATTGTCAAATTGATCCAATTTTCATTTTTGACATTTTCCCTTTTATTCTTGATTCCTTCAATAGCAACGATTCGCGTATTGTTTCTTCATTAGTTTACTTCTGTTACATGGTTTCATATTCCATTCCTGAAGAATTTGTACTTCCATTAGTTTTATCTTTTAAATCGGTTCAACTCCAACTTATGGAAGATAGAAGTGAATTCTCAGAACTACTGCAGATATGGATCATCAAATCCATTTATCATATTTCTCGATCGGAGAGTTCACTACGAATTCTTTTAGATAATGCAATCTCGAATTTCCTTCTTGGAGTTTTACCATTTTTGCACCCATACTTGATGATATATGCTTTGAAGGTCACACATTTAATGTTTTGCTCTTCATCGGACGAAGATTTAGAAATTTTAACCGATCCATTTGACAGCGGTTTTTTTATTTCGTTGTTTTCCACAGAAAATTCAAAAGTCATGATTCAAAACTGTCAGATATGGCTGAAATTGATTGAATTTGATTTTGAATACATCAGAATTTTGCTTGAGTCAGATTTTGCAGAACGTTTAAGTTCCAATTTAAACATAATGAATTTCAATGCAAAAGCCGAAATATCAAATCTGATAGCAAAAATCCTAATTTGTTGTGATAATGATGAAGCATTACAATGTTTGATTCATGAGGAAATTGTCGATTTGATCATCGACTTCGTGTCAACCGATAGCAAAGAAGTGGAACACGGTTTGGGTGCCCTGACAAAACTGTTCACGATAACAGACGATTTCCCAGAAATACACATGCTACTGGAGCCGTTTGTTTTGGATAGTGATGAAATGTTATGTGAAAATTAACGTTGGTGTGTCACTTTTGTGGTTAACGGTTCATTTCACTGAATGAAATCATTTAGGAAAGTTTTGTTTGATAGGTTTAGTTAAAAATAAAATTTGTGCATTTCATATTCTATTTACGCATATGTTAATGTTATTTAAAAAATTGTTCCAACAAAATATTATTTGGAGGTTCATTCCATTATTAAATTCAAATACATCTTAACAACAAAATGTATTCAGAAAAAATGATTTTGAACATATCATAAATATGAAAAAATAATGAAGATGCTTTGATTATTTATCTGTTTTATTGACTTTATTAAACTATTTAATACATTTAAAAAATGTTTCGAATTAATTTCTTTTTTGAAATTTAAAAATCATTTTATTCATTTAAATAAAAAATAAATAAATAAAAAAATGAATTTATTTTGATTTATATAATAAATAAAGTCAAAATATTCTATTTTTTATTGAGGAATCTCTATTGTTACATATTTATATCAACAATCAGCAATTTGTATATTATTACATTTTTAATTATATTCAATATTCTTTTTCAATTTATTAAATATTTTTATAAAAGTTATTTAATTTATGATAAAAATAAACAAAATTTCAAAATATTTTTGATTTTTATGATTATATTTTTTGTTAATACAAAGCAATCATATGACGAAGAGACAAAAACACTCACAATATCTGATTCCAATGATTTTTCAAATGATTATAAGAATGATACAGAACATGTTATAATTATTGATGTTGACGAGCTTGAAAGTGATGCATTTAGAGAATGGCCTTTATTAACAACAGTAATAATTGGAGAAACAGTTGGAAATATAAATAGTGGAGCATTTGCATCATGTAAACAATTAAAATATGTCCAATTTCCAGATAAATTAATGAGTGGAATTGGAGGAAGTGCATTTGCAGAATGTATTTCATTAAATAATATTACAATTCGTTGTAATACCATTGGTGGTAATGCATTTTACAAATGTATAGGACTTGAAACATAAATGTTTATAAATATTATGATAACTTGATTTTATAAGATACAAGAATGCGCTTCGCGCTGTCTCGCTTTGCTCCGAAAACAATAAGACATTTTTTAAATAAACTCATTGAGATATAAAATTATAAAAAAGATCAGAGTATAATAGAAAAATATTGCGTTGAAAATTGGTTATTGTGTTAATTTCAAAGGAGCGCATGATCAAATATAGTTTGAAATACTTTGATCAACATATAGATGATGTTTTAATCGAAAATAAAATAAATTTTATATAAAAAAATGAGTGTCACACTTTCAATTTTATAATTGAAAACTATAATTTTCAAAGATCAGCGAAAAAGCCCATAAAAGAAAAGATCAAAACATTCGGTTTGCACTGGGTCATTATTAGATACTTTCCCAAATGGGCATCTGCTATCCATAAGCATTACATTTGACCGAATTTCCTTTGAAAATGAGATTTTGTAAGCACTTTTTAATATTCTTGTCAAAAAATCAATTGATCTTTAAGAAGATCGGCACAAAAAAAAATTCAAAAACAAAAATACTTCTCCATATTTTCGTGTTTTAGTAATATACATCATGTGAGTTTTATATGTATAATTTTTTGAAATTATTTGATCAAAAATAACAAAATGAAAAAAAAACCCCTCCTCGAGCCTATCTTCACGAAATCGTCCATAGATGATAGCTGATGAGTTTAATTCTTTAAAAGTAAGAATCGGTAGCAAAGTTACGTAACTCAATTTTTTTAATTTTTAACGTCTGACGCTGTCACTTTTTCTCATTCTCAAAAAGAAGAGACACCCAAAAGTGACAGTGTCATCCGATGTCCGAGCTAAAGAACAAAATTGTAATGCTTGGTGATACCGGTGTTGGAAAAACATCTCTTGTCAAAAGGTGGGTGAGCAATGCCTACAGGCCAGATCAGCAACCAACGATTGGTGCAGCATATTCTCAAAATATTGTAACTATTGATAATGTTAAATATAAGATCCAAGTATGGGATACAGCTGGAGAAGAAAAGTACAGGTCAATGGCACCAATTTATTGCCAAGGAGCATTTGGTGCAATGATTGTTTTTGATTTCACTTCAAAAGAATCATTCGAGAATATAGGCAATTGGGTTACCTGCCTTGATGCTAACGGAAACATTCCAATAGTTGTATGTGGAAACAAGATGGATTTACTTGCTGATAATGAAAATAAATTAATGGACTCTTGCCAAAAAGTGAACGAAATGGGTTATACATTTTTTGCCACAAGTGCATCTACAGGTGACAATGTTGAAGAGGCTTTCATGGAACTTATTAAGCAAGCAATCGAACATCGTAAGACAGAATCGGAAACAGAAACCAAACCTGTCACACAAGACTTAACCCAAACTACTGAACAAAAGCCTGGATGCAACTGCTAATTTATTGAAACTTCTAAATTTACAATATAAAAAAATCGGTTTTAATCGTCAAAAACTTTTTGAGAGAATTTTGCGGTTTTGGTCGCCCTTTTGTTGGATGGCTCGTCGCACTAAGAAAGTTGGAATCGTCGGGAAATATGGTGTTCGCTATGGTGCCTCCCTCCGTAAAACAATTAAAAAGATCGAAATTTCACAACGCAAGAAATATCCATGCCCATTCTGTGGCAAGACATCTGTTAGAAGAACAGTTGTTGGTATTTGGAAATGCCAAAAATGTGGAAAGGCAACAACAGGTGGTGCTTACATTCCTTCAACACCAGCTGCTCTCACAGCTCGTGCTGCAATCAAACGTCTCCGTGAAGCTCAAGCAAAGTAAACTGAATAAAGATCATTTGCCATAGTTTTAATCATAGTCTTCCAGTTCTTTCTTATCTATTATTAAATTAAATAATCACTATATGCATTCACTAAAAGTATCAATCTATATAAATACAAAAGAGTAAAAACATTTAGGCGCATTGCTTGTTAGAAGCTTTCGTTCTTATTGTTTACGTAAATATTCTTAAAGATGATATGTTTGGATTTGAAATGTATTTACCAAATTCAAACTGTAAAATGTAGAAAATTTTCATAATGAATTGTGGACATGGATCTCACAGGAAAAGATAATTTTTCCAAATAAATCTTTTTAATCATAAGTGTATTCTTATTTTTATAGATTTATATTCCTGCAATGATTTATGAAAATATATAAAAAACATAATGTAAATGTTATGGGATGTTTATCAAAGTATAAAATTATTGAAAAGGAATTATCCCTTATTTTATTGGGTTATTCCTTTTGCTTTTTTTTCAATTAATTTTACTATTTCTGAGTTGCCTTTTGAAATTGCTGCATCTAATGCTGTTTGAAATAATTAGAATAATTTCCAAAAATTCTTTTTAAATATCGAATAATAAAAATAAATATTTTGTAAAATTCAAGAATATTTTTAATATTAATATCAATTTCATCAATATCAAGAAGCAATTTCACTATTTTTATATCTTTAAAAGATGCTAAGATAAGTGCTGTATTAAATAATTAATACAAATTCCTAATATTACTTTGAAACATAAAATTATGGAAATAAATATTAAATAAATAATATAAAAATTCGTATTATTGACATTGATTCCATTTTGCTTAAGAAGTAATTTAACTATTTCAATATGATCAAATTTCGACCCAAACATAAGAGCTGTCCAAAATAACATAAACAATTTCCAAAAATTAAAAAGTAACAAAATATAATTAAAATGAATAGCAAAAGAAATAAAAAAATATTTTGTGTATTGATATCAATTCCTTCTTGTTCAAGTAATAACTTTACTATTTTAGTATAACCATATTTTGATGCAATTATAAGTGCTGTTTCAAATACCTAAAATATTTTCCAAATATAAATATGAAGTATGATATTAAGAAAATTTACATTAAAGAAAATGATAAAAAATTTTTTTCATTAATATCAATTCCTTCTTTTTCAAGAAGTAATTTAACAATTTCTATATTGCCATAAAATGAAACAATAGAAAGCAGCGTTTGAAATATTTTGATGATTTTCCGAATTTCATTTGGAAATATAAAATTATTAAAATAAATCTTAAATAAAACAAATAAATATTTTTAGCATTAATATCAATTCCTTTTTGTTTAAGAAGTAATTTAACTATATCTATATGACCATTTTTAGATGCTAAAAGAAGCACAGTCTCAAATATTTAATGATATTTTCAATTATTTTATTGAAACTCATTTCATAAAATACCACTCAAACTTATGTCAAAATTAAAAAAGGATGCATTTTTTTTTTTTTTCAATAATTAATGTGCAACTCATTTTATATAAAATGATACAAGAAAACTTCTGAAACTTGGAATCAAAAATGCTATATGGTGTTTGTCATAGTGGCCTTATAAATCTTAAAGATAACATATTTTAATGTTTATTTATTGTTTTATATACATTCTTAATGCTTCCTTTATGTCACCATTTGCTCTTTTAATAAGTTCTATTGCTTCATTTCTTGTTAATGCACATTGTGTTTGTATGAAAGTCAAATCTGTTTGTTTTATAACAATTTCTTTTTCTTCGTGAACATCTTTCATAGAATTTAGTAGTTCTTCATTGTCTTGCGATGTTTGCTGTTCCATTGCATCTGTAACAGCAATAGTGGGAACTGGGCGTGCCATCTAAAATTGAATTTGATTTGCGGTTATGTTCGGCTTTTGCGGTTTGGTCTAACCTTTGTTCGAATGGTTTGCAAAAACAACAGAGTTCCAAATGATCATCTTCGTAAGGATTGGTTCCGTCGTATTAAATTCTACTTTGATGACCCAGCCCGCAAGAAGAGGCGTCAAATTGCTAGAGCGATCCGTGCTAAGAAAATTGCACCAAGACCAGTTGAAGGCCCACTCCGCCCACTTGTTCATTGCCCAACAGTTCGTTACAATCGCAAAGTAAGGCTTGGACGTGGATTTACAGTTGAAGAAGTTAAAGCTGCTGGATTTGAACCATCACGTGCCAGATTCATGGGCATTGCCATGGACAAATTCCGTGTTCATACAAAGGATGAAATCAAACAAGCCAACATAGAACGTCTTAAGGCATATAAGGCAAAGATGGTCCGTGTTCATACAAAGACCGAGAAATTGCCAGCTGGTGAGTCAATTCCATCTCTCTTCGCACTTCCAAAGGTAGACCAAAAGGTTACATGGAGAGTTATCAAAGATGAAGAAAAGAAGGCAGAACTTTTCAAGACTAAGCAAGCTGCCCACAAAGCTTGGAGAGCATCAATAAAGGCTAAGGAAGCTGCCAAGCATAAGAAATAATAAATAAACTTTTGGTGGTTTTATCAAAAAATAAGGGAAAACCTCTTACACAATTTTGCTTTGCTTATTTCTTTTTACAAAAATTGATTAACCAATTTTTTATACATATATGATTCCTGAATTTTATACAAAATACCTTAATGTAAGGTTGCTTTATTAAGGGGCATCAATAAAGGTTTAACATTGGATAAGCTCGAAACCAATGAAGTTGAGCGGGAGTTATTTCAATGCTGTCAATGAAATAAAATACTCAAATTAATTCAATTTTTTGTTGGGTGATGAACTGTTGCGACTGTAAACTATTTGATTTCACTTTTTGTGAACCAGAAATTTTTTTTGAATGTATTGAAAATAATTATTTCAATGATAAACGGTTGATCAGATAATTGTGTAAAATATGATGTAGAAAAAAAACGGTTGTTATTGTTCATTTCATTTTTCCCTATGTTTGGATTCGGAGGTGGTTTCGGAGGATTTGGAGCCGGTATAAATGCTGGCCCAATCTCAGGTGGAGCTTCATTTCAGATTGGTGGCACACGTTCAGCCCCAACTCTTTCAGTTAATATGGGTGCCTTAGGTGTAGGTTGTAACGCAAAAGATATTCCACTTTGCACACATGATTGCTATCCAGGATTATATCTTCAAGATTATTTCTATTGCAAGACATGCAAGAAAGCAATCTGTCAAAATTGTGCTGAAAATTGCCATGCTTCACATGATGTTGAATTCAACAACGAAGGCAAGAAGTTCGAATGTGAATGTGATAAAGAAAAGAAGTGCACTTTAATTGATCATGAAAATAATACATCACATCAATCAGCTCCTCCACCAGAACCAGAACCTTGCCCTCCTCCAGCACAACAACCACCAGCTCCGGCACCACCAAAACCAACACCACCAGCCGGAAATGAAGGATTCACTATTGGTCAAGGACCAGATGGGAAGAAGCGTGTCATTAGCGATGGCGCTCACAGCCTTTCCCTTGCTAGAGCATATACTGCAGCTGGTTCCAGCAGTCCATTTGGTGGTGATCTTTACATCTACTTACAATGGATTGGTTCTCCTGTAAGGCTTTACTGCACAAGGGTTTCAAAGCATAAAAATGAAAAATACGGCAAATATGATTATGATAGTCTTTCACCATTCTCTAAGAATTCAGCTTGGGGCAGTCCCGTTGTGAAGTTCGAAAGCGATTTCAAAGCATTAACTGATGGCTGCGCTCTTTCTGTTGCCACAAAGTTCTTGCAAGGTCCACGGCCACGCATCAAAGAACTCATTTACCTTTGTCGAGAAGACCGCACTTCGTTTTGTTGATGCTAAGTCAAAGGATGAAGTCGGTTTCGTCGAAACACAAATCGGAAAACCACCAGGCGGCGGCTACTATAACATTTTGTTCGGCGTTTTCGCATGCAACAAACAAGGAGAGCTGTTCTTCATCCCAGCACCTGCGTACTTCGGAGGTAAGGATATTTATGATTGCGGACAAGACGCAATGATCAATTACGTGATCAACAACCAATTGATCCAAAAGAGCATTGGTTGGTTTACTGACTAAACCACAACCCTAAGTCAAACGTTTCCTTATTTAGTGCCTATGTTCGAATGTGAATTTTTTTATTTTTGTATTTGTAAGCACAAAATTACTTTCAGCACAGAGGAATTTAATATTAAATTTAATGCATTAGTTGTGTTTTAAATTAAATTGATTTTATTCATAATATGATAGAACATTATCCATAAAACAAATGATTTACTCGTTAATGGATATATATCAAATAGTTTTAGGATGTAAATATACTTTAATCAAAGAGTTTTTGTTTGAATATTAAATTATAAGTTACAAAACTAATTTATTTATTTTAATTTCATATAATTTATTAATATATATAATATTCAATTTTCTCTTTCGTTGCAATATTTTTCAAGTTCTTTTATGAAGAAAAATGATTTATTGTATTGTTCCTGTGGTAAATCATCTTTAATTTCGTCCAAGCGTTGGTACAATTCCTTCACTTCAGATTCGTCTATTTCTATATAATCGATTTCGACATTTTCTCTTTTACACGACATTTTTACCAAAGCGACAATGTATTCGTAGCTTGGGTACGCAAACACTTCAGTTTCTATTTTATCCTTTGTATTAAAATAATGGATATGTGGGAGATCAATGAAAAAAGGAAATTGTTTTGGCGATGCGTTTAATTCGATATTTATTTCCCCGAATTTAATTGGCAAATTTAATTCTTTTATTTCTTTTGCAGCTTGTTTGAAGTATTCGAAAACAGATTCTTCTTTAGAAGTTTTATTGGTATAAAAAAGAATAACGCTATCTTCTTCTACATCATCAACAAATTCTTCGTAATTTAATCCAACAATTTCATTAACAAATTCATTTGTGTTATTCGGAATTTGTTGACTCATATAAGAAGGTGAAACTTGTTTTGTTTCAATTTCTTGAAGGAAATTGTCAATGAAATTTGTGTCGTTAATAAACGTTTGGTTAAATTCATAGTAACTTCGATTGTATAAGTTAAATATAATGAAATAAGGTAATGAAAATTGATCACCAATGAGATATTGTACAATTTCTTGTGTAGAGTTATCGCCAATAACAAAATGAAAGTTTGGATGTTTTTCATGTAATTCGTAAAATATGTCACCTAAATTATCATAATGAGATTCATTCGAGTCAATAATCATGACGATGTCGCCATAAAAACTTGATTCTGTCAGAGAATCTATGTCCTGGAGTGTGAATGAAGGTGTGAGAATTTTTTCGAGATTATCTGATGCTTGAATATTGGTAAACGTGGAATCTTGACTGCGATAAATTATTAGGGTATCTGTGTCAAATCCGATTTCTCTGATAACTTTTGGTTCTACAACAATTAGATCTGGAAATCCGCGTAAACTTGTTATATTTCTTTGGATTTCAATTGCCTTATCAAGAAATATTTGTGTTGCAATTATGGCATATGGGTTTTGACCAATTACTTTGTATAAACCTGATAGTGAAGAAATTGGATCATTAACAAATGATGAAATAAAATTAATCAAAGATGTTTCAGTCACATCAGCATCAAAATGTGTGACTAAAGCTCCATTTTTATATAATAGAATTGATGGTTCTTCAATTAAATTTTCTTGTGAAATTTTTTGAGCCCAATCTTGATTAAGCACAACAAAATCCATTTTACCGAGGAATATACTTTGGAGTTGTGAAATTATTGAAAATAAATTGTAATGTTCTGAAGAAATTAAAAATAACATAAAACAACTTTTTTTCGTAATTAAATCATTAAAATCTTCTATTTCTGTAAAAAAAGGAAAAACTGTTTTTGTTTCATCAAAAGGGACAAACAGAGAAAATGACAAAGAGAAGAAAAAAAACATTGGAAATATTGTATTCAAAATTTTCTATGTGTCATATGAAAAATTCTGACTAAACCGCTATCAAAGACATTTCCAATTTTTATCATCTCAAACGCCAAACAGATATTTTATTATGTCCTCTTTAAGGCTATTTTCCATTTATCTGTTCAAGTGTTAGTAAATATTATATTACTCATATATATAAATTCACTTAATGTAATTGAAAATTGTAATTAGATAGAAGAACAAGAGTTGGCATTTGGTTTCTTTACTTCAAGGATGTTGCAGATGAGCTACGTGTAGCACCAACACCAGCCTTGCTGTGCTTAACAATTTTCTTGCTCATTGCGAAGTCAGCAAGAACATGACCAATCATTTCTGGCTTGATTTGTACTTCTACAAATTCTTTGCCGTTGTAAATGCCGATTATATTATCAACAAATTCTGGAAGAACGACCATTGACCTCAAATGTGTCTTAACAACAGGTGGCTTTTCTCCTGGACCCTTAACAGCTTCACGAGCCTTCTTGAGCTTGGTGATAAGGTGAAGATGCTTGACACCAAAGCAACGTGAGATATAACGCCTGCGTGGAGCTGAAAGAAGCTTTACAAATTCTGGGAGTTCCATGGCCTTGAGGTCGTCGAGTGTTTTGCCACGAAATGTGTAATTACGCTGTGCGAATTTAGACATTTCCTTATCGAAAGGCCGACCAAAACCGTTCAAACCGCTTTCTCGCTATGAAATCTTTGAAATGATTTTCCAACATTAAATATCTCATTTATCTTACTAAATTTATAAAGATAAGAATTTACAGTCACAAATTGTATTACACACAAAATAATATTTAATAAAAGATATAATAATAAATTTGCAATTCAGAAATGCTTCTGAATATTCCAAAGAAAATTCTAGAAAATGCAAATAACCTCAGCACAAACAATAAGTCATACATATGTTTGGAGATCTAAATATGTGTGCACATTTTTTCGATTGTTTATAAATATTATTTAATCTATTATTTATTAAGAAATGCAAACAATTTCTTTTTCCACACTTCCTGGAGCTTTTGGCAGTTGGCAAAAAACACTTCTCCAGCGATTTCGCCTCTTTTCAATTCCATATATCCACTCAGCTGCCTAATAGCTATATTCAGAAGATCTGTTTCTGCGTACTGTGATTCTCTTAGAGCTTGATAAATTGATGCAAGAACTTCTTTATCTGTCTCTTGGATATCAATCACGTCTTTTCTAACATTTTGCATTTTAATACGCGACAAGTATCTTGAACAAGTTGTCCAAAAGTGTTGACGTACTTCTGGATCAGCTCCAGGTGAAATACAAAAATAAGCAAATTTTTGATAAGATGGAATTTCAAAGCAATCGAATAAAAATCGTTCAAAATATGTGCTACAGTCAATTGGTCTTAATGAATCTGCTGGAAGAGGATCAGGATAATGATCTAAAAATTCACAGACTGTGTCTGATATATCCGCTCCATCGTTACGGTTAAATAAAGGAAGTATGTATCGTAGTGGGAAGAAAAGTGCTATTTTCAGGAGTTCCTCAATTTTCTCTTTTTCAATAGTTAACAAATGTTCAAACAATTCATAGGGATCAACAGGTCTTTCCTTAGAGACGCCAAACCCAAATATGGTATTGACTAAGATATCTGCAGCTGGATTTGTAAATGAATAAAGGCAAGGAAGAATTTGTGGGAGATATTTCAAATCTTTTGTCTTGATAATATATTCAACAATTCCACAAATTTCAGCTCTCTTAACCCAGCAAAGATGTTCTTCCTTTGGTGGCTCAGGTACATTAATAGGGATTCCAGCATAAATAGAAAGTGTTACAAACCCAGGAGAAAAAGATGCGCCTTCAATTGCCTTTTTTGCAACTTCTTTTGGTAACAAATTGTTCTTTGTAAAGCTTGCAAGGAATGAAACCACAAATGGGTCAGGGCAAAACTTAACGACCGAATCAATATATTTGACATATGGAGAAACGTCATCAGTTCTTGAAAGAAGAATCGAAAGAACCACAGGGTGGAGCTTTGCAAGTACTTCATCGCCAGGAATTTCTTTTAAAAAGCATAATAATGATGCAGATTCTTTTGCTATCTCTAATTCTCCTTCCAGAGCCTCTAATGCCTGCTTTTTCGCGAAGACAGTTCCCCAACTGATGAATGCGCTCCTTGCAAGGCGGAATAATGGGATTGAAGGCTTTTGAGATTCGAGAGATGAAATATCAAATTGTTTTGAAGGAGTTAAAAGTGAAAGAACATTCATAATGAAATAATTAGAATTTGCTGCAGAAACCAAATCAGATGTATATTGTGCGAATTCGAGAGTCATTGATGTAACTGGTGGAATTGCTGGATATGGATAAATAGAAAGCATATCTTGGTACTGTGTAAACAAAAGCTCTTTCATTAAATCGATTGCAAAGGATTTGATTGTGTTATTTGTAGGTGGAAATAATGATATCACTGTGAGAAGAGGAATTTGGAGTTCACGAATATCTTTATCATATTTCTTGGGATTGTTCTTTATAGTGTTGTAAAGAACTTCAAATGCAAAGGCGCGTTGTGAATTATTTCTTGATCTTGATAAAAGTGCAAGTTCATATAAAGCATAGCCAGGTTTCTCTGGGTTATCCCCATGGCTGTGGAGTCCTTCAAGAATAGTTTCTTCGGTTTCTTTGGCACCCGTGATTTCATTTCCATCAAAATCAAACCTGGGTGTTGTGTCATCCAATGGTTGATTATTGGGATTTGCTGACTCTGGGAGTGCATCCTCCATCATTTCAAAATTACTTTCTTCAGGCTGAACAGGTTTCGGTTTTTTAATAATTATTTTTTTCTTTGTTGGCTTGACTTGTGGAAAACCTCTCGGAGCTGACTTTTTGATTGGAGGTGGTGGTGCCATATCGCGTTCAACAACATCGCCTGCTAATTGTTGAACATGACCCGAGTTTGCTCCTTCCATCCTACTATAGAGGGCACCCCAAGTGTAAACGGTTTCAATTTGGTAAATCTTTTCTGTCTAAAACACAGTAATAATTATTTTAATTAAGGAGCTCTTTTTGAAATCATTAATAATACCCAAAGTTTTCTTAATAAATTTATCTAAAAAAGCAAAACTAAAAAAAATATTTATTTCTTTTTATTAATTGAATTAGTTGTATTCCTTGGAGTTACACTTCTTTTCGTTTTACTTGCACTATTACCCATTAACATTTTTGTAATATCACTTTGTTCTCTTTTTGATGACAATGATGATGCATACGTTTGTGCTGACTTAAATGAACATAATAATCTCCAAATATAATATTAAAACTTCATTAAATTTAAATATACTTTATTTTAAATAGAAAAATATCTTTAATATGAATATCAATTCCATTATGTTCAAGAAGAGCTTCAATAATTTTTATGTTTCCATACTTTGAAGCACAGATAAGAGCAGTTTGTAATTATTTAAAGAAATTCCTTATAAATTTTTGGAATTTTAAAAGAATTTAATTAATATTAAATAAATAAAAAAGACATCTACTGCATTAACATTAATTCTTTCATTCTCAAGAAGAGTTTTAGTAACTGATATATCAGAATTTAATGTAGCATATATAAGAGCTGTTTGGAATAATTTGTTGAATTTCCATATAATATTATGAAATTTTAAGAGAATTAAACAGATATTAAATCAATAAAAAAGACATCTGCTGCATTAATGTCACTTCCATGTTCAAGAAGTAATTTAACAACTGAGTTATGATATTTTTCTGCTGCCCAAATTAGTGCTGTCTTGTTTAAAATAATTTAATACCAAATATCATTTTGAAACTACAAATAACACAACAAAATTTTAAATATATCATATAAATACTTTTTGCATTAATATCAATTCCTTTTTGCGCAAGAAGTAGTCCAACAACATCACAATTTCCTTGACTTGAAGCAAAAATAAGAGCTGTATTAAATATTTACGAGAAACGCCTTCATTGGTTAAAAAACTCCAAATATTTAATATCGACTTGAAATAATATAAATTTATAGATTTAGTATTAATATCAATTCCTTTTTGTTCAAGAAGTAATTTAACTAAAACATAATAACCATTTTGACAAGCCCACATTAAAGTTGTTTTATATATTTTGAAGAAATTCCGAACATTTTAAAGATATTTTATATTATTAAAATAAATACTAAATAAAATGAATAAAAATCTTTTTCATTAATATCAATTTTTTCTTGTTCAAGAATTAATTTCATTATTTCATAGTAACCATCTAAATATTTATCGTCAATTATAAATAAAAATAATAAATTTTAAAAATTATTTGGAAACAGGTTGAACGTAAGATAATCTTATAGATTTATAATGTTCTAGTAAATTTCTAATATCTTCTTCATTAGTTTTAGCTAGCAGCATAATTATATTTATAAATTTTATGAATAAATTCCAAATATTTAATATAAAAATCATTTTAATATAAAAAACATTAAAAGAAATGATGAAATATCTCTAATAGTAATATCAATTCCTTGTTCAAGAAGTAGTTTAGCATTATTTACTTGATTAAATATAGAAGAACATGTTAGTGTTGTCCAAAATCATTTTGATAAAATCCAAATAATATTTTATAACACGAAATTTATTGATATTAACATTGTAATAATTAAATAAATATCTTTATCATTGATATTAATTCCTCCTGTATAAAGAAATAATCTTACAATTTCAGGATAATCATACATACATGCAATCATCAAAGCTGTTTGAAACAATTTAAACAAATTCCAATTAAAACTATAAAACATTAATATATTTAAATAAATTTTATAATAATAAAATAAATATCTTTAATGTTAACATCGATTTTTTCATGATTAAGAAGTAACTCAACAGGTTTTTTTAAATTTTTTCTACATGCAAACATAAGAGCTGTTTGAAACAATTTAAACAAATTCCAATTAAAACTATAAAACATCATTATATTTAAATAAATTTTATAATAATAAAATAAATACCTTTAATGTTAACATCGATTCGTTTATGTTGAAGAAGTATTTCAAGTTTTTTTTTGAAGTCTTGTTCTCGTTTTTCATCATGAAAACTTTTCCATTCATATAATAAACTTATTAAGTAAATAAGTGCTGTTTGTAATTATAATAATAAATTCCAATATATAAAATTATATATCAAAATCTTAAAATAAATATTAAAAAATATAATTTAACATTTTTCATATTGACATCAATTCTTTCGTTCTCAAGAATTAATTTAAAAACATTAATAGACGTTTTTTTATAAATGCTCAACATAAGAATTGTTAGAAATAAATTGAAGAATTTCCAAACTTAAATATAAAAATTCAAAATTTTAAAACAATCATCTTAATATTTAAATAAATATCTTTTTCATTAACATCAACATTTTTATTTTCAAGAAAACTTTTAATAGCTTCTATATTATTAGTTATTACTGCATTTGCTAATGCTGATATATATAAATTGATTAAATTCCAAATATTAAGATGAAACTTGAAATTATTGAAATAAATTTTAAGTAATGTTAACATAAATCTTGAGTGTTTTGATCAACTCCTTCTTGTTCAAGAATTAAATTTAATATTTCTTTGTTTCTAGATCTAGATGCTTTCATGAGTGCAGTGTCAAATGATTTAAAAAAATTCCAAATATAATTTAGAAATATAAAATCATTTAAATAAATTTTAAAATAAATTAACAAATGTTTTTTGCATTAATATCAATTTCTTTAATTTGAAGGAATAATTTAACTAATTCTAAATTACCTTTCTCACATGCAAAAATAAGTAATGTATTAAATAATTAAAAGAAAATTCAAATTTTAGTTTGAAACCTTAAATTAATGTAATAAATCTCATTAAAAATTAATGAACATCTCTACATTTATTATTTATTTTTACATGTGTAAGTAACAACTTAACAATATCAATGTTTCCATTATTTACAGCTATAAATAAGGATTTTACATATATTTTAAATGAACTTTAATTAAAACAAAGATATATCTTTATTAGTTATTTCAAATGAATATCTTTTATTTAAAAACTTTTCGATAATTTCAAGATTATTATTATTAGCTGCAATCACAATAGCAGCATCAAATAATTTAAATAATTTCCTAATATTATTTTGAAACATTAAAAAATTCAAACAAATTTGAAATAAAATGTATAAATATATTTAGCATTGATATTAATTTCTTTGTACTTCTTAAGGAAATTAAAAATTTCAACATTTCCATTTCTTGCGCATAAATAGAAACCATATGGTGGAATTCCATTCATATCAAAAAGATGTTTTATTAGAAATATATTGTTTTTACACATGATATCAAATATGATAACTTCATCAAATTTTAATCCTTCTTCCTCTAAAAACAAAAGAATTTCATAATTATCATAGAAAACGCAATTGTGAAGTAATTTGGTTGTTTGATCTTTATTAAAGTTTATCTTTCCAGGAATTTGGTTTTCATAAAGATATTTAAAGATATCATTTTGATGAAACATAATTGCTGTTTCATATGCATCTTCAAATGTTGAATTATTTTGTTCACATATATGAATAATTTCAAGATTTCCGCCTGCAACTGCAAATTTTCCTGTTCTATATGCATCTGCTTTATTAAGTAATAAATATCTAAAACATTTTGTTGATCCGAAAAATGCTGCATAATCAATTAATTTAACAATGTTTGTATTAGCAAATGAAAATCTTTCATATGGTGACGTATCAATACATTGATTAAAATTGAAATTTGTTTGCGATGATAATTCTTGAAGTTTCTCAACTTCATCATTTCGAATTATTTTAGCAATTTTATCCGGATTATGTCCTTCTTCAACATATTCCTCATGAAGAGCCCAATAATTTTCTCTAAGATTTTTATTACGTTTAATGAAATCATAAATTGAACTTGTTCTTTTTTCGGAGAATTGGAATTCCTTTGGATAAGTGTAATGAGCCATATATACTGAGTTCTTTTTAATGGATGGACAAACCATGTTATAATCAATGAGTTTTTCTTTAATCATCTTGTCCATAATATAGTAATATTGATCTTTGTTTACTGAGTCTATGCATATTTTGCTGAAAATTTTGTAAATGTTTATGTTTTCTTTATTGACTGTATTCGCAAAATCGTTTAAAAATTTTAAGAGTAGATTTAAGCTAAATGTAGTACTAGCGCAAAAAAATGAAAAGGTAATTTCACAAATAGTGGCACAAAATGTATATGAATAAGAATTATCAAAATATTGCATGATTGATTGAATTGTTGAATCAATATTATTTTCTTTTAGATTAATTATAATATTTTCTAGAGATTGAAGAGTATTGAGGCATTCGTTATTTTTGGTATTAGTTTTAGTATGTATTCTTGGTGTATTTGGTCTTTGGGTGCCAGATTTTTGAGATCTTGACTTCATTTAACAAATGAAATTTGTGTAATTTACATTAAAATTGCCATTTTTGAACATCAGTTTATTTTAACAAAAAATAGAGAGGTAAAGTTAAAAAAATTACTTCTTGAACAAGATGAAATTGATGTTAATGCTGGAGATATTCATTTAAATTATTATATATTATAATTATACGGTTATATGCTATTCAACAATTTATTATTTTTATTCAAATTTCTTTACATTAATTAATCCAATAAAAAAAACAAAATAACGAAAATAAGAATACAAATATGATTATTGTTATAGTAGTTTGTGTTTTAATTTTAATGGTAATTGTCATTATTATTTATTTAATTCGCCACAATAAAAATAATAAAATGATTAGTTCAGGAGATGAATGTGAGTACGAAAGTAAAGAGCCAAGACAATATGAAGAAGGAAATTCAATAAACAATTTTGAATCTGTATTTAGTACAAACTATGTCGAAGATGATGCATTTGCAAAGGATTTTAAAGAAGAAACATTTAAATAAGTCTAAATTTTTAATAATGATTTTTCATTAATAGCCTATAAAATATGATTTAATGTTAAAAAAAAGCTCCAGTTTCTGTTCTTTTATAGGTTTATTAATTAATCTTTTGTGTTAATAATAAAAATTAGTGTTTTGCTAATAATTCATTTTTTTCATTCAAAAATGTGATAATTCAAATTCATTTCAATTATTGCTATAGGTTACACCACTAATGATTAACGAACTTAAAACAAAAAATAAATAATAAATAAACATTTTTTAATTCAATGAAACAAGTTTTTGATTATATAATCTTAATATCAATTCCGAGGATTTAGTGCCCGTAATAAACTCTTCCATTCTCATCTCATTTTTTGTAAGCGAATACCATTTGAGAATCCTAATTCACAGTTGAATACGATAGATCGTTAAATTTATACCAGAACGAGTTCATATAAAACCATTTCAACAGTACAAACTATGTCGGAGATGATCCATATGCGAAGGATCTTAGAGAAAAAACATTTATATGAATATAAATTCCTTTTTATGATTATTTCAATCGAAAGTATACAATTTGGGCATTAACACACAAAAGTTGAATGATTATTGAAACTTTCTACTCATAAAAAGTTGGTTGTTTCTTGTCGTTTTCCCTTAAATCCATTCAAATGTCATAGTCCTCACTTGTGAGCAAGTAAATGAGATCTTTTCATGTCACCTAATGCTTCATGTGTGTGCCTCGGCATCCAAAATAATTTCGATGAGAACTCACATCTCACATCGAACAACAGTTGTTACACACATTTCTAATGAAAAATTGATAGTTTTTCGTTACAACCAAATTAGATTTATATTGTAAACGCATATACCAAATCGATGAAATATGATGGACATTCTCAATTATGATAACATTAATTTACATTTGCACTTTCATCCTCCTCATAAATTTCAACAAACATGTTTTTATTTCAAATAAATATAATTTTGATTCCATCACTGAAAATAAAACAATGAACAAGCATGTACATAACAAAAACATTCATTACATCCCAAGTAACATAAGAGAACACATAAAGAGTAAAATATATTTACAAAAAATTCAAACAGTAAACAACATAAATCATTTACTGCAATGCGTTTCACTCAACAATTCTCTAAATAACAATAAAATAGGTTTTAAGCCTTTCGTTTCTTCAAATTTAATAATTTCAAATTTTTATTCCAAAATGACTGCAATCTTTCATATCCTGCATAATATATATCATATTAATGAAAGTTTTCGATGTAATTTATCAATGAATTACAGCAATAATATTCTTAAAAATCTACCAAAGATATTTTATACATTAATTACTTCTATATATTCAAATATAACTTTGTTCGCATTTATATTTTTTGTTTCTACTTTCTTTTCCAAAATTTATTTTAATCAGAAAAACATTCATCAAAAAAACGAAGTTATTCCGATTTTAATGATTATATTTTTTGTTAATACAAAGCAATCATATGACGAAGAGACAAAAACACTCACAATATCTGATTCCAATGATTTTTCAAATGATTATATGAATGATACAGAACATGTTATAATTATTGATGTTGACGAGCTTGAAAGTGATGCATTCAGAGAATGGCCTTTATTAACAACAGTAATAATTGGAGAAACAGTTGGAAATATAAATAGTGGAGCATTTGCATCATGTAAACAATTAAAATATGTCCAATTTCCAGATAAATTAATGAGTGGAATTGGAGGAAGTGCATTTGCAGAATGTATTTCATTAAATAATATTACAATTCGTTGTAATACCATTGGTGGTAATGCATTTTATAAATGTACAGGACTTGAAACGATAACATTATATGAAGGCGTACGAAGTATTGGCTCAGATGCATTCAGAGGATGTATAAACCTTGTGAATATTTATATACCAAGTTCTGTTACTTCGATTGGGAATCCATTTTTAGAATGTACAAATCTTCAATTTATTAATGTTTCAGAAGAAAATATTGGATATTCGAATTATGAAAATGATGGGGTTTTATATAATAAAGAAATTACATATATTATTAATTATCCGAATATGAAAAGTAAAACATTTACAATTCCGAATTTAGTCATTGCTATTATGAATTATACATTTGCTTGTTGTAATAATATAGAAAGAATTTTTATTGGTGAAAATGTTCAATATATTAATTCATGTGCATTTACTAATTGTACATCACTTCAATGTATTCATTTTAATGGAGAAATTTCACCAGAAATACAAAATGATGCATTTGTTAATATCAATGCGACAAGAGTTATGACAATAGCAACATATCAAAATGAAACATTTGGAAATATGGATATTACTAAGGGAACAACACTTGACGATTGTCTCCCGCCAACACGCACATTCACATACACACAAAGTGATACATTCACTAACTCAAATACATTTACTGAATCGGATTCACTAACTTCATCACTTGCTTATTCATCTGATGTAACTTTAACTTTAACACATTCGTTCACTTTAACTCAGTCATTATCTATTACACTTTCGATTACATTTTATAGTAAATACATAAATACAATTTCATTGTTAACATTTGAATCCACTTATAGTTATATATCGACAAATGTCATTTGTTACGATTACACTGTTATATATTATTCGTCTTATTATAGTTATTATTCTGACATTTATACATTAGTTGTCACTGATGTTACACCAAAAGATAATTCTATATCAAATGAATTGTTAATTGGTATTATATGCGGCGCTATTGTGATAGTTTTGATAATTGTCGGAATCGTAATATTTATGTTGAAGAGAAATAAGAAACAAACAACGAAAACAAAATCGTTGTCAAATGTAAATAATAATACGTCATCGAATACTGGAGGAAATCACGAAGAAGTGGACAATGAATTTAATAGTTTGATAAAGGAAGATGAGGACCAATGGATTTAATACTGTGATAAATAATCGATATGTAATAAAATTATTTTATGTTTTTGTTAATCATTACTTATTGTGAAAAGAAATTTGTTTTACATAAAAAGAATCGAAAGCAGCGCTCATTAAACAAATGTAAACGTGAGGTATCAAACAACAATAACATTCAGTTTTACAACAATAAAATCTTATCGCATGCGTAATTTATTCAATAAATTTAATATTAAAACAGTTTTAAGCTTTGTAAACATAATTTTTATATGCAAAATATTTTTCTGAGAACAACTATGGTGATATACATTATAAGCTATTTCATATTAACTTTACAATTTTAACATGGAATTAAAATACATATTTTCAATGCAGAATGAGTTATTGTGCTACATTATAATTTTTTAAATTTATTGATAAATTTAAAATATTTCAATATACTTCAAATGGTAAAAGATATGCATATACTTTTCTTCAAACAATCATACATATAAAAATTCGAAACTTATGATAACTATATTTATTATATGTTAATAATATCAAAATAATACTAACATTCAGGAAATATATTTATGCCAGATAAGTCAACTATTTCCATATATTAGGCCACAGAATTTAGTAAGTTGGAGAAAAGATATTTTTAATTTATACCCTCAAAAAGGCGGACCTCTTCTCAAATTAATTCAAGAAATGAATATGATTTTTTTTCTCAAAGAAAATGAACCATTTTATTCTTTGTTAATTTTACTTGTAAGTGAACATGAACACATAAATTCATAATAAATTCGAAATCAAGCTTTCAACTTGTTATTCTCAGAATGAATTTTTGTAAATTATTTTGAGTTAACAAAATATATTACTATCTACTAATAGGTGAGTTAAAATTTTTTAGTGAAATTAATATATTTTCTGGGATAAAAAGGAAAAATAAATGTTTACAAAACGACCGTTTATTACCAGATGAACAACAATAAAATGCAGAATCTCCAATTGTTATTACATTTTCTCCAATGGCAGCTGCTTATAAATGGATTTAAATTTTGTTATTTTTCTTATATTAAATTTGTTTTCATATCTTTATGCAATGAATTTTTTTAACATACTTTAATTCTACCTAAGTCATCGTATATCGCACCCCCGATGAACTTCCCCTCCTGATTAAGGTTTATGACCCTCTTGTGTCAAATTACTTTAAACTTTATGAAATTCTAAGATATTAAATTTATTTCAATGCCATTTTGTACCAAAATAATTTCTCTATCCAACTATTTGAAGGCAGGCATTCAAATACAACTTCTACAAAATGATATTAAAATTTTAAAGTATTTGTTTTAAAAAAGTAAATTAATTGTTGTTGCCTTGTTTCTGTCGATAATGTAAAGGCATGAAACACTGATAAAACTTGGATTAACCTTATTAAAAACTTGGAACAGCTTAAGAATACCAAGGATGATAAGCGTTTGTTAAAATATTCAAAAAGCTTATAAATCTAAATGGAAAAATCATTTTTTTTGTTGTTCATTTATCGAGAAAATATATTTGTTTTTTCTTTTTGAATAAATCGATTTGTTTGGACATATAATTCGCTTCTAAGATACTGCTGGATATAAGAAAGGAGCTGTCATCAAAAAACAATAAGCTATTTTTTTAAAAAAATGTTCATTGTTTATGAAGATAATTTCTGTGAAAATATTTTTGAATGAATTAAATTTTAATTTGACTGTAAAAGGCAGTTAGATTTTAAAATAATTGAAATGGCTATATAGAAAAGTTGAAAATTTTATTTGAAAGCTCAGTATTGAATTATTGTTGTATTGAGTGATTTTGATCGTTTTGAGTGTAAAATTGATATGAAAACAATGATATTTTGTATCAAGTTAAAAGCGAAAATGAGAAGAGAACATTATCATCTCACTTATCATTGTTTATGACTCGTATCGATTAAATTTTTGAAGACAATTTCAATTTCAGATGGAAAACAATAGATTTCATACATTTTTGATGAAAATTTGAAGGTTTTTTGTTTGAGTTAAAATCAAGAATATATCTTCCAATTCCAATCATCAAATTGATGAAAAAATATGAAATATATCTATTAATAACTTTCAGTATTCGTTTTATTGACTTTATTTCCAACACATTTCATGATGAAAATATTTTTCATAAAAATATAAAATATATAAATTTTAAAAACAAAAATGAAACAACAAATAAACAGATCCATAACAAATATTCTCATTATCTGTTCAATAATAACAAAAATCATTTAAATAACAAAATTTTATTTTTCTCATATGAAAAGATTTATAAAATAAGTTATAAATATTATCATTTTTTAAATCACTTATTTACAAATTTATTTGCTATCTTTAAAAAATGTTTCGAATTAACTTCTTCTTCAAAATTTAAAAATCAATTTGTTTATTCTTTGAAGAAAATTCTATTTTATTTTGATATTTATATAATAAATAAAGTCAAAATATTTTATATTTTATTGAAGAATTTCTTTTGTTTCATATTTAAATCAACAATTAACAATTTATATATTATTTCATTTTTAATTATATTCAATATTCTTTTTCAATTTATTAAATATTTTTATAAAAGTTATTTAATTTATGATAAAAATAAACAAAATTTCAAAATATTTTTGATTTTAATGATTATATTTTTTGTTAATACAAAGCAATCATATGACGAAGAGACAAAAACACTCACAATATCTGATTCCAATGATTTTTCAAATGATTATATGAATGATACAGAACATGTTATAATTATTGATGTTGACGAGCTTGAAAGTGATGCATTCAGAGAATGGCCTTTATTAACAACAGTAATAATTGGAGAAACAGTTGGAAATATAAATAGTGGAGCATTTGCATCATGTAAACAATTAAAATATGTCCAATTTCCAGATAAATTAATGAGTGGAATTGGAGGAAGTGCATTTGCAGAATGTATTTCATTAAATAATATTACAATTCGTTGTAATACCATTGGTGGTAATGCATTTTATAAATGTACAGGACTTGAAACGATAACATTATATGAAGGCGTACGAAGTATTGGCTCAGATGCATTCAGAGGATGTATAAACCTTGTGAATATTTATATACCAAGTTCTGTTACTTCGATTGGGAATCCATTTTTAGAATGTACAAATCTTCAATTTATTAATGTTTCAGAAGAAAATATTGGATATTCGAATTATGAAAATGATGGGGGTTTTATATAATAAAGAAATTACATATATTATTAATTATCCGAATATGAAAAGTAAAACATTTACAATTCCGAATTTAGTCATTGCTATTATGAATTATACATTTGCTTGTTGTAATAATATAGAAAGAATTTTTATTGGTGAAAATGTTCAATATATTAATTCATGTGCATTTACTAATTGTACATCACTTCAATGTATTCATTTTAATGGAGAAATTTCACCAGAAATACAAAATGATGCATTTGTTAATATCAATGCGACAAGAGTTATGACAATAGAAACATATCAAAATGAAACATTTGGAAATATGGATATTACTAAGGGAACAACACTTGACGATTGTCTCCCGCCAACACGCACATTCACTAACTCAAATACATTTACAAAATTAAATACATTTACAATTAGTAATACATTTACTAAATCGAATACATTTACAAAATCAAAAAATAATTTTGATTCAAATACTTATGTTGATACATTTTCAATGAATTTTACTTTCGTTAACACTTATACTTTAACTTATTCTTTATCGTTTATAAAAACTTTATCAATTTATTATTATACGAACTTAAAATCTTATTCAGTTACTTTCATTGAATCTAAAACTAAATATATTTATGTCGATTTTATATATTATAATTATACAATTATATATTATCCAGAATATTTTACTTATTATTCTAATTTCTTTTATATTTCTTATATCGAAGATGTAATAATAAACAATGATAATAATAATGCATTAATTATCATTATAATTGTTATTGTAATTGTAATAATTATTGTATTTATAATGATAATCATAATATTTATGATTAAATATCAAAATAAGAAGCGAAAACAAAATGAAGAAGAAATGAATATTTTAGATGAAAATAATAATAAAATTAATGAAATAGATAATACATTTTCAGTTGGGATTAATAATTCAAATATTGAAGAAGATCCATTTGCAGACGATTTCAAAGAAGAAAAATTTATCAGTCATATATAAATAAACATATTTTAATAACAAAATATTTTAATTTGTTTATTAATTTAATAAATACAAACTTTTATGTTATTTATCAAATTTTATGTTTCTTATATTATATGATGAATAGTAAATCCAATTTATCCAAATCATAAACACTATAAGTAAATGATAAATTATATTAAAGAATAAATTGGAAATTTAGAGATATTATGGTAAAAATGCATTATTTTTTCAAAAATCAAAAGAAAGTTATTTCAATTTCAAATAAGTGTTCGTCTTGAGTAGTTCTGCTTTTATCTGTGATAACTTAAGTTTGAACAAAAAGTAAATTATTATGAAAATAACAAATATATCGTTAATTCATCGTATATAATTAACGCATTTTTTAACATATTTATGAAGTTCAAAATCATTATGTAAAAGTTTATTATAATTTTCTTGTTGTTTTCCTAAAATGATGATCGTTCATCAGTCAAACAATGTATAAAATAAAAAGTTTTTTTAGTATAGACCATGGTCAGCTGGATGTATGAAAGCTTACAATTTTAATTCAGCATATTATCAATGCATAATGAGCTATTGGATGTTGCTTTATAATTTTTTTAGTTTTTGATATATTTAAAATATTTTAACATATCTGAAAGATTTGCATATACCTTGCTTCAAACAATCATAATAATTCTAAACTTTTAAAAACTTTATTATAGTTATGCAATAAAAACATTAAAACATTAATGGCTTATTCATTCTTTTTCATATTACTGAAAATACTATTAGAACTATAATTAATATCTCAACAACATGAACATATATGTCAACAGCTATTCCAATAGTGTTATCATCGATTTCAATTTTACTTGTATCTAAGTTATCGTGAGACAAAGGAAAATTAGAATTTTTATAATTACTGAATCATAATAAGAAATCTGTGTATCTACATGTGTATATTCATCATTAATCATAGAAAGTATTATTGTATTTGTAAGTGAAAATGGCCCATTAATGGGTACTATATTAATGTCAAATCAAATTGTAACAATGGCTTGCATGTATTTGATCGAGAAAATGCATTTGATTTACTGAATGAATGAAAATGTATTTGATTGTAAGTCGTTAAACTACGCATTTATGCATATGAAAGAACAATTGATTTTAAATAAATTTTACTTACACATAAAATTAATATTTATTTTGATATTCATCTTCATTTCTATAAGATTGCACAAGTTGAAATGACTTTAATGTTCTTGATCTCGTACTTACCACGTCGGACAGCAACTGCAATTCGCTTGGATTCGCTCTACCCGCAGCCACCAGAAACTCGTTAACGAAATCCACGAAAGCGTTTTTCGAAGGCAACGAATTTTTCATTGTTATAACAATTTTTTTTGAGAATTCATCGTCAGCTATTTTATCTGCGATTGCTCCGAAAATTGCCTCTTCGAAAGGAACCTGTTTTTTATTCATTTTACATAGCAACGTATACAACAAATCGACGATTCTTTGTATAACTTTTCCATGTAACATATCAAAGAGTGCGCAAAAAATAGCGGAAATTATTGCGCATCCATAATTACGTTCAAAGTTATCAACTTTTGGTGTTTGAAGCCAAATGTTTATTAACTCGATAGCTTTTTTACAAATTTTATAATTACAACTTTTAATTCCTTCAATTATAGTTGGGAAAACAATGTTTTCCTCATTAGGCATTATCTCAAAGGCAATAAAAAACGAAAAAAAAGCCACACATAAAATGTTTGGTAATTTCATAATGAAATTACTAATTATTAATTGTCTAAAATTCAAAAACTCTTTATGCGTTGAAGCGATTTTAGAAAACGCTTCGATTAACGATTCACTTTGATTTGGTATTGTTAACGAAAACTCAACAAATTGATTACATATATTACAACAATTTTCCCATGAACAAATACTTATGAAAATGGAAAATAATGAACAAATTGATCCGAAGACTTCGGTCATTTTCGTGCTTTCTAAAATAGGAGGGAATATTGGAAGTATTGTAAGTGCTATAACTTCATTCGATGTCGATGCAAGTGCTAAAGATGTTTCACATCCAAGTTGTATTATTTCAATTGATTTAGAGCTTAATAAAATTGTTATGTTTTTAATGACTTTTCCTATAAATTGTTTTTGCGTTTCAATTTCATTTATCGATGAAATTATTTTCGTAAGAATTCGATGTATTCGAATGTAATTCTCTTTACTAAGTATCATTGGATTTGTACAATTTTCAATAAGAAAATTTACAAACTCTAAACATTCGGTTGCTAAATAATCAGAGATAACACTTGACATATGATTTAATGCTAATAATGATGAAGTCTGTATTGAAACATCATTAGAAATATCATTAGAGATAATCATCTTGGATAATAACTCAGTAAATTGTTGTAAATATTGTGGATGTGTTGCTAAAAATTTGCAGTTACGTGATAACATAAATAACGATGAATCAATGTCTTGAGAAATATTATTAATCACTATCGGTACAGTCTTTTCTAATATACGATCAAATTCCTCATTACCATTTAAACAATTAATGGCACCTAAGGATAAACATAATGATGATGATAATGGTTGTTGATCTAAAAAGTCTAAAAACATCTTCTCATTGATCTTTGTAAAGTATACAAAAACAGAGGTTTGGAAATATGAAGTAAATCGTGACGAAACTAAGCATTTCGGAAGCATTTCATAAAATGAAAAAAAGACTAAAGGAAGTAATGGTTCAACAATTATGAAAATGGCAGAGGTTTTGAACTCGATCCCTTCATAAAATAATTCGAGGATTTTACTCCACATGGACCATATTTCTTCGAAGTACTCATAACGTGATGAATTGACAAGAGTAAACTCAAAGATTTGACGCATAGCAGGAAGAAATGATGAATCATATGCATAGAGATGAAAGTTGCTCATGGAGACTTTTATTAGCCGACAGAGGTACTTTATAAACTCTTGTGTATGGATTGAACTGTTATTGAGATTGCTAAGGATTAATTGAAATACTTG
Source organism: Histomonas meleagridis (assembly GCF_020186115.1). Lineage (NCBI taxonomy): Eukaryota > Parabasalia > Tritrichomonadida > Dientamoebidae > Histomonas > Histomonas meleagridis. Next base: position 125,740 of record NW_027150781.1, read on the forward strand.
AACAAATACACTATGTTCAATGGTTTTACGGATTGTGAGATTGCTAAGTACTTGTGACGATTCGGGAAAATTTATGAAGCGAAAAAAAATAAGTTTAACTATTTCAACGGTCAATTGGGGATTATCATTTATAAGTAAACATGTGGGTTCTAGGAAGTTCAAAAACGTTATTGAAAGAACCGGATCAAGTTCGGTGACTTCAGAAATGAATTTTATAATACCTTCTAAATTATATAGAAATTCTTGGATTTGAAATGTTCGACGCATAATTGTTATATCTGGGGAATCAGAAACAACAGTAATGAGCTGAGTTAATATTTTTAAGCCTATGATGAACGATCTTATATCTTTAGACATTAACTCAAATAATTCACTAAAAAAATTAACCCATATTTCTGGCCACTCTATAAAAGCAAGTGTTGAAATAAGATTTATAAGTGCCCATTCAACTAATTGAGAATGTTCGATATGAAATAATAAGTTAAACAAAATTTGTCGAAATTCTACTAAAATGTTATGTTCTATTCCACACCAATTGTTCTTTAATGCTCCATTTATGATAAATGCTGAAACATATTGTGATTGCTCTGATTCTGAATTAGTGAGAATATTTACAATATTTTGAAATAAATCTGGGCTTAACTGACATGTCTGTAAAAAATTTAACGCATTTTGTTGTTCTTCCCCTTGTAACTGAAATGAAATTCGAATAGCTTCTTCAATGTTCATTTGGCCGTTTAAACGATCCAAAAATTTTTGTTGAATAAAACCGCCAATTTCGTTTTCTGGTGAAAACCTAAGCGTTAACTAGAAAGAAGAAATATTTCACAATGCTAATGCTTATATAGGATATTTAATTATTTATATATTTCTTTTACATTATAAATTAACTCATTCTTATCGAAAAAAGGAAACAGTTTTATTAATACAAAGGAAATTGATTTCTAGAAATACTTAACATATCGATAAAATAACATTTTGTAATAAAGATTCCGTATAGTTATATTAATGTAAAATTGATATATAATTTTTTTTATTAAACCTTTCTTTCGTCAAAAGATAAAAAGTCAAATTAATTTCTTACTAATTTGTTTGGAAGAAATTAAAATATTTATATCACAAAACATAATAATTTGGTTGAATGTTTACTGATTACCATCCATCACCAAGCTCATCAGAATTCCAGTTCATTTTTGGTGAGCAATATCTAATGAATCTTTCTCTTGCAACTAACCTTTGCACCTGATCTGGGGTAAGGTTGAAGTCCAAGTGATTATTCTTATAGATTCGTTCTGGTGTAACGCTTTTACACAGCAAAGAAGCCGATGGTTCAATCGAATTGAGGAATTTCAACTCGACCTCACCAACAGTTCTACCAGTTTCCTCGGCGATTTTGACCAAAACAGGGTCCTTGAGGAGCACTGGTTGGTCAGGTTGAGCCCAATCTGGACTACCAAGTGTTGAATATCCGGTCAAAATAATTCCTTCATCATGAAGGTACCTTCTGAGAGGCTTTTGTTGCATGTAGAGATGGAACTCGATTTGGTTGGTGTATGGCTTGATTTTGATGTCGGAATTTTTGAGTATTTCTAATTGATTGATTGTAAAGTTGGATACACCAATGTGCTTGGTAAGGCCTTTTTCTACTAATTGTTCCATCGCTTTCCATGTGTCTACAAATGAGACTTTGCGATCGAAAATAATTTCACCATTTTCCCTTGGGAACTTTTCACCTGTTGGACCAATGGGCTTAAAAGCGCAAGGATAGTGCATTAAATAAAGATCCAAATAGTCAAGTTTTAAGTCCTTAAGTGTTTGTTTGATTGCTGGCTCAACAAATTCTGGTCGATGACATGTATTCCATAATTTGGATGTTACCCATAATTGTTCCCTTTTGATTCCTGAAGCAAAAATCTTTTCGAATGCTTGTCCTACAATGTCTTCATTTTCATAACAAGCAGCACAATCAATATGAACATAGCCAGCTTCCTTGACAGCATAGATCACAGCATTGACTAATTCATCTGAGCGTGGTGACTTCCAAGTGCCAAGACCAATAGTTGGTATACGATCCATTTGACCCGAAGAAAACCGTTTAGGACAGGTGAATTGAGAAAAAAATAAAAATGAAAAGTCAAAAGCACTCAAATTTCTGGAGCGATAGAACTTTCATATCATCTTATAATATTTGTATCTGCTGTCCCAGTGCTTATGAAAATAGCATGATTCTGTTTAGACATAAAAAATTTCAAATTGAACTAACATATATTTAAAAGAAAAAACAGAAATTTTTCAAGTGCATCATAAAATTAAATATTACTATTATTTCAGACTGATCAAAATTATTAAGCAACGAGTTAAGCACATAAATGTAATTAATTATGATTCTGATAAATTAAGGCAATACTTTTAAAATTTATCTCAATCACAAATGCAATTGTTAGAGTATTTTTTTATGTATATTTTGTATGCCAAATTATATTTATATCATTAAAAAGATGGTGTAAAATTTTTTTATTATGAGTTCCAAATGATAAAATTATCATTTTAATTGATATACCTAGGTATACCTAGGTTTCCTTGCAAAACAAAGAAACAATTTCTTCTCTAGATGCAAAGTTTAAAGCCACCTTAAATTTTTGAGAAAAACTCCAAATTTTTTATTAAAAAATTTAATATCATCTATAAACTTTAATTGATATAAAGAAATATCCTTAATATTGATATGAATACCTTCTTGTTTCATAAGCAACTTAACAATATCAAGTTTACCATAAGTTGCAGCTAAAACTAATGCTTTTCCAAATAATAAATAAAAATATTTAAAGTTTAAAAAAATGTTCGAATTAAACAATTAAAACAATCGTACTAGACTTGTACTTATTTCTTTTTGCTGAAGAAGAAATATAATAGTATCAGGATTTATCGATAAAACAGCAGATTGTAATACATCATTTATTAAGCTATATTTCTCAATAATAAAGCTAGTTAAATATGTATTACCGTATTCTATAGCAGTTTTGAGAGTTTCGCAAATGATATTCATTCCTTTATTTCTTAAAAATAAAAAAAGTTCATAATTATTCCACAAAATACAGTCATATCCAAGTAAATCTAAATCTTGATATTTGCCAATTTTATTATCATACAGATAATGAAAAATGTCATTTCGATGAAACATAATTGCTGTTTCATATGCATCTTTAAATGATGAATGATTTTGTTCACATAAATGAATAATTTCTTCATTTCCACCTGCAATTGCATATTTACCTGTGTTTTCTAATTTTGCGCCATTTATAAGTAAATATTTAAAACATTTAACTGAAGAAAAAAATGCGGCATAATCAATTAATGTAACATTTTCTTGATTAATAAATGAAAATCTTTCATAAAGTGATTTTGGAATTGTTTGATTAAAATCGAAGTTTGTTTCTGATGATATTTCTTGAAGTTTTTCGATTTCATCATTTCGTATTATTTTTGATAATCCATTTGTATTAACTCCTTCTTCAACATATTGTTCATGTGGTATGTTATGATAATAAGGATCATCAAAAAATGCTGGTATTTCGTAACATTTCTTTCGCATTTTTCCTTTTTCTTTATCATTTAAACGTGAATAAAATAAAATGTTTTAAAACGTTTTACAATATTTGTTTCAATTAAATTTTGTTTTATCATTTTTTCAATTAAAATATGATTCTTGTGAGTCAATTTTATACAAAAATTTACCAAATATTTTAAATATGTTTGGATTGTTTTGATTGACTTCAAGACATTTTAAGAAATCAAAATAAATATCTGGACAATTCTTTTTTGATATAAATGAATAAAATAAAAATTGACAAATAATATTATTAAATGAATATGGATATTGTCGATCAAATAATTCCATAATCTCTTGAGTTGTGCTTTCAATATTAGTTTCATTTAAACTAAATATGATATGTTCTAATGATTCCATTAATTTTATTTGCTTAATATTGTTAAATGATTGAACGGATTTCATTTCCTGATTATAGAATGGTTGAAGCAAATAAGTTTTAATGCAGTGAACACACTTTTACAACATTTTGATATAGTTTATTTTCAGATTTAGTTTTTTGCGAGCGGTTTTTGATCGGCATGCGCTGAAAAAGCCTCTGCTTTCAATACTTTATGTTCGATTTAATGGTTTATTGATACAATCGAAAAGTTCTATCGGATGCTTTTTTGCCATTATTAAATTGTGAAAAATTGGGAAATGCCATTTTTTTAACATCTTCAACTTTTTGTATGCTCACAAAAAATTGCACGGTTGTTCAATTTGCCATGTTTTAATGACGGTTTATAAGAAAATTTTATATGATTTACGTGTATGTAAGTGACAGAAAAAAAAATTTACAATTCCGATATGGAAAAAAAGTATTTTATATTTTGTTGTATTTTATTTTATTTTGTTTAAAGTTGATAACCATAAGTAACTTCAATTACCTTAATTATTTGCACCTTTAGTTCGAAGCAATTCTACTATTTCCATATGATTATTTTCATACGCTAATGTAAGGGCTGTTTTACATAATTTGAACAAATTCCAAATACTATTTTGAAATTTCATATTATTAAAATATATTTTAAATAAAAAATACTAACAGTTTTTGTATTAATATCAATTCCTTTATAATCAAGTAACATTTTAACGATTTCCAGATTACCATTTTGAGATGCCAACATAAGTGCTGTTTTAAATCATTTAAATAAGTTTCAAATAATATTTTGATATTTCAAAATATTGAAATAAGCTTTAATTTAAACAAATAAACATTTTGAGCATTAACACTAATATTATTTTGTTTAAGAAGTAATTTCACTATTTCTACATGATTATTTTTGGAAGCTAACATAAGCGCTGTGTGAAATTATTTTATTAAACATTAAATTCTATTTATAAATAGAAAATTATTCAAACATACTTTAAAAATGATAAACAAATGTTTTTTTTATTGACTTTAATTCCTTTATTAGTCAGAAGTAATTTAACTATTTCTGTATTACCATTTTCAGCTGCAAAAATAAGAGCTGTTTGAAATAATTTAAATAATTTTCGAATATTTATACGAAATATTTTATCATCAAAACAAATTTTAAATTAAATAAATAAATGTTTCTAATATTTGTATTAATATCTTTATGTTTGAGAAGTAATCTAACTAATTCAACATTATTGTTTTTAGTTGCTATAATAAGTGCTGTATGAATAATTAAACAAATTCCGAATTTTATTATAAAATTATATATGATTAAAATATATATCATAAAAAATTAATAAATATTTTTAGTATTGACAGCAATATCATCTTTTTCAAGAAGTAATTTGACGACTTCTATGTTATTATTATCAGCTGCCAAAGTGAGAGCTGTCCAAAATGATTTGAATAATTTCCAAATATATTTGAGAAATTTTGAAATATTAAAACAAATTTCAAACAAAACAAATAAATACCTTTCATGTTAATGTTAACTCCTTCTTGTTCAAGTAGGATTTTAGTCATATCAACATTATTATTCATAGATGCAAACATAAGTGCAGTTTTAAATGATTTCAATAAACACCAAATATTAATTTATAATTCTAAAATATCAAAACATTTTAACTGCTTACTGTAGAGTTAAAGGAATATGGAGAATTTGAGCCAAATAAACTCATTGTTTTTTGAACAGACTCTTCAAGATTTTCTTTTGTTAAGTTAAATATGATTTGTTCAAGTGACTTTAATAATTCCATAAATTAGAAGAATGAACATTCTTAAGACACATATTTTCAGAAATTTATTCTCAAAAGTGACCAAACATAATGTGTGTTGAATGAAATCCATAAATTTTAGTCTATTAACAATGTCAATACCAATCAAATTTAATAATTTGAAGGATCAAAGAATATATTTCATTAAAAATTTAGGATCAATTTTATATATTGTTAAAACACAATTAACAAACATACACAAAAACACGAAACATAACAAAAGAAATCAATTATTGGGTATTTTAGAATCCACAAACTGTTGGACGTTTGGTGGAGAGGATCTTCTTTTGTGAAGCATGTGCTGGACGGATTTGTCTCTTAAGGATTGGGAACTTAACGTTAGGGTTAAGGAACATGCGGAGGTTGTGATGAACAACATCTTCATCTTTGATTTCGCTAACACGAATGATGGAGATGTTCTTAGCTTGAACATTATGTGTACCAGCCATTTCTTGGTAGAGACGAAGGACAGCTCCCTCTGTAGTTGTATCACGGAATTCCTTGTAGATGTTATTGACGGAATTTGTAGCACGATATGTTAACCAAATGCCATAATTCTTGACACGTTCTGGTTCTGGTTCAATGACATGCTTAACAGCAAGGATTTCACCATGAGATTTCTTAAGACGAGCGATACGACGAGCAACACCCCAGAATTTAGACTTTGCGATGACCTCATCAGGTGCGAAGACTTGAACACGGATAGCAGCTGGGTTTGGAACAGCTTCAGTTGGTAAAGGACGTGCAATGACTTCGTAATTCTTGAGCATCAAAAAGGTCGACCAAACCGTTCATCGGGATTCAAAATATGTCACTTTTCGTCTTGGAATCCTCAAAAGTGACTATAAGAAGAAACAAGTCGAACTTTAAACAAAATTAAACTATATAATCATATGATTGATTCTACTTCGAAGTAGTCCTATTTATGGAAGAAACTTTGAAACAAAACAAAAAAATGAATATTCTAATTAAATATGAATTTAAGTATAATACTTCTCTAATCCAAATTACATAGGCTTCCACTCGTTAATAAAATGTGTTATTAGATTCGGAAAGAAAATTACTATTTAAATCCTTTTTATTATTTGTCATCCAATTGATATACTTTTCACATCCAACATTCCGGAAGATGAAGAAAATCCTTCTGTTCCCAATGGTATACCTCTTTCTGTACAAAGCATCAAATTTCTCATAGTCTTATTAATTGGTGAATCTTCTTGATACTGATCAATTTCACTTCTAACTGCTTTCATTGAGTATACGTTGTTTAATGTCATGGAAAAGAATTTGCATCTTTGACGATAAAATGCAGTCATTGCTGATATTGATGTAGACCTTGCAAGTGATGGTAATGTCTTCTTTGTACATACTAAGGAAGTTCTAAGTGGGCCAAACCATTTCATTGATGGCTTCCAAAATACATCAACTCTAAATAAGCATGTGTCAATTGGATAAATAACAATATGTGCTTGGTTAAACTGGGATGTGATAGTTGAAATTTCGTAATTCTTTGGATTTTCTGACCAAATAATATGTATGTGATCATTTCCGATATGTCGTTTCTTAGTGATTTGTTGTTTGTCATTTTTATTAGTTGGCAATAATGGTCCCACGTGGAACATTAATTCTGTCTTTAAGTCTGCATAATAAATTGAAGTTTTTCCATCTTTTTGACCTGAAAGACTTAGTCCTCCATTATAAAACTTATGAGTTACAAGTTCTACAGGCCAACCCAATCCATTTAAGAACTCCCGGAAATGAGGAGTAGTTTCGTCATATGTTGTTTGGAATAAATCATTTTGTTCGAAAACATTATCACCAACGTAAACGACCCCAACCTTAAAACAATTTCTCCCAGTATTTGACACCAATTGTTTTAATTCCAACAAATTTTTCTTTTCTTTTCCGACAGGGCATAAGCTATCGTTCAATCCCAAAGCCGTCACAACCGCCGCCGCTGGGTTTTCAATTGATTTAAAATCTGTCTGCGGCTTCAACGGTTTGTTGTCGTAATCCCAAATTTTGTTTATTTGTTCCAATATGTTATTATCTACGTTAATTTCAGGCAAGTTAATTCCATTCAAATAATCTTCTCCATAAAACTGGTTAATTTTATTTTCGATGTCTATTCTTTTCTCACTATTTGTTGGGTCTTTTAATTCGATTCCATCAGCGAATTTCAATTCCAAATTCAAAGGTTCATTACCAGAAATCATTGAAGTTATACATGAAATATTCCATCGATAATGTCCACTTGTAGCTATGTTTGAAACGTCAACTTGATCATTCTCTTCGATAGCCATTGTTAATATATTATCATTCGCAGTTGAATTAATTTCACAACTTTGGCCAATGTAAATCGAATTATGTGAAGACATTGGAAACAAAATCGATTGTGGGAATGGATAATTCTTATAAAACAAACTTAGTTTCCTTAAACATTCCATTGCTATATCGACGATTTCTTTCACTTTAAATTTATTAGGGACTTCATAAAGATAATTAACATAATTCATATAAAAAGTAAAGTCGGGTATTATCGAATGTGATATAATGAACAAGTCATTAATATTTATTAAGTAATAAAATAAAAACACCGAATCAATTGAAGAATTTAATGTTAAAAGATATTCAACTAATGGTTTAAGGAAATTACCATAAAACAAATTCGGAAATTCTTTTATGATGATTTCGAAATAACAAAAAATAGATTCAAATGTACAGATCGCTGACATCGAAAAACTTTCATCATAAGGTATTAATGATTGTTCTTTTAATGATATAACTATAATATCTAAAATTTTTTCGATGATTTGTTCATTCATAATTTCTTGTGTAGTTTCATCCGCTAATAAAATGGAATATATTGGTAATATTAAATCCCAATCATGAGGTAATTCTTCGATAATTTTAATGATACGATTTAAATTATTATTTTCTTTGTTATTATTTGTTAAAACTTTTTCATAATCAATTATTATATCATCGATTTTCGATTGTTGAATTATACGATTAATTTCATGTATAAATAATTTGTTTTCATTAATATTTATCCGAAAGAATGGAAATGATGATAAAAATCCAATTAATGGATAACTTAACTTTATCTTTTTCATTTCAACAACATTTATTAACATTGGAATTAACATTGTTGAACCTGTATAACCTTTTTGTAACATATGATTACCATTAATGAATCCTAATTCGACTAATTCAAGATCATTTGATATTAACATTAAACCAGTTGCAATATAAAACTGGAATAATAATTCGGAATCAATATATTTCTTTAAATCACCAAATTCCAAAATTTTCGATAATAATGAAAATGATATTTTACGTATTAATGAATCATCTTGTTCAAATATTCCATGTAATAAATAATTAAAACAATATTTACATATCGATATATGATTAAATTGTACTGAAAATGGTATATTACGAAATTCAATTAAATGTGATATATATGATGCTAATATGAAAAAAGAATTACGTTTTTGATCTAAATTATTTATATTTTCATAATTGATAAAACAATTTAAAAATTTATCTACATTAGTTAATATCTCATTCTCAGTACATTGTAATGGTGGAATTATAATCTTTTCAAGTGATTCATTATATTTCGAATGTTCTTCCCATATTAATTTCATTTTAGTTCGTGTGAATTCTTCAGGCGAATTAATGATTTCTTCAATGTTATCTGTGATTAAATCAAATGAATTCGTAAATTGTATTCGTTGTTTCTTCTTTTGTAACATTTCAGAATATTCAATAAGTTCTTTAATATTAACTTCATAAATGATTGGAAATGATTTTATTGCTAAGTATTGTGAATATTTACTTGCTACTGCTGATAATAATTCAGTTTCGATTGTAATCTCAGAAAAAAATGTTCGTATTGTCGTATTAATTTTATTTGATGATGTTAATAATAAAGTTAAAAATGATATGTACATCGTTGAAATTGGAATTGTATCAGTAATATGCTTCTGAAATAACATCCTAATTTCTTCATTGGCTCTGTCAGAAGGTAAACATTCAATCATCTTAACAAAGAAAAGTTTGAATAGTTCGGTTAAAGAACTCATTATGTCCGTATCGTTCCTATGGCATTCAATTTTTGAATACATCAGATCAAAAATTTCCATTGAAAGAGAATATGACTCATTGAAAATTGAATGAATTAAATCGCACGATAGAATTGAACGGATGAGATTACATAGAAGAAGAGGTTGAGATGAAAGGATTTGATCATCCTTAAATTGTTTAATGAATAGGATAAAAAGCTTTAAGTGTTGTATCTTGGGTAATAATAAATTAATGTCGAACTTAAAGTCAATGAATGATTCAAAAAATGTAACAATGGTTTGGATAATTTGGGGTGAAAGTGGACTCTTATTAAAGCCAAATGGTAGTGGTTTGAACCCTGCTTCTGTTGAAAGGGATGGATATATTACACGGAATATTTGGTTGAAAAATAATTTCCGATAAAGATTAGGATTCTTACTCCAGGATGAGGATATGGACGAACAAACTTGTTTAAACATGATGAGAGCATTCTTTTGATCATAAAATTCAGTGGGAATTATGATTATTGGAAATACTTCTTTTGGTACGGAATTCTTGAAATTTGCAATATCCTCTGCATCTGTCAACAAAAAGTCATATGGAATAATAAGCATAACACTTGGCTTGAAGATTTTAAATGCTTTCTTATAATCTAATTGTTCAAAAAATTGGCGGAAAATGTTGAAAAACACAGAACGCATGGCAGTGACTGTTTCTGGATGAAATATGTATAAAAAAATTTTGTTGATTTTTTCAAGATTTTCTACATCTTCATAATTTTCAAAATTTTCAAAAAGCTTACTGACACACTTGAGCAATAAATTCATGTCTACGTTTTTCCTTCGCTTGAGTGTTTTTCGAGTTGAATGTGAATACTTTGCTAAATAGTTTAGTATCTCGTCTAGGAAATTGGATAGATTTTCGTGTAAAAATTGCCTCCAGTCACTCACTTTATCTGTGCCAACCAACTTCATGTAAGGGAAAGAGGACCGCCTTCGTTCCATGTTTTACACCGAGTTTTTTCAAACTGTTATTTTGCAAAAGTAATGAATTGAAAATTATGTAAACATTGGAAAATTTCTTAACACCTTGTCAGTTTGTTGTAACCAACTCCAATATATTCCTATCGTCACTGTAAATGAGTTCAATATTTTTTATCAATCTTCAAATGATTTTTACATATGTTTTAAATGCCAATTATGGTAAAAATATAATAAACTACTTAAATAACTCTAATTACAATTCTTTCTTAATGAGATTTAAATCAAAGTTGGAGGGTATCATCCATGAGGGCACCCTGTTTTTCATATCACACTCTATCGTGTTTTAACGGCTTCTAGGTGATTTACTATTTTAATTAATACTAAAACATATAATTTGTTAATTTAGTTATAAATTTTTATTTTATATTTGTTCTTCATTAATTATAAAAATGTAAGTGTTTATTTAATTTGTTCCTCCCATTTATTATGACAATTGCTACAGGTATAAACATTTATGGATTCTTTAGAACTCGGTAAAAAAAATATCTTTTTTGACATGCATTTTGGGCATTGCACATTACTCAGACCAAAAAATCCTGGATTAAATGGGAATTTGAAGTTTGTTGTTTCCAAGTTGGAATTTCCAATTTCTTTATCATTTTGATCGAATTTTTCAAATCGTAAACCTTTTTCTTTAGCTAAATCAATTGCAGTCTTAAATTATTTTAAAATAAGTTCCATCATATCTTTAAATCAAACACTAATTTATTTGAATAAATATCTTTAATATTAATATTTATGTCTTTTTGCTGAAGAAGTTCTTTTGCTATTTCAATTTCACTAGATTTAATTGCATAAAACAATGGCGTTTCAAATAATTATAATAAATTCCAAACATAAAGAAAAAACATGAAATTAATTAAAAAGTATTCGAATAGAAAAAAGAGATATCTTTAGCATTAATATCAGCTCCTTTTTCGATAAATTTATTTAAGATTTCATTTTTCCTTGTTTTATTAGCACCAAAATTAAAGTATTGATATTGTCTTTTGGAACACAAGAACATAAGTGCTGTCTCAGAAATAATAAATAAATTCCAAATCTAAAAATTTAACCTTAAAATAGACAAATAAACAGAAAAATAATTAAAAAATTATTTTTTATATTTAAATTAATATCTTTTCTTTCAATAAGTAAACTTATAATATCCAAACATAAATTTTTACAACTTAAAATAAGAGGAGTATCAATATTCAGAAATAAACTCCATCGAAAAATTAAAATTAACAATAATGATAAATAATAAACATTTTGAATATTTACATCAACACCTTCTTGTTCAAGTATGATTTTAACGATTTCACGACTCGAACAATAAGATGCCAAATGTAATGCAGTTTGAAATAAATTTAAGAAACGCCAAAAATATTTTAAAAACTAAATATTATTCTAAGGAATACTATATGGAAATAATAAAACACTTTGTTGATTAATGTTAATTCCTTTTTGTCCAATTAGTAATTTAAATGCTTTACTACACCCAAATTTTGCTGCGCACATAAGAGCTGTATCATTTCTGAAAAATAAATTCCAAATATTGACTTTAATCATTAAATTATATTAATTAATATTTTTATAAAGAAATAAACACTTATCGCATTTATAGATATATCTTTAAGTTCAAGAAGTAATTTTACAAATTCAGCATTATCTTGAGATGACGCCTCCATAAGAGCTGACCAAAATAATTTAAAAAATCGCCAAATATTAGAATGAAACATAAAAAATTCAAAAGAAATTTCATTAAATAAAATGAGATACTTTGAGCATTATAATCAATTCCTTTTTGTATAAGTAATTTACCTATTTCAATTTTGTTTTTTGAGGCAGTTTTTATGAATGCATTCCAAATTATTAATATTAAATTCCAAATTTAAATTTTAAATACTTTAATTTTTAAACAAATTTCAAATAAAATAAAAAAATATTTTTAACATTTACATCAATATTTTTATGCTCTAAAAGTAATTTAATAATTTCTATCTGATCATCTTCGCACGCATACATAAGTGCTGTAGAAAATAAGATAAATAAATTGAAATATATATTAATGAATTAAAAATATTTACATTAAATAAAAAAATGAAATTAATTATATTTTTTGCATTTACATCAATTTCTTTATGTTTAAGAAGTAATTCTACAATTTTAAGATTTCCTTTTCGAGTTGCTGCAATTAGCGGTGTATCAAATTTATAAAATAAATTAAAAATCAGAATAAAAAATGTCATTTCCAAAAACTAATATAAAACATATTTTAAATTTATCTCAAGATCATTCCTTTGCATCAGTAATTCAATAACTTTAGTATTATTATAACGACATGCAAATGTAAGTGCTGTAAAATAAGTTTCGTTTAGATTCCAAAAACTCGCAAATAACTTTTAATGAATTGAAAAAACAACTTTTGCATTAATGTCAATTTCTTCTTTTTCAAGAAGCAATTTAACAATTTCATCATGATTCTCAATAGAAGCAAACATTAATGCGGTATAAAATCATTTAAAAGAATTCCAAAAATTTAAGAACAACTTCAAATAATCCACAAAAATATGTTTCGCATTAATATTAATTCCTTTTTGTTCAATTAATAATTTCACTATTTTCACATCTCCAATTATACATGCAGCCATTAGAGCAGATAAAAATATAACAAATAAATCATAAAAATTAAGGTAAAACTTCAAAAAATATCATAAAACATAATTATGTGTATTAACATCAACATTTTTCTCTACAAGTAATTTAGCCATTTCAAAATAACCTTAAATTCGTTCAACAGTAAAATTTTTAAATAATTTAAACGAACAATAAATTTAACTCCTCTTATATAATTATTATTCTCATTGATATATCCAACATCCAAAGGTACCCCATAAGCACATGAATAAAGAAGTGGAGATTGAAATATTTAAAAATTATATTTTTAAGTTATTTCAATGAATAATATCTTTTGTATTAACATCAAATCCTTTTTCCAAAAGTAATTTAAATATTTCTAAAGAAGAGTATATAATAGAAACTATTAATGCATCTTGAAATAGTAATAATTTATACCAAAAATATTATATAAACTTCCAATTTTTAAAAGAAATATAAATAATAAAAAATTAATATTTTTTGCATTAAAATTAATTTTTTCGTTTTCAAGAAGAAATTTTACAAGTGAAATATTTCTGCTTTTAACCGCATTAATAAATATTGTATTATTAATAATAAATTTAACACCAAAAATTTAAAAATAATACAAAATTTAAAAATAAAACATTTTAAAAAGTATTCAAATATCTTTTGTATTGATGTCAATTTTTTATTGCTCAAGAAGTATTTTAATTATTTCTTCATTACTAATATTAGTTTTATAAATATTGATTGCAGCCATTAGTGCAGTTTGAAGCAATTTAAATAAATTCCTTACGTTGCCTTAAAACATCGAATTATTTAAACAAATATTAAATAAAACAAATTAATAGTTTTAATATTAATATCAATATTTTCTTGCTCAAGAAGGAATTTAACTATTTCTGTGTGACCTAATCTTGATGCAATTATTAATGCTGTTTGAAACATTTTATATTAATTCCAAATTAATATTAAAAACATAATTATTTGTTTCATTAATATTAAATCCTTTATCAAGAATATACTTAATCAGTTCAATATTATTAGAAAAAGCAGATTCAAGAAATGTACTTTGAGAGATATTATTATATATATTAAAATATTTAATAAGATATAAATTTCCTAATCGAGCAAAATTATTTAAAATTTTGTTAACATCTTTGAATCCTTCTTTTTCTAAAAAGAAAAGAATTTCATAGTTATTGTTTTTAACGCATTCAATTTCTAAATCATCACGTTTTTGAACTTTAGGAATTTTATTTTTTGCTAAAGGTACAAAGTTAAAATGTTGTTCATAAGATGTCTGTGGATTTTTTATTTTCTTTTCATAAAGATAATAAAATATTTCATTTCGATGAAACATAATTGCTGTTTCATATGCATCTTCGAATGTTGAATGATTTTGTTCACATAAATGAATAATTTCTTCATTTCCACCTGCAATTGCATATTTACCTGTGTTATCTATTTTAGAACCATTCATAAGTAAATATTTAAAACATTTAACAGAAGAAAAAAATGCTGCATAATCAATTAATGTAACATTTCTTTGATTAATAAATGAACATCTTTCATAAAGTGATGGTTCAATTGTTTGATTAAAATCGAAGTTTGTTTGTGATGATATTTCTTGAAGTTTTTCAATTTCATCATTTCGAATTATTTTTGCAATTTTATTTGGATTAACTCCTTCTTTAATTAATTTCTTATGAAGTTCCCAATCATTCTTCGATAGTTCTTCAATATTAGCTTGAAATTTTTTATTTACTAAAGACATTACATTAGTTTGTAACATATTAATTTCTTCTTTTGTTAAATAATGCGCAAAATAAATATTTTTAATCCTTAAATTTTTGGAATCAATTAATTTCTCTTCAAGCATTGTGTTGAGTAAATAATATGTTTCCTTTTGTTCAAAAGCAAGCAAATATTCAAAAAAAAATTTGATTGTATCTTGGTTGATATTTTCTTCAATGGACTTCAAATACTTGAAATATAAATTAGGTTCCTTTCTTTGTGAATAAAATGAAGAATAAACAAATTGGCAAATGAGGTTGATGAATGAAATTGGTGTATCTTTCTCATAAAATTTCAGAGTTGCTTGAACTGATAACTGGAGGTTTTCATCGCTCAGGCTGTATATAATATTTTCTAATGTCAAAACCATTTGTTTGATATATTCTTGTACAGGATTTTTTTCCATTTTGAAAAAAGTGAACTAACATTTCAATCGAAAGGTGTATTAAAAAGTGGAACAAACCATTTTTCAAGGATAAAAGTCATAAAATATCATTTCTTTCACTAAAATATTGAACACATAAAATATAATTGGATTAAGTATATCATTTTAAAAATTCCTATCTATTAAAATTTATTTCTTAACAGTTTCTATTTACTAATTAGATAATCTGTTTATCCACAACTCACACAAAATCACTCTTTTTCTTTTCCAAGCATTTTCCAATAATTTTCTGTCTTATTTTCCCAATCATCCAAAGAAACCAATAGACCCGCTTTTGTCAAATAGTCATAAATAGCGAAAGCGATTTCCTTTGAATCAGGAATCAATGATTCCAAATCCTTTTCAGACAATTCGCCCCTTAACTCGAATTCCCTTAAAATCAAATCCTTTACCTTCAAAAAGAAGCTCGGCGGAATTTCCATTCTTTTGCATAATTCATTTTCTTCATTAGACATTATTCCTCGATCAAGTGTTGCTCTAAATTCAGAAGAATTTAGAAACTGAAGAACAATACTATTAAATGCTTCGACTTCTTCAGCAGAAGGGTTCTTATTCTTCAACAAACTCATGAGTTTATTGTACAGAAACCCTTCGTCATGTGTAAGAATTCCGTTTTGTAGCCATTTGGTGAGCATTTCAATATCGAGTTTCAACTTCATTTCAGATTCAATGGCGTGGACAAGATCAAGAATAAGTTTTTTCGGTAATACTTGAGCTAATGGCATTAGTTCTCTTTCGAGTTTTTTCTCTTCTTCAGTTTTGCCTCCTAAATCTTCGACTTCGCGATCTAATAAACCCCATTCAAGAGCCTTTTCTGTACGGCGATGTCGTTCAATTAGATGGTCGTTGTAGTTACGGAGTTGATTAAGTTTATAATCAAAGTCTGTTTCATCATTAAATGTGATCCCAGAGATTATCTCTTCCGCTTCATTAATATACTCAATTTCAAACTCATGGCGTTTGGGCATCCAACCTGCATACTCACCAGGGGTATTGGGCTCATTTTTGCCTTGCATTTTGAGATTGTATTCATTGGAAATAGATGGTCGTGAGTCACGTGGAGTAGTGTCATATGGAAGTGGAGGTGGTAGAACAAGTCGTGGTTGAATTTCAGCTGGTGGAAGTGGTGAACATGACATTTCAATATATGTTTGATAATAATGAGTTTCACATTCATAAGCAGATTTGCTAATTACAATCTTCTCTATTTCGTGCCAGTTGTCTAGACCGCATACTTTAATTCCAAATAATAATAATGCATCCTCTTCTGTTGTCCAATCTTCTCGAGTAAAAGGCGCTTCCTCATGATCAAAAATCATGAAAGGATGATCAAGTGAATGATCATCAGCGATTGCTGCTGTAGAAAAACATTCAATACATTGTTCAAAGTCAGGACATTTTAAACACCGAACATAAGTACATTTGCTAAGGTCAGTGTCACACGTCCAACATAAATGCGATTTCTCGTTTTTTGATGAATTCCTTTTTTTTGTTGAAGACATTGGGGAATTCCGACCAATTAACAATTCAAAAGTAAATGTTAACGTACATTTAAAAAAAATGTCTTCTCTTGTTTTTGGGATTGATCTCAAGATTCACAAGATCGAATATTTGCATATAAACACATACCCTCAACTAAGATTTATAGTTGGGGATCGTGAACCACAAATTTTAATTCCTTATACAAAACATGCAAGTGATGGAGACGTTTGGGAAGAAAAGAGAAGGTTCAAATTTAAATACATAGAAAATGCATTTGATGTTTGTACATCTTGGCCAATTACATTTGAATTAATTTCTCCTCTTCAGTCAACTGCATGTGGATCATGTACACTTGAAGTAAAACCATTAGTTTGTGATGCAATTGCAAGAAACGGGAAAAGTCCGACTGTTGTTCAAACAATTACTCTTCGAGATGGAAACAGAAATGGAGTTGCAAACATAACGTTTAAGCTAAATGTAATTTATTTTAGAATATGTGAAAAGAAACCAGCAACTCAAAATACCGAAATAATTGATATACTAACAGATGAGAGCATGAATTCGACTATTGAAATTAATTCTATTTCTGATTCATGAATAATGTTTAAAAGTTGTGTTTTATAAAATATAAATAAATTTTTTTTATTCTACGCTGAATGAAATTTTGGAATGATTATTAATTTAATAATGATATGTGTGAAAAGATGATTTGAGAAATATAAAATTTATTAGTAACAATGAAATGTGATGTGAAAACATGACTGCAGCTCAAACAAACTACAAGAAAAAACCAAAATCTATAAACTATAAAATATTTACAACTGAATCACCTTTCTTGCAGCAGCAGGATATTTTGTTTAAAGAATTATTTGTGGAAGAACATGAAAAATCAGATTTATTTAACATATTAACATCTTTATCAGACACAATTGTAAGTGGACTTCAACAAATACATGCAGGCTTCCAAACTGAAATGTTTTATAATTTACTTTATTCAATTATTGATGACAATGAAATTCTTTCAGAAGATTTATCAGTTAAAATAATAACAAAGTTGATCATTGTCTTTGGGCGTGAAAGGCTACCACTATTTTGCCGGCCTTTATTTTGTGATTTGCTTGGAAAAAATTTACTTCAATTAAATGACAAAAAATTAGAATTATCAATTATTCGATTGCTTTCTCTCCTAGTTCAAAATTCACCAGAAAATGCTGATGTATGTAAAAAAACATGTCCATTCATTTTTTCTTTATTAGAAAACATGCATGAAATAAAAGACATTTTAATCATTGGAAATTTTCTATTACAATTATCAAAAAGTGAAATTGATTCAATTCCAAAAAGTGTCGTTTACTACTTTTTACAATCAGATGAACCCAATATCAAATCAATTGGAATAGAACTCGTAAAAGAATTTATTGAACAAGAAAATCAAGAAGCCGCTAAAGAGTTTATCCCAATGCTTCATACTTTACTTGAACAAGATTCTAATGAAATCGTTCTCTCAACTTTGAAATTAATACATTCCATGATTTTAAAGAGATACTTCGATGACTTTCATATGGTTTCTCCCTTTCTACAAAGTAAGTTTAGCATAACTCGTGAACAATCTGCTCAATGTATTATTTCCTTATTCGAGATCAATCAATCTCTTGCAGTTGACAATGATTATCTATCCTTTTTGCTTACAATCTCATCAAGAGGTTCTTTTTCCATGAAAACTCGCCTTCTTTATTGCATTTGTTTATTGATATCAAACAAATGCGTAATTTCACCATCGACAGAATTATACGCTAAATGTGCAAAGCAAATCCTGGACATCTTCTCCACTGAAGAGTTCGACATCTTTGAACCTGCGCTTAAATCTCTTTGTCTGATATTTACTGAATTCAGTTCATCAATTTCGATTTCGGACGTTTTGGGCGATTTCGACTTTTCACAGTTTGATACATACTTGGAAACAGAGGAAGCAAGAGGAGACCTTGTTGAAGCCCTAGAAGGAATGTTGCCTGAAAAAGAAAATGAAGATGAGCGACTCGATTTGAATTCGATTTAATCGTATTTTGAGTTTTTGTATTGCCGATAGATTCAATTTTTGCGGTTATTTCCATCACAAAAATTCATAAAATTTCACAGTTACTGTTAAAATATTGAGGGCCAGGGGAAATCTGATCAAACTCCTTATGTTTTCTTAATAAACACTAAAAAAAATTATAATTTTTTAATAATTTTCTTCTTTAGCATTAAAGTTATAAAAATTAAATTATTGAATTTATCATCATTAAAAATATATTAATATTTCTTTTTTATTCATGTAGTAATTCAACTATATCTGTATGACCATTTTCAGATGCATACATAAGTGCAGTTTTAAATATTTCATATAATTTCCAAATATTATTTTGAAATAAAATATTATTAAATTAAAAATTAAATTAAACAAATAAATATCTTTAGTATTAATATCAATTCCTTTTTGTTTAAGAAGTAACTTAACTATTTCTGTATTACCATAATCAGCTGCTAACATAAGTGCTGTATTAAATAATTTAAATAATTTCCTAATATTAATATTAAACAAAAAATTATCGAAATAAATATAAAATTATTAAAATAAACAATAAATAATACAAATAAATATCTTTAGCATTCACATCGATTCCTTTTTGTTCAAGAAGTAATTTAGCTATTTCTGCATTACCAATATAAGATATTTTTATAAGTGCTGTCATAAATATTTTAAATAATTTCCAAATATTATTATAAAATATAAAATTATTATAATAAACTTTAAATATATAAAATAAATGGCTTTAGCATTAATATCAATTCCTTTTTGTTCAAGAATGTACTTAACAAGCTCTATATTTCCTGACTGGACTGCTAAAAATAAAATTTCTTTAGGAATAACACTTTTTTCAATAAGATATTTAAAGAGAAACAAATTTCCAATTTTTGCTGTTTCATTGATTGTTTTTTCATCTATTTTCATTCCTTTTCCTTCTAAAAAAGAAAAAATTTCATAATTTCCATTGGTAACACAAGAACATAACAAATTATTATCAATATTTCCAAATTTATTTTCATAAAGATATTTAAAGATATCATTTCGATGGAATTTAATTGCTGTTTCATATGCATCTTCGAATGTTGAATGATTTTGTTCACATAAATGAATAATTTTTTCATTTCCACCTGCAATTGCATATTTACCTGTGTTTTCTACTTTTGCGCCATTCATAAGTAAAAATTTAAAACATTTAACTGATCCAAAAAATGCTGCATAATCAATTAATGTAACTTTCCAATTGTTAATAAAAGAACATCTTTCATAAAGTGATGGTTCAATTGTTTGATTAAAATCAAAATCATTTTGTGATGATATTTCTTGAAGTTTTTCTATTTCATCATTTCGAATTATTTTTGCAATTTCACTTGGATTAACACCTTCTTTATCTAATTTATTATAATTTGAGAGACCTAATGAAAATTGTTTTTTTATCTTACTGGCATCGATTATATTTTCCTCAATCATATTAATAACAAGGAAAATTGATTCATTTGTTTTTTTTTCAGTTATAAATGATACAAACATATCAATCATTTTGGGATTGGAACAGCAAAGTTTTTCTTCATTTTCTTGAATTAATCTTAAATAATTTATATATGTTTTATATTCTTCAAAATTAGATTTGATTGCAGAGTAAATTAATGTCGAAATAACATTGTTAAAGGATATTGGTAAATTTGAAACATATAAATTCATGGTTTGTTCAACAGAAAAATCGATATTTTCCTTGTCTAACTTAAAGATAATTTTTTCTAGGGTTTTAAGGATTTGTTTGTTATCAAATTTATTATTTGGTGCTTCAAAATTCATGTTGGAATAATGTCAATTGATTCAGAATGTTTGATTGATTTACAAAAGGCAAACCATACACTTTTATCAAAAAAGTGACCGCTCCACTTTTTAGATTAATACGGGAAACGAAATTCATTTATCCTATCTTTATATGGAAGATATTATGATATAATCTAGCCAAATGTTGAGGGTATTCAACCTTGAATAAAATAAATTAAGAAAATAGTATGTTAAGCACAAGTTTTTCATTCTTACAATTTTTTAATCGTAAAAATATTTTTTATAATTCACGAAAAAAATAGTTTACATATACAATACAAACATACATTTATATTATTTCAATTTCAAAACGTTTTTCAATGTTTTGTTTTTCTTTTCTCTTTGTGGAACTCTAATTGCGTACAGGTTTCCATCCATTGTCGACACGACCAATGATTGCTTCGATCTACAAAACGTAATATTCGAGACAACACTTTGCTTTAAGTCGAATAACATTTGTTTTTTCTCAGGATATAACACCTCAAAACAAAAAATTTGATTCGAATCGTTCACATAAATGATTTTATCTATCCAATTTTCATCAGTGAACGAAAACAAATTTGAAATTTTTTCGGAGAATTCGAATTTCACTAACAAATAACCATTAGCAGCGAAAGCGTAAAAGAATTTATTCGTAAAACAAACCAAAAAATCGAATTCTTTTGTGAAAATGAACTTTAAAATTTTTTCATTTTCATTAAAAGTAATTTTCGACACAATTTTCTTGAAAGAAACAGAAAAAATTATTAAAACATTTTCATTGATTTTATAAACAATTAAATTCAAATTATTAGAAGAAATTATTTCATTTACTTTCTCATTTTCCGATTTAATAATTTCATATGTAATTGGAAACTCATTTTCTTTTGAAATTGCAATTAACATTTTATTAATTACAAACACAAATGAATTATTCACATTACAAAACGAAGTAATTTTCAACGTGAAAACAAAAGATTCACAATGAAACTCATTATTAATTCGATATCCCAAACAATTTATCAAATCCAAAATTAAAATATATGTATCAAATGTACAAATTATTAAATTATTAATATTTTGAAAGTTTTCATTAAATGTAAAAATTGTTTTCACATTAAAGTTATTAAACATCCAATAATATTTAATGATTTTAAATGCGTTTTCTTTCGTATATATTAATATGTATTTACAATGATTAATAAATTCGGAAAAAATTATTTTTTCATTCGAAATTTGAGTTGTTAAAACATTTTTCTTTTGTTTCGTGTGCTGTTTCTTTGTTATTGGTAATAATGTAACATCAAATTGTTTTTGCGCCCATTCGATAACTTCATTTAAATGTTTTTCTGCTTCAAAACTTTTCCGATTTTCATAAATATAAAAAATTATTTCTTTTTCATTAATTCCATTAAATTTAGTAACAATATCATTATAATAATAATAAAACTGTGGAATAACACAATTAACTTTCTTAAAACGATTAAGTTCAAATGAAAAATCAATGTTAAACTTATTAGAATATATCCATTCATTAAATAAATTCGTTTTTAATGCCATATCCACTTTTTCAGTGGTTGACAGAAAAGTGTCATTATGAATTAATGGTAAAAAAGGATATTTCGTGTTAAGATTAAATAAGTTACCATTAATTATATTTAATGCTATTATTAAATTAAAATTCGAAATTTTTTTATTCTTCCAATTTTTAGTTATGAAATTAATTTCATTTGTTTGATTATTTAAGATTCGAAATGGAAATTTTCCAATAGCAAAGAAATTAGAAATGGAATCATTACTCATATTAATTAAATATGAAGAACATCCATATGTATATATATCAAAATGATTATCACAAAATCGAACAATTGCTTGAATTGAATGAAATGGAATAATAATTCTAGGTTTTCCAACTCGTATAATTTGGATTTCCTTTTCAAATAATGATAAAGTAGCAGGTATCATTGAATCAATATTTATTACATTACATTGCGAATAAAATTTTGGAGTTTCACTTCCGGCACTTTTCTCGTAAGCTTTGAATTCAATTTCAACGTTTTCTTCTGAATTTTGATTCCATATGAAGCGATGAAAGAAATTGTAATAAGGAAAATGTAAAAATTGTTGCGAATTTTTAGGATTCTCAAACATGGAATTAGAATAAGAAAATAATGATTTAATACGTATTCTTTCTGCTTGGATTTGATTATATAAAATATTTTTATTAAGTTTAAAAGATATTTGTGGAAATAAAAATGTCCGAATTTCTAAAATCAAATTTCGAATTTGATCTGTTAAATTCTGTATTAAAATCTGTAAAAATGAGAAAAGTTCCATCGAAATTTTTGGTGGAAATCGATTTTCTGGAGTACTTTCATCAATAAATTTTATGATGTTTGTAATAATTAATGAATTATCATGTTCAAAGACAGGCAAATTTAACATATCATGAATTTGAAACAACAAGTCATCATTAAATTTTTTCGTATGAGATAACCAAAATTTTAATTCATAATTTAACAAATTCTCATTGAAAACTTTATCCAAAAAGTGCAACGAAAATTTAATTTCTTCAATTTCATTAGAATTATTTTCTTTTTCGATATTTTCATTAAATAATTTTAATATTTTCTTAGAATATGAATGTTTTAATCTAAATTTATAAAACAATGAAACAAATGATCGTACAATTATAGAAGCTAATTGCATTTTATCGAATTTTGAGTTATTTGCAATTACAAACATCAAAACGTTTGAAACGAATTTATCTTGAAACTTATGTATATTTTGGTATGCGTTTGATACCCTTAAAATCATTATCAAGTTTAATATCTTAGAATAATAATTAATAAAATCTTTTGGTTCCATTTTAAACAATTCTTTTAATATTATATAAATACTTTTTATGTTATTCATCGAATAAATTAAAGGAAATAAAAACCACAACGAATGAAAATCAATATTATATTCCATGTTTAGATCCATATTTTCATTTTTTCGAATCATTTTTATCATGACAATATCCATTTTAGGGTTTGTTATATTATCAATGATTAAATCGATGTTTTTACATTTTAATGCAATATGTATTAAAAAGTTTTGTAAATTTTCTTTTTGTGAATTTTGAATAATTTGAAGAACCAAATTAATAAATGAAACGTCATTAACTTTTGAAGTTAAATTAATTAAAAAATATACGTTCTCATTTAATAATTTAATTTTCTTTTGTTCAATTAAATGATATAAATATATTAAATATTGATTTGATTCAATTCGATTATTTTTTACATCGTTTTTAATTAATAAACATAAATTATTAATATCATGATTATTAATTGGTAAGAAATCCAAAATTTTAAAACAATTTTGTTTCAATAATTGGAAATCTTTCTTAGAATAATAAAATAAAAAATAAGTTTGAAGTAAAAATTGTGTAAATAATGTGTTCTCATTTAAAGGCGAATTAAAATGTGAAAAGAAATTTATTAATAATTTAATGATTCGATATAAATTATTTTGTGATGCATTACACCATAACCAAATATTTAATATATAATTCTCTAACAATTCGATTTTCATGTTTATTATATTATTCGTCTCAATTATTTGTAAGAAACTTGAAAAAACTAAAGGCTCACTTAAGAAATTTGCTTTAAATAAATACGAAATTATTTGTGAAATTTCAGTTAAATTATGTATTAAAAAATATATTTTATTATCTTTAGTTGGCATAAACTCATTAAATATATTAATATCAAATCCTGTAATATCATAAAAGATGTTCGGTAAAACATTTTCTGTATTATTTTCATTTATAGCTAAAAATAAACAATTCGATTTAAACATTTCATTAAAATTTGTTCCTTTTTTAATTATAAATAATAACATTTCAATATATAATGAATTTTGTTGTTGAATGTTTTGGAAAATTGGATAAAAATCCGAAACTTTCAAATGTTTTGGCATTAATAATGCTAAAGAATTAATTTCTTTCTTAGCGGAAATGTTTAATTTCATATTATTATACGAAAACAAAACATTTTCAAATTGACTTAAATCATTAAATCGAGTTGAATATAATTGATCGAATTGAGAGTTTTCATATGGCATTAAAATCATTGCGAATTCTCTCATTAAAACAGGAGAATTATCTTCTAAATAAGGTTCATTTGTTTGTCCAATGTTAATGTTAATATAATCATCAAATTCCATATCTTTAAATATGATTATATCATCAGAAATTATTTCATTAATTCGGAAAGTTACGTACATTTTATTTGTTATGTCATCTTTAACTAAATATATAACAAAAAATGACCATTGGTTATTAATTATTGGTATTTTTAACTTTGCTGTTGTTCGATATCGTTTACCTTCATATCGAACTATAAAAGAATCTTGTGATTGTGCTATATATAAACGTTGATTAAACTTATCGAACATTTTAATGAATTGAAACATTCCATTAAACTTAGATGAATATAATTGATCGATTTTTCCATAAAATGTAAATGCAAATCCATCAATGATATTTTTAGATTCGATATCATTTATAATATATATTGGATTTGATGAATAAATTTGAAATTCATTTTCATTAATATTCGATAATTCCGAATGTAATATTTGTAATACTTTATCAGCAATTGGTAAAAAATTTCCATTTATAGGAAATATTAATGATATAAAAGTATTATTAACTTTAATTGATGAACAATGAGAAGTTATCATTTTTAATAAGTTTAATACTTTATCAATTAATTCATTATCATAACTTAATAAAATTTTTCGTTTTTTATATATAAATTCCCCTTTTAATGACATCAATAAAAAATAATCTAATTCACCTTCATGACAATTAATAATATTTTGTAATGAATAATTACAAAGTTTTATAAAGAAATCAATTGTTTCATTTAATTGATTAGAAAATAATATAAGTATTAATGTAATAAAATTTGGAATTTGTATTAGAAACAATTGATTTTTAGTTAAATTTGTTGAAGCGTTTAAAAAATTAATGAAATATTGAAACGTTGATTCAGAAGGTTTATTTTCTTCGATTTTTAATACTAAATCTAAAATCAAATTAAAACGTTTCGAAGAAATTTTAAATTTTCGATCTGTTTGAGATATAAATGATATTAAAGAAAATCCGATTTCTAATGATTCTTTATTCGGTATTTCGATTAATAACTTTAAACATCGATTTAATATCGGCGAAAACTTATCAGCGAAAAATAATTTATGTGAAATTACATTTAAAATCCCTTTAATAAACTCTTTACCTATATCTAAGAAATATTTATCATTATTATGTGACAAACAATTATTTAAAAACTTAATAGAAAAATTTATAATTTCTTCGGGTAATTCATCGAATTTTGTTAAACAATTAATAAAAGAATTATAAATTATCTTAAATAATGGTGGATCAGATAACATATTAATAATAAAGAAATAAAATTTTGTATTTAAAAATGCAATTTTTGATATTTCAGGATCTTCTAATAAATTTATTAAAATCGACATAATTATATTTAAAGTTATTGTCTTTTCATTCACTTCATTAGCAATATGATTTTTATGTAATACTTCGGCAGCACATATCATATCATATAATATATCAGGATTCGAAAAAAACGAATTTTCATATTTATATGTTAATCGCATTAAACATTCAGTGAATAAATAAGGTGATAATGAAAACATATCAAGAACATCATAAAACAAAGTTGAATCAACATCAGCGATTTGATTAAAGATATGATTTCGTATTATGTTTAATTTATCTGTAATTGGTTTCTTAGAAAAAATCGAATTATGTGTTGAAAATATAATGGAATTAAATATTAATGAAATTAATGATTTCGTTAAACCTTTTTTTACAAATGTTTTAAAAGAATATGAAAAAAGGATAATAATATCGATTTGATAAGGTGAATGATATACTATATCTTGTGAATTATTAAATAATTCATTTAATATAATTAAATATTCATTAGTTGAACTAATTAAAAATAAATCAATGTCCGTCGAAAATATTTCAAGTTTTGTTTTAAATATCGTTTTAGATTGAAGTAACTCTTCAGGTGGTAATTTAAATGAGCCTAAATTATCACTCATTGGTATTGGGTTTTCGTTTTCTTTCATTATTTCATTGATGTCAAATTCGACTTCTTTTTGACTTAAATAATTGATCAAAAACTCAAAAAAAGATTTATAGATGTCTTGGATGACATTTAAATTTGTGGTATGTGATTCAACTAATGATAAGATATTAAGTGCTGATTTATCAAAAGAATATATTTGTTGCTGAATTAACATTATAAGAGTAGGGCAAAATAAACTTTTGAAAATTTTGGATTTCTTTTCAAGTAAAAAACCTATCATTGATAATACAGAATTGTTGATTTTGGAATCATATGATTCAATACATTTCTGTAAAAGCTGAATTATAAGTTGTGAATGTGTATCATTTAACATCTCGTTTTTTAATATATGTATAATAATTAGCATAATGAGATCATTGGTGGCTGGAAAAAGATTTTGTTCGAGAAAAACTGTTAACATTCCGACAAATAGATGAAGATAATATTCTTGGGTAAGAGATGAGATTGTAGAATTTTGCAAATGTAGCATATCAGAAAAAAAATTGGGATCAAGTACTTCAGGATTTGGTATATCATTAAGCCAAGCTAAACAAATAAAAATAAATAATAATATCTCAGGAATCGTAAGTTGCTTATTACTTTCAAATTTGTTAGTTAGAAATGAAAGTGTTGAAGGAGAAAAATGAAGTGGAAAATTGATTTGATGAAGCGAGTTATAAAGTGGTTGATTCTCTTTTAATAAATGAGAAAGTGTCTTAATATCTTGCGAACCAAAAAAAGGAATAGGCCCTAAAATGGAAAAATCATTTTTAATACTCTCATTTTCATTATCATTTTGAAAATCTGAAAAATTGGAATTTCGAGATTTGAGAATTTGCGCGATTGGGTGTAACTCGATTTTAGCTTGAATTTTTTCTTTTGCTTGATTGAATATACCAAACATTTTAGGCCTTTTCATTTAGAGTTTACAAGATTTAAAGCTCAGAAATATCAGTATTTTACATGAAAAGTGTACACTATATATTATTGATAAACATTTATGTTGAAATAATTTCTAAAATTATTTCAGGTAAAATCACTTACTAAAAAGATATGTATATTTTGATTTTGCGATAAATGTTTTGTGATAAAAGACAATTGTAAAACATATGAATTAGATTTTTAATGAATTAGTTATTTCATTTAAATGAAATAACATTAATCAAGAAAAAGTAAACAAAAAACAAACCAACTATTTACTAAAAATACCGATGTGTTTAATTCATGGAACCCTGTCCTGTTTTCCATTTGTAAAATAAATCAACAGATTTTTGAGTTTGTGTTATCAATTCTTTTTCCTCTGTCATATACACAATGTCTTCATTTCTTTGTAATGTTGATTGAGAAGAAATATAAGAATTACGAACAACTGTACCAAGTCTTTCTTTACATGTATCAATAATGTTTTTACCAATTTCTGGTTCGCCGCACAATGAACTAATAGCGGCAGCGAAATGATAAGATCTTTCTGTTTCAATTGCTGCACCAGGATGAATTCCTGCAACCCATTCTGGAACGCCAACACGAACTATATTGACTTGTGGGTTAGCTAAGATTTGTGCAAGCCAAAAAGGTATATTTGCTCTATAATTAACGGGAATATCTGCATCACTTTGTTCAGGATTTACAATAAATCCTAAGCCTTCGCACTCCTGCAGAAAAACAACAGGAACAAGTTCTTCACCATGTAAAAAATCGGAAATCTCAGAGGAAGTCATTGGCGGGAAGAACAAACGTACGACAGTTGGCACCTCACTAACTAAGGCCAAAAAATTGACAGTGTTTGTTTTTAATAAAAAGTGCCACACTTTGTTACAAAGCCAAAAAATAAAGAAAATAATTAATTCCATTAAGTTCAATTAGTTTATATTCTATTCTTTCTTACGTTAAACTTTTTCTTCGGCTAAATGAAAAGTTTCTTTAAGAAATAACATCTTTTTTAAAATTATGTTTTAAAATGAATTAATTTAAATATTCAAAAATACTAGAAAAATATTAAATTTAAAAATTTATTACTTATTTTCTATGAAGCAATTCACCTATTTCTGGAAAACCTTTTATGGATGCATACTTAAGTGCTGTTTCAAATAATTTAAATAATTTCCAAATATTATTTTGAAATAATAAAAATTTAATATAAATATAATATTAAATAATTAAATATCTTTAGCATTAACGTCAATTCCTTGTTCAAGAAGTAATTTAACTATTTCTGTGTGACCACTTTCAGATGCATAAATAAGTGCTGTCATAAATAAAGTAAATAATTTCCAAATATTATTTTGAAACATAAAATTGTTAAAATAAATTCTTTCAAATATGATGAATGATTTTGTTCACATAAATGAATAATTTCTTCATTTCCACCTGCAATTGCATATTTACCTGTGTTATCTATTTTAGAACCATTCATAAGTAAAAATTTAAAACATTTAATCGCAGAAAAAAATGCTGCATAATCAATTAATGTAACATTTCTTTGATTAATAAATGAACATCTTTCATAAAGTGATGGTTCAATTGTTTGATTAAAATCAAAATTCGTTTGTGATGATATTTCTTGAAGTTTTTCGATTTCATCATTTCGAATTATTTTCGCAATTTCATTTGGATTGACTCCTTCTTCAATTAGTTGCTTATGAAGTTCCCATCCATTATTTGAAAGTTCTTCATAATTCATATGAAATTGATTGATAAATTGTATGTTATTTGATACTTCTATATTAGTATTTTTCCCTAAGATATCATACCATTTTTTTTGTATTGATTCTATGTAATTATTGATTTTATCTTTTGAGAAATATTCAACAAAATATAAAGATGTTCCTTTATTCCGAATAATTTTTGGATCAATTATCGAGTTCTTGACCATTTCTTCAAGAAGATAATTTGATTCTTGTGTATCAATTGATAATAAAAATTCAGTAAAAGCAAATTTAATGTTTTGATTTAATTTATTTTCGATCTTTTGTAAAAAATTAAAACATAATTTTTCTTGATTTCTTTGATTCGAAATAAAATATGAATATATAAGTCTACTTAATATCAATATACATGAATATGATAATTCTTCAGAAAAATATTTTAATAAATATTCAACTGATTTTTCTATATTATCATCATTTAGATCAAAAATAATTTTTTCAAGATTTTGTAAAATTAGGAGATTTTCATCATGTTTGAATGACTGACTTTGAGCTGATCCCATCAGCAATAAATTATCCTTAATTTATGGTTTCTATCGGCACGGGATACGTTAAAATCACAGGAATCGTCGAAAAAATGAAAAATTAATACATTTTATTGTTATATACTCAATTTTAAGATATAAAACCAAAATTATAGGATTTTTTTTCAAGCTTTAAACATAAAAAAATTATGAGAAATTATGTTTTGAATTCATTCATTGATTGAAACATATTTCAAAAACTTTTTAAATAATGGGTTTGTTTATTATCAAACACAAAAAGGATTTCATTGAGAGCTTCCAAATTTGATATAACTATAATAATTTTCAATTGGAAAGTCTGTTTCGTGAAACGGAGAATCCTCTAACGAAGCAGAATTGTACTTGGAAGGGTCTTGATAAAGCTCAATGATTGCATTCCCAACCAACCCCTCATTGTGATGTATTGCATTGATGATTGCTTGGTGTGAAATTTTATTTTTAAAAAAAGAGCATATCATGAAAACTTCTTTTACGAGGGTAGGAACTTCCTTTTGTGAATGAGAATTTCCTTTTGATGGAGTTTGTGAATTTCTTTTCCCTTTTGTATTTATACGTATATCGGTAATATAAGTTCCATTTGGCTCTGCTTCAGTCGTTTTTTCTGCATAAAATCCTTCTTTATCAACGATCTGTATTGTTGACATGTGGATTGGGGCATCCCAAAACCGTTAAAGAATTTTCGATAATTGATGAGAAGGACGTTCATTTTATGGCAGAAATAATTTTCTGAAAAATTAATGAATCAATTTTGATCGTTATCACACAAATGAAGTACCCAAAACGCAAATCATTTGCTAAACATTTTTTCTTATTCTTATTAGCAGTGGCAACATTTGCGTTACCAACAATTGTTGTTTACGTAGAAAAATATTTTCAACCTCCTGAAACCCCTCAAGAATTTCAATCATCATCATTTCTCTCAAATTTTATGGAAGATGACCCAATGATTTCAAAAATAGATGGAAGAAATTTCTCATTAAAATCATTTGAAATGCCCTTACCACTTATCAAAAGAAGTGCGTCTGAATCAGATATACAATGGGCCCAAAACTTTTTAAAATTACCTACCTGGTCTTCTGGTTATTGTAGCTGCAGTTCGGCTTGTTCTGAAGTCAGTTGTTTCGAACTTGTTCGAGCTGCACGAAAGATTGAAGATTGGACTCAAAAAGTTAAGAACAAAGAAACTATAGGTCAAATCTATGTCAACATTCTAAATGGCACTCCATTTCCCGACAGATTAACCATGGTATATCATGGTCTGATAATTGCAATAACTACTAATCGAAAACTCCTTGTTAACAAAGAATTTTTACAACCACTATCACTTCCAGAATCCATTGAGCAACCTGGCATCAATGAATCAGGGCAAGTGCTTCTCACTGATTATCATTTTGGATGTTGTGATATTTCCTCACGATATCCAAACCTTCAAATCCAAAACGCCTCGTGGCCGCAGTCTTTATATACCCATCCCGACATAGCCCCCATTTTACGCGAACATTTCGGATATCATTCTGCGTATTTCATCGGGAACTTTTTATTCGGAACAACGGAAAAACCACAAAACGAATGTTTCCTAACCGGACACAAATCGATTGTTGAAGGTCGTTCCGTTTTAGACATGTTATCTCCGACTAAATTTTCAACATATGTTTCACGTTGTGGCATTGATCCATTAACTAGTGTTATACTTCATGACGTGAATAATGTTACAGACAAATTAGGATTTGACGAAGCGATTGTTATTAAAAAAGATCAAAAATCACAAGTTTGCGCATTGCGTAAGCTGACTTCCGCAAATCGAATCATTCACACGTTCGGTTCGCGACTCGGATTTTGGGCAACTGCTCTTCAGGGAACTCGCGGAGGAGCAATGAACGCCGTGGACAAGATCTGCGTGAATATGTCGAATTCGCAGCAAGGAAGTCTGTGGCACACGAACTGCCCGCTAAAGTATAAGGATTTTGTGTATAGAACGAATAGTTATCTTTTGCTATGCGATAGAAATACTAATGACATAAGATTGTACTTGGACTATTTACTTTGGTAATTTTAATAAAATATATGTGCTAATATGAATTAATATATAGTATTCGAGAATGTTATTGGATTTGAGTTCACTGGATTTAGTAAGAATGTAAATGGAAGAGGATTTATAAAATAGATTATGCTTTTAAAAACATTTGTTTTGTTTGTGAAATAAAATAATATAAATATAATAAAAATTTTAGCGCTGAATGTAAGAAATGAAGTAAATTTTGTCTTTTTCTAATGGAGAATTAAAACCTAACCAAGGTATTTACCAGAATTCTATTTTTTTTTAAATATCTCCAAATATTGTTTTAGGTGCAGGAACCATTCTACTTTGACTTCTTGGGTATTCAGGATATGGGTCTGAATAACATGGACTTGGTATATTACTTGGAAGGAGTTATGCTATGAGCATTTTGTAGAGAGATATTATGGTTGCAGATTACATTAAGGAAAATAAAATAAAATATTTTAATTATTTAAGAATATTAACATAATGTTTACTTATTCTATATCAAAAATGAAGTTATTGAGATGTGCCTTGCCAAAAAGAACAATCTAAGTCAAATCATTAATTAAGATAAATTAATATTTTATATAAATGGTATTAATTCCTTCTTGCTCAAGAAGTAAATTAACTATTTCTGAGTAACCCTTACAAGATGCCCAAATGAGTGATGTTTTATATATTTTAAATAATTTCCAAATGTTGTAATAAAATATCAAATTATTAAATTAAATTATATCTTTAGCATTAATATCAATCCCTTCTTGTTCAAGAAGTAATTTAACTATTTCTGAGTAACCATAACAAGACGCAAAAATAAGTACCGTATTATATATTTTAAATAGTTTCCAAATATCATTTTAAAATTCTAAATTTTTAAGATAAATTTTAAATAAAACAAAAAAATATCTTTTGTATTGATATCAATCCCTTCTTGTTCAAGAAGTACTTTAACTATTTCTGTATGACCATAACAAGATGCACCCATAAGTGCTGTTTTATATATTTTAAATAGCTTTCAAATATAATTTTAAAATTCTAAGATATTAATATAAACTTTAACTAAAACAAAAAAACATCTATGACATTGATATCAATTCCTTCTTGTTCAAGAAGTAGTTTAACTATTTTTGCATGTCCGTTTTCAGATGCATGAATAAGTGCTGTCATAAATAATTCAAATAATTTCCAAATATTATTTTAAAATATAAAATTATTAAAATAAATTTCAAATAAAACAAATAAATATCTTTAGCATTAATATCAATTCCCTTTTTTTCAAGAAGTAATTTAACTATTTTTGTGTAACCATTTCTAGATGCTAAAATAAGTAATGTTTTAAATAATTTAAATAATTTCCAATTATTGTTTTGAAATATCAAACTATTTAAATGAATTTTAAATATAACAAATTAATATTTTTTGTATTAATATCAATTCCTTCTTGATCAATAAGTAATTTTAATGTTTTTTTATGATTAAAAATAGATGCACGCATGGGCGCTGTCCAAAATAATTTAAATAATTCCCAAATATTATTTTAAAATTCTAAATTATTATAATAAATTTCAAACATAACAAATTAATATTTTTAGTATTAATATCAATTCCTTCTTGTTTAAGAAGTAATTTCACAATATTTGTATAACCATATTCAGAAGCAAACATAAGTGCTGTCCAAAATTTTCTTAAAAATTTCCAAATATAAAATATTTATGTAAAATAAATGGAATCAATTTCATTTTTAATATTGATATCATCAGTTACTTTTTGTTCGATGACGTATTTAACAAGTTCAATGTTTCCTGACTGTGCTGAGTCAACTAAAATATATTTTGGAAGTTGACAGAATTCATGAAAATATTTGATAAGAATTATATTTCCTTCTCTTACTGCTTTATTTATAATATCATCATTTATTTTCATACCTTCTTGAAGCAAAAAAGAAAAAATTTCATAATTATCATGTGAAATACACACACATCCTAATTGTTCTAATGTTTTAATTTCTTCAATTTTGTTTTCATAAAGATAATAAAAGATATCATTTTGATGGAGTTCAATTGCTGTTTCATATGCACCATTAAATGTTGAATGATTTTGTTCACATAAATGAATAATTTCTTCATTTCCACCTGCAACTGCATATTTACCTGTGTTATCTATTTTAGAACCATTCATAAGTAAATATTTAAAACATTTAACTGATGAAAAAAATGCTGCATAATCAATTAATGTAACATTATAATTATTAGTAAGTGTGTATCTTTCATAAAGAATTGGTTCAATTGTTTGATTAAAATCAAAATCGCTTTTTGATGATATTTCTTGAAGTTTTTCTATTTCATCATTTCTAATTATCTTTGCTATTTCATCTGGATTAACTCCTTCTTTAATTAATTTTTTGTGAAGCTCAAAATTATTCTTCGAAAGTTCTTCAGTGTTCTCAAAGATACGGGTAAAGTCATCAATAATATCAAATTTTTTTATATCGTCTTTTTTCATATAATGGACAAAATATGGATCGTCATTTTGAATAGTTTTTGAATTTAACAAATTATGTTCAATCATATCATTGATTATATAGTCTGCTTCTTTTGATGAAAGCGAAGAAATATATTTAATAAAAATTTTAATGATTTGTGATGAACTTTCACGTGTTTTTTCTTCTTTTGATTGAATTAATAGTAAATATTCTATATAAATATCAAATTTATTCCTTTGAGAAAAAAATGCTGAATAAATGATATGACAAATTATAAAGTTTAACAAACATGGTTGAAATGATTCAAATATTTGAGTTGTTTGCTGAACAGATAAATTAAGATTTTCTTCTTTCAAATGAAAAACAATTTGCTGGAAAGAACTTAATAATTTTAAATATGAAAAATATTTGGTGGATATAGATTCATTGTTGAAACTGCAATCATTCATTTTGTTTGGTTTGTGAACTGAATATTCAAAAAGTCATTAGTGAACGGTTTATTATTAGAAAAACAACTTTTGAATATATGGACGTTAATATATCTACAAATTTGGGATTATAATCATTTTTAATCGCTCAAATAAGTTATGTTTTTAACAAACTAATTAACCTTAATAAAGAAACATTATAAACAAAAACACATGCTAATAGAATTTGATTTCATTTTATAACAATAATTTTATTTAAATCATATTGAACAACTTAGAAACACATGAACAAGAAAGAAAATATTATATGCTTGTTTCTAGTACAAAATGATAAAAATTATCGAAATGGTTTGAAAGTTTACTCTGAATGCAAATTGATTTTTGTATCTTATGAACATTTTTGCAGTATACTGCTACTAAACTACCACATCCTCTTAACCTTTTTGACAATAAGTGCACCAAATATTTGATTTGTTACCATATCAATTCAGGTGTACATTATGAACAATGGATGAACATAAATCATCACATTGGTGGACATTCCTCTTCATAGATAATTTGGACAAATAAACTACACAAATTTTTAATGGGGCTAAAATAGCACATTGTATATTCTGCACGTGCAGAATCACTGATTCAACAAATTTTCACGCTTGAGTATTCTTTCCATGCAGTGATTTGTGAGATAAAGTGGTTGCACAAATTTCGGGTGGGTTGAATAAGCACGTTTTATCACGAATGTTTCTATAGTTTACATATATTAATATTGAAAATTCAAACAAAAAACAACGGTTATCCGATAAATTTTCAATGTCGGAATCTTTGTTTAATATTTATCGTAAAGTTTAATTCACTTTATTTAATGCAAGAAATTCCAAAAGTTGGCTTCGGAACATGGAGTGTACCAGAATCAGAAGTTGTCGAAAATGCTGTCAAAGAAGCTATCAAGGCAGGTTATCGCCATATCGATTGTGCATTTTCTTATCAAAACGAAGCATCAGTCGGTCGTGCTATCAAAGAAATGATTGACACAGGAGTTGTTAAACGTGAAGAACTTTGGATCACATCTAAGTTATGGTCAACACATCATGATCCAGCACATGTTGAAGAAAGTATCCGCAAATCACTTAAAGATCTTCAGCTCGAATACCTTGACTTATTCCTTGTTCACCAACCACTTAGCTTTGAATACAGCCCAGATGATTTATTCCCCAAAGACGAATCAGGAAAGATCAAAATTGTCGACATTCCAATGGTTGACACATGGAAGGCAATGGAACAATTAGTCGAAAAAGGATTAACACATCATATCGGAATGTGCAATGTCTCAATTGAGCTTATCGAAAAGATCCGATTCACACCAGGAATCAAGATCCAGCCATATGCAATCCAATGCGAATGCCATCCATACCTTCAAAATGATGCACTCATTGAATATCTCGAAAAACGCGGAATCCATTTCACATGCTATTCGCCACTTGGCTCACCAGGAAACGTGAAGCAAGGCGTGTTCCAAGACGACAAGCAAAAGCCTAAAATTTTACTCGAAGATCCAGTCGTCAACGAAATCGCTAAAGAGCTCGGAAGGACGCCAGCACAAGTCATACTGAAGTTCTTGACACAGCTCTCCCCAATGGTATCCGTGGTGCCAAAGAGCATGACGCCATCAAGAATCCGCGAAAACTTCCAACTCGACTTCGAATTGTCGAAGGAACAATTCTAAAAAGATGAAGAACTTAAACTGCTACGGAAGAATATTCTGGTTCCAGAAAATGTTCGGAACTGAATTCTATGGTGATGGATACTAAACAATAAGTTAAATGATTTTGTTTTAATGTGTAACAGATATTTGGTATTTTGTCTTTGAAATTTTTGAAGTTATTTAGCACTCCTTAAATGAATAAATGTTCCCCGATTGCTTTTTTATTTTTTTGCTCCATTTGAATATTAATTTCTTTCGTCATAATGAATTGATTGATTGATACAAATTCTTTTGTTTTTGAAAATTTGGTTGAGGTTTAATTAAAGAAATACTCTTAAGGACGTGTTTCAATTTTTTATAGAAATTTCAAGAAAATTCTTATTGCAGAATTGAAATTTAAAATTCCTAAAAATACGTTAATAGGACCAACGGAATGTACACACATAAAGACGAATTACTATATGATCCATTACCACAACCATACAGATACATCAATAAAATTATTCTTCGTTGTATTGAAGATGCAGTGGATCTTGTTGAAAATGGTGGAATAACAGAAACATTTAATTCATTTATAAATCACAATCTTAAATTAACCAAAGTTGGCAACATACCAGCCAAAGATTATAACAATTATTTTCTTTCAACATCCATAACAAATCAAGAAATCACGATATATCGATTCCTCGGAAATACAAATTATCTTGTTGTTTCTACAGCTCAAGGTATAATTTACATTTATGATTTTATAAATAATGTTGTTTCTTTCACTTTAAACATTTCTACTCTATCCAAAACATCTCAACCAAAACCTATTTGCAAGCTTCATTGTTTTGAAACAGATTTTAGTAATTATGTCATTGCTTTTACTACCGAAGAATCTGGTTTTATTCTATTTATTTCAGACATTTTTCAATTAAAAGCATCAATAGAACTTGACTTATCCTTATTTATTATTGATTCTATTGTTATTTCTTCCACTCCACAACATTTTCTTTCCATTACAGATGGTACTGGTCGAACTCAAATTTATAATTGTCATGTTCCATATGAACATACACATTCTGAATCATCAACATTTAAGTCCCAACCATGCAAATCCATTCAGCTCGAGCCAATTTTCGATCTTGAAAAATGTCCAATTTCAAATGGACCCGTTTCATCCACATCACAAATCACTACAACAAAAGTTGTTGAAGTTGACCCACGAAAACGCCCAATAAAAAGAAGATTAACACCTCTTTCTAAAGGCAAGAGTCGACTGAGGCCATCATCTACATTGCAGAGCATAGAGACAGCACCGATTGAGTTAAATTATCATTCCTTTGTACATGTTTTTGAGAAAAGTAATGTTGTTCTTATACGTTTTGGAAGTCTTCCAATTCTTTTAATGTATTCTTTAGGTAGTAATTCTAAATTATTATGTGAATTTCCTTTGCCTTCACCAGTATCATGTGCACTTGAAATAGATTTGGATAATGTAATTGTTTTAGGCTTTGAAAATGGATCATTTTGTTTCTTAAATGTTTCAAGAAAAGCACTTTATGATCATCAATTTCCTAAACAAGGACCAATTATTTCATTTCATTATGAAAACAATTTTTTGATGACTTTTACATCAAATAAAATATTAACTATTTATGAAATCGAAAATTTTAAAATATCAAAACAAATATTAGAATGTATTGATGATGATATTATTAAAGCTAATTTAACAATGGATACGATTTTAACATATAATCAAAAAACAACAGATGTTAATTTAATTCAAGCTTTAACACATACATTAAATTGGAATGAAAGAGAATTCCATTTGTTTCCGAATTTATCTTTTTTTGATCCTTATAAAAGAATTTATTTGGGTACAATCGCTTTGCCTATTAATTTGAAATTAATTAATTTCATTTGGAATGAAAATTATATAATTTTCGTTTTTGATGATCCTGTTGAATATAGAACAAATATTACTGTTGTATCACCTCCTTCTTCTCGTTCTAAAAGGACACAAGTAAAATCTGGGAAAACAACTCAAACAAAAAGAAGAGCTGCTTCAAGAATTAAAAAAGAAGAAGAAGTCGAACAAGAACCTTTAACAGTTGTATTAAAAAGACATATAATTGCTATTATAGATATAAAAAGTGAAAATGAAAACTTTAGAAAGTTATATACTTTGGCTGAAAATGAAAAACAAAGAAGAAGAGAAATATTAAGGTCTTTATCTTCTCGTTCAAAGAAATCTCAAAATGAAGAAAAGACTATAAAAGAATAAATTTGTTTAATAAATAAAAAAAGTATACTATCGTTTTCCTCTGAAAAATTTATATCGGCACGTAACGGTTAAAATATTCTGGCATTTTTTTTTTCTCGAAATGAAGAAACAAAACAAAACGAATAATTCGACTGTAATCGGAATTGATTTAGGTAACACTAGTTGCTGTGTTTCTGCTTACCAAAATGGAAAAATAGAAGTTATCCCAAATGAAATGGGTGAAATTATAACACCATCTGTTGTAGCCTTCACTAAGTCCGAAATTTTAATTGGCAAAAATGCAATTAATCAAGCTGGTATAAATCCAGAAAATACTATATTTGATACCAAACGAATGCTTGGAGTTGATTATAAAAGCGTTGAAAATGATGTCAAAAACTTACCATTTAGTGTTACTTGTGGCACACAAATGCATCCTGTAATAAAAGTAACGCATAGAAATGAAAACAAAGAATATTATCCTGAAGAAATTTCATCCATTTTACTTCAATACCTTAAAAAAAATGCAGAATCATATTTACAAACCAAAGTCACCGAAGCTGTTATATCAGTTCCATCGTATTTTGATGATAATCAACGTCAAGCCACACATGATTCAGCAATTATTGCCGGATTCAAAGACATTCACTTCATCAATGAACCAACAGCAGCTGCCATAGCATATTGCACAAGGAATCCCATTGATTCCCATCGATATTTTTTAGTATATAATTTGGGTGGAGGAACGTTTGATGTTTCATTATTATCTGTATATGGCCATACATATGAAATCTTAGCTTCTGAAGGAGATACACATTTAGGCGGCCGAGATATTGACACCAAATTATTTAATCATTTCGCCGATATCTTTCAAGATAAATATCATTGTGATTTACGTCAATCATCACGTGCTAAACATCGATTACTTCAAGCGTGCGAAAACATTAAAAGGAATTTATCCACTGCCAAATCATTTTCCATACAATTAGACTCATTATATGAAGACAATGACTTCAACATTCAGATGACACGAAAAGAGTTCAATCAAATTAATGAACCGATATTTAATTCCACATTAGAACATGTTAAATCGATATTAAACAAATCGAACAAAACTCCGGAAGATATAAATGATATTTTATTAGTTGGCGGATGTACACGTATTAAATATATCCGGAAAATGTTGATGCAATACTTCAAAGGGAAACAACCAACGAAAAGTATTAATCATGAAGAGATTATATCGATTGGTTCATCGATTCAAGCGTCAATATTAAGTCAAGGAACGATTTATAATAACATTAACATCTTAGAAATATTATCATTAAGTATTGGAATTAAATTATCGAATGGAGAAATGTCAGTGATTATACCACATGGGAAATCATTACC
The DNA here is from genome assembly GCF_020186115.1 of Histomonas meleagridis. Classification (NCBI taxonomy): domain Eukaryota; phylum Parabasalia; order Tritrichomonadida; family Dientamoebidae; genus Histomonas; species Histomonas meleagridis. The sequence goes on from NW_027150781.1 coordinate 166,539, forward strand.
AACAGAAGGTTATAAAGATTTCATATTAGAAGAGAATCAAACTTCGGCATTAATCGAAATATTTGAAGGCGAACGAATTCTTGCAAATGATAATAAACAAATTGGAGAATTAGAATTAAAGAATTTGAAACCAGGATCAAACATAAGAATTAAAATTAAGATTAATGAAGATGGAATATTAAATGTAATTGCAATTAATAATAATAATTCAAAGAGAATCGTCATAACAAAAAATAATATTAATAATTTATCAAATGATGAATTAAGAAAAATTATTGGAAATACAAAAGAATATAGGAAAAAGGATAAAGAATTAGTAAAGAAATTAAATGAAATAGAAAAAGCAGAAAAAAATTGTAAAAATTTAATGAAAAAAGATGATAAAGATGCTGTAAACCATTTAATCGCACAAGAAGCAAAAGAATTATTGGAATGGTTAAAGAAAATAAATGACGACGATGAAGTTACTGCTGATGATGTTATAAATAAAGTTAATGAGCTAAATAAGAAAATCAAATATATAAATAACCCAATCATAAATGAAAATGAACGTAAAAATGTACTTCCAAGTGCTAAGAAAGAAAAGAAAATTAATGTGGTAACACAAACAGAATTACATGGAATGAAGGGATTTGAATTGGACAACAAAAAGTTAATAATTATTGGAATTGTAATATTTTTGTTACTTTTGATTATTATAGTATAAAATAAATAAACAAACAAATAATTTTTGATTTTAACATTTGTCAGAGTATAAATCAAGTTGAACTAATGTAGTGAAGGCAAAAGAGTTATTTTTCGCGATTTGGGAGCAAAAAGTTTTGTTGTTGCACCAATGATAAACCGTTAAAGTAAACATAAACTTAAGATAAACTATAGAAATAAAAATTATCTCGAAAAGAGTAATGATCGATTTGATAAGGCACTATCAAAATTTCAGATATTGCTTTTATATGTTCGGCCAATAAAAGTTTCAAAAAGTTTTTTACGGTGTATTCAAAAGATTCAATGAAAAACATCTGATTAAAATTAAAATCTGTATGAGCAAAAAGAAAGATCTCGCAAAATGGCCACCGAAATTAGAATCACGTTTAACTGACTTCGAGATGGATTATCTTGTTTTGGAATGTTATGCTGTTAGGCGTCCATTATTTGTTCCATCTACAATTGACGTGATTGGACAAGTTCTTTCACATTCTGCTTTGATAGCAGTAACCGCACAGGGTAGCTTCATTATAGAATACATGTTTGATTCTATGGTTCATGTACGAAGATGTGATACATATGAAAAATCAAAAGATTTCGAATTTGAAGGAATTGCATATGTTCACGATGATCCAAATCCACAATACCCATCAAGGCCTGTTACAATCAAAAGGCTTGCTGCATCTATGGCGAACTTTATGGCTGGGAAAAAATTTGATACATTTTCACATAACTGTCATATGGCGCGTTATTTGACCATGAAAAAATACGGAATGGAGTCAATCAATCCATGGAAAAATGATCGGAATATATTTTTCCAGGGAGTTGTTGACTTTTTCAAGCCGCATCGCCCTCCAAAAATTGAACATAATAATGAAACAGCAAAATAGAAAAATCGGAAATAAAAAATCTATCAGATAGTAACAGTACTTCGTTTTTTATAAAAGTTTTATTTTTTAACTGAAATATTTTATACCAATGAGTGCATTTTTATGGAGTATTGTGTCCAATCTTTCATCATTACATGAAAATCATGCCAAAGAACTTGTTATACAAATATCAATATATATCACATAAATTGTGTAAACAAATACAGAAGAATTCAACACTCTATCTTACCAATGATAATTTAACTATATTACCATATATTCTATAATATGTTGGATTTTCTTGTATTATGAAAGACTATTACACGTAATAAATATTGTTATACATTCTATAATAATAAAAGAACTAAAGTGGTCAATTGCAATTGTTATAACAAGAAAAAGAACTTTTATAATTAAAGTTGATTCATAAAAAATCTATACACACATAGCTTTTCAAGCATTATTACATACAAAAATGTCTTATAATCATATTTACACAATCAAACAGCAACGCATTCTGCTGGTACAAACATTATTTGACCGTTAACTTCTACTTCCCACACGTTTGAGTAGCCCGCCTTTGTTATCACGACGGACTCCCTCGGGTTGAGCTGCACTCGCCTGTTACGCTTGTCTACGGCTTCGCAGTTCTCTCTGATTCGTGCGGGTTGGCGACGAGATATGTCAGATTCGAGAGCAAAGTAATTTACTATGTCAGTTTGACCATTAGGCGTGCACAATGGCATCAAATGCTTCTTAAGAACAGATTCGGAGTTAAGGCTTTCATTAATCTCTTGTTGCAATTTGTTGATCGATTTGTATGGCGAACTTTGTGGACCAAGGCCAATCTCAATTTTGTTCATAAGAACGCCAAAAATGGATATGCAGCCTGTACGAATGTCTTGTGATGCAACTTCGGTAAAATCAATTATTTTCATTAAAATCGCTTTGCAATCTTCGGATTTGGGTCTGAAATTCTTCTTGAAATCAACAAGATAGGAATGGAAATCGAGTGAACGAGATTCAGTTTTAACTGAATCAACTGCAGTTTTTTGCATAAATGACACATATTGGCCAAGCTCTTGAAGAATGGGGGTAAGCTGAGCCCGTTGGTCAGAGACATTTTTGCGGAATTCTTCTTGCTTATGTACAAGTATGTCAATTCCAAATCCAAACGATTCACGAAACATATAACCAGAGAGTTGAGTTACTGTTTTTCGTATTCTGGGAAGGGGAGATCGAAGTTGTGGTTCGAGTGATGATTTTTTGAGAGTATCAAGAGATTTGTTAATACGTGAGTCAAAGTTGACAAAGGATGTGTTAACTCCATTGGAAAAATTTATAAACGCTTCGAATGAGTTGTCTACTTCATTTATAAGCTCTGTTAAATATTGATTAAGTTGCCCAAATACTTCTTCTCTTCTTCTCATCATGGGAATTGTGATTTGAAACCCATGGTAGAAATAAACGGTTTCTACATTGAAGCAACAATTTGATTTTTTTGCCTACACATTTTGATTTAAGGAAATATCATATTCGCATGTTACACTTCATGAAGAAAATCATCTGAATAAATGATTATAAAAATAATTGACGAGTTAAAGAATCTTTATTTCTGTCTTTGGTTTTTCTTTCGTTGGAATTGATAACGTCAAAACTCCATCAGCGAGAGAGGCTTCAATTGCTTCAGTTTCAATATTTGACGGAAGTCTAAACTTTCGTGTTACTGTTCCATACTTTATTTCGTTATGAATTGGTTTGGCACTATCACTTTGCTTGTAGTTCTTAATAGCAGTGATGTTTAATATTTTTTCCTCGACATCAATTATAATGTCGTCTTTCTTTACGCCTGGAAATTCAATTTGGATTTCATATCCTTTATTTGTTTTGAATACATCTGCAAGAGGGCAATATTTTGTTCTAAAAAATCCCCTTCTTTGTGTGTTGAAACATGAAAGCATTTTAAATGTGCTATCGTTAAGTAAACGATCAAAAATGATTCAACTTTATTTTGCAAATTTAAATACAATTTTTCAAAAATACGAAAAACTTTATTCACACCACAGAGAATGAAAATAAGCCTTATACATTAGTTCTGAAAAATATAATTTTTATTTTGGCCAATAAATATCTGGAGACAATTCTTGTTCAATGGCATGTTTTTTTAAATTGAAATATTATGACAAAATTACTATTATTGAAATATCGATACTCAAAAAATCGTCTTATGTATTCAATTAATTTAAACGTTCTGTAAGGTCGCATCTTGCAGTTTCTGGTTGGGAATGAGAAAAACATATACTGCTGAAGAAATCATCTCATACTACACACCATCACAGAAACCACCAAGCTTACAAGAATTTAGTTTTATAACATCGGATGATCCATTCACACCGTTTCCAATAAATGCAAATCAATCCATTAATCTCAATACACAAGAATCTGGCGACGATCAAACATCTAACACAATGGAATGGAAACCAGTTGTTATAGATTTTAAAGAGAATGAGTCAAATGAAGAAATTGATCAAAATACTCAAAAATCAGTTTTACAAGAAAGCGAACACACTCAACGTGAACAAGAAGGCACTGGCCAATACATGAGTACTGACTCACATCCACAACAACAGCAGTATAGTCAATTTGGACCAAATCCATTATATGGATATTATTCGTTTGTTGGCGCACCATTTATGGCTTTTGCACAGTATCCACAACAAACATTTCAAATGCCCAATTATAATTTGTATCCAAATTTCTCAAACCAACCTAAACAAGATAATACAGAAGATATTACAGAGCCTGAAGAAATAGGATTTCCGAGTGTTTTTACACCAATTAATGAAAACCAAGATCAGAATTTTTCACCGCAAGAACAAAGCTTTCCAAGCGTTTTGGATCCAAGTCCAAAAGAGAATGTCAGTGGTTTTTATCCACGTTCAACAGACTCCGAATTTCCTAGTGTTATGAATTTATCAGAATCTTATGAAGACCAAAACAATTCCCCATCTTCTGAAGGTGGGTTCCCTCGCTATGTGGATTATTCTAAAGAGGAACAGAGCTTCCCTAGCGTTGTCGAACAGAACAACGACAACTTCAATGATAAACCGTTTTATGGCAGTCAAAAAATTTCGGCTTTCGGTTTACAAAAGGGAGAAGAACCTTATTACGCCCCAATTAATGAACCAAAAGAAGATGAAATAAATGCTTTCCCTTCCGTTGTGAACTCGGAATCCGAATTTATTCCATCAAAAACATCCCAACATAAAGAATTTCATGAAGCTTCACCTAAAACAAACTCTTCCAGCATAAAAATCGAGTACCACACAAGAGGCGGAATATCTCGGTCAAGGGCTGGTGGGAGAGGTGGAAGAGAACGCAGAAGATAAACAATATTTTAAAATGTTAAAAACAAAAAAAGAAAAAAATAATTTAAACATGTAGTAAATAGTTAAAAATAGAAAAACCTTTTTGTTATAATAATTTCCTAATATTTTTTATTGATATCAGCCAAAGTGTTATGAACAAAAGATTGTATTTGCATTGGTGTTTATTCATTCTCGAAGAAGTAATTTTGTGTATCATTTGTATTTGGGGTGCCTCTAATTGGGACACCCTCAAATTAATGGAGTACGTTAATTGTCTCAAGCAAAATGATTTATTTATTATTCAAGTTTTCCTGTTCTCCATATTTTTTCAATTGCTTTAAGGTATCGAAGCGCACTCTTTGTATCACCGCGATTAAGGAAACTGTAACAAAGATCAAGATTCATCTGAATAGTTGATTTACATGATCCCATAACCTTCGGACAAGCCATAGGTGGCTCCACACCGAGAAGTCTCAAATAATTTATAACATCATTTTCATTATAATTAGCTAAAATTGCATTGAGATCTGGTTTTTGAGGTTGTGGTGGTTGCTGTGGTTGTGGTGGCTGAGGAGCTTGTTGGCGTGCTGCTTGTTGATGAGTTTGCACTTCATTTTGTTGTGGTTGTTGTTGATTTGAATTTAGATTGATAATGTCTTTTTTCAATTTGGCTGGGAGCTTTAATTTCAAAGGAACATTACTGATTGCTTTTCTTATTTTACCATTCAATAAGATTTGTTTGAGTTTTACAGCGCAAATTTTGCAAATTGTCTCTCTTTCTGCTGCCTCATTACCATCTAAAACTGAATATAGTATACTACACAACCAAAGCTGAGATGGAATTTTGGTAGTAATTTTTCCTGAACGAAGAGAATTTGAAATGGCTTCAAATAAGTCATCTGCTAAATATTTTGTTTCTTCTGGGCCATCTTTAGGAAAAGGAGGTATTTCGCGTTGAAACTTTTCAAGATATTGTATAGCAACAGGGGACTTTGTTGTTGATAAAATTGCAGTGCAACTTTCAGAAAATATATGTGTGAAAACAAGTGATACGACTCTATTATATGGATGAACACTTTCAGCAACTATAAGATATTTTGCACATGGGGAGAATTCAAGAGGAATTTCTTCCATTTGAAAAAACCGACAATTTTCTCGTAACTTTTTAATAACTATACAAAGCGTAATCATTTTTCATAGAACAGAAATTCAACGGTTTTAATCGGTGAAGGCCATTAAAAGAATACTTTTAATTTTGTTTTTTTCGAGATGGTCAAAAACAATAAAACAACTGATGAAAAATCTCTAAAATTATTAAAAACAATTGAAGAAATTGTTTATCAAATTGATAAAGAAAATATTGAAGCATCAGTTCAATCAACGATCGATGTGTTTGATGAAAGTTTCCCATATTCTTTTACTCTTGTTATCTGTTCTTTAATTTATTCATCATTTATTTCACAAAAGAAAGATGAGAACATATATTTTCAATATTTAAAATTACTTCAAGCAAAGGAAATCAATAATAATTCTATAGAAATATTCAAGATTTTTTCAAGATTTCTTTTACTTAAGCATAAACAAGAATCATATTATCTTCTTGAACAATTAAGTGAACAAAACTTAATTGATCCCGAATGTCTTAAAACTCAAGATTGTGCTTATTTTATGCATTACAAATATGAAATGAACCCAAAAAATTTTACCAAAAATCTCAACTTTTTTACACTTTTTAAAGAAAGTTATTTTGAAGCAATTAAAGACAATTTTGTACTACACAAAAAATTAATTAAAGAAGGAGTTAATCCTAATGAAATATCAAAGATAATTCGATATGATGATATAGAGAAACTTCAAGAAATATCATCACTGTCAACATTTAATTTTAATCAAAGAATTCCACCATCACCTTATGAAAGATTTTCATATGTTAATGAAAATGATGTCTCGTTAATTGATTTTGCTGCATTTTTTGGGGCTATTAAATGTTTTAAATATTTACTTATGAATGGTGCAACTAAAGATAACATAAGTAAATTTGTTGTTGCAGGTGGAAATATGGAAATATTTCATTTATGTCAACAAAATAATATACCAATTTCATATGAACAAAATTATAAAGAAGCGATTGAATTTCATCGAAATGATATTTTTCATTATCTTTATGATAATCGATTGAGTGATACTGAATTAAATCAAGACATTATAAATTTATGTGTAACATTTTGTAATTATGATATTCTTTCATTTATAGAAGAAAATATAAAAGTAATTGATGATAACATAATTTATAATGCTGCAAGTTTAGGAAATATTTTCCTTATAAAACATTTTAATAAACTTCCGATGAATATTTTGGCTTATGCTGCAGAATCTGGTAATTTAGAATTTATTAAAGAATATACTCAAAGAAGGATTAGTATTAATAAAAATAATGTTTTAACATTATATAATTCTATGTTTCAAATTAATTTAAGGAATTCTATTTCATTTTTTGAAACGCCACTTATAGTAGCATCAAAATATAATTATATTGAAATTGTTGAATATCTTCTTCAACAAAGACAAATTGATATTAATTCTAAAGACATTTGTTCAATTTTTTTAGAATTATTCTTGTTAATTTGAGATTTTAAAATACTTTTTGATGTATATTATATTTATTTAATACTGCACTCATTATTGCTTCTAAAAATGGTAATTACGAATGTGTTAAATTACTTTTAGTACAAAAAAGAATTGATGTTAATGCTAAAAATGTTTTTTATTGCTATTTAAAATTCATTTTAAAGTTTTAAAGTTCCAAAATTAAATATAAAATTTATTCAAATTATTTGAAACTGCATTAATTTTAGCTTCTATAAATGGATATGCAAATGTTGTTCAAATACTTCTTGAACAAGATAAAAATTTTTATAATGCCAAAGATGATTCATTTTATTATTATATATTAATTTCGATTATATAAAATTTCAAAATAATAATTGGAATTTCTTTTAGTTATATAATACTGCTTTAATGTATGCATCTGATGAAGGTTATATTGATATTGTTAAATTACTTCTTGATCAAGATGGTATTGATATTAATGCTCGAAATATTATAATATTTTATTTAATTTTTACAATAATTTTTTGCAATTTTAAATTTATATTTGGAATTTTCTTTTATGATTTGATAATTCATTTCTTATAGCATGTAAAGCGAAAAATAATGATATTGCTAAATTATTTATTGAAGGAGAGGATATAAATATAAATGTTAAAGACATGTGTTTATAATATTTAAAATTTATTGCAATAATTTCAAGTTTAATGAAATAATTTGGTATTAAATCAATTTATTTAAAACAGCCCTTATGATTGCATTTTCAAATAATAATTTGGACTTAATCAAATTACTTCTTGAGCAAGAAGATATTAATATCAATGCTAAAGATATTTGAGATGCTTACTTAAGATTTATTTTTACTCTTTCAAATTTCTAAATAATTTTTGGAAAATGTTTTAATTTTTTAATACACTGATAATGGGAAATTTTTCGGAACCAAACATAGAAATGATTAAACTTATTCTTGAACAAAAAGGATTAGAATTAAATGCAAAAGATTTTTGATTATTTTATTCAAAGTTATTATAATTTTCTTGATATTTTATAATAAAATTTGGGATTTTTTAAAAGTTTTTCGAACATCATTAATAAAGAATTGTAAATATAAATGTTCAAACTTTGTTCAATTACTCCTTGAACATGATGAAGTTGATGTTAATATAAGTGATATTCAATAAGTTTATTTGATGTTTAATAATTATTTTTTATATAAAAAAATTATATTTGGAATAAATTTATATTATTTGAAACTGCTTTGATGTATGCATCATATGAAAATTGTGTTGAAATTGTTGAATCACTTCTTAAACGGAAAGAAATTAATATTAATGCTCAAAATATTTTTATATTTTATTAAATTCTAACATAAATCTATTGAAATATCAAAATAATATTTGGAATTTAATATCATTATTTAGATCTTCGCTTATGTGGGCATCTTATCAAGGATGTGTTGAAATAGTTAAAATACTTCTGGAACAAGATGGAATTGAAATTAATGCTAAAGATATCTTTTTTCTTATTTATAATGTTTAATTAAATGCTCCAAAATTTGAATAACATATTTGGAATTTATTTAAATTATTTCGAACAGCTCTTCTTTGGGCATCAGAAGGTGGAAAATCTGAAGTTTCTAAAATACTTATTGTTCAAAAAGATATAGATTTAAATGTTTTGGATATTTTTTGAATTTTTTTGATGAATTCTAATACTATATTTGGTATCAAATTAATATTTGGAAAATATTCAAATTGTTTTGGACAGCACTTATTAGTGCATCTTTCTACGGTAATACAAATGTAGTTAAATTACTTCTTGAACAGGAAGGAATTAATGTTAATGTTAAAAGTAATTATTATTTGTTATATTTTTTTATATTCCAACATATTATAACAAAAACATTTAATTTATTTAATGCACCTCTTATTGTTGCAACTAAAAATAATCACATAGAAGTTGTTAAATTACTTCTTGAGCATAAAGGAATTGATATTTATGAAAAAGATATTTAGTTGTTTTACTTGTTGTTTATTTCAATAATTATATATTTCAAAAAAGTTTTTGGAAGATATTTAAATTTTTTAGAACTGCATTGGAAATTGCAACTATTAAGGGTTATAATGGAATAAAAGAATTACTTGCTAAAAAGCAAAAGGAAATCATAGATAGTTGCTTCATAAACAATAAATAATAGTTTTTTTTTTTCCTCCTCTTAAGTTCCAAAAAATTTGTTTACCAAGAAAAACTTATATTTTAAAAAATAAATTATCTTCTAATTTCAATGTGAATTGCTATATAATATAATTCTAACAAATATTTCATTAAAGAAGAAAAAAGTGATTTTTTTTTTGACATGGCACCAATAGTAGAAAAATAAAATCATTTTTATACAACAATTACATAGATTTATATAATAATATTTTATTTATAAAAATGGTTCTTCTTCGTTTTGAGGCGAAACTAATGAATACCCATCAATTCCATGGAATGGTGGAATTGGAAGTAGCCACTTCAGCCATTCTTCTTTCGGACCACAGACAACTTCCCAATTTTCGATGCAGCTCTTTTTCTTATAGCGTTTTAAGTCTGTTTTATTATTATTAAAATCAGAAATCGTTAAAAAAATAAAAATCATGGTTAACAACCAAAATGTGAAGCCAAACATAAACAATAAAACACACCCAACAATCATTGGAATGTTTTCTACAAAGCCTTTTTTAGTGATGGAAATTAAATTATGAATCATAATATTAGTAATATAGAGAAATCCCCATAAATTAAAATGGAAAAACAATTTGTGGTTTTTCTTGCCAATATATGACGTAGTCCATCCACAGAAATGATCTGGTCGAATAACAATTCTACCTGAATATGGACAATATTCAGCATTATTTGGAAGGCTTAATTGTTTTACATATTGCTTTTGCTGTTTATTCGAAACATATCCTGATAGATATTCATATGAATTATCATATTTTTGTGGGTAATAAAAAGGAAGATAACCTGGTGACTCAAATATAACAAGCACGTACGAAATGAGGAATAGGATAAGGAATATAGTCGTAAATATACCAAATATAAAATGTGATTGCTCAAAAAATTTGGTTTGTTTTAAATAATATATATACGATAAAATTGCAGCTCCTATTACAATTATTGGCATTGTTAAACTTACTTCCCAATGATTAAGAAAATATTTTTGAGATGAATCTGTCTTAACTTTATTAAGAGAAATACATAAAAAATTACATAAAGTTGAATACTTTGTGGGCTCTGGAGATAATGGTGATTCTTGTTTTTCATCACTCGGAATTACATTATCTTCCATCTGGTTACTCCATTGTGAAGAGTTGAGGTGATGTGAAAATTTGTTTTAAAATGCATTTATCTTTTTAATCTGAGAATTTTATGGAAAGATCCTTAATCATATACATTAGAAATATGATAAAGATATGTAATATTTCATATTTTATAATATTTCTCCAAGAAATCTCACAGCATCACATATATGTTTAACAATTAATATAAACATTTTCCCAGTTGAACATGAATTATATAATTTAGAAAAGGAAATGAAAGAAAAACATTATATTATATTTATATCAAAATCAGAAGAAAATCATCAATAATGGATAAGTGGTATAGAATATGAAAAGATTTGATTGGTGAAAACATCCGAATAATTTTACACCCAAAAAACGATTTTGTGTCTTGTGGATTTAAGGAACAGCATGAAATAAAAAATTTCATTGAGACTTTTATTCAAAATATTCTATGAGGTCTCTTGAACTTCACCCTTGCCTTCACCTTCCTCCTTTTTGAATATTATCGGCGTTGCGGTTAAGGGGTCTTTTTTGCTGTCGATGCGAGGGATTAGCTTCAATCCATCATTAATAATTTGTCCGATATGGTAATTTCCTTCTTCATCTGTGAAACAATAACAGCGTGGATGTGGTGTTTCGTTAAGAAATTGATATGAACTATTTGCAACAATTTCATTTCCACTTTCAATTTGCTGAGAATCAATGCATTTGAGGAACCTTTTCTCTTTGTTTGCAGAATACATAAGTAAATCGTTAGGGCGAAACGTTTTTGCTGTTGATCTGATTAAAAATGAATGAAGTGGTTCCTCTTTCTTAATCATATGAACTGTACCTGGTGGAACTTCGCCATTAAAGGCAATTTCAAGTTGTTCTTGGATTTCTGGATCTTCAATGGAAGAATAAAATGGTGACTTCTTGTATTGTGGAGCTGATCTTCGATTTTCTTTGGTGGGTGAAAGCGTATCATTTTTGTCTGGCTTGTTAGTAATTGGAGTTGCCTGCATTACAATTGCTGATTGACGTTTAACAAGATCACTAATATATAAAAAATCTTCTTCGAAAACTTCGTCAGAATCTGTTTTTTGCCAATATGTAGACATATCAGCAAGCTCAAGATCAACACCTAAAAGACTATTTGTAGGAAATCCATTTGATGATTTTTGGAGAATAGCTGAATTTGGATTAAACTCTGTTGAAAGATGAGGAACTTCAAATTTTGGTAAAAGGCAATCAGCATAAATTTCATGTAATTGGTTTTGATATACAACTTTGTTTGAACGAGTCATTTGGGCTATATAATTTACCCTTTTTTTACCCATTTTACAAAAAGTGATAAAATTCGAAATTGACAAAGTTTGTCTGACCAAAAATGAATGAATATGTGCAAAATTTAATAAATTTATTCACAAATGCACTTTCTATTGACAACAGTGTTCGAGACAACGCACAACAGATTATTTTACATGAACTAAATACAAATACAACAAACCTTGTTTTAGCATCTTCTATTATTCTTCAAACTCCAGGACTTCAAAAATCTACATATCAATATGCACTAGTAATTTTAAATCGATTATTTAATACATCGGCAATAAATCTAGCTCGACAGAACTGGCATCAAAATCTTACAATCGACCAAAGAATGGAGATAAAAAAAGCGACCCTTAATTGTATCACTTGTCCACAAGAAGAGATAGCATTACAGGCAGGTCATTTTGCTAGTGTTCTTTCGAAAATTGATAATGAAGATGCAATTCCGTTTATCAATCAAATATTATTATTTGCTCAAAATCCAACAGGAGCAGCCCACATCCATTTTGCAGCAGTAAATGCATTAAAAGAGGTTTATATGTCAGGGACCATATGTAAAGATTATTTGGAATGTACATCTGGAGCAGAATCCATTCATAATCAAATAGATTATTTCTACAACATTTTTTTTAATTCCTTAAATTATCCAGTTCCATATGTCACACTTTGTATCAATGCATTTACCCAATTAATTCCATATATCAAAGGAATTTTCATCAGTGATCCTAAATATCAAAACTTTTTACTCGATTTTTCCGAAGCAATATTACCTAAATCTCCAAATTTATCCATATACCAAGCGATTCATCAATTACTTCTTACGCTTATCAAATGTTTTTATAATACGCCATTTATAAACATCGAAAGGGTTTTATTCCTCATACATAATGGATTATTTTGTGTCAGTGATGAATTCGTTCGTGTTTCGATCGAAGTCTTAAAAGAAATATTAAAATACGAACGTTCATTAAGTCGTAAAGACGAAAGAATTCTCAGATATAATGAAGCCAAAGCGAAATATGTAGCTCCACGGAGTTCGGAAAATTCATATAAATGCCCTGAAGTAAAGGTCGAATGTGCAAATTATTTTTTATTGATTGCACAAAAGTCAATTATCCAAATCTTTAACTTACTATCGAAAGTTAATCCGGATGAAACAAATGTTGAAAACCCTGAATCAAGAGAGATCTACGCATATGCGTATTCATGTTTACGTAAATTCTTTGACTTAGATCCAAAAGATACGTTAAACGAAGTTAATAAATATTGTTATGAAAATCAACAAACCACAGATTGGACCGTACATAACGCAATGCTTCTGTCTATAGCTACTGTATGTACAAATAAAGTAATTCCTGATGTCAATGATTTCATTACTAATATTCTTCAATTTGTAATCGCTATGATGCAATCTCAGATCGATAGGATATGTGAAAATTCATTAAAGACTGCTTCTTTAATAATTAAGTATTATAATCATTTTAAGACCGAACAAAGCATTGATTCACTTTTGGAACTTTTGTGTTCTTTGGTCGGTCGGCACCCGTTAATATGCTCAGGAATTCTAAACGTGATAAACGACTTGATTCTATCGTTCGATGACAACGAAACAAATTCAATATTGTCACAATTTTTTGAGAATATCTTCTCAAAGATATATACAATAATTCAAAGCATATTGAATCGTCCTGATTCGTTTCAATCGAATTTAATATTAATTTCATATAATACGTTATGTGCATTAATAGGCAAAACCCCATCAAGTTACATAGAGATAATCAAACAACTTTTAGGTGAAACATTAGAAAAATTTGTGAAATTAATTTCGTCATTTAATCAAACAGATGAAATTCATTGTAATGAATTCTGCTTATTATCAATTATCTCTAAGATCTTTAAGACGTTTCCTACCTCATTGGTAAATGAAGCTGAGTCGACATTAAAAATTATACTTAAATTATTGGAAAGAACAATTCATCCAATTATACACGAAGAATCACTTTTAGCCTTTATACATATTGTATCTTCTCTGCAACAAAGATGTACCGATTATTTAGAGCCACTTACGTCATATATTAATTTTGCATTAACATCACAAAGTCCGAGCATTATAAAGAACACCATTTTCTTGATAAATAGTTTGTTTAAAAACGTTGGCCAATATATTATCAATGACAAACTTGAGCCGACAATTATATTAATCATAAAATGCTTCGAAAACAAATCATTTACAAGAGAATTCTATCCACAAATAGCAATACAATTAGCGGATATATTAATTGACATACCTATCGAATGTACAATTTCACCAAATTTAAGAGACGAAACTTATAAAATATTTAATGACTTAATTAATATTCCGATAAACTTTGGTAAAAGTGAAGATATAGAATTCGGTAACTTGATTTGCGAGGCAGTGCTATATGGTTACGCAGCAATATTTGAAATATCGAAAAACGATTTCGATTTCTTGAACATGTATAAAAAAAATATGTTCGATAAAGTTGAGTTGTTGATGAAAAAATTGATTGGAAATTATAACAATGAAACATTGAATGCGTTTTGTAAGTTTTTGGACATCTCAATGAATGTATTGCCAAAAAGGTTTAATATTTTGGTATGTCATGTAAATCATTACAAGTATTTGTTGTACGCACTATGTTCTGATGACGTCAGACTAAAGGAATTTGGAGAAAACGTTTGGGAGAGAATGAAATATTTTTAAAATTTTATGCATTTATAACTAAATTTTTTGAAAAAAATTAACATATCAAGTGAATTTTTTTAAGATGTTTTTTCATAATGTGTTATTTAAAATATTAAGTGAAAAAATACCTAAAAAAACATTCGATTTGGTTTGTTTACAAAATTTTTTATTATATTGATGATAATCCTCAAATGATGAAAAAGTTTGAGACTGAATTAATTAATCTTTTAAATGATTCTAACAAAATTGATAATCTGATTCATATATAATATAATGCCTTGATATATGAAGCAGATTTTTATAATTTTAAGTCGAGTTTTGGTACGTAACGTTACGTACAAAAAATCGACATTTGTATAAAGTATACAAAAACTTGCTGTTGAAACTGCACTTTTTCTTTTGGCTTTATTGAAAAGTCGCTGGTAAATGTCCTATCGTCACTTCAAGATTACATTGAAACTGAGGAAAATTAACCATTCAATTTGAAATTTAACGTACTTTTATAGAATTAAGGTTTTATGAATCGTTTCGAAGAAATAGCAACTCTCGGGGATGGTGCCTTTGGTATAGTGACAAAATGTAAAGACAAACAAACAGGAGAATTTGTGGCAATTAAAAAAATTAAACAAAAATATTCATCTTTCGAAGAATGCCTATCATTGAAAGAAGTAAAAAGCTTACGGAAAATGAAACATGAAAATGTTATTAAGCTATTACAAATTTTTAGGGAAAATGGTTTTTTATATCTTGTTTTTGAATTAGGTGGAAAATCATTACTTCGTACTATGAACGAAAAAGGTCGTTATAATGAACAAGAAATTAAATCAATTATGAAACAAATATTTTCAGGCCTCGCTCATGTGCATAAACAAGGTTTTTTCCATCGTGATATTAAACCAGACAATTTATTATGGAAAGATGATAAATTAAAAATTGCTGACTTTGGGCTCGCCCGCGAAATACGAAGTATGCCACCATATACAGAATATGTTTCTACACGATGGTATAGAGCACCCGAAATCATATTAAAGTCACCTAACTACAATTCACCAGTAGACATTTGGGCTGCTGGTGTTATAATGGCTGAGCTATATACAGGAAAGCCGATTTTTCCTGGGAATTCAGAACAAGATCAATTATATAAAACAATTTCTATTTTAGGCTCACCAAATTCCAGAAGCTGGCCTGATGGTATTCGTCTTGCAAACAGGCATGGTATCAGATTTAATCCTACACCATCTGTAAATTTTGCAAGTTTAATCCCAAATGCATCAAAAAACGCAATCGATCTTATACAACAATTGTTGCAATATGATCCTGCAAAAAGGCCAAGCGCTGCACAAGCTTTACAGCATCCATTTTTCCAAGAAGAACCAGAACCGATAGTAACGGTCTCCGCATCAAAAGTCAATTCAAATTTGAACAAGTCAGAAAATTCAAAAGAACCGTCGCTGGAAAATTTGGTGAAAAAAATTATTTTATCAAACGAAGCTGATGTAAAATATGAAAAGAACTCAAGGACAATACTTGCAAGAGCAGAATCTTATCAATCAAACATATCAAAAAAAATGAAACCAATATATGATAATCAGTTTCAAGTACAGAATCGCTTTAAACTATTTGGAGCAACAGAACAATTTGATGATGACGATGATGACATTGATTTTGATTCTTTATTGAAATAATTTATGATTGTTTATGTATAATTTGATGTAATTTGAATAAAATGTAAAATTATAGAGATATTAAATTTTAATTATCATATGCTTCTCGAACTTGGATATGAATATAAAAAACATGTATAAATTATATATAATAAACTTTTAACAACAATGTGTTCATATGAAGGAATATGGCTAAAAGTAAATCATAAAATGTATAAATGTGTTAAAGCATGAAAAATTACTTATAATGTTTTGATTATACTAAACTGTTTTATCAATAACTTGTATTTTACTTCTGAAAGTGTGGTAAAAAGTTTGTTGTTGATTAAGTAGAATTTCTTTTCCTAATGTAAAAATAGGCATTCTTAAAAACACTTTCATTCACTTAATTGTACACATTAATTATTAAAAAATTATAAGATTCATGATAAATCCAAGCATGGATCAACTTCGCAATGTGTTAAATAATCAAAGAAATATACGTAATATGTGTATTATTTCCTCTGCCGATTGTGGCAAGTCAACCTTTATTTCATCTCTTATTTCAAGTGATTATTTTATTTCAAATGACACATCTACCAAGACTCTTGACACAGATTTACATGAAAGTGAACAAAGCCGTGATGCTGGTGTATTTTGCCCTAAGTGTATTTCTCTTTATTATTCAATTCCAAAAGAAGATATTTCAATAGATTCAGATAATCATGATTTTTTAATCAACCTTATTAATTATCCAGACTGCAACAACTTTTTCACAGATTATTCATCAGCCATTCGTATTTCTGATGGGGCTCTAATTATTATTGATTTTTTTGGACTTTGTATGCAAATCGAAACAAGGATACGAAAAGCCCTTTCGGAACGCCTTAAGTTAATTGTCCTTATTAACAAATTTGATCTTTATCTTTTTGAGTCTAATTATGATCCTTCAGAAGAAATTTATCAATCTTTAGACACAATTGTCAATTCATTAAATACTCTCATATCTACATATACCAACAATGAAATCTCACTTTCCCCCGCACAAGGAACAATTTGTTTTGGTTCCTGTTTACATGAGTTCTGTTTCAATATTCCAAAATTTTCAACTTTTTATCACCTAAAATTTGGTGTTCAAAAAGAAAAATTTGCAAATTTATTATGGGGTGAATATTATTGGGATTTCAAGACAAAGAAATTTCTTCGTCATAACAAAAACTCAGAAGGCGAAACACTTCAGCGATCATTTTGTCAATTTATTCTTTCACCGATCATTCAACTTATACGTAGCATAATGAACAATGAAACAACAAAATACAAAGAGATGTTAAACAAAATTGGAGTTAAACTAAGTAAAAATGAAGAACAATTGAAAGGAATTGAACTTGTTTATATCGTGTTAAATCGATGGTTATCACTCACAAAAACTATTCTTGAAATGATAATTTTACATTTACCATCACCTAAAGAAGCACAAAGATATCGTTGTGATACATTTTATACTGGTTTATTAGATGATGAGTTTGCTACATCTATAAAGAATTGTGATCCAAATGGACCATTAATGTTATACATATCTAAAATGATTCCAACGAAAGAACCGAATAAATATTATTCGTTTGGAAGAATTTTTTCCGGAACAATTTCTAAAGGCCAAAAAGTTTATATTATGGGAATAACGAAAGATAATTTATATGTTACAAATATCCAACATATTAATTTAATGATGAACAATGATTACATTGAAGTTAATGATTGTAAATGTGGTAATATGATTATATTAGAAGATATTGATCAATATTTAATTAGAACAGGCACAATTACTTCATCACCATATGCATTTCCATTTAAAAATATTAATTTATCTGTTTCACCTTTTGTTAAAATTTATATCGAACCAAAACAAAGTTCTGATTTATTAAAATTTATTAATACTTTAAATTATTTATCTAAAGAAGATGATGTTCAAATCTCGAAAGAAGAAACAGGTGAACATATCATTTTAAGTAATGATGAAAATAAACTTATAAATTGTATTGATTATTTCGATATTCCAATTAATTATTCATCGCCAAATGTAATATTTAATGAAACTATTACAAACGCATCAAGTATTATTTGCATGGCGAAATCTTCGAATAAATTAAATAGAATTTTAATGAAAGCAGAACCATTAAATAATGATTTGGTAAAGGCAATCGAAAATAATGAAATTTCCGCAGAAATGCATAATAAATTACGTTCGGAAATATTAATAAATAAATATAATTGGGAAAATGTTGACGCAAGAAGAATTTGGTCTTTCGGTCCTAATTACATTGGTCCAAATCTTTTGGTTGATATAACTAGATCTAATGATAGACTTCATGAAATTAAAGAAAGTTTAATAAATGCATTCCAATACGTGACAAAATTCGGAGTTTTATGTAATGAACCAATTCGTGGAATACGCTTCAATATTATCGAAACTTATCTGACTGGAAATTTGAATACGCACAAACAAGACCAAATTATTCCATGTGGTCGAAGAGTCCTTTATGCTTCCGAATTATCTGCTGAGCCAACACTTACCGAACCTATTTATAATGTCGAAATTCGTGCACCACCAAATGTATGTAATGAAGTGTTTGAATTTCTTAGCAACCGTCGGTATAAAGTATTCAATCGGAAAAAGCTATTGTTTTCTGCTTTATATAATGTATATCTTCCTGTAAGGAATGCATTTGGGTTTAAAAAAGAAATCAAAAAATTAACAGCTAATGAAGCAGAAATAAAGATGCATTTTGATCATTGGGAAAATATTCAAGGAAATGCTCTTGAAGATGGTTCGGAATTGAACGAATTAATTAGATCAATTAGAAAGAAAAAAGGTCTGAAAGAAGATTTACCATCACTTGATGAATATAATGAAAAATTTTAGATAAATTGTGCTGATTTCAAAAATATTTTATTTGGATTTTTCCTTTTTTTAGAATTCTAAAAAAACGTGTGTAAATAACTTTTCGATAATTTATGCGAAAATGAATCAAATTATAATGTTAATATTAAAAATATTAAATTTTTGTAATTAATGTTTATTTTAATAATATATTATTCCTATAAAAGGAATTTATTAAAGTTATTTGAAACACCTCTTATAATTGCATCAAAAAATAGGAATACTGAAGTTGTTAAATTACTTCTTGAACGAAATGATATTGATGTTAATGCGCAAAATAGGAAGGCAAAACAGCAATTTTTGTTGCATCCATATAGAATAATAAAGAAATAGTTGAATTACTTAAAAGGAAAGAAGGAATTAAATATGAAGAAAGTCATTTGAAGTAAGCATTTCAGAGGCCGAGTGAAAATAAATCTTCGCTTCGATCCTTATTGATATTAGCTGCACAACTTGATAAAAATAGTGGTAAAGGAATAAATTTATTACGAAATTTCTCCAACAGCAACAAATAGAAAACACAAAGTAAATGTTTAATAGAAAAGCAAACACAAATCTAGATAATAAACATAAAAATAAACAAGAATTTCATATTTATTTAAATTTTTTATTTTAATTTTGTTTGTTTAAAAAAAATTGTAAGGGTCTTTGGAGAAGGGGAAAATTTGGAAATTTCTAACTTATGATATTCTCCAACAATTATGAATTTGATCTTTATATTTTTTGATTTCTTGTTCTATTGCATTTGAAACGAACGTTAATTCTCTTGGAAATTTTTTTAAAAAGAAAAAAAAAAATGAATTCTTCTTATGAAAGAATGCAATATAGAATATATGATTCTCTTCAATTTATATGTAACCGTGAAATTAATCTTCGTGATGATGAGATAGCAAGACTTAAAGAAGAACTAACAAAATTAAAATCAGAAATTGAAACTTATGATGAAAATTTACTGATGAAAGAGTTATATACAAAAAGAGCTAAACAATTTAAAAAACAAACTTATAAGTTTAAAAAATAATCATCAAATTCAAGTTTCTCAACTTTCAATAGAACATCAAAACCAACTTCAAAAATTGTCACAATTACAACAAGAACATATTAATCAAAGTTCCAAATCAGAAACATTTTACCGAATCATTTTCAAATTTAATATCCAATTCATCTTCTGAAGAAAATGAACTCCAAAACAAAATTACTGAACTAAAGAGATCCATACAAATTGAGAAATCAAAAATACGTCAATTAACATCAATGGTCAAGCAATCAGTAAACCCTATACAATCAATTCATAACACCTGAACTCCTTATGAGTATTTTCCAAAAGATCAAAAATTATATATTGTTAAATCACTTCAATCTCAAAACAAAGCGTTAAAACGTGAAATATGTCGACTTGACTCAATGATATATGGAAGACATGGAAAATACCAAAAATGGAAAAACATTTAATTGAAATGAAATCATTAAATTAAAACAAAGGAAAGAACACAAGGCATAACAAAGCTCAAGAAAGAAATTGTAATTAAATTATTAAAAGAACAATATAATACATCCGAAAATCCGAAACTTGAATTAGACGAATCATTGATATGCCAATTTTGTAGATCTTTAAGCGATGTCATTCATCTGAAGTACATAAGATTCGAAGATATCTAGAAACTTCTTCATAAGAAATTATATCATTGAACCCTCGTTTGAAAAATGTAATGATTTCTTTTTGTTTACGAAAAGAACATAGGTAAAAAAAATACTAAAAGAAATCCAAAAGCCAAATTTTTGAAATTCACCGTGGAACAATGGTAGTTCGTGAGATCCATTATCTCAAAGTTGGAAGTTCGATTCTTCCCGGTGATACTTTTTTTTCGTAAAAATTAAACGTGCACTTTTTTACAAAAATATTTTAAAAAGAATTTAAAATGATCTTTAAATCAATTTAAATCTATGAAATCAGTGATTGCAACCAAGGTTTTTTTTGTTAAAATTTATTAGAAAATTTACATAAATAATTTAAAATTCAAGATATAAATTTCAAATTAATGCTGACGTATTTATAATTTCATCAACAATTGTCATTCCTTTTTCCTATAAAAATTTTATTTACATTAAGATGGAATTTAATTACAGTTTCATTTCCTGATAAATGATTTTGTTCACAAACAACTATTTATGAGATGACCAAAGCATTATTTAGAACACTGTCAGCTCTATTTTAATAAAGCTAAAAAATTAATGACAAAAAATTCCATAGCATTTGCATATCATCTCTGTAATCATAAATACAAATGAATAGAAGTAAATAAAATCTACAAAATGATTTACTAAACAACATATATCATAGTTATCATGGTTTTAATTCATCACAAATCCATTTAATAAAAAGAAAATATATTGAAATATCAAATTTTTTAACAATTTTCAACTTTTTGTTTCCTTTCTTTCCTTTTATTTTTCTCTTTGCTGCTAACATACCATTTCACAACAAGGAATTTCCCTTCAACAAACTTGCCGTGCATTAATTGCTGCAACTGCGCTTTTGTGGTCCGCCATATTGCAAAGTCCGGCTCCAAACTTCAAGAGGAGGGGAAATTTAACAGTACCAAATTGTGAGAACATATTGCCAAGATCTTCATTTGATACTTGATGGATTCAGCTAAATGGATGAATTTTTAAACGGTCTCTGTGCACTTAGTATAATGTAATGAAAATCATTTAAGAATCCAAATGAACTTTCTGGAAAAAAAAATTAAATTAATAGATTATGCAGCATTTTTCGCTCAATTCAAAGTTTTAAATATTTATTACTAAATCATACCGATGAAAAAACCTGTACAGGTAAGTCCGAATCAAATTTAAAACTTTTGGTATTATATAAAGAATACACAAACATTATCAGATCTAAAGTTACAAGAATGAAATAAATTCTATTATTTTATATTAATGCAAATATGGATTAGATGATAGATAATTTTTATTTATATTTCTTCGCTTGAATCCGATTTTCCTTCGTCTTCCTCCTCATTATTATTATTCTCATTTTCTTCTTCTTCATTTTCGTTATTATTTCCATGTCTTTTCATTAATTCCTCTTTGATTTCGTCGAACTTTTCTCTATTAATTTTTCCCAAAAATGCGAAAATCATTGAGCACAAAAAGAAAATTCCTGGTACAACACCAATCACAACTCGTATAGCCATCAATGCCTTATCCGGTTGTTTTATAACACTTCCATCAGTTGATTCCACATAACCAAATGCGCCTAAAATCGCCGAAACTATTGCCATTACAATTCCGGATGAAATTTTATATAAGCATTGGAATATGCCATATATTACACCTTCTCTTCTTACACCATATTTATATTCATCGATTTCGACTACATCTGGAATCGAAGCATAAGGTATAATTTGTATTGCAGAAAGTCCTAAACCTGCAAGAACTACTAAAATTACAGTGGTTGCTATGTTATTCTTCGGAACAACCATTGCAAAGATTAATATAACAAACATATAAATAGATGCTACTGCATATACACATGTTTTGTTAAATCGCTCACTAATACATACCCAAAACATAGCAGAAAGAATCGCACAGACTAATGGAATGGCAACAAAGACCATGGCCATTATGCCACCTGCAAACCCGAGTGAGTCATTGATGAAGAACATGAACGTCCCCATGATCACATCGAATCCAACCATACTTAGTAAATAATTCAATAGGATATTCCGGAACTCGCGAAGACTAAAAAGTTCTTTGATCGTTAGACAAAAGCTTTTGAAGTTTTCGGGTGCCGTTTCTGTACGTTCTTTAACAACATAACCACATAAAAAAATTACAATACATGCAACAACTGAAAATAACCCACTCGTTAATAAATAGGCTTTAGACTGTGTGCCAAAAACAGGATAAAATAAACTTTCTTTTCCATCAGCTAATAAGGCAAATAATGCAGCGCCACAAATAATTCCAATATTTGCAAGGGCAATTCTAATACCATTAATACTTGTTCGTTCGTCATAATCTTTAGTCATGTTTGCTGTTAATGTGTTGTAAGGAATATAAACAACATTTAATGCTGTATTAAATAACATGTAAAAAATTACGTAATATACAACTCTTGCGCCTTCTGAACCGCCGGGGAAAATCCAAATTAAAATAAATGCAATTCCTACTGGTAAAGCTCCAAATAATAAATAAACTCTTTTTTTTCCCCATCTTGAATGAGTCTTATCAACAATTACACCCATCAAATAATTTGAAATACCATCCCAAACTTTACCAATAATTGTAACAACTGAGGCTAAATAAGACCTTAATCCACCAACATTGATTAAATAATATAAGAAATAAAATGAAATCGCACTTAACAAAATATTAACAGCTAAGTCGCCACATCCATATAAAATTTTTTCTTTTGCTGGTAATTTTTCTCGAACCATGAATTCGACTGAGCGCACATTGGCTTCAAACCACTTTTTGATAATTTATGCACACAAACTTTGAATGCTCATCTGCAATTTTTTCAATGTAACCGCTTCACCGTTAGGTAAACCAGAAGCGATTACATTGAAAAAGATGAGCACTCAAATTTTTAGCAACAACTGGCTGATCAATAAAAAATAACTTTATATCTGATTGAACAAAAAATAATTGAATTATTTCAAATAAAAAACCTCTATATTTTGTAAATTATAATACAGGAAAAACAAATAATATGGAATATGATATGGATGATTTTGATGACAAATATATAAAAATATTTTGGGAATTTCTAGAAATATTAAAAAAAGAATGATTGGGAACTTCATAAGAAATTAATTAAAGGAGGAGTTAATCCAAATGAAATTGAATGATCTAAAATAATTTAAAATGATGAAATCTAAAAACTTCAAGAAATTCATCACAAACGAATTTTGATTTTAATCAAACAATTAAACCATCACTTTATGAAAGATGTGATTTTATTAATAAAAAAAATGTTACATTAATTGATTATGCAGCATTTTTTTCTTCTGTTAAATGTTTTAAATATTTACTTATGAATGGTTCTAAAATAGAAAATGCAGGTAAATATGCAATTGCAGGTGGAAATGAAAAATCATTTATTTATGTTAACAAAATCATTCATCATTTAAAGATGCATATGAAGTTGCAATTGAATATCATCGAAATAATCTTTTCCATTATCTATATGAAAATAAAATTATTGAAATCAATAGTTTAGATGAATTAGAAAAAGTTTGTGTTCATATCATAACTATGAAACTTTATCATTTTTATTAGAAAATGGAATGAAATAAATGATGCAATTATATATGAATGTGCAAAAATTCGAAATATATTTCTACTCAATTATTTACTTATAGGAAAAAAATTCCAAAATTTTTATTACATTATGCAATTGAATCTGGAAACTCTGATCTTGTTAATTTCATTTATTTAAAAACTAATCTAAATGAGAAAGGTGTTAACTTATTTTGTATTCTGTTTATTTTAATTTTATTTTTATTTGACCGGTCGTCAACATCCCTTGTTAAACAATAAACAATTTCAAAATATAACATGATACAAAGCACACTGTTGAACACAAACACGAGGGAACTTATTATTTAAATATGAAACAAAGTAATGTAATTCAATTGAATTCAATCTTTACTGAATTGCCTTTGCAATAGCATCAGCAACGAATTCAATATTTTCACTATTAAGAGCTGGGATTGTGACTCTTCCACTGTTAGGGATGAATACTCCCTCATTTGCTAATTTACCAACCTGTTCTGGTGTAAGGAATGTGAATGCGAACATTCCATGTTGCTCACAGATAAACTTCCAGTCCTTGCCAGTCTTTTCTTCAAGGAGTTGACAAAGTTTTTTCCTGAGTTCAATTACTCTCATTGAAATTTCATGGAGTTCTTCAAGCCATTCCTTATGGAGTTCTGGGTTAGAGAGAACCTCGTGAGCAATATAAGCTCCGTTCTCTGGTGGAACGCTCCATGACATTCTGCCAATACGAGCAAGTTGACCTGAGACTGCTGCTGCTTCTTCTTTGGTGGAGCATACAGCATGGCAACAGCCAATACGTTCACCGTAAAGACCCATGCATTTTGAAAATGAAAATGCAACAAAGAATTGTCTTCCCATTTTGGCATATTCACGAACTATTTGGCAGTCAGTTTCAGCATCGCCGCTTGCAAATCCCATGTAAGCAAAATCGAAGAGGATTATATGATGTTTCTCATTGACAATATCAAAGATTTGATGCCATTCAGATGTTGTAGGATCAGTACCTGTTGGATTGTTGGCAACAACTTGAAGAACAACAAGACAGCCTTCAGGGAACTCACGAAGTGATTGAACAATACCTTCAATATCAAGACGATTGCCCTTAAGCCATGGGAAGAAACCAAGCTCATGTCCGAATTCACCGAAGATTTGCTTGTAGTTTGGCCAGGATGGATTTGCAAGAAGAACTTTAGGAATATTAAGATGCATCTTGCAGAATTTGGAAGTAAGGAAAAGAGCGCCAGTACCTGCACAGCTTTGAACTGATGCAATTTGTGGACCATACTTGGATAAAACTTCTTCTCCCCATAATACCTTTCGAGCTTCTTCAACAAAAGGTGCATAGCCTTTCATTGGAAGATAGTCTTTGCTGTACTTGTGAAGAATTATGTCTTCTGCCTTTGCTACTGCTGGGAATGTATATGGCTTTCCTTCTTCAGTTCTATAGACACCGACTGTAAGAGAGTACTTTCTAGTAAGAGGCGAAGCATTAAACTTCTCACTAACACCAAAAATTGGATCTGGTGGTGGAGCTTGAACACTTCCAAAAACACTCATTAAAATGACATCGTTTCACTTTTTAAAATTTGAAAGCAAAATGATTGAAAACCGTCGGAAATGGACAAACGATGAAAGAACAATGATGGAAAATTCAATGATTTACTTGGTCGAAGCATAGAATTTCTTTCAAATCCCCCACAACAATAAAAAATTTGTAACCTCGAAAAAGTTTTTTTAAAATCGGCATTTTATCCTCTTTTTTCTTTTGTAGAAACGATCTTAAATGATTGTTTTACTATAAAAATAATAATTCCTTTATGTTTTAAAAAAATCATGAGATATGAATTTAGATCTATTTCTTTATTTGAAGTTTGATTTTATCAAACATCTCATGATGTACTTTAAGCACTATAAAAAGCATCAATTTACTCACACAATAAAATTTTTAAAACATTCGAAAATACTTTAAAAAACCGTAAATAGTTCTGAGGAAAAAATGACAATTTACTTTCATTGAATATTTTATGCCACTTAATAAGGTTCTGTGCAAACAAAGTCTGTCAAATGCTTTGACTTACTTTGTTCATTACATTTTAATGGCTGATCCTAAAAAAAAAGAAACTGCACTTATGTTCCAAGCACTGAGAACAAAGTTTAAGGATAACATCAATCCAGAAGAATATCCTGGCACAATGTCTCTCGTGTACGAACTTGATTCTCCAGTATATCTTTTGACAACTGATAACGAACCTTTTGTTGGTGAATTAAATTCATTCGATGCATTTGGTGGCGTTGTACTATCAAAAGTGAAATCAGTTATTGGAAATATGACATATGGAACATGTTATTTTCGTTCCGAACAGATTCTATTTATTGGCCATATTAACAAAGATATGGAAGCAGAGCTGATCCAAAAATATGATACAATGGACATTAGTCCTATTTCTCCACAATAAATTGTCTTTTGTGAATATATATTAATGATCTTTAATATTGCTGGTAATTAAAAATCTCATGAAATTCATTTATATAAATTATACTGTTTTTAATTATTTTAACAAAAAGAAATTTGTAAATTGGTGTACACGCTTTTAATTTATAAGAAATTCTCCAGTTTCATTATAAATTGCACCTAATGAACTAATTACGAATATATGAAATTCGTCATCTATGGAGGAAAAGAGGGGTTTCTTGATTGACTGTCTCATAGATATATCTGATATTCAGAAAATCTTAAAGTTTCTCTACCAAAATTTATTGGTGCATTGCCTGTGCTTTGATCTATACTGCGTTCCATTTGCAGCTCTCGAACTCTTCGAGAAAAAAAAATTTGCGTCGATGAGCAAAAAAATTGGAAGTATGGGGGATTGAACCCCAGGCCTCCACTATGCTAAAGTGGCGCTCTCCCACTGAGCTATACTCCCTTCGATATTTTTTTTATGATAATAAATTTGATATTAATTTTTTCAAATGATTTGATTTAAAAATTTACATTGTATTATTTTTACAAAAAATACCTAAAGAAAATGATTTTTAAATTAAATATAAAAGTAAATTTTTTATATTTGATCCATTTCCAACAAACTTGGAACCAGTGCCGGATCATTTATGTAATTATATACAAAATCATCAGCTTTAAATGGGAATATAAAATCAGATTTCATGCAGCTGTACAAGTTCCATTTTTTCCATTTATTTCTCATAAACACTGCGATTATTATCACTGAATCTTTTTCAGGTGGCGTACAATTGAACAGTTCGAATTGATCTATTTCATCCAAAATTTTTAAAGATAAACCACGCACGCATCCAAGCAAATGTATGGAATTATTACTTATATATGTTTTAGCAAATATTGGGATTACATCAACATTATCTGGTATATTTTCCAAATCGAATGAAATCTTTTGATTACCGAATCCAGAATAACCAGTAAAAACAATTGATTTATTTTGATTTTTCTTATGATCTTGAGAAACGTAATCATTAAAATAAAATTTTCCATCTTCTTGATGATATAATGTACAACACAAAAAAGCCGTGAATTTTTCGTAAAACAACTCCAATTTTTTTCGGTACATCAATATGATGAATTTTACATGCTTTAAATAAAGTAATTGGATTGTTGGCTGAAAGTTCTATTCGTAACGAATGTCGTGTATTAGATGAATAATATGTACAAACTTGATGAAGAAGTTGTTCAATGTTTTGTGATGGTTGAAAATCGATTTATTCAAATTGCCTTATCTTATTTAAATAATGGATACAAAGCGGGAAAATTCGATGTTGATTTGCATCGACATGCATTGTTGAAGTGTTTATGAGTTTATATAGTTCGGGATTTTTAAGTTTCCTACATAAATTATCATCGCGTCTTTCATGTGGCGCTCCAAGAAGATTAAGTGTAACTTCCCCAGTATAATTTTGAGTTGTCGCAACAAAAAATATAATAAAATCATTTGTGTAATTATGTGTTCCGAATTTCTTTGTATCGAGGTAAAAAACATCTGTTAAACCGGTGGGGCCAATATGCATATGTTGTCTGGATTTAGATGACATATAAAATCCTCTGCCTTTTGACAATGAATAACACGTGGTAGAACTTGAAAATTCTAAAGCATATGCATCAAGAAAAATGGAAGGATTGGTTGGATTAGATGGTGAATATGTAATATATGCATATATGTTTCTGTAGTTATTATAATTTAGATCAATAGGGAAGTTTGTGGTTGGAGGACAATATTTGATCGTAATTGTAGGTGGTCCTTTAGTTGCTTTGGAAACTTCTATCGGCAATGTGAAAACCTTATTACAACATTCAGGAGTAATTTTAATCTTGGCATAACCAAGATAATCATCAAATAGTGTATCATGATCATAAAGTTTGAATCCTAAATAACTGGCTAAAACAAAAGGTATTCGAAAGGGATTGGAAAAGTTTGCATCCCAAACTGGATCTAAGGTTTTTTTTATAATTTGAGTTTTGCCCAAATTTGTCATGCGACCTAAGATGAAGGTCCATGTTTCATCAAACCATACCTCTGCATATGGATCAGAGAATCCATTTCGATCAGCACTTGGAAGATTGCATGCAGAAGAAACATAAACTTCAATCATTTGACACTACTCAAAATTTACCATTGAATTCAAAATTTGAAAGATTTTCCCCACTTTTATTTCATTTTTGAATATTCATGTCATAAACTCATTTTTGTGCAAAAATGGAAATTGAGTAAAAAGGGGTAAATTCCGAATAAGGATAGGTCGAACAGAACATTATTATCTCCAAGTAAAGGCAAAATAAACCTTAATTTATCTATATTAATATTTTTAATGAATTGAATCAATAAATTTAAAAAAATTGGAAGTATGGGGGATTGAACCCCAGGCCTCCACTATGCTAAAGTGGCGCTCTCCCACTGAGCTATACTCCCTATCGATAAAAAATTTTCTTTTTTATATTTATACATCAAATAAAAAATGTTAAATCTAGATTAAATTAAAAAGACAAAAATGCAATTATAAACTCATAAATATTTTTGGAAAACAACAATTAAATAACATCTATCGTTTATATAAACACAAAAATCAAAGTCAATTCTATTTTTTGGTTAAACCAAAATTGTTCTTGCAAGCATAATAACCTTATTCCTTAAGAAGAGATAAGGGCACACTTATTGTTATCATTGCATCCACATTTGATAATATGACAATAAGAGCCTTTTGGTCCTTTGAAGGAAATATGAAAATATTGTTATACTTCATGTTTTGATCTGGCCTTTGTTTGAGAGAAACAACGAGTTGCTTCATGTTATAGGTGTTAACAAAAACGAGTTTAGCACCTTTGCATAATCCGCAGAAATATCCTTTTTGAAAATCATAGATTGAACACCCTTTAACACCAAAAGAAATTCCTCCGATGACGTGGAATCCAAAATTATTTCTAATTTTTTTAACGATTAAAACTTTTTCATCATCAACCAAAAATGAATAAATGTTCTGATTGCTGTCGAAATCGTTTACAGACTCATATTGGTTAAAAAAGAGATTTCCTTTGGAAAGAAGTAAGAATCCATCGTGGTACTGCTGGATTTTCGATACACTTATTTGTGCTTTTGAGATTATTTCTGGATTTAAACCTAGCCTGCAATGGATAATTTGGGATTTTGTTATTACGGAAAATTCTCCAGGTATTGAAGAGCCAATTATATCAACAACGTTAGAAATACCTGATATTTTGAAAATTTGAACAACAAATCCTAGAGAAAGGGAGATCAGTGTGAAGGCCCCACTTTCATCAAGAACAAGTAAATGTTCTTCGACAATATCTGAATTCTCAAATGAATTCTCAACGTTATCTGAATCATACATTGGCGAAAGAAAAACAAAACAAACGTTTTGTATTGTATAGCTGCATGCAAATTTATGGTAAAAGATTCCAGAAAATGGCCGATTTGAAGAAAAAGGAGAACTGCAAAAAACCAGATTATCCTTGGCGAATACAATTTCCTTACCAATCCGCTTGACAAGTGAAGCCCTACCTTGGAATTCCACGCAGTCTGTCAAGCATGGCTTCATCTGATTGCAAGAAACTTTCAATTGAAAATTCAATCGAAATTTCAGTTATAAATTTTGCCAATTTTATTGGGATTTGGCAAAACTTAAAACGAATGTGTTGGAAAATATAAGGAAAACTATTATGATATTTTTTTCGAAATAGACTTTGAAGTATGAGGATATTTTAGGCCAAGAAATTAAGGAAGTTTTTGTTTTTATGAAATCAGGTCAATGATTAATACAAAAAATTATTATTGGATAAATTGATTTGTTTTTGACATAAATTTGTCCTGCAAAAGAAAAGTAGTTGTATTTTTGTAACTTTCTTTTTTTGGGTTAAATGCATTGATTTTTTTAGAGAATATATAACATCATTTATGAATGTTTTCAAAAATAAATTGGAACGAAGGACAATTTTATGTCATAAATGCTCATTGTAACAATGAGCACCTTTCTGGTTCGAAAAATTACGAGAAAATAAATCAGGAAACTTTCAAAAAACGATCACATTTGACCGCATATTTGGACAGACGGTTTTCATTTCAAAGCAAATTTTGTCAAACATGTTTTCAGTAGTTTACTTTGAAATGGGAAGCTATGGCATTTTTCCAAAGAACCATTTTACTGTACTCAATGATCATTACTTATAATAAATTATAATATATGTAACATATACTTGAATTTTTCAAAAAAATTTCGGAAGAATTTTTCTAATTTATCTTATCCAAATTGATCAAAAACATTTAATTTTAATATAAAAATTAGTATGTTGGCAATATTGTATATAAAATCATAAGGTGTGTCCAATGAAAAAAGTTAAAATATATAATAGTGATATGAAATGTTGATTTATTCGATGGGGTTCCAAATTCAATTATTCATCTTTTACAACTGACCACTTCGGGAACCAAAAAACTGGTGTAATTTCATCCTCAAGAAATGAGCAAAAAATAACTGTTTGGGTTTGATCACCAGGTGGACGGAAGAAATGAAAGTCACGGAATTTAGCTGAAACCCATCTCACGAGATGAGAAAATGATAAGACAAATGGATTTGATTGTTCGATTGTGTTTAATTGGTGCTGTTGTTTAATTAATTGAACATAATCTTTTGCCCATAAGATAAGCTTATCTTTTGTCCAATTAATTTCCTCTAAGCCAAAGTCACGAACAAGATTGATTACGACTTCTACTGAATTTGGATTTTCAGGTGGCAATTCTTCATTGAATATTGCTTTGAACTTCCCTCTTACAACATATACACCTTTCTCTTGGTCTTCCTGAAAGGGATAGCGTTCATCAAGGAAAACATGATTTGTAAAGATATCCTTATATTTTACTTTTCCTTCAGACATTTTTTAAAATTGACTATGTTTGTTCAAACATCCAAAAAATCGAATTTCAAGATACTTGGAAACAATCTCATTTTAAATTTTCGGGCATACTGTGTGAAGGCCCAAAAAAATAATAAATTTCCAGTAAATTTTTAATACAAAATGTTGTATTCCTATTTTGTAAAATTACAATTATTTGCTTAATATAAAAAAAAATCTATAGATTTAACAACTTTCTTTTTAGAAATTATAAGCAAAGAATATATATTATAAGCAGGAAGCAGAAAGAATGTTCAACAAAAAAATTGTCAACGGTTATTGTATTCAATTTTCGGCCATTTCCTATCTAATTCGTTGGGTTTAGTTCGTACAAAAACTTCACAAAAGTTAGGGACACTTGATCAGATCTGTAATCCTTGTGCTAAATTATTCATAAGGGAAAGAGATGACCAAAATTTTAATGTAATTAATTATGATTAAATGTTGAGAATTTTTAAAAAAAAAAACATATGTTTTTAAGCAAGAAAGTGTGAAGATATTTGTAGTGTCTTCGATTGAGATGGATATTAGAGTAAAAATGAGAATGAGAATCAATCAAATGTATATTTTTGATTAGTACTAACAAAAATTTCCTAACACCAAGTTCGTGTATCTTGTGGACAATATCACCCGAATCATTTGAGGCGAGGAATTTTCTTGAATGGATATATAAAAGACGTTTAAAAGAACGTTATAAATGCGAAGGTCTTCTCGCATCCAAAGCAGCAGAACCAAAGCGAATTCACCCCAACCATTGACACTTGAAGAAAAAAGAAAACTTTTGAGAGAAACAAGAGTTTCTGACTCTGTTATTGAGCAACAATTATTAAATATTGATCAAGACATTGGAACAATTTCTGTTGAAACATCTCAAAAACAAAAAAACACAGATATGTTAATTGATGAAATTCAAAATGATTTAGCACAGAGTGAGGAAGTTGTATCGAAAATAACATCTTATCATTTTTCAACTCAACATGAATACGAACAGAAACTGAACAGCCTAAAAGATAGAATAGCAGGGCTTGAAAGCCAGCTTCGTGATGCAGAAGCTGAATTAGCAAATCTTAAATCAGAAAAGAAAAGAGTTATGGCAGAAAAAGATTCTATCATTGAGAATCAAAAAAGAGAAATGAAAGAAATGGCATATCAGTTTAGTGATATGCTTATGAAAACATTAATCACAATTACAGAAGATTTTGAAACACAAATTGATTTAGATCAAGATGAGATCTCATCTTTGCCACATAAAGAGCGTCTAAAAGAATTCAATCTTGATCGAATTCGTATTTAATTAAATGTTTTCAATCTCTAATTTTTTTTTTATTTCTAATCATTTACTATTAGCTGTAGGTAAGATGTGAACAAAACATAATTAGTTAATTAAATTTTAAATTGGAGATATTTTTAAATTAATTGTCCATACAATTTAGCCATATAATGAGGTGTCTTTGATCGATTAAGTCAAATTTTCATATGATTTTCTTCCATATATCCTCCCATTTGTTTATGATAATAAATAATTTATCAGAAATTAATCATAAAATTGGACATCAATTTTGTTGTTATGCTCTTTCCGGGAAGATTACATAAAAACACATTCATTTAAAATTAATTTTTTTAATGTATACATTCATTTTAATAATTATTATCATATTCTAGCTGATGGTGCACATCTAATATTTTCTTTAAATAATTATAGATGACTTGAAAATTGCAAAATAATGATTTTTATTGGGTTGTATTCACATAAAGATTCGAATTCACAATATGCCCCCTCAAAAAATAAAATAATTACTATCAAATTGATTGTGTTATGTTTATGACACTTGACAAAACCGCCTTTTTACGGTCAATTGCGATCAAAAATAATTCAATCAATGCCTCTTTCACAGTTTCGGTTATTTTGAATTCAGGTTTTTCAATGATGCGGTATGGTTCCCCAATTTTAACGTACGTGAGAAAATGGAAAAAGAAGGAAAAAAGCATGAAAAAATGAAAACTCCAGGAATTACGAAGCAGCTAAATAAATACCATAAAAACATACAAAAGAGGGTATCAACAAGAGATATAAATGAAATTTCAGAATATCTTTTCCCAATTGTTCCTGTAATGGCTGAATTAATAGCAAAGCATATCGAAAGTGGTCAATCTGACTCAAAGTTCCAAAAGGCTATGACTTCAAATTTAACTTTAATCATTCAAATTCTAAAGTCAAAACAATTTTCACAAACAATAAATTCTTGTGAATACATTCTATTTATCACAGGACTTGCTAAAATTATGAGTGTTGTTTCAAAACTAAATGATCAAAAATTTGAAAAGAAGATGTGGATCAAAACTGTTGAAATAGTTTCTCACTTAACAAACATACCAACTATTGACTTTTGGGAAGAACCCATACATAAAGTCTTTTTAATGAATCGAAGAAAAGGGCCAATTTCATCAGATTCCATTTCCATTTTCACCAAAAAAGTACGTTATCTACGTGACTATATACTCCAATCACAGACGGAAGAATATATATTCATTTGGTGGCCATTAATTTCCAAAGTTATTCTTCCAATTTTTATTCAGATCAATCCATTTGAAAGTTATTGTGTATTTTCACAATGTCCCAGTTCTGTTTTCCTTGACATTTCAAAGATTACTCAACATCCAAGCTTTCGTGAATATTTTAAGATCAATAGCAAGACATCATTTGAAGTCATATCACTTGTCAAACTTTTATTTATCTCATATACGGACTTTCCAGATAATGTTGATATTAATACAGTCCAATGGATATTTGATGAACTTTGTTCCAAGACGTCTGAAATTGATTCTTTTTTTGAAACAATTGGGAAAAGTTATGTTGAAAACTTTTTATTAATATTTAAATTTTTAGCTATTTCATCAATCCGAAGAGAAGAACCAACAACTCATTTTCTAACATTATTTAATTTATGTACATATATATTACCGAAATATCCGGAACATATCAAAAAAGTATTAATGATAATTGATAATGAAACATGGAAATTTTCTAAGATTTTATCGACATATTTTTATTTACATTTTACATTTTACTTTCAAATTACTGATTCTGGTGTTTGGGATTATTTAA
The DNA here is from genome assembly GCF_020186115.1 of Histomonas meleagridis. Lineage (NCBI taxonomy): Eukaryota > Parabasalia > Tritrichomonadida > Dientamoebidae > Histomonas > Histomonas meleagridis. Next base: position 201,834 of record NW_027150781.1, read on the forward strand.
AAACAAAAGTAACAAATTCAAACAATCTTTATTCAGTTTATTTCGGATTTATATCAATCGTTTCTATTTTGTTTTATCCTATTTTATATAAAATTTCAAATGAATCCATAAGTAATTATTTAAATCAATTATTCGATAAAAATCAACGAATTCAAGACGAAGATAATAATAATAATAACGTCGATCAAATTCATTTTGATCAAGTTGATTTATTATTTAATCATCCATATGAATTTGAAAACATTTTAACAGAAAAGAGAAAATGGAAAGTTAACATTATAAATAGTAAAAATTATTCATTACCAAATTTAACGTTAAGTCGGAATGATTGGAAATATAAAAAAGCTTTAGAATATACAAATTGTTTATTAAGACTTTGTCCGAATGAAGAAGAAATTTATAACGTTTATGGTATATTTATCGAGAATTTTGTTTTAATTAATGAAATTATTCCGCCACGATTTTTATTTAATGCAACAAAAATTGTACAAAATTTGTTTTATGATTTAGTAATTTTTTCTTTAAACAAAAAACCTAATTTAGAAATTGCTAAATTTTTGAATTTTTTACTTTATAACGTTGCAGCAATTGACTTCGAAAATGATTTTGTCGAAAAATATATCGAAATGTTAGTGAAATTATTATGTGATATAACAAAAGAAAATATCATCGAAATGTTTCCAATATATTTGGCAGCATTGTTTAAACTCTCCCCAACTTCTCATATAATAATTCCATTTTTTTCAACGCAAATTAAAGAATTATCACCAATATCATTCGATGATAAACAATTTTGGATGTTTATATTAACTTCTTTTAGTATATGTACATCGAATCAACAAATTAATTTGAAATCCGATTTTATAAATAAATTATATTTTTGGGATAATAACAAAAGTTTAATTTCATGTACTAAAAGTTTTATTGAATCAAAAGATTCATCGAAAGTTATACCTATTTTACAAGAAATCATTAAAAACGATTTCGAAAATGTAACTTTTAATATGTTTATCTCAATTTTATTAATTGTTTTATATAATTCAAATAAATCGATTGATTTAATTTGGTTGAAAATCATTTTCCAAAATATTATTAATTCAAAAGATTTAATTAAAAATTATATAAGAGCTTTTCAAACATTTCCTGAGATTTTTTCTTTAATTCATGAGAAAATTGATGGTTTTCTCGATTTGCTTTTAGAAAATTTTGAGAATTTCATTGATTTCGATGATTTAAATTCGTTTTGGATCATTTTCTTTTCATATTTTGATATGTATAGAAATATTCCCGAATTTCTTCCAGAGTTATTTGAAACCCTGAAACGAATTTCGAAGAAAATTCCAACAAATTTCCAAAAACAATATTCCCAAATCATTAATTCATTACCATTTTCATTTTATGAAGAATGTACATTTAATACCAAAGTTAAAGATTCGACTGTTTTTCTTTTATTAAGACAAAATCATGCGATATTCACATTTAATAATATTAATGATCGAACATTTTCATTAAATTCTCGTGTCCCGAATTCATTATTTAAATGTAATGTTACATTTCTTAAGACGAATACTAAAAATTATATTTTAAGTGATAAACCAAAACTTCCATATGTAGAATATAAAAATAAAAACGAAGAAGAAAAATTTGATTTTTATTTTGAAGAAGAACTTAAAAATGTTTTCCCCGAAGTTATTAATGAAGATGAATTATTCTTTAGTGATCTTATCGAATTAACAGTTCCGGAACCAATTAATGAAGTAACAATTGATATAAATAATAATGAAAATGAAAACGAAAATGAAAACTATCGAAATTCAAGTGATCAAAATTTATTTAATATTCGAACATTACAAAAAGATCCGAAATTTTTTGATTTTACTTTACTTTTTTATAACATGAATGATATTCTTAAATGTTATGAATCAGAAGCACATATAAATCGAAAAATTTCACAAGTATTAACTTATCGACCATTCGAATGTCTCAAAATTGGAATTGTTTATGTTAAAAAAGGACAATTTGATCAAAATGAAATCCTTTCAAACACGACAAAAGATACAACGCAATTATACAATGATTTTCTTTTAAGTTTAGGCAAACTAATTGAACTTAATAAACATGAAAAATATGATGGAATACTTGACACTAAAAATTGTTCGACAGGTAAATATTCATTGTTTTATAAGAACAATCGAATGGAAGTAATGTTCCATGTTTCGACTTTAATGCCGAATAAAGAAAATGATGAACAAAGAATTGTTAAGAAAAGACATATCGGTAATGATAACGTTACTATAGTATGGTGTGAAAACCCTTATGGTTATGACCCTAAAACAATTTCTTCGCATTTTAATGACGCACATATTGTTGTGTATCCTTATGATGATAAAACTTTTGGTGTGTTGACTTATAAGAAAAATAAAAATTGGAATATTTTCCCATTGCCAAAATGTTCGATTTTGACCGCTGGTCCAATTGGCGCTTTGGTAAGATGGACTGCTATTATAGCTGATAGATTAATAAGAGAAGAAAATGAAGTTCCGTTAAATGGTTATAATTTACTATATGAACAAATATAATAAATGTTTTATTATTTTTATTTTTGGTTTTCATATAAACTAAATGATCATCGTGTTTTTTGTATTATTTTTATTGGTATTGAGAACCAATAATTAATTTGTGGTCATTTTATTTGATATGTGTCTAATCTAGTGATCAACAGAAGATAAAATTTTTTTTCGAAAAAAAAAAACGCATTTTAATAACTTTTACTAAGTTGTTTTAGACATATGTCTAAGAGAAATAAATATCTTTTGCATTAGCATCAATTCCTTCTAAGTAACTGAGCTATTTCTGTATGACCTTTTGAAGATGCATAAATAAGTGCTGTATTAAATAATTTAAATAATTTTCAAATATAATTTTGAAATAATAAATTATTATAATAAATACAAAATAAAACAAATAAATATCTTTAGCATTAATATCAATTCCTTCTTGTTCAAGAAGTAATTTGACAATTTCTATATGACCATTTGATGATGCCAAAATAAGTGCTGTATTAAATAATTTAAATAATTTCCAAATATTATTTTGAAATATAAAATTATTAAAATAAATTTTAATTAAAACAAATAAATATCTTTAGCATTAATATCAATTCCTTCTTGTTCAAGAAGTAATTTAACTATTTCTATTCGGCCATTTGAAGATGCTAAAATTATTAATGTTTTAAATAATTTCCAAATATTATTATAAAATTATTAAAATAAATTTCAAATAAAACAAATAAATATCTTTTATATTAATAACAATTCCTTTTTGTCCAAGTAAAAAGTTAAATATATTAACTTTTATAAAATAATCAATTGATTTGTTAAAAACGATTCAACAAACTTCATAATAGTTATCGAAATTATTGTCATAAAGATATTTAAAGATATCATTTCGATGGAATTCAATTGCTGTCTCATATGCATCTTCAAATGATGAATGGTTTTGTTCACATAAATGAATAATTTCTTCATTTCCACCTGCAATTGCATATTTACCTGCATTATATACTTTTGCATTATTCATAAGTAAATATTTAAAACATTTAATTGATCCAAAAAATGTTGCATAATCATTTAACGTGACATTTTCTTTATTAATAAATGAGCATCTTTCATTAAGTGATGGTTCAATTTCTTGATTATAATCAAAATTACTTTGTGATGACATTTCTTGAAGTTTTTCGATTTCATCATTTCGCATTATTTGTGCAATCTCATTAGGATTAACTCCTTCTTTAATTAATTTTTTATGAAGTTCCCAATCATTTTGTGAAAGCTACGAAGATATTTATAAGATTTGTACAGTAGTATTTTTTTAATAAGTCATTTGGAAAATGATGTGCATAATAAAATTGATCCACTTTTTGATAAAAAAGTGCGTTGCGAACTTGATGACCTTCTTTTCAACCCGATTCGATCGTCTTTACGGTTTATTAGAAAAATTAACTCAGTAAAACGGCCGTTAAAATTGGTAGTTATTTTATTCCAAATGGGGAACGAAAATAGCAAGCATTCAAGCGAAGATTCAACTTCTATGAAAACACCAGCTGAAATACAAGCATGTTTCCGAAATATACAAACATTTGAAAAAATAATTTTTGATTTAAAAAAGGACAATATATCAACATCAGTAAATACGATCATGAGTTTACATGACTTTAGTTATCCACATACTTTTAATATACTCTTAAGTCAATTAATTTATTCTTCATATATTAGCCGAAAGGACGTTTCTTTTGAAGTTTATTTTCAATTCATCTATGAAATCACACAAAGAGAAGAAGCGATTCAAAATTATTGCCGCCTTATTGATGTATTCACACAATTCATTATTAATGTTAATACCACAGAGTCATATCCTATTATTAACATGTTAATTGAGCAAAATTATTTAACACCAAAAACATTTACAAAAAGATCTCTTTACTTTGCACATTATTTAGGAGATAATTTTTCTATGTTCATTAAAGAATCAAATTTACCATACTGTGTATATATGAACCAACATCTTAAAGAAATATCAAATAATGATTGGGAACTTCATAAGAAATATATTAAAAAAGGATGTAATCAAAGTAAAATCACAAAAATAATTCGAAAAGATAAAGTTGAAAAACTTCAAGAAATTGCATCTATCGAAAACTTTGATCCCAAACAAAAAATCATTCCATCATTATATGAATACCATTCTTTTGTTAATAAAGAGAATGTTACATTAATTGATTATGCTGCATTTTTCGGATCTGTAAAATGTTTTAAGTTTTTACTTTCTTATGATATTCCTATATATAGTGCATTTGTATTTGCACTTGCTGGTGGTAGTGATGAAATAATACATATGTGTGAACAATATAATGCTTCATTTGAAGGCACATTAGAAATAATAATACAATTCCATCGAAATGCTTTGTTTCATTATCTATTTGATAATAAACTTGTTCGATTTAATAATTTGGAAAATTTGGGTAAAAAATGTGTTATGTTTAATAACTATGAAATATTTACATTGTTACTTCAAAATGGTATGAAAATTAATGATGATATTATAAATGAATTTGCGAAAAATGGAAATTTATATATTATTAAAGATTTAATTCCAAGTTAACTAGGAAATGTTGAACTTGCAAATTATATAAAACAACAAACGAAAATTAATATTAATGAGAAAATAATATTTTTGTTTTGTTTAATGTTTCATTTTAAGTTTTGGAGTTAATTCAATTTTTTTAAAACTGCACTTATTTGGGCAGCTAAAAGTGGAAACTTAGGATTAGTTAAATTCCTTCTTGAACAAAATGGAATTGATGTTAACCTTAGAAACATTTATTTGTTTTATTTTTTATTTATTATAATATTTTAATATTTCATAATAACATTTGAAAATTATTTAAATTATTTCCATCTGCACTTATGTGTGCTTCTAAATCAGGTTCTACAGAAATTGTTAAATTACTTCTTTCGCATTATGAAATCGATGTTAATTGTAATGTTGTTTATATTTTTTATTTAATATTTCAAGATAATATTTGGAAATTTTTAAAATTATTTGAAACAGCTCTTATATTGGCAGTTAAAAATGGTCACAAAGAAATTGTTAAATTACTTGTTGAACATGATGGAATTAATATTAATTATGGTGATATTTCTTTATTTTATTTTATGTTTAATTTAATAATTTGATATTTCATAATAAAATAAAATATTTACATAAAATATTTAAAACTGCACTTATTTGGGCAATTGAAAAAGGTTATGTAGAAATAGTTAAATTACTTCTTTCACAATATCAAATCGATGTTAATGTTAGGAATATTTATTTGTTTTATTTAAAATTTATTAGTTTTATTTAAAATTTGTTTTAATAATTCCAAATTTCATAATAATATTTGGAAATTATTTATATTATTTTATACACCACTTATATTAGCATCTGAAAAAGGTAATAGTGAAATTGTTCAAATGCTTCTTGAGCATGAAGGAATTGATGTTAATTCTAAAAATATTTAAAATTTTTATTAAATGATAATTTTAATTTCTTGACATTCCAAAACAATTATTGGAAATTAGTTAAATTGTTTGAAACAGCACTTATGAAAGCAACGGCAGTCGGTATCGATGCATATATAACAAATTTACTTCTTGAGCATAAAGGAATTGATGTTAATGCTGTTGATGTTTATATTTTTAATTTAAAAATTATTTTATTATTTTAATATTTCAAAATAATTTTTGGAATATATTTATATTATACAAAACTGCACTTACAAAAGCGCATTTAGTTCACCGTAAAGAAATTATTCAATTTCTTCTCGAGTCTGGTGCAACTGATCCACAAGAAGAGAAAAAATATTTATTCATTTCATTTAGAATTTTATTTATATTTTTCGAAAAATATAAATGCATCTAAAAATAAATAAAAAAACGCATTGAACATAATAAAATTTTTTTTAATTATAATAAATTGCAACATGGGATAAAAGCAGAAATTGTTGCAATTGCTACAAAAACTAATACCACCACTACTATGCCAGCTATTTCTCCAGTTGTTAACCCTCCATCATCATTTTCTATGTTATAATCTTTAAATTCATCAACTAAAGCCTCGGGGGCCGTTAATTCTATATCGTCGATAAACCATTCAACTTTTTCTTTAGCGTTTGAATTGAAGACGATGGACTCCACTTTTGACCATTCTTTATTTGTTATATTAAAATTATTAATTGAACCAGATTTTGATCCTTGTGTTGCTTTAATAGCGAACGACATATTTAACAAGCTTCCTATCCAAGTAGTCATTTCGATTTTGACCCATTGATTCTTATCCAAATCTGTCAAAATCCTTTTACCATTAGTTGAATATACTTCGCTCTCAGTAACATAAACAATTGGACCTGCTTTGTTATTCGTCCTCATGTCAGCACTCATTGAAGCTCCAGTTCCCATTTTTAGCCAAAAGCTTAATTTGATTTCGCCTTCATAATACTTCGGACTGATAATGAAATAAGGTATGTAACTTGCTTGGTTATTATTCGCGTCGACGATTTTTAATGAATATTTTCCCGAATGCGCAGCTTCATTACTTAATGCAATTGAACCTGATCCAACATTCTTAGAGAACGACTTAAGAAATTCCGTTTCCCCATTTTCCATGTTCTCGTGATAATTTAATTGGTTATAAGGTAACACAGTAATAAATTCATGATATTGATAATCTTTCGCTTTGTTCTTCCATGAGTCTGTTCCTTGAACTCCAATTAGACTAAGATCAAATGGCTTGAAATTGATTTTGGTTAACGATTCATTTGATTTAAAGCGGAAATCGCGTCGTTCAACACTTTCAAATAATGGATCAATTTCAAATGAATTTTGATCTTGTCCTTTACTTTGACGTGTTGCTAATGAATCGCCATTAAATGATACATTAACGTTATCGATTCTCCAATAGATGTTATTATCGAAATCAAATTTAGTGGAGTAATCGATTGTGGATGATAATAAATCACCAGAATCATAAACAACAATGTTATTTTTAAATGTCATTATTTTCGGTTTTTCGATTTGTCGTGTTAATGCAATTTGTCGCTTCGAGGCCATAGCAAAAATATTGTTTTGAATAACAAAGCTATGGCCGTAATGTAAATGAAATGAGCCGTCTAATACATCATGTACAATGTTATCTTCGATTAGGGCACCCCATGCGCCTTCGTCTGGATAAATGCCTTGCGCGCCATAAGAAGATGCGCCAATGTCATGCACCCAATTGTTGCGGATGATTGTTCCGGTGGACATTCCACCCCAATAAATACAACCCATGTCACTCATTATATTATAACCTAAATGATGAACATGATTTTTTTCAACTAAAAAATTGATCGGCTCAACTTGACAATCAATGCCATTACAAACTCCAAAGCCTATGCCTGTGTATAAAAAATCAGATATGTCATTATTAAGTATCTTAATGTTATCAAAACTTCCTTGGCCCCAACAACTTAAGCCATTACCTTTGTGGTTTACTCGACCACCACCTCTAATGATATTATTTTGAACAGTGACATTAAATCCATTAAATGAAATTCCAGTTTGGCCTAAATCATAAATATAATTATCGCTTATAACGCTATCATCGGATCTAAAGTTAATAGCGCTCATACCAAAATGTTCAAATGAACAACCTGTAATAATTATATTTTTGGAATTGTATATAGTACAGCCGAAATATGAGCTTCCGGGAGCTTCCTCATCATTTACTGGCTTTGCTGCATAGGCAAATCGGATATTTTCGATCTTAACATTATTGACTTGATTTATTGATAAAAGTGAACTCGTCGTGGAATAGATTACATTGGAGCTCTCGAAAATTTCTGTGGGAAGAGGATAGTATGAAAGGACTCCTGATCGAGAAAGGAACCATTCACCAGGATTATCAAGTCCTGTTCTTAAGTTTTGTAAATAATACATATCATTTGTTTGCATTTCGCATGAAGGAGTTGCAACTCCATATGTGATTATTTGGCGTTTTGAGAGATCATATTCTGATATTCGTTCAATATTTTGACACCACTTTCGTGTGTCAACTATAATTACATCTAACATTTCTTCGTGGCTAAGATCATGAAGATATTTGACGCCTGCTTCTGATATAGTAAATACATGTTTTTTTGTATTTTCATCGCTAGTATTATATTGTGCGAAGCCAAGAGTACGAGCAAACTTCCATTCATCAGGAGAACGTGCAAGAACTGCACGCTTACCATTTACCCATAAAGTATCAAATCGCCAATTTTCAACAGAGGTATTGAGTTGAGTACGCCATATTTCACCTTCCTTTGTCCACTGTGTGGTAACTTTTGTTCCTCCTGTAATTGTAACTTGACCATCTCCAATAACATTAATTATTTTATTACGACATCCATTCCAGTAACTCATTGTAATTTGATCATTGTATTCACCAGCTTTATAAATAATTGTTGCTGTGGTATTTTCAGGTTGAGATTTGATAGCTTTAAGTGATGATGACCAGCAATCAAATGGTTTGTCAACAGTTCCGTCTCCTTCAGGTGAGCCGTTTTTGGCAATATAATATGTGTATTCGGTTGAAAAAGAATTTCGAAGTAAAAGAGTTACGAGAAACACCACTTGACAATTGACAAGCAGTTTTCAAAACTTATAAAAGTTTACAGTGAAAACTGGCGTTTCAAAAAGTTGTTTATTTTTTTGTTGGTTCATTTAAAGTCAATTCTGAAAATATTATGCAAAATAATTTTACAGAGGTTAATTTAAATTAAAAAAATGTTTTATTTAAATAGTGAATTTATATTTAAATAATTTTTATTTGAACTCAGTAAAGCTAAATACAAAAAATTACTTGTCAGTAGATATCCATTTTAAAATACATTTTATTTCACAAAATCACAAATCGTAACAATTTCATTGTGCAGCAAACATTAGTCATAAGCTTATTTATCACTAGTGAAATTGAACTTGATTACCAACGATAAAAAAAATTTGATGGAATTTAATTGATACTTCAAAAAAAAAAAGCTAAAAAAGCTAAAAAAGCTAAAAAAGCTCAAGAATAATTTAATAATTTATTACTAATAACTCAAGATGTAATTTTAAAGACTTGATAAAAATTTGCATTTTTAATGCAAAATGTAGCAAATACTGGATTTTATCTCCAAATCACATATAAAAAACATGTACAAAATTATAAATTTTATAATCGCAAACATATTATATTATTCAGATCGATGCAAAAAAGGATGATGTTTGCTTATTTGAAAAGTGACATAGAAGTAAAATTGACACTTTTTAAACGGTTATGGCCTTTCTTTTGGAATGTCTGCACCAAACAAGACACTTCTTCAACCAGGTCGTTTTGTCATCCTTCTCAATGGCCGCCATGCAGGAAAGAAGGCAATAGTTTTACAAGCATATCCAGAACCAACTGAAGCACGTAAATATCCACACGCAGTTGTTTTAGGAATCCAAAAATCACCAAAGAAGCTTACAAAGGATATGCCACAAAAGACCCTTGTCAAGCGTACTCAAATCAAAGTTTTTGTCAAGACTGTTAACTTCAACCATCTTCTTCTTACACGTCATATGATGAAAGATGAAGACTTCTGGAACAAGGTCAAACCAGACCAAGTCATCAAGTCTATGGAAGACACTGAACAAAAGAAGGCTGAACTTCAAGCAATCACAAAAGTTCTTCGCCAGAAGTATCTCAATGGCAAGATGCCATGGTTGTTCAAGCCACTCAAATTTTAAATAAACAATTTAATTTATAATAAGAAATCATGTTGGTATATTAAACTAATTACAATTTAATGAATTCGATAGAAAAATGTGTTTTCATCACATTTGAATCTTCTCTCATATGAAATTTGTTTTGTGATTTAACTTCAAGATGAAATTAATTTTTCAATCCTTAATGTTGTTGTAAATTACCCTGGTGTCGCTCCAATTCGCCGTATTCAAATTTTTGCCACTGGAATTTGAGAATAAAACCGTTTTCAGTCAGACACAAGGGATTCCATTTCCATGATGCTCATGATATACAAGAGCTTTGGTCAATGCAAATGAAATACTTCCAACTCTAGTTCTCTCTACATGAATCTTATTTCTTTATCTTATAATTTTAATAATCAATTTGAAATTTCTCTACATATAATCAAATTAAACTAAAAAAGTAGCATCATTTAGAATACTCATTACAAGTAAAGTACAAAAAGATATCGAAACAAACTAATTTAATTATTCATATAAATAAATATTGTGATTATTCCGGAATTTTTTTACCGAATAAACTCAAAAACATTAAATTAATAGGTTATTAGGATTACTGATTTAAGCGTTAGCAATACATTGCAATTCTCAATATAAAAAATTGAATATTTGAACAAAAATTTTTAAATATGTTAATTGTTATTAGGTCATATATTTAGCTCTATTCACGTCTAAACATTTGAAATTTCATGCAATTAAAAAAATCAATGAAATAATTATTTATTCATAAATTTCCCATGATTCAGTAATTGTGTTCTCACTTAGATGTTCCCAAGCAACTAGTAAATATTGAATTGCTGTTTCTTCGTTGGATTTAGTATTGGGATCATTTTGATATGATTTTTTGAACAATCTTCTTGCTGTGGCCTTTAGGCTCCCAAACACCAATCGATCCAATGGCTGTAACTCATCTGTTAAGCCTGCAGGGATGAATAATAATTCAATATTCAAATTATCAGCACACTCATGGATCTTTTGAGTTTGATGAGCCTTAAATTGATCAACAATCAAATATATCTTTTTGTCGTCATTAAAATTGTTTCGGAGAAACTTTAAATATTGCTCAAATGTTGATTCTGTTGTCCAACCATTGCTTGATTAAGTGGAATTGTAATATGAAATATCTCCTTAATTTTTTTCACTTCGCTCAGTTGTACCCTTAGCAATAATGATAAGAGGTAGCTTTTTTCCATCAGCTTTTATACTTGCCATTACACTGATACTTTGTTTGGAATTAGCATTGACATAGGCTTTAACATTGTTAGATCCTGTTTCAGACCAAGTCAAAATTCCTACAGGAATACTATTCCAACATGTTTCATCAGAATTAATAACTCTAGATCTATCAATTGTTGATAAAAGTTTCTGAATTTTTTGGATGAATTCATTTTTTTCTTCATCAGATATTGTTGGTCTTCTTTTCGCGTGAGGTTTCCTCGATGAAATTATATTTCGTTTCTTGAAGTCATTGATAAATCCTCTGCTAATTGGAAAATCTTTTTTGATCATTTCTTCATTAGTATATTTTTCGAGATAGGCTTGGTATGCAATGTCAATAAAATCTTCGTCATTTAAATATATACCTTGAGATAAGAAATTAGCAACGATATAATCTTTAATTGCAGTTTCTTCTTCATTGGTGAATATCCGATGACTGATACCATGGTTGTTGTCCCATGGTCTCCATTTGTTGTTTAACTCCATTTTCTTTCTCCAATATTTTAACGTTGATTCTGGAATTTCTGATTTTTGAGATAATTTGTAAATTGATTCTGAACTACTTAGAATTTTGTCAATAACTATTTGTATTTTCTTTCTGACGTCTCGACGTGTGTAATCATTGTGTGGTTTTCCACTGAATACAGGTCTTACTTGCATCTTTCAGATGTCTGTTCAATGCCGTTTATTAATTATTTTGACTAGCATTTAAAATTTGAATACGGCGAATTGAAGCGACACCAGGGTATTTTAATTATAAAAATTTGAAATAAATTAATTCTTAAAGATTGATAGTGAATGATTTTGTGTTCTTGGATATGAGAAACACATCTTTTGATAACAGCAATTATTATTATTTGTTGATTCATCAAAGACAATTATTTTGGATTTTTTAACAAATATTAGATTTTTGTGAGCTCACGAAAGACAAATTGATTTAACACATATAACAAATAAATTTCCCATACCGGTGATCTTTCACTTTGATTTTTGTTTTGAAACAATACATTAATACGAATGGGGTGGCCCAATAAGCCTTATGCAGTTTCCTGTTCTCCCTGTTATGAACCCAGATTTCTGGGTTTACAAAGCAGAAGGATTTGACTCAGTGATTCTTTCTTTTGTCGGGCCAGAAGACTCTGAATTTCATGGTAAAGTTCTTAGATTATATAAAAATCAAGAACCTCAATTTCGAAGGGGTAATGAACCAGAAATCGAAGACTTCACATCTAGGGTTATCCTACATCAGAACTATATCAAAAATTTCATAAAACCATTTTTAGATTACATTGATGCTGGAACACCATACGCTATTGCACCTGAATTTGTTCAAGCCTTATCTAACAAAATTCAATCTAATCGTCCACCACGTCGAATCAACGAATCACATATTTGTACCACGTCTAAAGTCTGCTTAATCCATGAAGATCATATTCCAACTCAAGGCATTTCCATCGAAATTAAACCTAAGTGGGGATTTCTTCCTGATTGTCCATTAATTCCATCTGATTCTATCAAACGACGTGTATCAAGATTTCAACTCATGCAACGATACAAGTTCAAACTTGGACAAATCAAGTCCATTACATCCTATGACCCTTTAGACCTATTTAGTGGCGAACGTTCATCCATAAGCAAAGCGATAACAGATATTACTACCAATCCACAAAGTAATCTCAAAGTTATTCGCGATGGAAAAACATCAGAACTTACACCAAATGAAAGGGAAACACTTGTTGAATCACTTTATACGCATGACGTTCTATCTAAAATTCTTAAACTTCAGCGTCTTGATAAATTCGACGTCGAATGTATTGTTCCGATTTTGGAAAAGGCGAACTCTCCGACGTGGGAAGAAATGGTTAATGATGAAAATATCATTAATGGTATATGTAAGATGATGAATAACGAATTTGTTTTACCTAACGATGTGGAAAAAGTTAAGGAATTGATTGAGAATATGAGTGAGAGCGAGGCAAGAATAAACATCGCCGCGTTTTTAATTGCTCAAGCAGCAAAAGATTGCAGCGTGATGATAAGCGGTCAGGGAAATGATGTTCGATTCGACGTGATCGATTTTGATCTGAAAATGCCTCAGCATATAATTTCGCAATACCTGAAATTGGATAAGAAAATTATTGATGCATATAAAGAAATGGAAAATAAATAAAGAAAAAAATGTACTTAGTTTTGCAATGTTGGAAATATTTTTGTCTTATTGTTTTTGATTCATCAATTGTTATGTTATTTTTAAAATATTTTTTTGTGAATTCAAACCTTAAAAACGTTATTCTTTCATGAAGTGTTGATATATTTCTTAACATTAGTAGTAACATTTTTGAATTGTCAATTAATCTCATTCTGATCAAAAACTCATAAACATATTAATTTAAATCAATCAAAAAGATATAGAATGTTTGATATTAAAAATCTCTTTTATGCGTGCTTTCAAGCGATAAAATGTTGGGTTGTGGCAATTGGCAGAAATTCGTTAAAGTGCCAAATAAAAATGCTCTCAAAAGACCAACTTGACTTCTACTTTGAACATTTAGTTGACGATTTCTGGATTACCATTAAAGGTAAGAAATATGGGGTGAACAGGTCGTTAGCTTCATCATTATCAAAATATATTTCAGAAATTGATCCATCAAGTAGCGAAATTACCTTGGATATTGATGATCCACATGACTGCTTCCCATTAGTCATTGACTTTTTGCATGGAAAGAAAATCGAAATTACGACATTAAATGATTACTCAATTCAACAAATTGCCGAATTTTTACAAATAGAATCACTTTTAAACCTAACAAGGCAGTCACTTGAAGAGCCACTTACTCCTAAAAACGTCCGTGATCGCCTTTATCAAAATCCGAATAATGAAACTTATTTAAATTATCTCTATGAGAATATCGAATCAATTCGTAACGAAAACTCACTTACTCAGTTTGAACCAGACATTTTACTTAAGGTCAAGAACTTTACCAAGAGTAATTTTACTTCTGTTAAATCTCGATACACATTTTATTTTGATTGTTGTATCTCATTTCCAACACTTGTAACACAGTTCCTCACCAACGACGACATTCGACAGATCCCAGAAGAAGTTCTTTCTCTTCTTGTTTCCGACGAAAAATATTCGACATTAGACGACATAATTCCATTTTATCCGATTGCGCAAAATTTGTATCATCAAGTTGAAGATAACAAACACCAATACCAAAACTTATTAGTTCAATGTGAAGAGAGTATGAAAGAGAAAGAAGACATCATTTCGAAGAGAGACAAATACAAAGAACTTGCCGAAATGAAAGAAAAGAACGAAAAACTTTATAATGACATCAAAGAGTTTTCGAATGACTTCCAAGAGAACTCTCGAATTAATGTTTTAAATGACTACAAAGTATCGCAAAACACTTTGGACGAAATCCAAAACAACATAAAAGAAATCGAAGAACAAATTAGTATGAAAAAAAGTAATTGCAAACAAGAGAACTTGAGGAACTCTTGCGCAGAAGCGGAAGATACTTTGGAAGATTTGGCAATGTGCTTAAACAAGTTGCTGCCAAATGACACAGACATCGAAATGATTTTGGAGGAAACCGAAAAAATCGCAAAAAATTTGGGAAATTTGGCACAAGAAGCGTTCAATGTTTTGGAGCCGAATTCTTAATGAAATTATTAATAAAACATTTTCTGCATATTTTATTTATTAAGTAATTTGTTTAAAATTTTTATGCAAATCTCAAAACATTAAATTAGAAATTATTCTGTGACACCGTGATCATGAAGTAATGTAATTATTTCATTATATTCATTTTTTATTGCAAACATATGCGCTGACATAAATAATTCAAATATTTTCCAAATTTTATTTTGAAATATAATATTATTAAAATGATTGATATTTGAAACAAAAAAAATATTTTTCGCATTAAGATCAATTCCTTCTTGTTCGAGAAGCAATTTAACTATTTCTATATGACCATTTTCAGATGCTTTAATAAGTGGTGTTTCAAATGTTTTAAACAATTTCCAAATATTATTTTGAAATATTATAAAATTATTGAAACAAAATTTAAATAAAATAAATAAATATTTTTAGTATTAATATCATTTCCTTTTTGTTCAAGAAGTAGTTTCACTATTTCTGTATGACCATTTGAAGATGCTTCCATAAGTGCTGTATTAAATATTTAAAATAATTTTTAAATATTATCTTGAAATATAAAATTATTAAAATAGATTATAAATAAAACAAATAAATATCTTTAGCATTAATATCAATTACTTCTTGAACAAGAAGTAATTAAACTATTTCTATTCGATTTTTAAAAGATGCTTTAATAAGTGCTGTATATAATAATTAAAATAATTTCCAAATATTATTTTGAAATAAAAAATTATTAAAATATAGTCTATTAAATAAAACAAATAAATATCTTCAGCACAACTCCCGGTACGATCAGATTCCACTTTTTGAATTAAACATAAAAATGAAAAAAATTTTTTATTCATATTTTAATATTTAAATATAATATTCAAGAAATACTTATATAATTTTTATTACAACAATGTGTTCTTTTCTTGTCGTATAGGTTTATTATAAATGATTGATTATTCATCGATGTATAAATTATTCAATTTTATTTTTTTCCAAAGATTTTGTTTTATTACTCAGTAGGTGATGGAGGATGAGATTGTGGTTGAGGTTGCGCAAAACCTTGAGGCTTGTTCAGTCTGCTTATAAGAAGTTTTTAATATGACACGATCAGTTGATATAAACTTCGTTCCCATGTGTCCTTTTAAATCTAATTTATGACTTCGCTTCATTGTACCAAAATTTTTAAGATTTCATCAAGTTAACCATGAACATTATAATCTGTGTAACTTTCGCTTTCACTAAGGTCACTGCATTGATTTTTTTCTTGGTAGAAAAAAGTGAACTTTGGGAATCATCAATTTGTTGAAAGGTTTCATTTTCAATTGGAATGTTAAAATATAAACGCGTAGACAAAATAAGGCGGATAAGGGTTCATTGATTTCAAATGATTCTATCTGATCTAACTCATTTTCTTCAAGATAATTTAAAAAAGAATAATTTAATTTTTTCTTCTTCCCTAAAACTGAAACAATTACGAATGAGAATGCAAGAAGTGGATAATGCAATCAAAGCTTTTCTTCATAGAAAAAATATGCTTGAATAAATTGAAGATCTGGGCAAATTCTTTTAAAGTTTGTTTGTTGATCACAAAAAATGCAATTGTATAGTTTATCAAACCAAAATCTTCGGTTATTGTATTCAAAAATCATGTGATAATTGGCCGAGCACTTAAGGCTACTTTGGAAAGATGGAAGGAAATAATATTTCTGAAGTAATGCCAAAATACTTTGAAACACTTTCTCCAGAAGACCAGGAAGAATACAAAAAACTTAGAGCAATCCTTTCGTCAAAAGATTGTAGAAATAATCGTGGTCAAAGATTAACCAAATTCTCTGAAATGTTATCTGCAATCCAGAAATTTTGCATCAGAAACGACCAAAATGATTCTAATAGATGTCTTGTCTGTGGTATTTGCTGGTTACCTAACGGCATAGCAATTAACACAAGACAATTAAGATTACTAATTGACAAGTGCAAATCTTCAATTAATGGGTCTCTTCAAAGGATTGGGTTTTCAGCAGTTTCCATGAAAGATGATTCATACAATAAGCTTTATGCTGTTATCCCTCAACTAAAAAATAACTACAAAGAAACCAGAGAATGGTCAATCAGACAGACAACCTTTTCCACACCACAAGCAGAAATACCAGTATTTACGCCTGATCAAAAGTACATGTTTCCAACACCAGCTCCAACATTTCCACAAGTACAAACACCTCAACCGAACATGGCACAACTTGGAATGAGCAATAATTCATTCGATCCAGATTATCAAAATGAGACCATTCCTCCAGAAGTTGATGATTGGAATGATCCCTTTTGTCTTACTCCTTCGTTTGTATTCGATGATAGTCAAGGATATAATGATGACGATCAATTTATGTGATTAATTTATAATAAATATTTGAAAAATAAAATGTATTTTAATAATAAATGTCAACGCTTTGTTAGTAATACTTAACCATCTACAAAACTTTTATTTCTTGTGATCAAATTTGTGCAAAATCTGCCTCTGTGAAAATAATAACAACAGCTGTTAATATATTGACTCAAAATTCAATTAAAAACGTTTACCTCAAAAATGGTTGAATCTGTCAAGTGCACCGTCGTTGGTGATAGCCAAATAGGGAAAACAAGCCTTATTGTGACGTTCTGTAGTGGGTGGTTCCCAAAGGATTACATTCCGACTGAGACCAATAATTTTTCAAAAACAATCCTTTTCGATGATAACCCAATTGATATAAGGCCATTTGATACTATGTCACAAGAAGAATACGAAGAAATCCGTTCTATTACTTATGAAGGAACTGATGTTTTCATTATTTGCTTTTCTTTGATTGAACCTAAAACGTTGGAAAGTGTAGAATCAAAATGGATCAAAGAGGCACATGACTTTAGTGAAGAAGCTCCGATTGTCCTTGTAGGCCTAAAGAAAGACCTTCGTGATTCATTTGTTGAAGATCCAAATAACACTGAATTAAAGCCAATTCCAATAAAAGATGGACAAGCAATGAAAGAGAAAATAGGGGCTTATGACTATATCGAATGCTCGTGTCTTACCAAATCTAACATTGACAAAGTTTTCGAAACTGCTCTGAAGGCTGTTACCCACCAATCACAACAAGACGAAGGCGAAGAATCAGAGCCAAGCGAAAAACCAGCGCCAGTTGAACAACCAACTCCAATTGAAAAACCATCTCAAGTTGTACAACAACCTGCACCTGTACAGCAACCAACAAAAGAAACTGAGGAAAAAAAGACAACCGAAGAGCGTCCAAGCGCAAAAACAAGCGAAGAACAACATCACCAAGAGCCATGCAATCTTTTATAAACATTTGTTTCCCTCAAATATTGGTATACCATCCAATAAACTTTTTTTGTTTTTTTGTAATTTTAGATAACAAAAAATATGTTAACCAACTTTTTATGATAATAAATTATCAGATAAAAAGTTGGAATTAGTTTGTAAGAATATTTTCTAAAAACAGTTGTTTTGTCGTTTCAAGTGTTCTAACAAAAATATCTTAAAAAATATTAAAGAAAGGCTTTGGAAGATGAACCCGCCTCATTGTATAACGTTCATATATCGTCAAACAGACCCCTCAAAATTAACGCGGTACCGCGCAAATTATTGTACGTTAAATCCAAAAAATGATCTCCACATCTAGCATCGAAGCTATGATGAAAAAGATCAATGACTTAAATTTCAGTTCTATTTCAGATACATCTTTTCTTGAAGAAGAAGATAATTTCAGTATTCCAGAATCTCAAAATAATGAAAAAAATTATTCGAATGACACAGATACTTCACCTGTATTATCCGATTTTGATAAGCCAAGTTATGATGAATTCGAAAATGAAAAGTCAAAATTTCTTAATAAATTTAGAGCAATTTCAGGAAAAAATGTTAGTTCTTTTGATGATGTCATTAATGAATACAAAAAACTACAGAAAAGTAACAGTAAACAGGAATTTTATGACAGGTTTAATGAAAGGTATAAAACTCAAATTTCCTCATTTTCAGGATTAACAAATTTCATAGATTCCTTAAATCAAAGAAAGAGCGGTAATAATTCATCAGCAAATGAATATGAATCTCTTAAAGAACAAGTCGAATCCTTAAAGAAATCCAAAAAATCATATGAATTTGCTTTAACAAATCTCGAAGAACTTCTTGAATCTCAAATAAACGAAATAAAAAGTTTATCTGAACAACGAAATGAACTTGTTCAACAACTTCAAAAACTTGATAATTTATGTCATCAAATTGATGATGCTGGACATAATCTCGAATTACAACTAAAGAACCAACAAATAGCCATTACTGAGTCCAAAGAAGAACCAGTAAAACAAATTCAAAACGAAATAAATGATAATTATGAATTACTTGCAAAAATGATAAAAACAGTTAATAATATTGAAGATGATTCCATAACTGAGAAAATAAATGAAATAAAAGAAAATACTAATCTAACAGTTGAAGATAGAATTATCAATATAATCACATGTATAATTAAAAAGTTTAATAAAATAGTTACAGAAACAAACATTATTTCACAAAATATTAAAAACAAAGAATCAGAGAACAAAAAACTTAAAAATAAATGTGTTGATATATTACATTCATTTGAAGAAGAGTTAAGATTTTTACAAAAGTTAGTAAATTCCAAAGAATTACAAAATATTATTTTTTATAGAACTTCAATTGGATCTCCTTTAGCATTTGAAAAAGATGAAAAAGAAGAATTAATTCGAAGATGCTCATCAATTGGCGCATTTATAGATGAGAAAATAGGAGAAATAACACAAGAAAATGTTTTATCAATTGTAGGAGATATAGAAAACATCGATTCAAATCAAATATTTGAACTTTTACAACCAACAAATATTGAAAAAAAGATTGAAAAAATTTTTAATGAACTAAGTGAAACCGATTCAGTTTCAACAAGACATTTAGTTGATTTATTTGTTGCTCAAATAATAATGAATGAAATTCTGAAATCATATGTATGTGATTTAAGAGATCATTTATCTGATTCACAACAAGATGTATATAACTTTGAAAAACTTACCAAAGAAAATGAAAAACTTTCAAAAGATAATCAAAAGGTTAATAAAGAAAATCAACAATTAATAAGAAGTCTTAAGAAATTATTACATAGACAAAAGAAAGCACAAAGACAAATTGCTAAAGTTTATCCAATTGATCAAAACTTAGATTTTTGTACGAATATTTTAAATTTATTAAAAATTCTTCATAAACAATCAAATGAAATAATTAGCACTAGTTCTTCTTCACAATCAGAATATGTAAATGAAGATTTGTTAAAACAAATTGAAGATGCACATCAACAAATAGAAGAACTTCAGAAAATAGTTAATGAACAAACACAAAATGTTGAAAATCAAATCAAGTCATATGAAGAAAAGATCAAAGAGTTAACAGAAAATATTGATAATAATAAAAAGGAAATTGAAGAATTAAGTAATGATAAAGAAAATTTAACATCATCACTTGAAATTTCGATTCAAAAATTAAAAGAAGCCAATGAACATATCAAAGAAATCGAGAATAAAAACAATTCAATTATAAATGAAAAACAACAACTTGAAAAAGAGAAACAAAATCTTGAAAACAAAAACATAAAATTCAAATCAATAAAAGTTCAATATGAAGAAGCTATTAAAGAACTTCAAAAAATAAGGAAACAAAAGGAAGAAATTGTTGAAGAAAATCAAACTTTAAAGAAACAAAATGATAATATTTTAAGTGAAAATGCTAATTTAAAGAATGAAAACAAATCTCTTTCACTTAAAAATAAATCAATTGAAGAGAAATTCACAGTCGAAAAGAACACATTATTATCACAAATTAAAGCAAGCACAACAATGGCTAAATCAGATATTGATCGAATTCAGAAACAATATGAACAGAAACTTACAGACATTTTTAACAAAACTAAAGCAATTTTAATGAACATCAAAATCAATGAAATTCCTAATGATGTAAATGATGCATTTGATCTTTTAATCATTCAAATCAAAAACATGAAATCATATATTTCACATAATTTATCAAAGAATGAAGAAATTCAAAAGATTCAAAAGCTCTTAAAAGTCCAAGCAGGTTCACCATTATTACCAAAGATTCAAAAATTAATCGAAACAAATCAAAGCATTCAATCTGAATATGAAAAAATCAAAGAAGATAATGAATCAATAATAAAAGCACATGAAAAGATACAAAGAGATTTTTCAAAGGTTCAATCACAGATTATAGCTCTTGCTCAATGGGAAGCTTGGGCCAAAAGAATGATACGTATTATACGTGAAACTCCATGTAAGAATTTTAATCATGAACAACTCCGTTTAACTATTGAAGAAACCCTTTTATCATCAGTATCAAACAGAACAATGTTTTTCAGAATTGAAATGTTAAGAGAAGAAAAGAAATTATTGCAAATGCATCAAAGACAAATAATGGAAAAGAACAATCACAAAAAGCCTCATTTTAATTCTGTTTTAATTGTATTGTTAGCTGTAAGAAAAATCCAAAAAACTTCTGGATATGTTCCAATAAAATTAAGTACTCCTTCAATACATAATCGGAAAAAATAATGTGTGTGTGTGTATGTTTTGTTTTTAATAAATTATGTTTTAAAATTCTTGTTTTTTTGGATTTTATTAAAAAAGTGAACACAAAAAGTGTAAAAATAAACGTTTCCGCAAGAATGCAAAGCAGCAAAACAAAGTCACCTAACAGAAATAAGTTATCTAATCAGAAGCGTTTCGTCGCAAGTGGAAATCTTGGTTCACCTTTAAGACAGAAAAAAACAGATAATTCATTTTCTGATAATATGTCTGAAACATCAGAAAATTCATTTACTTTACAAGCTGAACAATCCGGGGAGCAAAGAGCTAAAAAAGCTCTCTCTTCTGTTGTCAATGAAGTACCAAGAGCTCAACGTGAATTATCATATTCAAATCTTACCTATCTTGATTTATCATATTCACCGCTTAAAACGCCCAATTTTTCTACTCTTTCACAAAATCTTTCAGTATTAAAATTATCAGGTGTACCAATAAATCAAAAAATTCCAACTTTACAATCACTTAGAACACTTTTTGCTGACAATTGCAAACTAAATAATTTTGATTATATTCAAAGTCTTCCAAATCTTCGATACTTATCTCTTTCCAACAATAATCTTACAACATTTAAAGGATTACCAAGTTTTCCTCTCTTAAAATCCATTGATCTTAGTTCCAACAAAACCAGTTTCCCCACCGTTGACATTATTTCAGCCATTGGCTCCTTATATCTAGAAACGGTTAATCGCAATTCGATCACATCAAATGATTTCCAAACAGCGTTTTCACGCTCGCCACTTGTTGGTTATTCATTACGCCAAGGGAAACCATTAAATTCATCGGAAGATTCCATTACATATCTTACTCAAGATCTCAAGAAATCACTTGGCAAGCAATTCAAAACTGGTGAATTATTAATCGAGAACAATAAAATAATAACAATTCCCTATACCAATGCCACAAACATCCGATGGTATATGTCGAAATATCCTACTTCCCAAGAGAACGAAGAGTGGATCATCATCAAAGAATTCAAGACGCGAAAACTTGTTATTAATCAAAGTATGCAACAACGTCTTATTAAAGCTGAATTCCAACTCAAGAATATACCTAAGACCAAATTTTCGATGTACACTTCGAATATCATTTGCATCGAAGAAGAAGACAAACTTACGATGCCATTTCCAATCGCCATCAATGTAAAAGGTGAATTTACGGAAGGCAATTTAATAACATTTTATCCATTACAAATCCCATATACATATAAATGGTATTTATATCATCAGATATATAAACAAGGAAAACAAGTTTCGGAAGAAAACACTTTTGTTATTGATAAGTCATTAATTGGGGAGAAATTAGTATTAACAATTGAACCATTTATTAACAAATTCCCCGAATTAAAATTCCAAAAGATTCATTACGTTACTGACACAATAAAACGACAAATACCAATTGTTAAAGGAATCAAATTTCCTGATGAATTATTCGAAGGAAAAGAGATCAAATTTAATCATCAAATCATACCACAACGCGAAGGATTTTCCGAAATATATATTGAGAAATCAACATCATTAACAAGTAATTGGAAAGTTATTTGTCAATTAGATAAAGATAACTTGAAATATATACCGACAAAAGATGACGTTGATTATTATTTACGTGTTTCTTATTTACCTATACTTGATGATGAATCAACAACTATTAATGAAATCCCTTATTACTTTTATAGTAATAATTCAGTAAAACCAACTTTGCCAACATTTAAAAACGTTGAAATTATAGGTAAATTAGAAACTGGTCAATCAATAGTTGTTAATGGTACTTATGAAGGAGGTCGAAAAGGAAAATGTTTATACAAGTGGTACTTTTCGAATAAATCATTCATCAGGAATAAGCCAATTGAAGCACAATCAATTAATTTTATAGTGAATAATGAAAATGGGATATTACGACTTAAAAAAAAATATCTGAATTTATATATAGCAGTAGAAATAATTCCTGTTAGAGATGATAATTGTAATGGTAAATCGATTTTTGTTTTTGGAGATAAACAAATTACTGAAGGTAAGAAAACAAATGAATTAATTAAAGGTAACAAAACATTTGAAATATATCAACAAATTTCATTTCTATATGAATTTAAATGGTATCGAATTCATTCCAAATCGAATTTAGAATTAATTAATAAAGGAAAAAAATATACACCGAACATAAATGACTCAGGAAAATATATAAAATTAGAATCAAATGATGGTAAACATGATGAAATTATATACATTAATGAAAACATATCATTAGAAATCAAAGACTTTAAGATTTCATATGACTCATGTAAAATTGGCTCCGAAATATATTTACCCGAAACATTTTATTATGAAAACTCGATCGAAATCCAATCGAATTCGAACACTGAAATCGATTGGGTACGAATAAACCCGAAAAATAATCAACAACAAGTCATTGCTATTAATATTAATCCATATGTATTACATGAGAATGATATTGGCCATAAAATCAAAGCGATATATTATATATTAGATTCGGATGATTCTATTATTAAATATAAAGAATCATCAAATATTACTGATGTAATATATCGTACAGAAGCGGATAATTTCATATGTAATATAAAAGGAGAATTAAAAGTCGGCGAAGAATTATCTGTTGAACATGAAAACCCAATTTATTCAATCAAATGGTTGAAAAAGAATTATTATGATAAGTTCGATTTAATAATAGAATATGTTTTCGATCATATCGATGATGAAAATAATATTATATATTATAAAAATAATAAAAATGATTCGATCGCAGATAATTTAAGATTAAAATTATCTGACGCTGAATGCGATTGTTTCATTAAAGCTGAAGTTATATTCGCTGAACTTGATGATAATATTTTGATTCCGTTAAACGAGAAAAATCCTTTGGTGGTTAACGCTGTTAAAGAAAGAGTGAAACCAATAGATTTCGCAATCGTTTTACCAAATAATTATCAAAACTTTTTATCAGAAGGAACAACACTTAAACTCGAAACGATAGGAAAATTGACTACTTACAAAAAACCAAAAATTGTGTGGGAAATGTTAAGTGAAAAACGATGGATAGAAAGAGGTAACGGTTTCTCATACACTTTTGTTAAGTCTGATATAGGAAATGAATTTAGGATAAAATGTAATGAACCTAAAACATTAATTAAATTACCTAAGATAACACCAATGGTTCCAACAGTTACTAATGTCGAAATCTCACAAAATGAAAAAGGTAAAATTATTGTTAGCGGAAAATATAATGGAGGAAAAGAAGGAAAATCGAAAATTATTGTTTCATATATCTCTGATAATGATGAAGTTACATTAGAGAACACAGTCGTTCAGAATCTGGTATACAAAAAATCATATCAATTTTCTCCATCGAAAAAACTTTTTGGAAAAATGATTGATGTAGGTTATATACCTATACGTTCTGATGGGATTGAAGGTAAATGCACATGGTCCAAAAACGGAATCGTTGTTAAGCCAATTCCATCGATTTTATTAGCAAAGTTCGAATTAAGCGAAGATTTTCCAATGGTTAAATCTTCCATGAAATGTATTATAACAAGAGCTATTTTAGCGGATTCGTTTTCTTATAAATGGTCGAGAATACCACTTAACGAAGACCATAAGTTCTTCAAAGAATCGCAAAACAACAAATCACAGGTTTACATCCTCACCTCACACGACGATAACTGCATTTTGAGGTGTCAAATCCGCGCCATCGGCAAAAACGGTTATATATCTGAGTCATTCTCAATTGAAAAAGAGATTCACATTCAATACAATTCAATGAAGTTCCCAACTTCACTCAGCATTGAAATTAAACGTCCTCCGAATCCGAATAAGAAGAAAGAGATAACAGCGCAAAGCTCAATGATATCAATATCATCTATCACATCTATGCAATCCATAGTATCCAAAGCGAGTGAAATCTTATCATTACCAAATAGTAGTAGTAATAATCCAAATAACAAAATTCGTAAAGTTGAAACAGGTTACATCTTAAATGCAA
Source organism: Histomonas meleagridis (assembly GCF_020186115.1). NCBI lineage: Eukaryota > Parabasalia > Tritrichomonadida > Dientamoebidae > Histomonas > Histomonas meleagridis. The sequence goes on from NW_027150781.1 coordinate 227,706, forward strand.
TTGCTGAACCACTTGGGGAGTTTAATATGAATTTAATCATCTGGCAATATAAATTTGAAGATTCTTGGATCGACATTAGTGAAGGAGAAAGTTATCTTTTAACGATTGATGACTTCGACAAAATCATTCGTTGCATCTTCACAATGAATGGGAAGTCCATATTTTCGGAAGAAGTCTTTTGTATCATTGATCAAAAAACTAATGCATTAGCGGCAAGTGCTGCACGCGCTGGGACATTTATATTTAAAGCGGATTACGTTGTCGGAAGTGATTCGTTTTGTACCATTTCATTTGCGAACGGAGGAATTCGCGTGAAAAACGAAAATGGTAAAGAAGCGAGTTGCAAATGGAAAGACGCAGAGGCAAATGCGATCAAAGGAACAAAGGACAAAATGGAAATTGTACTGGGAAATGAAACAAAATTCGAAATAATACCAACAAAAATCGAGTCGTATACGTCGGGAATGGTTTCGGTGACGTCGCTGAGGGATTTGTGCGTGTCGGCATTGAGACAGTTTAGGAAAAGATTCGAAAAAAACTGAAATAAAAATGTTATATTATAAAATTTTAAATAGAATTAAACGGAAAATCCAATTTTTTTTTTATATTTTAATGTTATAGTAAATATTCTTTAAAACACTTATTTTTATGGTTTTTGGAAATTAATTTGTTAGTGAGTAAAATGCAAAAAATTTACCTAAATAAAGAAACAAAGGTTCAGTCTTATCATTGTAATGAGGATTGCTAAAAATCTTAAATATTATGTCCAAATAGTTCAAAAATATTGAAATAAATATCATGCATAAGGCAAACAAATTTATAGAAACGATTACATTTTTAATCTTTGATAAGTAATTTAACTATTTTTATACGTCCATATTCAAATGCAATCATAAATACTCCGATAAATGATTCCAATAATTTTCAAATATTATTTTGAAAAATAAATATCAAACAAAACATAAAAATATCTTGCTCAAGAAGAATCCTAACAACATCTAATATATGAATATCTTTCATGAGATGATGGTTTAATTGTTTGATAAAATAAATGGTATTAATGTAATACCGACGTTCTTGATGTTATAACATTCAATCTTGATTCGGCTTTATCGTTAAATAAATTGATTACTGTATTATTCTGTGTCTCTTATTGAGAGATTATATCAGCAGAAAAATATTATTAGAGTTCAAACTTTCTAATTTGTATCAATGCACATAAATAATAAAAAATCAATAAATAATATGTAACGATCAAAAAAATTATAATTCTTATAATCGTTAAATTTAAAATTGTGTTTAAGAAATAAAATAATAATGGTTTACTGATGTGAAACTTTTATTTGCTTCCGAAAAAAGTGACATCATCACCACGTCGTAAAGAGTAAAAAGTAAAATAAACAAAAGTAATATAAAGCAATCAAAAAAATTAATTCAATTTTTCGATGTAACCCCTATGCAATGACTTAATTTGTGTTGAAACTGCGCGGACAAAGCGGAATTGTAAACACGCTCGAAAAGAATGAAAAAAGAAAAATATCTCCAAACCCAATTAAATATTCCTTTATAATCTTCAGAAGATTAAAATAAAAACTCATATAAACTCTTCTTTTAGAGATTGAAAAAAATGAACATTGAATGTTTTAAGAATATGAATCATAATCAGTTGTTGTATATTCTGCATATGTTGTGTAGTCATCAGTGTAACCACTATATTCATCATCACTTCCACTTTTAGGTGGTTGAGAATCTTGAACTTGTGCTGGTGGAGGATTTTGAGCTGGGGGTGGAGAAGCTGAAGGTTTAGCTTCTGATGATTTCTTTGAGCTTGAAGAAGAGGATGTAGATTCGTCTTTGGTTGGTGGTGGAGGTGGCTTTGATTCAACAGGCTTTGGTTCTGGTGGTTTTTCGGCTGGCTTCTCTGGCTTTTTCTCCTTTGTTTCCTTTGGCTTTTCGTCATCAACTTCTTTACACATTTGGAAGTGATGTTATTAATTACCAACTCTCAGAAAAATTCACAATCAATTGAAAAAGCTTTTGTTTCTTAAATTGTACGTTAAAGAGCTGATTTGTAAACTAAGGAAAACGGTGAGGTTTTTAAATGGACGATTGGTGTTTTTTGCTTTTGCTTATGGGGACCGAAAGGGTACCAAAATAAAATTTTGTCTCTATTCAAATCCAAGAATGCATTCTTTGAAAGTTGTGTTTTTGGGAAATTCACAAGTAGGTAAAACATGTATAATTAACAGATATATCACGGGTGAATTCCCAGATTCAACAAAGCCAACAATTGGAATGGCTTTTTCAACAAAAATAACATCTTTTAATGTAGGAAAAGAAACAGTCGAACTCCAAATTTGGGATACAGCAGGACAAGAAATATATCGTGGGTTGTCACCAATGTATTATCGAAATTCTTCAATAATTATTGTTGTTTATGATGTGACAAAACCAGAAAGTTTTGACTCAGTTCCACAATGGATTAAAGATTTTGAACAAAATGCTGTGGATCGAAATACCGTTGTTATTGGAGTTTGCGGAAATAAAATTGATTTGGATTCTCAAATATCAAGTTTTAAGGCAAAAACAACATTTCCCGATCTTGAAAATGTTGACTATTTCCAAGTAAGTGCTCTTACTGGTGTCGGAATCGAAAACATGTTTCAGAATCTTATTCAAAAATACCTTGATACAAAACCTCATTCAAACACTTTTACCCAAAAGAGCGTTGAGCGCGTTCAGGAAAAAACGGAGCCATCATGTTGCTAACGGATTACAACTTGTTGTGTAAATTTTAGCTGAAAAAAAATTATATGACTTTTTGTGTGGTTTATTTAGGTAAAAAGCTTTTTTGTAAATTTCACAATTAATTTACAATTCCAACAAAACGTTTTGTAAAATTTGTTTCGATAAATACAACAAGTATTATGAAGGAAAAAAGTTACGATAACGGATTATCAAACAAGATGAGCCACTTGTTTCACTTTAACGAATAATATTTAATTTAAATAACTGAAAAAAATATTGATATCAATATCGAAAGAACAATGGAATTTTTTGATATAAATTATGAAATAGCCAAGTCACTTGGTGCACAAATAGATAAATAATGTTTCAGTCATAATTAATATTATTTTTGTACAATTACAATTTGGGTTTTAATATTTTGTGAAAATATTAGCCGCAATGATTTTTATAATGAAAATGTTCATGAGCTTCCTTTAATCTGTTCAATCATATATTTAGTACTAAATATTCATATTAAGTTTACTAACAATTCGAAAATTTACCCTATAAACATGTCAAGGAGAAAAGATCTTCAATTGATTTCTGATGCATTTGATAATGATAAGGATGCACAGTACAAGTGCATGTACTTTTATGCAACATTTCCACAAAAAGTAATTTGCGAACAATACATCCTTCCTAATTAATTGACTTCCAATAAATGATTATTGTGTCTTGTTGCTAATCCGATTATTGAAATTGATCCTTTACCAGAACTCATTGAAGCTTTTTTAGCAAGCGAAGACACTGAAGTTGTTAACACTACAATTGAATCCTTTGGAACTATTGACAACATAATTCTCAATATATCAAAATCCGAATATGATAAAGTCCGTGCTTATTGCCTTAAATTCCCTCAATTGTCAGCAAGCTAAGAAAAAGCCCATCTTCTCACAGACCCTGATTGGGGCGTCCGTTCTTCACTTGCTACATATCTTATTCAAGCCAATGATCCTGTTAAATCCTGTGAATTGCCATCAAATTAATTTCATATTCAATTTGGCAAGTTAAGTGCACTCCGTTCACTTACAGCTTTTATCAACACCTTTCCCAAGAGGACATTTGTTGTTTTGTAAATTCTTTCAAAACTAAATTCATCACCCAACTCCCTAGCAATCTGTTCTTCCTCTTGATGACTGACACAGTGATCTTGACCCCATCCGCAATCACAAAGAACAATTTGAAACGTATTGCAATAAGAAGTTTCCAATTTTCTGAAGTTTATTAAGCACTTAATAAAAGTAACTTTATAAAACACTCTGATTTCGCCAAAGTACATTCTTAATGATGTTAGTACTACAATATACACAGGAGATAAAAATTTGAATAATCCATCAGCCGACTTGAAATTCCTAATTGAGCTTGAGAAAACTATATTCAGTTTAACTGAAGAAAACTTCCAGCCGTCCATCAAAAAAATATTGGAATTATTCGATTCAAATTATCCATACACATTTAATACTATTATAAGTAACATCGTTTATAATGCATTTTCATCACCAAAGTGTGTATTTGATGTTTACTTAAATTTTTTAGAGACACTTCAATCTAAAGAAGAAGAAATTAATCAAAATATTGTTAGACTAACATCAATTTTTATCAAACTTATATCTAAAATGAACACACAAGAATCTTATTATTTAATTGAGAAAATGATTATACAGAATTTGATTGATAAAAATATTACTAGAAATATTAATTCAAAATATTTTGCACACTACAAAACAGAAATAGAAAACAAAAAGAGAAATTATTATCCATTTGAAAAATACTTTTTTGATAATTATGAAGAACTATCAAAGAATGATTTTGAACTTCATAAGAAATTAATTAAAGAAGGACATAATCCAAATGAAATTGCAAAGATAATTCGAAATGATGAAATAGAAAAACTTCAAGAAATATCATCACAAACAAATTTTAATTTTGATCAAATAATTGAACCATCACTTTATGAAAGATGTTCATTCATTAATCAAAAAAATGTTACACTAACTGATTATGCAGCATTTTTTTCTTCTATTAAATGTTTTAAATATTTACTTATGAATGGTGCAAAAGTAGAAAATACAGGTAAATATGCAGTTGCAAGTGGAAATGAAGAAATCATTCATTTGTGTGAGCAAAATCATTCATCATTTGAAGGTGCATATGAAACAGCAATTATGTTCCATCGAAATGATATTTTCAAATATCTTTATGAAAGCAAATTAGAAAAAACACAGCCATATTATTTGGTAAGTTTTTGTATTAAAAAAGATAATTATAATATTCTAAAATATTTTGAAGAAGAAGGAATGAATGTTGATGATGATAATATAAATGAATCATCAAGAAATGGAAATTTATATCTTGTTAAATATTTCATTCAAAATAATCAAATTCCTAAAAATATTTTGCCATTTGCTTCAGAATCAGGAAATGTTGAACTTGTGAAATATATTTTAGATAAAGAAGGAATTGATGTTAATGCAAAAAATATTCATTTTAATAATTTGTAATATGTTATAATAATTTGAAATATGTTTTAATAATTTATAATATGTTTTAATAATTTTATATATGTTTTAATAATTTGAAATATGTTTTAATAATTTGAAACAGCACTTCATATAGCAGTTAGAAATAATAATATAGAAATAGTAAAATTACTTTTAGATAAAGAAGGAATTGATGTTAATGCAAAAACTATTCATTTGAATAATTTGTAATATGTTTTAATAATTTGGAATATGTTTTAATAATTTGGAATATGTTTTAATAATTTAAAATATGTTTTAATAATTTAGAATATATTTTAATAATTTTATATATGTTTTAATAATTTGGAATATGTTTTAATAATTTGGAATATGTTTTAAAAATTCGGAATATGTTTTAATAATTTGAAATATGGTTTAATAATTTTATATATGTTTTAATAATTTGAAACAGCACTTCATATAGCAGTTAGAAATAATAATATTGAAATCGTAAAATTACTTTTAGATAAAGAAGGAATTGATGTTAATGTAAAAGATATTTTGAATAATTTTATATATGTTTTAATAATTTTATATATGTTTTAATAATTTGAAACAGCACTTCATATAGCAGTTAGAAATAATAATATAGAAATAGTAAAATTACTTTTAGATAAAGGAATTGATGTTCATGTAAAAACTATTCATTTAAATAATTTAGAATGTGTTTTAATAATTTTATATATGTTTTAATAATTTTATATATGTTTTAATAAGTTAGAATATGTTTTAATAATTTTATATATGTTTTAATAATTTAGAATATGTTTTAATAATTTAAAATATATTTTAATAATTTTATATATGTTTTAATAATTTATAATATGTTTTAATAATTTAAAATATGTTTTAATAATTTTATATATGTTTTAATAATTTGAAACAGCACTTCATATAGCTGTTAGAAATATTAATATAGAAATAGTAAAATTACTTTTAGATAAAGGAATTAATATTAATGCTAAAACTATTCATTTGAATAATTTTATATATGTTTTAATAATTTGAAATATGTTTTAATAATTTGGAATATGTTTTAATAATTTGAAATATGTTTTAATAATTTGAAACAGCACTTCATATAGCAGTTAGAAATAATAATATAGAAATAGTAAAATTACTTTTAGATAAAGGAATTAATATTAATGCAAAAACTATTCATTTGAATAATTTGTAATATGTTTTAATAATATAGAATATGTTTTAATAATTTATAATATGTTTTAATAATTTGGAATATGTTTTAATAATTTAGAATATGTTTTAATAATTTAGAATATGTTTTAATAATTTGGAATATGTTTTAATAATTTAAAATATATTTTAATAATTTTATATATGTTTTAATAATTTGGAATATGTTTTAATAATTTAAAATATATTTTAATAATTTTATATATGTTTTAATAATTTGGAATATGTTTTAATAATTTAGAATATGTTTTAATAATTTAGAATATGTTTTAATAATTTGGAATATGTTTTAATAAATTGAAACAGCAAAACAAATTGCACAACAAAAAGGCTACACAGAAATAGTAAATTTATTTGGTGAAAAAAGTACGAACCAATCGATATAATATGAACAAGTAACAATGAATAAAAAGAGATATTTCTATAAATTTATACTTCGAAAGATTAATTAAGCAAAGAAAATCAAAATCTGGAAATAATTTATTAATTACCATCTTTTATAATAATGTATTTTCTTCTTATAAAACATTTTTTTCATTGAATCAAAAAAACCTTTATGTTTTTATTATTATTATTAGACATATTCTACTTAACGACAAGTTCCTTGAATCCTGTGTTTGGATCTTGTTCTCGAGTGAAAAAAATTCCAGAACATTGATATATATCAATTAAAACAATTTCTGCTGTTGTGTCAACTAGAGAACCTGGCATAAGGTGTCCACCCTTAGTATTTCCTTCTGAGTCAGCAACAGAAATATGAACATGAATTCCAACATCTGTAACAGTACCAACTAATGAAACAATTTCAAGCGGCCCGGGTATTGTAACAATTTTTTCATTTGTAGGCGTTGCACCAGCCAAACGAATAACGCAATTTTTAAGTGATCCAACACATGTTGAGATTGAGAGGGAACACTTACCATAAAGATTTTTCACCGATAAAGCAATCTCATTTTTTATTGTTTCGTATAAATCATTTCCTGGGAGAATTCTTTTTACTATAATTTTTGGTGGGTCCATCTGGAAAATACGTTTAGGTTATTTCTTAGAAATGCAAGGAAAACCCACTTTGAGTTCTCGAAGAACATCAACATCAAGACAAGAAAATTTAATCAGGAGAACCCAAAATCCTTCACTTACCAATACAAAAAACACGAATATGAATACAAAAAAAAATTCAGCTCCATTGCAATCATTAGAAAAAATTATATTTGAGTTAAAAAATGATCACATTGAAACATCTTCCAAATCTGCAATGAAGTATTTTGATAATAAATTTCCATATTCTTTTAATCTTTTCATTAGTAGTTTAATATATACAGCTTTTTTATCTCAAAGAAATGATGCAATTTTATATTTGAATTTTATGAAATCTATTGAAACATTAGAAAAAGGCGTTCAATGTAACTCAATAATAAATGTTTTTAAGAATTATTTATTAAGATTAAAATCACAAGAATCAAATCATTTACTTACAAAAATGATCGAATATGAACTAATTCAACCTGATTTTGTTCAGAATAAGAGATCATTATGTTATGCAAATTATTATTCAGATGAAGAAATTCATAGTTATAATTATAAATTTCAAGAACAGTTTCTTATAGATCTTGAAGAACTATCAAAGAATGATTGGGAACTTCATAAGCAATTAATAAAAGAAGGAGTTAATCCAAATGAAATATTAAAAATAATTCGAAATGATGAAATTGAAAAACTTCAAGAAATTTCATCACAAACAAACTTCGATTTTAATCAACATGTTAAACCATCACTTTATGAAAGATATTCATTTATTAATGAAAAGAATGTTTCAATAATTGATTTTGCAGCCTTTTTCGGAGCAATTAAATGTTTTCGATTTTTACTTATGAATGGTTCTACAATCGAAAACACATTAAAATATGCAATTGCTGGTGGAAATTTAGAGATTACATATTTATGTGAACAAAACATTTTATCAATTGAAGAAGTATATAAAACAGCAATTGAATTTCATCGGAATGAAATTTTTCAATATTTTTACGAAAAGAAAAAAATACCAAATAAAGATTTAACAAAATATGGAATGCATTGCTTAAGATATTGTAATTTCAAAATGTTTATGTTTTTAAAATCAGTTGGTATGAAAATAAACAAAGAAATTTTAGAAGAAGCAATATTAAATGGTAATACATTCTTTATCAAACGATATATAACAGATAAAAAATATTTTCCAATCATTTCAAATTGTCCAAATGCGTCAAGAAATTATGAGTTAATTAAAATGATTCTTGAACAAGGCGACTTTAATAAAATTACACTAAATATTGGTTTAACTTGTTTAAAATTTGTTTTAATTGATTTATGTTTTCTATTTCAATTTAAATTTTCTTTAATTTGTTTAATGCACAACTTTTAATAGCTGCAGAAAATGGTTATTATGAAACAATACAATGGCTTTCTCAACAAACTGGGTTTGATGTTAATTATAGTGGTATATTTTTGTTTTATTTGAAATTAATTTTAATAATTTGATATATAAAAATAATAATCGGAACTTACTTCTATTATTTGAAACTTTATTAATGTTAGCAATTAAAAATTATCAGATGGAAGTAATTAGATTTCTTCTTAAACATAAAAAAATTGATATTAACGCGAAAGACATTTATTTATTTTATATAGAATTTATTTTATTAATTTTATATTTCAATGTTATATTTGAAAATTGTTCTAAATATTTAAAACAGCGCTAATGAAAGCATGTCAAAATGGTTATACAGAAATAGTTAAGTTACTTCTTAAACAAAAAGGAATTGATGTTGCTGCTAAAAATACTTGTTTGTTTTGTTTAGGGTTTATTTTTATATTTTTGGATTTGCAAATGGTTTTTGGAAATTATTCGAATCATTTGAAACAGCACTTACTTATGCATCGCAAAAAGGTTGTATTGAAATAGTTAAAATACTTCTTAAACAAGAAGGAATTAATAGCAATACTAAGAATAATTGTTTTAAATGTTTCATATTTATTCTAATAATTTGATAATTAAAAATATTATTTAAAATTTATCAAGACCTTTTGAAAAGGCACTTTTTTTTGCTGTTGAAAAAAATTATATTGAAATAGTTAAATTACTTCTTGAACAAAAAGGGATTGCTCTTAATACTAGTAATATTTACTTATATTGTTTTGGATTTATTTTATTAATTTAATGTTTCAAAGTAATAATAGGAAATCGTTTAAGCTATTTGATACAGTCCTTATTTATGCATCTCATCGTGGTTATTTATATACCGTTAAAATACTTCTTGAACAAGAAGGAATTGATATTAATGCTAAAAATATTTATTTGCTTTATTTGGTATTTATTGTAATAATTTTTAATTTTAAAATAATATTTGGAAATTATTTAAATTATTTTATACAGCACTTATGTCTGCATCTTATAATTGTCATACAGAAATAGTTAAATTACTTCTTGAACAAGAAGGAATTGATATTAATGATAAAAATAATATTTATTTTAATAATCTGATATTTCAAAATAATATTTGGAAATTATTTAAATTATTTTATACAGCACTTATGTTAGCATCTTCAAATGGCCGAATAGAAATAGTTAAATTACTTCTTGAACAAGAAGGAATTGATATTAATGCTAAAGATATTTATTTGTTTTATTTAATGTTTGTTTTAATAATTTTGTATTTAAAAATAAAATTTGGAAATTATTTTAAACATTTAAAACAGCACTTATGCATGCATCTGAAAAAGGTCATACAGAAATCGTTAAATTACTTCTTGAACAAGAAGGTATTAATATTAATGCTAAAGACATTTATTTGTTTTATTTAAAATTTATTTGATTGATTTGATATTTAAAAGTAATATTTGGAAATTATTTATATTATTTAAAACAGCACTTATATTAGCATCTGAAAAAGGTCATACAGAAATCGTTAAATTACTTCTTGAACAAGAAGGTATTAATATTAATGCTAAAGATATTTATTTATTTTATTTAAAATTTATTTAAATAATTTGATATTTCAAAATAATATTTGGAAATTATTTTAAAAATTTGAAACAGCACTTATGCATGCATCTGAAAAAGGTCATACAGAAATCGTTAAATTACTTCTTGAACAAGAAGGTATTGACATTAATGATAAAGACATTTATTTGTTTTACTTAAAATTTATTATATTAATTTGATATTTCAAAATAATATTTGGAAATTTATTAAATTATTTTGGACAGCACTTTTTATATCATATTATTGTACACGTCAAAAAGATGTTTTTAAATTACTTATTAAGGATGAAAGAACAAATCTTAACTTTCAATATATTTGCACAAACAATTTCAAATTTGTATAAATTATTTGATATTTACTTAAATAATTTAAAATTTTAACTAAAAATATGGAATTTATTTTGGTTGTTTGAAACTATTTTTACGCTTGCAATAAAAGATCTTCCTATTGAAATGATTAAATTTCTTCTTGAACAAAAACAAATTGATATCAATAAGAAAAATTTTCATTTCTTCATTTTGCAATTTATTTCGAATATTTCATGTTTATAATGAATGTATGGAATTTATTTAAATCATTTGACACACCGCTTATGGTTGCAATTCAAAATGGTAAACTTGAAGTTGTTAAATTATTATGTAAACAAGAAGGAATTAATATCAATGCAAAAAATATTTATATTTTTTATTTGCAATTTTATTTTGGAATTTGATTTTTCAAAAAAATATATGGAGTTTGCTCTATATTTTTGATACAGCACTTATGATTGCAGCTTCAAAGGATAATGCTGATATTGTTAAATTACTCTTGAAACAAAAAGAAATCAATGTTGATGCAAAAAATATTTCTTTGTTAATTCTAAAATGGTATATATTCATCGTATTTATCATTTCTTTTTTTGGAATTTATTAAAATTATATCATACTGCACTTGTAATAGCAAATAATAGGGGCCACACGCAAGTTGTTGAAATTCTTCATAATAAATCTCATTGATAAGAATAAACGAATCTTTAACTATTCTTTTCGCTTCAAAATATCATCTAAACAAAGTTTTCTAATGTAAATTCCACTTTCTATCAATGGTTGATTAATATTAAAATGCATCATTTTGTAAATCTAAATTTTTATATTTTAGATGTATTTGATTTATGGAATAATTTCTTTTTATAATTTATATCGATGCACATAACATTTGTAATCTATTTCTCGTTAAACACATTACATTTTATGGAAAGCGTTTATTCAAATTGATTTCGCAGCATTTTTTATAACCGAAATTGCGGTTCTTATTTGGTCCTCAGAGTGTGCCTGTGAGATGAAGATTTTAATTGTTGGGCGCCCAGCCTTCAAGTCCCTCATTCTCACGAATTTTGCTTTAGCGATTGCGACCGGGTTTTCATCCTCAGCGCATTTATCGCAAATTCTTTGTAGGATCTCATCCTCCTCTTTAATCGTTGCCTTAGCTTCCTTTAAACGCAAGTGTATAAGAGGAGAAATTTCGTCGCCTAAAATGTCAAAACCGTCGATGCCGTTAAGCTCATTTCGAGCGAGCTGAATGTTGGAACGGAGCTTCCTGATCCTTTCTTCGCCATCTTGCTCGACTATCTCAATTGCCTTGGTTGCTGCAACGACATTAAAGCAGGGAGGAGATGCAGAAAAGATATACGCATGTGATGCAAGTCTTTGATGTGCACAAATTTCTTTGGTACCAACAGAAAAACCACCAAGAGATGCAAAGGCAGGGCCATATGAACCAATTGAAACTTCGATTAAATCTCGTGGAATATCATAATGTTCACAAAGTCCTTTTCCAGTCTTACCAACACAGCCAAAAGAGTATGTCTCATCAATGATTAACCGGAGACAAAACTCTTTGCGTAATTGAATTAATGTAGGAAGATCTAAAAGTGAGCCATCATTTGTAAATAAGCCTTCAGTAACAACCCAACGATTGCATTTATCCCACCTAGCAAATGTCTTTTTGTTAGACGCAACTTTTTCGCGCAAATCGTCCATGTCATTATGCTTATATGGAATAACTTTGCAACGTGTGAGTTCGCTTCCAAGTTGGCATGCAAACCATGCGCCATCATCAACAAATAAAATATCTGAGTTTTTGATGAGTGATTGTATAATTGATGTTGTAGTTGCAAATGGATAACAATAATTAACTGTCTCTTCAGAACCAAGGAATTTAGCCATTTCTTCTTCTACTTTAAGATGTACATCCATTGTACCATAAAATTGACGTGGTCCACAAGCACCAACAGCATATTTGTCGATGGCAGCAAGTGAGGCATCTATGATTTCTTGGTTCATGTTAAGTCCGTAAAAGTTTGGTACACCAAGATTTATCATTTTCTTTCCATCAATTTCGATTGTATCACTAGGTCCTGACGTTATTGTCTTATCTCTAAATATTGATTTATCAATTACAGCATCATCTAAATCTGGAATTAGAGGCTTTGGTTTCCAATCAGCAATGATTTCATCTTCTTCGGCTTCAGTAATATCGTCAGTTGGATCATGAATTGGTTCTGGACTTCTCAACAAAAGCAAAACAATGAAAACAATCAGACCGATCTCAACAAAAAGATGGATAGGTGATTGATTCCATAAGAAGGACACTAGTTTCTCGAGAAGTGGTACAATCATTTGTGGCCAAAAGAGAACATTTTTCTGAACTTTATATCCTTTTTCAAAACCGCCTCCGTTTGTTTTTTGAATAGTTTATATCATGATATCATTTTGAAAATACGTTTAAAAAAAAACTTTTTCAACAAGTTTCAATTTGCAAGATGATGAACATTTTTATATACTATCAAAAATGATAGGTCTATTTAATAATTTTCATGAGATTTTTATTTAATGATATGTAAATTTTGTTAGAAAATAGGAATATAATGAACCAAGCATAGAAAGAGTAATAGTATTAGTAAAAATAGATTTGGATATAATTGTTCTTGTAACAGATCGTGTATGAATATATGTAACAACAAATTGCTTTGACTTTGTAAATGTATTAGATTTTGTAAATGCTTTTGAAGCTGTAAGCGTGTGCGTTGGCCATTGATATTGATTGCACTTATCAATTGGTATTCCTTTAGACACATTAAGTGATCCAAACGTTGTACCATCACTTATAAATTCTAGAATTTTTGTGATTTTACTGGTTGTCCTTCCCCAGTTTTTGTTGATTTACTTGTTTGTTTATTTTGATTTCTCGGGGTTAATATTTGGCTTATTGTCATTTATTTTTTCTACTTTGTTTACATTTGTTTTTGGTTGCGTTTTCTGAGGATTTTCTTTTTGTTCTTATGTTTTTGTAGTGGTTTGCTCCATAAAATGAAATAACAAAATTCATTAAATTTAAAACTTATCAATTTTCGATGGCAGCTTTAATATTTGAAAAGTTTTAAAAAAAGAAAAAAATGGAAAATGACCAACAGATCACAGTAAAGATAAATGACGATGAAACCATTCGAATTTTAGCAAGTTTTGGACGTGAAAATCTTTGTGGCGTGTATCTATTAGGAATTTCATGTCTTGCAAGGATTTATGGTCTTTCAAAGCCTAAGGAAGAATATGCCTTTTTCAATAGCAAGGAAGAACTCAAAAAATTTATCCAAACATATCTCAACAATGAATATAGTGAAATTTTGGTTGATCCCAAAGATGGTGCTTATTTATGTTCTATTGGCGAAAGCCCAGCATATCTTTTTGTTAGTGCTGAGCGAGCCAATTACACTTCAACTCCAATAGAAGGCATTTATTTAGATGTCCGAGATCTTTCTATACAAAATATCCAAAGTTTTTCACGTTATTTAAATTCAAAAACCATTACAATGTCAGATTTATTTCGTAATCCAGTTTGTTTTTGGTCGTCACTTAAAGTACTTAGTTATCTCCCAACAGATTTTCATTTACAAGAATATCCAGATGAAGCAATCCCACTAATTACTGGATCTGCACCAGGGACTCTTCTTGACCGTACAGCAAAAAGTCAAAAGATTTCCTATGGAGCTCGAGTCATCACTGATACGCTTGTGGATATACTTCAAAATTATAATTTCCCTTACTACGAGATAGAACGTATCTACGAAGATCTTCTCCTTACATCCATTTTCCCAAACTTCACGTACAGCCACCTTGGAAACTTCCCGAGTCTTTTGTCGAACGTTACGATCAACTCTCAAACGGTCTCCATCCCAAACATAGGGATTCCAAGATTTGCTGGTTTCATTATGCCACTCTATATGTATGCACATGAGACAAAAATAAGTGAAGATGATTTCTTTATCCAATCTAGATCTTCTAATTTCAACGATTTTTGCAAACTTCAGGAAACAATGGTTACAATCGATAAATCGCCATTTGTAGCTTGGTTTTGCTTTGACAAACATTGCTTCCCATCTTGGCTAGTTCTACCTGCGATCGATATATGCGCAGCTCTCGTTGATTTGGAAAATGCAGAAGATTTAGGCGAATGGGTATTTAACAATTCCTTAACAATGTGGAAAGAAGCAATTTGTTTACTGGAACCAGATTTGTGTCTGGACTGTCTCGAGAAAATTAAGGATAGTGGAGTCTTGGAAATGCTTGAAAGCCCATTATTTTCTTTGAATAATAAGGAAACACAGAAAATTTTCGGATACAAAGCAATGTATACGAAAAATCCAAGAGCAGATATATATGCTTTCTTAAAGACAAATCCAAAAGGAACTGTTCAAGAGTTTAGAAAATATTTCCAGAATAAGTAGATATAAATAAAGAAAATAGAGATATTATAATATTGGATCTTTAGGATCATTCATTAAAACATTATTTGGATGTACAAATGTTTCATTATATGATTCATAATCGAAAATTAAGTTTTCAACTAATAAATTATTTGATATATTGTTTACATTTATAATATTTAAGTTTTAAAATTTCATGTTTGTATTATTTCATCACCAAATTGAAGA
The DNA here is from genome assembly GCF_020186115.1 of Histomonas meleagridis. Lineage (NCBI taxonomy): Eukaryota > Parabasalia > Tritrichomonadida > Dientamoebidae > Histomonas > Histomonas meleagridis. The sequence goes on from NW_027150781.1 coordinate 243,199, forward strand.
TCTGAATCATTAATAATTAAATCATAACCATTTGGATTAGTTGAAAATGGATCTTTTAACTTAATATTATGTTTTGTACCTTCTTTATTATGTAATTCTAAAATAAATTTAAGCTGATTGATTAATATAAAATATTTTATCATTAACATAATTATGAATTCCATCTAATGAATTCATTGATGAATAAATATTAACGGGAATTCTCATTGGATTTCTTGCTAATGCAGGAATATAATGATCATTTGAATCCATTTCCCAAAAAAGTGAATAAATATTATCCGGTTGATAACCATATAAAGTTATAATTAAATTTTCTCTCCAGAATTACGGTTTGGTTTTCCTTTTACACATTTTCCATATTCAGATGTTATACATTCCTTTGTATTTGTCATTTCAATGAATTTTGGATTTGAATTAATATCATTTTGTGTAAATGGTCCAACTGCTGTTATTACATAAGTCACATCTAAATTTTCTTTTATAGCTATATTTATAACTACATGAATTTGATATTCTCCGATTTCTAATTGTGATTGAGGGATTATAACTTTTATTTATAGTTAAATGTTCTGTGTTTTGTGTTCGCTTATTTCCAACATAAATTTTATTTGAAGGTGATATTACTATTAAATCTAAATCATAATATATTGGAAGTAATGTGTCTGAACTAAGAGGAATATCATGTGAACATAACACAATTCAATGATTGCATTTTAAAATTTCAACCAAAAATTTGTTGATAAACAAATCTAATCACATTTCATGTTTAAATAATAGTTCCAACAAAGTTTATATTTTACTTAATATTTAATTTTTTTAATGATAACTTAAAGAAAGAAGTTATATTTTTACACTAAACTAAGATTTATTTCGTATTACATCATATTTATTAGAAATAATTAGGATCAATTTCATTACAAAACTTCATGTAATTAACTTCGTCTAATGAAGTACATCTGAATTTCTTTGATAAAAGATCAAGTTCATTTTGATCATATGATAATCCAAGTCTTGCAATACATTGTTTAAATTGTTGTTTTGATATATAACTTTTCCTTGGCCTTGTATCAAAGTCATAAAACTGATCACGGATATTCATTCTTCTTGTTAGAACGAGATTCTTCATTCTTAATAAAATTGATCTGACTTTCATTTCTTCATTTTGTGATAGAGTTTGAACAACCTTTGAAGGTTCAGGGTTTATTGTATATTTTGTTTTTCCGCTTTTAAGTGGTTTCTTTTCCATTTCAGTTTTTCCGAATATTTTATTTATTTTCTTGCAGAACTTTTTGTAATCAAACATGTCATTTGTTGATTGAGCTCGATATTTCTCAATGATAAGAGTTATTTGTTGTGGATTTAATGGTAAATTAACTTGCCCACAAACAGTTCGAAACTTTTGTATTGGTACAATTCCATGTCGAAGGTTATCAAAACTTTCAAAAAACTCTTCTAATCGAATTCGTCTTCGCCATACAAATGATTGAATGTTTTTAATGATTTCTTTAACTTTAAAATCATTTTCATTTGATCTGTGTTCTGTTAAATACATATTTTCTGTGTTCCCATATTCAGGGAATGGATTAGCAACATATGTCGTATTTTTTGTGTTATCAAATATTTGTCCAACTTCATTATTAACATCATCAACAAAATTTACATAATCGACAAAATTTGTTTTTATATTTGTATAATAATTACATAATTTTTCGATTTGATCTTTTGTTAAATGCATTCCAATTAGTTGTATAACTTGTGCAAATGCATTTCTACTTATGGCTTTATGATGATATCTATCTTTATCTTTAAATTGTTCAATTAAAGGTAATCTATGCATTTTTACATATCTAGAAATTAAATTTATAATGTTTTGAATATCTTTACTTTCATTAGGTATATCACGTGATTTACTCATTGTTAATTCTTTCGGTGATAATGGTTGAGTTAAAGGTTTAGTTTCTAAATCTTTAGGAGCAATAAATTGAAGAATATCATCTGCAAAATCTCTCCATCTAATATACCCTACTCTTGTTTTAGATTTATAATTATTTTTTATAAGTTTATATTGCTTATCTGATAATTTATATGATGACATTTCAATTCCTCTCCGAAATTGTGTATCTGTAATTTCTCCTATATTTAAAGGATCAAAATCTTTAAGAAATTCATGAAAATGTACCGAATTAATATAACACCATTTTTGTAATGATTCTATTAATGATGTGATATCAGTTGGTTCATCAAGTTTTGGTATTAATCCTTTATGTGATTTATAAATTAATTTGTCCGCTTGCTCACTTGTAATAAATTTGTCACCAGTAGGAGTTTTCCCATAAATTTCTTCAATTGATTCTTTCGTTGTTCCTAATGGATTATATACTCTTCGTTGTTGATTATGTGATGGATCAACATCTTCAATAAAACTAAAATAATCCACACCAACATCATTTGAATAATGTTGAATAAGTTCTTTTACCTCAAATTCATTCAGATTAACTTTATTAAGTGTATAAAGTGAACGTTGGAATTGTTGTGGTGTAATATAACCACGATTAAATCGATCAAAATCTTGAAATGTTGGTAAAATATTCATTCGATATTGACTTATTGCTTGTCTGATTTTATCGATAGCTTGTTTGTAACCTCGTGAAATATATGCCATGTCTCGTGTTTTAGTTGTAAAAAGATTATTCTTCATATCTTCAATATCATTACAAAAATCTTTATATTTAATATAGTTTGTAAAATTAACATTTGTCTTATATTCTTCAGATAAATTTTGGATTTCTTCATTAGTAAGATTAAGTCCAATCATTTTTAATGCACTACCAAAATTATCAACTAGAATTAATCCGTTATTATGTCGATCAAATTGTTGAAAAAACTCTTGGATACGAATTTGTTTTTGTCGAACAAATTTTGCAATTTCTTGCATAACAGAATGATAGTCATGATTTGTAGGTTTTAATCGAATTGAGTCTCTTTGATGAGGTAATAATTCTAATGGAGTAAATGTTGCTGTAGTATTAGTTCTAGAATTAGATTGAATTACACTATTGACTTCATTAATAAATTTTTTATAATTAACATCATGAAGAACTGGATCTGAATATCTTTGAACAAGAATATCAATTTCAGAATTATTTAGATTGGTAAAAGGAAATGCTCTTAAAAATTGTGTTTTGGTAACATTACCATTATTGTGGCGATCGAAATCTTCGTAGCATTCGCGAATATATATTCCTCTTGTTTTAACTTGATAAGCACATTTTTGGAGAATTGAGTTTAATTTCGGATCTGCATTAGCATCAAACTTATTTAAAGTTCTATCTATAATTTTTTGTGAATTTTTCAGCTTTCCTAAAGGTGTTTTTTCTAGAGTTTTGTTAGAATAAATGTTCATTATGTCATCGCAAAATTTCCTATAGTTAATTGAACCATTTGAATTAACATAATTTCTTACAATTGTTTCATATTCATGATCTCTAAAAGGGTATTTAATAAATTCGAAGCTCCTTCTAAATTGATCTTGTGTGATAGTTCCAAGATTGAGTTTATCAAAATCTTCAAACCATTCATAAGGGTACACGTCGTGTACATAAATGTATGTTCTAAATCTATCTAGAACATTTTTTAAGTTCATTGGAAACAATTTTTAAGGATTTGCTTGATCTTAACGTACATTTACCATAAAAACGTTTTTTTCGGTGACATGTTATATGAAAACTTTCTTCATTATGGATTTAAATATACAAGTTTCCTGAGTAAAATGAATTCGATCAACCATAGATTGTCTTATATTGATATACGACGTGTTAAAGTTCAAATTGCAAACAAAAGAAGATATAATTCCATTAATGTTCAAATCAAATTAAATTTAATTGATTTTATGCATAATCTCATTTCCACTGAATTTAACAATCTAAAATGACGAGAATTAATTTTTTACTTCATCCATACCTAATGAAGTTCATGAATCTTTCTTGCTCTTCTCTTCTTTCCCTTTTAAGTCTTTCTTGTTCTTCTCTTCTTTCCTCTTCGAATTGTAATCTCAATGATTCTTCATTAATTTGATTTCTATATGATTCATGAGCAGAAATCAAAGCTCTAATCAAATTGTGCATATTACCTTTCACTATTTTCACGTTATTATAATTTACGTCTTCCACGGGTAATTTGACAGTTACCATTATAGCTTTTAGTTTGAGTAAATCTTTTCCATATATTTCATCTCCATAACGAATCGTTGGTCTTTCCTTTATCATTTTTGCGTATAAACCAAATGGATATAAATGCGATTGATAATTATTTTGATCTTTGTTACTTCCGCAATCGAATCCAATGTTCATGAAGTCATCTGTGGATCGATCGTAATAAGTAATCTTATAAATTCCAGATCCACTTTCAGATCGTAATATTATAGAATATTCATCAGGATTAACTTCGAAAGAATATTCTTCATTCGATATTGTTACAGTTCCACCTTCGATCATTGGTTGAATTATTTGTTCTTTAATAACTTTAAGTCTTTCTTGATAATCTCTTTCTAACTTTTGATAATATTCGTCAATTAATTTTTGGATTTTAACATTATTCTCTGCTGCGATTTCTTTAATTTTCTTTTCTAATTCAAAGAGTTTTTCATGGTATTCCTTCGGGAACTTTTGTATATGTTTCGTAAATGCTAAGAAACTATTTAATGATTGTTTCTCAGGCTTAATTATCGAATAATTTTGGAAGTTATCAAACCATATCTTAAAGATCCTTAATCCAGCAGCAGAAATCTTTTCAATATAACCTTCAAATAATGGTTTTAATCGAGTGAATGATGAAAATCTATTTTCATCAGAACGAATATATTGAATAACTTTGTTTAACGTGAAATATAATTCATAACCTGTATGTAATGAAAATGTATCTGATGTACTAAATCCATCAATGAAAAATTCGAAATCTTTGCCTTTGCCAAATATCCGACATGCACAACTTTGTTGGCCTTGAAGAATTTCATTTAATCGAGGCCATGGTGGGACATCAAATATGTCATATTTCTCAATTTCTTCTTGTAATTTATCTTGTAAAGCACTGAACACTCCAAACCCTCTTGATAAATTATTAACTATTTTGACATAATTCCCTCTTTTGCCAAGGCGTTCGTATTCTTCTAATTGTTCATAATCTTTAATAAGTCGAATAAGTTGACTACCAAATTTACAACGAACGTCACTACAAAGTTCTTCATAAGGAACCTCATTCGCAAGTATTTCTTTGCATTCATTACAGTCAATTAATGGAACAAAATCACGACACGCGCGATCGATTTTATATGGTGCATCACGTTTCCATTCAAATGAGACTTGTTTGGAAAGACTACTTTTGACTTTCTTGTCGATTAAACTTTGTACATATTTGTCAATTTCAAATGCAATCTTGTTGAAATATTCGGCATCTTTAAGCCACGTCTTCAGCGCATATTGTGACTTCGGTGGAAGCTTGTTCATAAGTGGTATCGGAACAGTAAATACTGTGCATGGCTGCCAGACATCTGGTGGCGCTGTCCTTATTATCTTTGCCTTTGGTGCTGCTGGCTTTGCATCTTGTGCAGGCGCTTGTGCTTGCGCAGGAGCATCTTGTTTAGGTTCTGGCGCTGATGTTGGTGCAGGTGCAGGCTCTGGTTTTGGCGATGGTTGCGATGGCGCTGGTGTGGGCGCAGGTGCGGGTTCGGGTTCGCTGAGAGATCCATTGCGCTTTTGACGCTGTATATTTTCGATGTCGTTAATGCGATTTTCGAGCTGCTCAATGTCTTGTAAGATTGACGGCAGTTGCTCTTTAGCCGCATCGCAGTTTAGTGACTTAAGGTCTTCTGCCATATACCTTGCATTCTCTAGTTCGCTTCTTGCGTCCTCAACGTTATCATTATGTAAATGCCTTTCAACTTTGACAATTGTTTCCATTAAATTATCCTTTTCTTCATTCCATTTAATTTGATCGTAAACCATTGGAATTACTTCGTCTTCACATTTCTGTATTAAATCATTTAATAAATCGCATTCTTCCAAACTCATTGCCTTTTCTTTCGCTCTATTTAATGGGTTCTCTATGTCAGCGAACATTATTTTACTTGTGATATTCTTTGATAATTGCATAGCTCTTTCTAAATCATTTACTGCTTCTTTTTCTTCCAAACTTATGTTAGCTTTTCGTTTAGCTGTATCAATTTCAAATTTATAATTGTCATGATTTGCGACAATTTCATTCCATTCATCAATTAATTCCTTACAGCCATATTCGGTATCATTTTGGAAGTCAAGAAATACGCCGCTGTCGCCTTCCCAATAAAGAATTTCACGTCCTCCATTCTCATTCATAAAGTTTTCGCCTTGTTCAATACATCGATCAATTAAATAACTTGTTTCTTCTTTACGTTGGAAGTCACGATATTCATTAATTAAGTCTTGCATTCCATTCCTGAACTTACTAATTTTTGAGTTCTTCCATACATTAATATCGTTTTCATATTGTATCTTCTTTAGTTCTTCAAACTCATCCAACAATGGCTTAAGGACTTCATGCTCCATAACTTTCGGTTTTTCTGATTTGTATTGATCAATCGCTTCTTGAAGATCATCACGATAATTGCTGGCACGATAATCTTTGACATAGTTTCGATAGATGTTAAGTTTCATACCAAGAAAATCTTTGATGCTTTTGGCTTGATCTGCTAAATCAAACCCTTCAATAGCACCATCTTCAACTAATATCTTGAAATACGATTTGTATTTGTCCATGTATGGAGCCATATCAGTCGTTTTCTTGATTTGTTCGGCATATGGACTTGTATTGATTTCATTCATTATCTTTTCAATCTCTTCCCATGTTTGCTTAATGCGAACAGGAGCTTTACGTTGAAGCCAATCATCCATATCTTTAACTTTGTATCGAAGCTGATTTGCAAATGAGCGTCCAAGATCTTTGGCTTTGGAAATTGCGAAATATTCATCATAATGATCAACAAAGCTTTGGAGAACTTCATGGCACTTCATTGCATCTTTATATTTTTCATAAAATGTACACTTTGCAAAATCGTCATTCCAAAGATTGAGCGCACTTGTTGCTTTGCTCTTGTAATTGTCGAGATAAGAAATTGATATTGGGTTCTTTTCAATGTTTTCGATTTTGGATTCTAATCTTTCTCTGTTGAAAAATGAGTATTCATCAAAGAATTTCTTGAGTTGTACAGTCAAATCAAGAACATCTTTGATTTCTTCATAGTATTGAAGAGTTTCTTCTGCTAGTATCCATTCTTTAGCTTCGAAATTTGGTTTACTTGAAGAACGATATTTATCCATAAGAGTTCGAAGTTGTTGGATGTGATCTTTTGCAGTTGGAATCGAAGCTAAAGCAGCAGATTTCTTGAATGCTTCTGCACGGAACTTGATATCAAAAAGAGACATCAGAAGTGAACTGATTGCGTTGCATGTCAATTTTTAAAAAGTGATTAAATAAAAATATCTCATGATTTATTAGGTATATTATTAAAATATAAAAAACTACAAATATCCATTTTATTTTCGTTATAATAATTACATAAAAACCAGATAATTTAATATATTTCATTAATTTTTCGCATTTTTTCAAAAATTGTTCCAAAATTTCTACACTGTAGAAATGATTCAAATTTTAAATGCATACTGTTATTGGTAACTGTCAACTTGAATTGAAAGAGAAAAAAATTTTTACACATTATTACAAAAAAAATTAATTAATACAGTGCCAAGAAGCAAAATACGCACAAATGTGAACTTTCATTTATAGAAGGTATTTACAAATTTTATATGATGAAATCGTTTTGAGATAAAGTGTACATTAGATAATGCTGTCTAATTTCAGATGCTTGCCGCCAACGAAGTATGATCTAATTTTAAAATGTATTTAAATGTTTTTTCCCAATTTACATAAATTGAAATTGAGAATTAAAACTAAGGTATTTTTTGTTTTCACCAAATTATGAAACCCGAAATTGGGTGTATAAATTCTTGTCTTTGAAATTCAAATCAAATATGATAATCATGGATAATCGTGTTTCATGAAGAGTTTGAAAAAAGCCTTTTGGTGTTCATTGCTTGGAAGTCAGCATACCTATTAATGATAGGAATAGAATTTTTAAGCAAGGTACATATTATTATTATTAAATCCAAGACCAAAAACCGTTTATTTATTAATAGTATGAATTAGAACAATTCTCTTACATAAGCTAGCAGTAATGGGTTGTTGCTAACCTTAAAGCTAGGATTCAGATCCTTTTGAAAATAATTCTTTCACAATATTAGTTTTTTTTTCGACTGCTGCTGGTGAAGAGTCATAACAAAGCTCGTTTCCAAAAAGGTCAAGCAACTTATCCATATTTGGAAGTGAGCAATCTTTGAAAGAATGATTTTTTGCACCACAATTTGAACATTGTATTCCTCTTAGTTCTGAATTTACTTCTATTTTTGGATGGCCAAGAAGTTGTGATGTATTTTCGAAGGTTGTTGGGAGTTTGTTGGGTGCTCTTTTTTCCATTTGCTGCCAACCGAAAAACCGCTTTTTGGTGGCCAAATTTGTGTTCAATTATGTATCGGCTTTTTAGCGAAGTGATTTTTTTATTTGTGTATTTAGTCTTAATGATGATACATCATTAATTTTAAGAAACAGAAGCATTCACCATTAATCATGAAATGAATTCCAATAACTTTAGTTCTAATATATCCATAAGCTAAACAATTATCAACCATTTAATTTAAAAATTATTAAATTTGCAAATTCCCCGAAAAATATTATTACATATTAATAATTGACTCCTTTGGCAAACTGGTAGTTCTGCATTAATCAAATTTTTTTTACTTTTTCCTGGTTTGTAAAAAATATTCACATCACATGTCATAGATGTGGGAAAAAATTGCAGAATTCGAACCACCGAATGGATTAATTACTTGTGCTAGATTTTCTCCAGATGGGAGACTTATTGCTTTGTGCACAAATAATGGCTATCTTTCGGTTCGATCTTCCATGGATTTATCAGAAATAGTAAGTAAAAAGATACATCAAAAATCAATTAATGAACTTCGCTGGTCAAAGCGATCTGTTTCAATTCTTACATGCTCAGATGATGGAACTATTCAATTGAATTTTCTTGAAAATCAAAATTTAACAAAATTATGTGAATGTAAAGGGCATCAATCTTATGTCCTATGCTGTGATATTTCAATTCACGATCTTCGTCTTGTTAGCGGCAGTTATGATGAATCCATTCGAATATGGGAAACCTCCACAGGAAAATGCCTTAAAATGATCAGTGGCCATTCCGACCCTGTATCTTCTGTTTGCTTTAGTAATGATTCCACATTTGTTTTAAGTAGTTCATGGGATGGATTTTGTCGCATATGGCAAACATACTCAGGTCTTTGTCTTAAGTCATTTCAAGTTTATGGTGTTCCAATATGTTTTTCTACACTTAGTCCTAATTCAGAATACATTTTAGTCTCATCCAAAAATTCAATAATTAAATTAATCAAAATAGCTACAAATGAAACATCTGCTATATATAGAGGACACAAAAACGAAAATTATTTACTTTTTGCCGGTTTTGCAGTCAGTCGAGGTGAACATGTTGAAATCTTTTCTGCGTCAGAAAACGGATCAATTTATTGCTGGGGCCTAAACGAACAAGAAATAAAATGGATACAACCTGTATCAGAGGGCCCAACGTTGTGCGTCGATATTTCTTGTGATGGAGAACTAATGGTTGCTGCAAGCTCGATAGAAACAAACCGTTCAATTGTTGTGTTTAGAAGAAAATAAATGTTTATGAATGTGATTCTTTATTTTTAATGCAAATGTTTATTTCTTCTACAAATTCAGTAATTATTGATTTTATAAAAAATTGGATTGAATATTATTGTTTTCATGAAAGATTTTTTTGGAGTTCCTCCTATATTTATTCAGATAATATTATTTTATTTACAGTAGTGCAAAAATTGTAAATACAAAGATCATGAAATTTGGAGCACCCCTTATCGTGCACTTTTGATAAACATCGGAAAACGTTTTCCAGCAGAATGGACGAAGACGAGAAAGAAATTTGCGTTAAAACCATGAAAGAAATGATGGCCATAAGACTTGCTCAACCATTTATGGATACGACAAATATTAGTATCCAAATTCCTCAAATAGTACCACTAATCCCAAATTTTGAAAGTTTTCCTTCGATTTTAGAAAGAGTTTTAAGTGGACAATTTTCGTCTATTGATCAATTTTCACTTTATTTTGAAGGAAACTTAAAAATGCTTATAAGTTGTGTTGCTAATTTAATTAGTCAATCCCCACAATCTAAAACTACTCAAGAGCTGCTTGCCCTAGAAGGAATTGCAGAAGAAATCCTGAGGGTTTTTAATGAAACTTTAAGCACAAACAGAATGAGTGAATTTGAACGATACAAAAAACAAGTTCTAGAAATCAATGAAAAAATTGAAAAGCTCAAACGCGATAAGCCAAGTGACTACTCTGATGATAAAAATATTTTTGTACAAGTTCAATCATTTAATGCTGATCCTATTCCATCAAAAGTTTTTTCAATATAAATAAATAAAATATTTGATTATTTTTAAATATACCTTTTCTTCCCTTATTATTTTTTATGAGAAAAATTTTTGAGTTTTTTCAAAATTTAATTTTTTGCTCAATTAAATATTTTTTATTTCCTTTTTCATGATTAGGAAATCAAGGAGATGCACCTTCATAAGTAAAAATAGTTTTTATACAACTTAATTCTTTTGTTTTTCTTGAAGTAAGTCTTTTATTTCTTTATAATCTTTCTCTTCTGCATACATAAGTGCTGTTCTAAATAATTTAAATAATTTCCAAATATTATTTTGAAATATCAAATTATCAACACAAATTTTAAATAAAACAAATAAATATCTTTCACATTGATATCAATTCCTTCTTGTTCAAGAAGTAATTTAACTATTTCAACATTATTTTGTAAAGCAGCAAACATTAATGCAGTTGTTTAATATTTAAAAAAATCCCAAATATCATTTATAATTACCAGAAATTTGAAACTAATTAAGAAATGAAAAATGAAATATCTTTTCTATTAATATCTATATTGCCTTGAGAAAGAACGTATTTAACAAGTTCAATGTTTTGTGATTCAACAGATAATGATAATGATTTATATGAGAACGTAGAAAAATATTTAACTGCATACAAATTTCCTTTTAGAAAAGCCTCCGAAATAATTGAACTTCCAATTTTAAGTTGAAAATTTTCCAGAAATGAAAACAGCATAAAATTATTACTTTTAATACAAGTTAACCCTAAAGATGCTAATTTCTTTTCTTTTTTATTTTTATTATGCTTTCCATACATTATTTCACTTAAAGGTAGATCTCTCATACCATAAGGAACCTTAAGCTCAAACATGTTTGATCATTTAATTCAAAAGTATTTAATAAAGAAAAAAGGGAATTGAAAATTTTTTGTTTTTTTTTTGAATTTGATTTTTCATTAAGATAATAAAATGCATAATTTCGATGAAAACCAATTGCTGCTTCAAGAGCATGTTTAAAAGATGAGTTATTTTGTTCACAAAGACGGATAATTTCAATATTTCCTCCTGCTACTGCATAAGCACCAGAAATACTAACATCGGCCCCCTTACGCATTAAAAATTTGAAGCATTTTACTGCACCATAAAAAGCAGCATAATCAATAAGTTTAATACCATATGTGCTTAACGAACTATACATTTCATAAATAGAATATGGAATTAATTGATTAAAATTAATAGATCTATAATATGAATTTGAACACAAATATATTTCAAGCTCAAATTTATTATCATTTCGAATTATTTTCGATATTTCTGATGGATTACCTTCGATCATCTTCTGGATATGACCTTCCCAATCATTTTCATCAAATTGTTCAATTTCATTTGCAATGTATTCAAATTTATCATTTTGTCTTAAATTAATTTTAATATGATCATATTCTTCTTTCGCCATTAAATTGATTTTGTTTTGGATTTCATTATCAATTTCGATAATTTTATGCTCGATCATTTGAGCAAGAATATAATTTGATTCTTTTGATTTTAAAGAAAGAAGATATTGTTTAAAAGTATTAAAAATTTGTAAGTTTTCTTGTAAAATGTCTTTTTCATTATTTTCAACAGTCTGTAAATATTGGAAATATAAGTTAATGTCTTTCCTTTGCGAAATAAATGTTGAATAAACAAATTGAACAAGAACAGTATTAAAAGTTAGGGGAAAGCTTTTATCAAATAAATCTATAGTCGAATTAATTGTTATTTGAAGATTTTCTTCATCTAATTCTAATACTATTTGCTCTATTTCCTTGAGATATTGTATTTCTTGCATTGCACTTCGGTTTTTATATTTTGTTTTCATTTATGAATGAAAAATATGTCATTTTCAAAATTTTGAAATAATAATAAAATTGCAATAAGGTATATTGAAATGATTCGCGAAGTATTATCAATTCTTTGAATTTTGTTTATGAAGTAAAGGAAAAGTGACGCAATTACATAACATATTAAAACTTTATCTGAATGTGAAGATATTTAAAAAAAATTGAAAAGATTTTGTGAACTGTTAAATTTTTTTATTAAATATTACTTTAATTACGAGCATAGCCAAAGAAACGAAAAATTTCAAAAATTGTAACAATATTTTATTTCCAAAAATACTTTAATGGCACCAATTCGAATTCCCCCTCTCCATATGCTATCAGCACAGTTCCATTTTCGTTGTCCACACCCGCCACAATTCCAATTAATCTGTTTGCACCTTCTTGCACAAACATTCCTAATTCCACAGCGTTTATTTTCTCATGTTTTACAGATAAATTCACTGTTATGTCCAGTTTCGGCATTTTTAATCCGCTCAATTGCGCATATGGAATGCACCGCATCATACGCGGCACCATCACAATTTCGCCTTCAAAGCGCTTTTTCTCAACCACATAGTTAGCAACATCATTCTCATAAGAATAGTTATAAAATGTTTTCTCATCTTTGATAACCGTCTTAACTTCAACAAGCCCAGCAGCTACCATATTACCTTTGGTTATACCTGTCGATGAAACACGTTTTCGAAGGTCAGCAAAACTACATTTGCATTTAGAACGAAGAGTATTATCTAAAATGAAATTATGTCTCATTATTGAAATTGGTGGTACGTCTAGTAAAAAGAATTGACCGTAGAGTATGTTGGCTTTGTTAGTAAACTTATTTCCAGGAGTAATTGGAAATGGAATCAAATCTTTTGTTGACGGATCATATGTCCAAAAAGGATCAAGTTGATTATAAGATGCTTCTTCTGGTGTAAGCTGTTTCAAGGCTTTGTCATATGCTGAGCGAAGACGTGAATATGGTGCAATTGGCGGTGTAACTTTTTCAAGTGGATAAAGATCAGAAAGAACTGTAGCCTTAAGGCGATATATAGGCTCAGGAATGTTTTGGACAGCAAAAATAGAATGTATAGCTAGACCTTTGAAGTATGGTGTAATTGGTTCGCCGATAGAGAATGTATCGTCAAAAGTGTCAATATATTCGACCGTTAAACAAAGCGGAGGAGCCTTTTGATGTGCATAGGACCACGTCCAATCAGGGACGCCTTCTTGATAGTAAAGAAGGATCCAAGAAAGCGTACGCAAACAATCTTTAGCTAGAATTTCAAGAGGTTCATCGGAAATGAATTGTCTGGTTTGAACAGAAACAAAACTTGCTGGTTTAGTTGCAATATATGCTTCAACAAGCTTTTTAAGGTTAGTCCTGATGATCTTACCGTTTTCAGTTAGATATCCTATTTCTTGATGATCACGATATATATTAAAAAGTTGTGATAATGAGGTTATGCTTCCACTAATATCTGGAAATGCAGGGAGATTGTCATTTGATATTAAGAATGAAAGAAAAACAATATCATCAATTATCCGATCAGGGTCACGAGGTGAAAATTCTTCAAAAAGAGCCAACCTTAAGTACTTAATTGAGAAGAAAGTTTCAGTGTTCCCGATTGAACGAACAATTGTAATATTTGGAAGATGAGTTTGAAGTGCTAAAAAGAAAAGATCATTATCAGAACTTTGGATGAGAATTTCTTGGTAAGGATTAAAATCAGGCTTGGATGATTCTGATCGAAGAATATCCATGAATTGAAACTCGCCTTCACCACTAGTTTGACCAGCAGTAAGAATAAATTTTGGGAAGCTAGGGTCAGTTGATGCCATTTTTTTAAAGTGTTCAAGTAGTAAACGATGTGTTTTAGGAAATTGCCAATCTGGAGAAAAATCAATGTGATCTGGAATTTGGAAGTTTTTTTGAAATTCTCTTTCTAGCTTTCTCTTACGTTGAAGTGTGGTCTTTGCAAATGGACTTGGACCATCCATTGTAAAAATAACACGATTAGATGGATATTTTTTAACAAGAACATTTACGTAGCTTAAAAAATCTTTGTAAAACTTATCACTGAAGCAATTGTGATGGGTTGCTAAAATTTTATAAAAATAAAATTTTCCATCAATGAAGCAAACATCATATTGTTTAGGTCTTATTCCTATTACTTGTGGGTAGCGTTTGGTGATCCAAGTTATGAAATCTTTGAATCCCATCAAGTAATTATTAATAATAATGCACCATGTTTTGAATCAAAAGTGACTATCATATTTTACACAAAATATTCTATGAGCATTCAGATTATCCATACCAACCTTTTGCTCGAAAACAAGCTTCCACATTCATACTCAGTTACAACCAATTCAGCCCTGATGCTCTTCAACACTATTCATGCATTAAATAAATTAATTTTACGAAATTGATTGATTTAAATTTGATCGTATAAATATTCTCATTCTCAAATCCTCATAACAAAACATTGCTCATCAACACAATTCTCATTTCTTTCGGCAAACAGTTAAAAACAAAAACATATTCTCAAACGCTTTTAGGCTGTATTCTGCTGTTTCAATGATGCTCTAAACTCTTCTAACCCCTCATCCTTTGGCTGTGGGTAAATTTCGTCCATCATCTTCAGCACAATCGGCTTACTTCTTGTCAAACATTCTTCGATTTCATGTGCATTGTTCCTCTTATAAAAGCTCTTCAAATCTGCGACTGCTGAGAACATGTCCTCTAGTTTATACTTTTTACTTACGACATCTTCGATCTCAGCGATAATCTTTTCTTGGATTTGACGATTACTTTCGAGGAGCTCATTGAGGTTCTTTTTGAATTCGTCTGGCGACTTCTGATACATTTTAGACAATTTATGATATTCTTGAAGAAATTCTCTTTGTGGAATAATTTGCTTGAACAAATTGTTCCAATTTTGTATGTTCTTTTTCATTGTTTCGGTTTCGCTTCTAATTTTAGAATTACGGCGAAGTAAATCGGATATAATTTGAGTTTTGTTGAATAATTTTTCTTTGTAATGTTGAATTTGTTGTTGAATATGTTCAATAATCTTTTTATTATGTTCATATGTTATTTGTTGGTTTATGATATAATAATATGAAAGTAAATTTTGATTTCCGGGACTCTTATTATCAGATGAATTAAGAATTTCTTCAAGATTTTGTTTAAATTCATTGTTGAACAAGTGCTGAGGTAATGGCTCTGTTTCAAGTTGTTTTATTTGTATTAATTGTTGTTGGAAGTATTCAAGTTGTTCCTTGTGTTCTGTTGACTTAAGGTTTTGTGTGAAATTCAATTGTTTCAATTTTTCCTCAAGTTTTTCAATGATTTTGTTAACTGAGAATTCTGTCGAAACGGTTTTCTCGTTCAAATGGATTTTGTATGTTTCAAGTATTGAATTTGCCTTTTTCATAAACTCGTGTTTCAAATGTGACAAATGCACATCGGTATTGAAAACCGTTTTGATTTCTGGGAGTAAAACTTGGAATGGCTTTGAATCCATATTGATCATCAACGTTCTAATTCTTTGAATTTTATCAATTTCTGAGTAAATTTTATTTGAATACTTTAGTTTCTTCCTTAAATATTCATCTCGTCTATCGTACAAAATTTTATACTTTGAATTTAATGCTATGTTCGGATGTAATATAGGCTCAAGTTCAAACTTATTAGAGAACTTGATAAGCCCAAAGCTGGATGAATAAACATATTTTGATGAATCAAATGCACCAGAAAGTGTCCATTTAACACCATCGAATTTCCAAATGTCATTATATTGGTCGCCTTTTTCATTATAACCACCTGCTACGTATAAATAATCGCCAGAAACATATGCCTGATGTGAACATCTTGGAGGAGGACAATCACAAGTCATATGTTCCCATACAGGATTCAGGAGACCGTTAACAGTCAAATTCAATGCCCAAAAATCTGACATCAAATTTGATGTTTCATTAACACCTCCGAACAAATAAATTTTATTTTTGTACAATGTGAAAGTACATTTAGCTCTTGGAGGAGGTAATATACCTTGTGGTATGAATTCTCGATAAGTATATGCGCCATTTTGATATATCATTAATAATAATTTCTTAAATAATTCATTGTTTTTCTTTCCACCAAATGTATATATATAAGAAATACCATTTTCAGTGACACAAGCACTTGAATGATATGAAAGATTTGGAAATACAGAGCCAATTAATCGAACCTTTTCCCATTGTGGTATAACGCCATGATGAAAAGCCCAAAATTGTAATCCTTTATCATCATCATCATTACCACCTAATAGACCAATTCTATCATTTGGCAAATTAAAGATAGAAAATTCATTTTTAATTTTTGGTACTTCATTAACTTTACATAACTTATATTCTTCATTAAGACTCTTCGCCATGAATAATGAAATTTCATAATTTTTATCTCTAAATATAAAGAATCCATTACCATTATTACATATAAATGATGTAACCTTTTCTGGATTATTAATAGGAAATGTTTGTAATTTCTCTTTGTCAAGTTGATTTTCATCACCAACACGAATACCAAAGATATTATCGTTATGCATCGTGTCGGTTTTGACCTCGACTTTATCAAATTTGTTCAAATGCGGACTTAATAACACCTTAATGTGCTCTATCGTCGCTTTATCTGTAATTGAATTCTTGATGTTGGACGGTAACGGTGTCACTTTAATCGATGTAAACGGTATCGGAGGTTTCTCTTCTTCAACGGCCGATTGTAATTGTGATAAAAGAGGATCGGCAGAGAATTTCGACTTTTGTGATGTAACCGACATCGTATCGTTGTCATCGGGGGTGGGTAATTGTGCTAAAAATGAATCGGCTGAAAATTTCGACTTTTGTGGGACAGCAGATGTCGACTTGATGGAATTGACTGAACTAACCGACGCGTTATCGGTATCGTCAAGGCTGAGTTGTGATAAAAATGAATCCTCTGAAAATCGACTTTTTCTTTTGGTTGGCTGATTTTCCCCGTTTTCATCGATGAAGTTGATTTTGTACCCTGGAATATTTGAGTTGTATTGCTTTTCATTAACTTCATGGATTAAGTGTGAGTCTGGTAATGACATTGGTCCTGAGATTAATTTGCTTGAGTCAATATCAGAATTAATACTTATCGTATCAGAAGATTCTGCACTGTCGGAGATAATAGAGTCGAAAGCAGAATCTGTACAAAGACTTCCCGATTTTTGATCAGAAATGGGCTTGGACTCATATTTGGGAACACGAGGCAAAGAAAGTCGTTTGCCGGGTTGTAAATGAGCTGGGCTTGGACGTGTAGTGGGTGATTTTGAGGAATCAGTATTATCTGGTATCGGCATTGAACTTGGTGGTTGAATTGGAGGAATCGTTGTGAAATCAATGCTTGCAGTGGATGAAGTGCTATTGACATTTGAGCTAATTGATGGAATATCAGGTATTGACACGATTGGAGATTTATCAGTACTACTAACAATCGATGGTATTCCTGATGTACTTGAGGTGGAGTCATCAATGCCACTGACATTTGATGGAATTTCGGTTATTGGTTTATTTGAAGATTTATCAATGGGCGCAAGATTAGGTGGATTTAATGGTGGCGCTGGAATTGAAACACTTGGGGGAGGTGGAATTGTGCTTGGTGGTGTTTCTGGTGGTGATATATTTGGAGGTGGTATTGGCGTTACTGGCGGTATATTAGGTGGATTTAATGGTGGCGCTGGAACTGATGTGCTTGGAGGCTGAATTGGAGATACTGGTGGTAGCTTTGGTGGATTTAATGGTATTTCTGGAACAGGAATACTTGGATGCTGTGATTTTGACAATGATAATATGCTTTGTGGTCCAGATGGTATTTCTGGTATAGGAATTGTTGGAGTGCTAGATGGAATTGGTATTGTAGGAAGTTGAAATCCATTTGGAATTGTTGGCATTGAAATGCTTGGAGGAGATGGGTGATTTGATGGAACATTCGGTATTTCAGGAATTGGAATTGCTGGAATAGTTAAATCTATAGATGGTCTTCGAGTACCAGAATTATCAGTCGGAATTATTGGTACTGGTATTGTTGGAATTGTAGGTAAAGCTGGCAAAGTGGGAAGTGTGGGTAATATGGATGGCATATTGTTAACTTGAGGCGCTGTGGTGGAAGAATTACCACCTAGAGGTGGTGGAGATGTGTTACTGGAGGTAGTTGAGCTGTCTTTCGGGTTTGGTTCTGTCATTTTTGTTTTTGCTTCCAGTTTATTTAAATTTGACTGATAAACTAATCAATTTCTTTTGAATGGTTTATTGTAAAAGGAAAAATTAATTTTTATGTTCGTTCTTGGCAGTTCTTTTAAGTTTTTAATACTAATTTTTTGTGTAAATGGATAAAACATTTTCTTTTTAAAATTCATGTTTGCAAAATACTAAACAAAAATTATGGTAAAAATACATTAATAAATTCATTTCAAAGATTGATCATTTTACCCAATAACATTATTTGTAATATATAATCCAAAGTTATGGGGTGTTTTTTGATCATTATTAATTCTAGATATAATTGATATCATTATCTTTATTTATATAATCATCGTTTTTCTTAATGTGGATGTTCATTTTCCCCAGAATTAACTTTGATTTTGTTGCTTTTGCTGCTGTTTCTGCTGTTGTTGTTGTTGTTGTTGAACTAAAGATGCTTTCGCGTCAAGGTGTTGGTGTATTTGTTGTAAAACAAACCCTGGATTATTAAACAATTCGCCGTTTTGATTTATTTGCTTCATTTCTCTAATTACATTCTGTTTCATTTGATTTGGAGTTACCGTTTTACCTGGACTTATTTCTATAGGAGCGTTGTTAATGTCGATAAGCATTTTCACAAAATTTTCATCAAAAGAAACATCAGGTTGTGGGGCTTGTTGAATCATTGATAATTGTTGTGCTTCTTTTTTCTTTCCTAACTCAACAAGCAACTTTTCTTTCTTTTTCTTTCTTTTTTCAAATTTAGTTCCAAAGTTTGGGGTAGGCTTGAGTTTTCTTTTTTGCTTGATATTCATTATAAACGAACAGAACAAACCCTCTCAATTAACGAACAGAAAGTTGGGGAGCCCGAGATTTAAACGTTTTCGGGTTTTGACCGTTTAGTGTACGTTAAAAAGAAATGTCATCCAGAGATAGTTTGGATGATGTTAGTGAAGCAACTTCAATTTCATTTGGTGATGAAGACGTTGATGATTATGACGAATACTCAGACGTTCCGGTGAAAAAAGCTAAACTACAGATTTCAGGTGATTATGAAATTGCTAATGAATCGTCATCAAATGATAGTGATCTTGTTCAATTTATTGAATCAAATGTTCCTACTTATGAAGACCATTCTTTGGATTATTTATTTTCGTCTGATCAAATTTCCAAACCTAAAAAAGTTAATCAAAAAAAAATAAATGAAATAATTCAAAAATCAAAAAAATCACCAAACTCAAAGAAGTCAGTTCCAGTACCGTCAAAGTCAGAAAAAGACCTTCAAATTTCAACACCTAATCAAATAGATAAAGAAAAATCTGATACACCATCAGACAGTAATGAACTCACCCGATTTATTGAGGCAAACGTTCCAGTATACAAAGATTATTCTTTTGATAATTTATTTTCATCTGATCAAAATTCCGTACCTAAAAAGCTTAACCAACAAGAAAATCGCTCAGTTAAATCAAAAAAGTCTTCCAACACAAGAAAGTCACTACCATCACCATCAAAATCGGGAAAAGATCTTCAGATTTCAGCTCTTGACAAAGCTAACAAAGAAAAATCGGATACACAATCCGATAGCAATGATCTTGTCCAATTTATAGAAGCAAATGTTCCAGCTTATAAAGATCATTCTTTTGATCATTTCTTTTCATCCGACCAACCACCCGAGAAACCAAATTCCAAACCGAGCATTGATATTTCTCCAATAATAAGAAGACCAACGCCAACAAAAACTGAAAGATATTCGTTAAACGATAGTGATCTTGTCCAATTCATTGAAGCGAATGTTCCTTCTTATCAAGAGCATACATTAGATAAAGTGTTTCTTTCAGATCATATTGTTAATGAAACCAAAAAAATTAATCAACAAGAACATATGCAATTCCTTCAGCGACAAGAGCGTTCATCATTTACGAAGACTTCTGTCCCACTTTTAGACGAAATCAAAAACGAAAATAAATCATTTGTAAATAAACGAAGTAAACAGATACTTAAAGATATGAATGGTAAGCCGAGAAATCAAAAGCCAATAGAAGTGCCAAAGGAAGAAGAGAAATTCTCTTTTCACCCGAAATATCAATCAGATCCTAAGCTAAGAGAAAACGCAAAGAAATTGGTGTCGAAAAGGAAAAGAGAAAAAGAGAAAATAGAAAAATCAAAACTAGAACAATACTTAAGTAGTCAGCAAAAACAAAAACAGAAGTCAAAAGACTCGCCAAAATTCAATCGAAAATTGTTGTCAGTGTTGCACAAGTTTGAATCTGAATCTGATTCTGATTCTGATTAGAATAAAAAGAAAATTCGTTTTGCAAAAGATATAAGATATAGGTTCAATAAATTTTGTTAATAGTATCAAATTGTTTTTTATTTATTACCAAAAGTAAAAGTTGCGTTTTAGTTTTTTCATTTATTTTTATCATAATATTCTAATGTATTTTTTATGTTAGATATCTAAAAGCTTTAACAAAAATGAATCTGAACTTATTATCAAAGAAATACAATGCAAAGTTGATTATCTTCAAAAAATTATATAATTAACTTCAACATAATCACTCAGAATATTTCATTCTTTATTTTCTCAAAGCAGCTTCATACATGAAGATAGAAAATGATGACCTTTCATAAATTGATAGCATTGTTATAACGTAAAGCACCATTTATAATAAGTTTCAAGTAATTTCACAAATGGTGGATAACAATAATCATATTTTTTAATAATAAATATTAAATTTTAAATTTAATTAATTTTATTATGTTTCGCGTTAAAACAAGCAAAAATATCCAGAACTGAATGAAAACCGTAAGAACGAACTCATATATTGTGGCCGTTTAAAAAAAATTGCTGAAATCAAAACAAGAAGCAGAAATGGAATGGCCAGAAACAATAGATGACCTCCAATTTTTTGTATCTCGCCTAAACACCAGCGCGCGTGTCAGATTTGTTGTAAAAATTCTTGCAATTTTACATTTTACCAAAGATCATCCAGAATATATTTCCAAAGTTGGTGGCGCATGGATGGGAGATGGTCGCCACTTTATAATAAATTCCAAAATAGTTGGTGAATTTCTTGATTTACGAGCAAATTCAATTAATACTAATTTTCGTGATCATGGATTCATAATTCTCACTAGTGAAACCGACAAAATTCGAAAACAATTTCCTAATTTGACTGATGTACATCATTGGAAAATGCGTATGCATCCAACAGAAGATTTCACTTCAGATTCAACTCTTCAATCAGCTAATGAGCTCCCATTCGCCCCAGCAATTCCACAAATTGAACAAACAGACAAGCTTATACCCAAAGAGTTATCATCCTTTTTGACCACAGATATGGTTCACTCATTATATCAAATCTATAATTTACTTGAACCACAAGACTCAGAAAATCCCATTGACGAAAAGTCTTATTCCAATCTTTTACTGATTCTATTTAAGGTTTGGAAAGAGAAAATATCACAATCACCAGAAACTGATTTTAACACTGCCATCGACTTTTTTCTTTCCAATGAGACTGATCTTTCTGAAGAATCCAAGCTACAGCTTGAAATCAATCTAACCTTTTTCCTTGAGCAAAGAGATGATTGTTCCCAAATAACAAATAGCTTTTCTTTTGATTCCTTTGTCAAGTTATTTATCCGTTTTGGTTGTTTTTCAGATTATCTACAAACGCTTAAAGAGATAACATATTTTGTTCTTTCTGATTTTGAACCATTTACAGCGCCAATCATTTCCTCAGATTATGATGCCAAGTTTGTCGGCTGGTTTTCACCGTATCATCGGAGTGAACAATACATTCCTAATCCCGGCGATTGGATTTGTAACCCATCAAAGAAAATAAACGTTTTTTCACTTCACCTCCGACAAGAAGACGATACGATAATATCGATACATATTTATCATAATTCAACAGAAGAAGATCAAACGAAACGATATTCTGTTAATTTTAGAGACAATGTTAAATATAGTCCAACATTAGATATAATGTTTAGAGAGATATTATCATTAAGTTATAAGAATTCAAAACCAAATTCACATAATAGTACAACACAAATATATGTAAAATATGCTGATTCTTTAGTAAGTAAAAATGAAGAAAATACAGAGCAAGTTAATAATGACGAATGTCCTTTCGAAAAATTCACACATACATTCGACGATTCACAATTCGCTTTGATGAACTCACAGCCAGTCGGCGACTCGCAATTCATAATGTTTAACTCGCAGAGCTCACAAGGAACTTTTGGTGATAGTCAAATCTAGATCTGACAATAAATTATTAATTTTTATATAATGTTTTCTTCATCATTAAATGGTTTTTTAGTAAACAATTTAAATGAATATCACATTTTATGTTTTGCGAATGAGAAGAATCAAATTGGATGTGCTGAAGTTATTATATAATTTAATATTGAAAGCCATTTAAACTACAATAAAAATCCATATTCATCTTCCCAAAAATATTTTATAATTAAAAATGTTTTTATAATACAATAAAATCCAACATATAAAAAAAAATTGCGATTATACTTAACAAAACATTTGTTTACATACATGATGTTCTTCCAGAATGAAATTAAAAAGAAAAAGATTTTGATTTTTTTTTTTTTGGATTATTAACTCATTTCACAACTTCCATGAAAAAATTTCCTTTTCTTATATTAATTACAAAACAAATAAAATATTATCTCTAAAATCAATTAATATTATACTTTATCATATAACTTATATATTCATTATTCCATTTCGACCTCATCCAAAGAAATCGGGAAGTCGCTCAAGTAGTTAATTTGCAGCTTCCAAATGCCTTTTTCCCATTCGTAGCTTATGTGACTTACGTTTTTCCTTTCCGCATATTTAACCATTTTCTCCTCCAATTCTTTGCATTCATTTTCATCAATTATGTCAGGCTTTGTTCTTAGTGTTTTCCATTCTCCTCTATTAGCATCTGGCCAAATTCCTTCCATATATATAATCGCAGGACAAAACATTGAAACGCATTCAGGGATTTCATCGTAAAGTCTAAAGTCATATGGAACAA
Organism: Histomonas meleagridis; assembly: GCF_020186115.1. NCBI lineage: Eukaryota > Parabasalia > Tritrichomonadida > Dientamoebidae > Histomonas > Histomonas meleagridis. Next base: position 266,955 of record NW_027150781.1, read on the forward strand.
GATCCTTCACCTGAATTTGTAAGTTATCAAAGAAAACAGGAAACATGAAATCGATCTTTCCGACATTTTCAGAGTGAATTGAGAGCTTTACTTGATGACCACCAAGCTTTTGGCTGAACCGGAGGGGAACATCATTAGCATATGTTACTTGTTCGGACTCTTTATGTTGAACAAGGCCCTTAATTGATCCTAAAGAAGTTTTAATTTTTGAAGTAATTCCAGGAATGAACACTGTGCTTTTGATGGCTGTTTCTCTGTTTTCTGGTTTTAGCGTTGGTGCTACTTCACATGGTTCATCTGGTTCATCTTCATATTCATAATCAGATTCAGAAACATCAGAATCAAAATCATGACCACTTCGCCAATATTGATGTGAAGCATTAAGCTTAGCTTTGAGTGTATCTAAATAAGTTGTGTCTTCTTCAAAGATTATTTCAGAAATTTCTTCTTCCTCTGCTTCTTCTTCTTGGCATTCATATTCATCATACTCAATATCAAAAGAATAAATGTCTGGACATTCTGATTCAACTTTTTCCTTAGGAACAGGCTTAAATTGTAGCTTACCATTTACTTGAGGTTTACTTGAAGCTTCGTTTTTAGGTGTTGCTTTGGATTCCATGAATGTGTACCCAGGGGAAGGATTTGAGTTTGTTTTATTATCAGATACATTAATTTTGAAGTTAAAATTAAAGTTTGATTTGGACTCTTGCTCGAAAGGAGAGGTTTTTTGTTTGTTTTGTCCAGGTTGAGGGCACACTTGTTTTACTTCTTTTCCTGTTTCATTTTGCATTTTCCTCTGGTCAGATAAATTTAACTAACTTTGTTTGATTTTTTGTTGTTTTATTAATGAAAAAAATGAATCAACAAATAAATAAAAATACAATAAATTTGAAATTTATCGCCAAATGTATAAACACTAAGACTTCCTTTATTTGAAATTGGTTGTTCCCTTATTACTGCTTCTTTATGTTGAAATCATCTCGTAAAGAAGACCGTTATTCAAATACGTTATGAAGAAAAAAGCAACAATTTTTAGTGCCTCCCGTAATGGTAATGTTTCAGATATAGAAACTCTTCTCCAATCTGGTATTGATGTTAATAAGATTTATTTTTTTAATTTGCTGATAATCTTTTTCCAAAATATTTCTAGTTTGATCAATTTAAACCAGGTGTTTTCCTTAATTATTTTGGTGTCCAATACACTACGCTTCTTTGTTTGGGAAAAAAGATGCTGTAAAATGTCTAATCGAACATAATGCAGATGTAAACAAAATGACTGATGGTGTCAATTTAAACCATTTATAATTGTCTAACTAGCTTATTTACAGAAGTTTGTTTTATTTTATCAAAATTTCTTTTATGATTTTGGCGTTTATTTTGCATATTTGGAGTTTTTTCATTCTATATTTTTAGGCAGGGAATGTTTATTTAAAATTTTCGATAAATTCGAAATTCGTTTCTTCTTTTCATTGTTCGTTTTTTTATTTTCAGGTTTCTTTTTTATTCTTTTTATGGGTTTTTTAATATCTTTTGAGTAACTCCTCTCATCATTGCAGCTAGAAAAGGTTATAATGGAATTGTTTCTATTCTTCTTCGTGCAGGCGCTGATCCAAAGATATGTGATGTTTATTTTTTATATTTTTAATTGGTCAAAGTGCGAGTGATTATGCAAACCAAAAAACACGTGCAGTCTTGAATTATGAAGCTTCGTTTTTAGGAGGTGAAAATGAATTTACAGAAGAAGAGGAAGAAGATACAAAAGATGAAGATTCTTGATTAAAACAGATGTTATTCAATGCTTTTCATTTCTGTCAAAAATTAACAATGCTTGTGATAACGATACAGTTATATCGTTTGGTGTGCCCCTCACATGGGATGTCTGAAATTCGTCTTATTGCTCGTTTAATGAAGCAAAAAGACGTTGATGAAGTTATGAATCTTCATCATTTATTATTCCCTATAAAATATTCAAAGGACACTATTGCTTCTTTTCTAAATGGTTCATTTACTTCAATTCTTCTTACTAAAATTGAAAACGGAATTGAAGAAATAATTGGTGTCTCAACTTCATATCAAAGAAGAAAGTTCTATATATTCGGTGAACTTGAGGGTTACTTATCTACTTTTGGTATTCATCCTTCTATGCGTCAACATGGTCTTGGAACGGATCTTCTTAAAATCACAGCTTTTGTTATGTGTCGAAGATTTCATTGTCTTTGTATGACATTAGATGTTCAAGCTATCAATACCATTGCATGCAAATTTTATTCAAAATTTGGTTTCAAGCTCATCCATGAAAATCCCAATTATTACAGTTTTACTGGAGACGCTTCAAAAGCATTATATCTTCGATATGATCTTAATGAATCTACATCAACACTTGATATCCAAAATAAAATCGAATTCGCGGATGATTTGAAAGCAATTTTTACACCAGACTTAAGCTCCCGTAACCATACTGCTATGTGGTTTATAGTTTTTTTGATCGTTACAATACTTCTTTTAGTAATAAAAATTATGAAATAAGCTTTGTTTAATCAAGTGTTTCGTTTGGTATTTCGCAATCCTCGTATACAAATTCAAGTTCAAATTCGGGATGTCTTTTGTGAATTTCGTCCGAGATCTGTAATGCAAATTCTTTGTCATCCATTTCATTGTTTGCAACGGTAAAGACGTCTAATGCTTCTTTATAATTATATTTGAAATCATTTAATGCCTTCTTCAACATATCCTTTGCTTTCTCTTTTTCAGCTACATACAAGAGTCCTCTGGCGGCAGCAACATAATCATCAAAGGATTCTGGCTTATCATTACATTTTTGGAAACATTCTTTTGCGACTTCTTGAACAACGACCGGTAACTTATCGATAACCGTCATCATTTTTTCAACCGCCGGTGCACAAACAAACCTCCAACAACCGCCGCATTTTCTATAGCATTTGATCGAAGGTAACGGCTCATTTAATTTTGCGAAATAAACGGCCGCATAAGCCAACGCATTTGACTGATTTGAATTGATTATTTTCAGAGCAATTTGATTTAACGGTTTCAGATCGTTCTTGATGAATTGTGCCTTTGCTAATCCAACAAAAGCTCTTGCCAACATTTCATTTTTAGGCAAATCATCAGCCCACTTTAACATATCATAAGCAGCAGAGATGTGCCTCATTCCCCAAGTTAAATAATTAAATTGCGCCTTTCTAAAATCATCAAAATTCTTTATAACATCATTATAAAATCTTATTGCTTTCTCATAATCCTTAGCTCTAAAACAACAATCGGCTGCCCTTACATGAAAATCATTAAATTGTGTAACCAATAATTTTGGATTATTTTTATGATCAATTGAAAATGGTTCAGCAGCTTTAATTGCAGTTTTAAGTTTTCCAAAACGTAACAAAGAATTCACATACAATATATTCGAGTTACGATCAGTTGGATCAATTTCAGATAATTCCAATCCATCTTCCACACATTTCGACATACAGCCCAATTTCCTATGAATCCTTAACTTCATTGAGTATAATTCGACGCAAGTTGGGGTATGTTTAATCCCATCATTAATTTCATTAAGTGCTAATTCATAATCTCCGCGTGAAAAGTATACATTTGCCTTGAATAAGTTAACAATGGGCACCGAAGTAAGTGGTACCTTTGCTTCATTTGAGATTTTGAGTGCAATGTCAAGTTTCGGTTGTGACAATTCGGAGATCGTTGTGAATATCGATGGCGCTCCTTTCACTAAATATGGAACCAAATACTTTTTGAGGCTTTCTTCGAACTGTGGGTCGTCGACATCCATTAATTCCAAAATTCGGACTTCGGAATATCGACTTTTGATTTGTGCCAATTCTTTGATAAACTCTTCTTTGGGCATAAGCGTTGATAACATTTCGAAGTAATCGCCATTTTCGGGATATACTTCGAGTAGTTCATGAATACATTTTAATGCATGAGGTTTATCGTTGAGTGCTATGTAACATTGAGCCAACTTCTCAAGGACAGATACATGGTCACGAATGACTTTTTGCTTGTTTGTGAGATATGTAATGCATTCATTATAAGATGAGATTTCGAGAAGTAATGTGGCATGGAATAAATAGAGTTCGGATCGGAAAAGAATCTCGTCCTCATTACGTGGATCCATAAAATTGGATTCATATGTATCGAGATATTTTAAGGCAAATGTGGTGCGGCCATTAAGATGAAGAGCAAGGGCATAACGAACAATGCAAGCTGAAACAGTGGAAATGGAGATGAGTTGACGTGAGAAATCAAGAAGTTCGGCATAATTCCTTTGATAAAGATGAAGATTACAAAGATCATTTAAAACTGCAGTATCACGTGGATCAAGCCTATGCGCTTGGGTGAAGCACTGAAGGGATTTAACATATTCCCCTTGCTCTTTATTGATAATTCCATTGAATTTCCAAATCTGTGAGTTTTTCATGTCTTTTTTGAGAGCAGTAGAAATGCACTCAGAAGCTCCCTTGGGATCTTTATTAAATTGAAGAAAAATTGCTTTATAACCAAGGAGTTCTGGATGATCAGGATTTTGCTTTAATAACTTATTGACAAACTTAAGCCCACGAGCGTACTCATTGTTGTCATACAATTTGGCTGCTTCATTCATTTGTTTAGCCAAATTCTTTGCTTTGGAGTTCATGGGAACAGGCCGATATAACCGTAATAACCGTCATACTGCTTGACCAAATGTATTTAATCATTTTTACAAATATGTATTATAAACTGGTAGAAGGAGATATGAATAAAAGGACATGTGAATCAAAATACCGTTTGTAGCTTTTTTATTTTTTTGATATCTCATTTATGATTAATAAATTTACCAAGTATACATATTGTATGAGTTTATTATTACAAAAAGATATATAAATACTAATTTGTTTTCTCTTTGTATATAACAACGGTATTATGTGCTCGTATTATATTTTATATATTTAATGTTCCCAAGGAATTCAACTGGTAGTGAGAACTTGATTACAACATTCAGGAGTAAGCTTAATCTTGGCATAGCCAAGATGGTGTACATTGCTTCTGTAGGAGCTTAAATATGCCTGTTCATGAACTTCAAGAAGCAAGTTTTTTACCAAAAGCAATGAATTCTAGCAATGTCTAAAAAAAATTCACGAATATAACTGTTCTTTTGCTTTATTTTTAAAATAATAAAATAAAATAAAATTAGAATAACCTGGATATGTAAGATAATGTGTATTTTTGAGCAACAAAAAAGGATTGAATATGATTATATCGTTTTAGAACGATGGAATTTAATTTTCTAAAAACTTTTGGATGGGGAACAGCAACAGCCAAGTGCCGTATCAAGACAAAAAATGCTTTCAAATGCTTCATATGTTAGAGCAAATTATTTTCGATTTAAATGAAAATAATATAGGTATTTCTATTGAATCAACAATGAATGTGTTTGATTATGATTATCCATTTTCTTCTTTACTTGTTATTTGCCAATTAATATACATTTCTTTTATTTCTTCTAGAAACAATTTTGATTTATATCAAAATTATATGAAAAAGTTTGAAGAAAATCTAAATATTTATCAACCAAATGTTAAATACAAAATATTTAAAATTTTCAAACAGTTTCTTCTTAAACAAGAATCACAAGAATCTTATTATCTTCTTTCAATTTTACTTGAACAAAACTTAGCTGATATTGAAGATGTAAAAGGTAAAGAAACATTATATTTTGCACATTATAAATCCAATAATGAAATCGAATTATTGAAGTTTAACACAACATTTTGTATGCAATTCTTCGAAAACAGAAAAAAATTATCAAATAATAATTGGGAGCTTCATAAACAATATATTAAAGAAGGACATAATCCAAATGAAATCGCAAAAATAATTCGAAATGATGAAATAGAAAAACTTCAAGAAATATCATCACAAACAAATTTTGATTTTGATCAAACAATTCCAAAATCAATTTATGAAAGATATTCATTTGTTAATGAAGAAAATGTTACATTAATTGATTATGCAGCATTTTTTTCTGCAGTTAAATGTTTTAAATATTTACTTATGAATGGAGCAAATGTTAATAATACAGGCAAATATGCAATTGCAGGTGGAAATGAAGAAATTATTCATTTATGTGAACAAAATCATTCATCATTTGAAGATGCTTATGAAGCTGCAATTCAATTTCATCGAAATGATATCTTTAAATATCTTTATGAAAAGAAAAATGATAACTTTTTTCATAAAATTTCACTGAGAAGTGAATGTATAAATTATTTTAATTATGAACTTTTTCTGTTTTTACCAGAAGAAAATTTAGGTTTTGATAAATATTTAATAGAGCAATCATTTAAAATAGACAATTTATTTCTTGTCAAGAATTTTTTGGAAGGAAATCAGATTTCAAGTGATACCTTGTTTATTGTAGTTAAGACAATAAATATTGAACTTTTCAAATATATCATTGAAAAAAAGGAAATCAATATCAATACAAAAGATATTAATTTCACTTATTTGCTATTCATTTTGTCTTTTTTATTTTTAATGATAATATTTGGAATATATATAAATCATTTAAAACGGCTCTTATGTATTCATCAATAAACGGAAAAACAGAAAATGCAATAAAAATTCTTTCGAAAACAGATATTCAAATTAATACTAAGGATGTTTATTTTAATCTTTTAATATTTTCTATTATGTTTCGTAATTTTAATATAATATTTGGAATTTAGTTATTCATCAAAAAACAGCATTAATTTATGCAAGTGAATATAATCATTTCAAAATCGTTAAATTACTTCTTGCACAAAAAGGAATTGATATCAATGCTAAAAATATTTATTTGTTTTAATTAAAGATTATTAAAATTCTTTAGTGATTTATCATAATATTTGGAATTTATTCAACATGTTTTGGACAGCACTAATGTATGCATCAGCAAAAGGTTATAAAGAAATTGTTAAACTTCTTCTTGAACAAGAAGGAATTGATCAAAACATTAGAAGTGTGTGATAAATTTATTTAAAATATCTAAATTCCATACGATATTTCTTTCCGAAATTTAATATTTTACAATAGAATATTGGACATCTCTAATGTTTGCATGCCTTGAAGGTCATTTTGATATTGTGAAATTACTTTTTGAAAAAGAAGGAACTAATATAAATGCTCAAAATATTTTTTTGTAATCTTTTGATACTTGTTTATATGATTTGATATATGTAATGTCTATTTGGAATTTCATTTAATGATATCGAACAGCACTTATGTATGCTGCACAGCAAGGATATACTGAAATTGTTCAGTTACTTCTTACATATGAAAAAATCAAAATCAATGAATATGACTTTTATTCACAATATAATATGCTTATTATAATAACATCAAAATTCAAACAAATACTTGGAATTTTATTTAATAGCATACTACAGCACTTAAATTCGCAACAAAATTTAATCACTCGGAAGTTGCTGAAATAATTCGTGAACATGGAGGAATTGAAAAAAAGATGTATTATTAAAAATAATATACTGTTTATAATAATAAAAAATCAGATTATATTATAAAAGTTTACAAATAAATTAATTTTTTTATGGTTTTAAACATAAATATTTGGAACATTCGATTGGTATAACAAACAAAAAATTACTTTCGTGAACGAATGTTTGATTCATACTCATCTAGTGAACGAGGAGTTGCTTCATCTCTAAGCTTACGAACAATCCTTTGCGTTTCGATTGTGTTCTGATAAATCAATGAAAGTAAGTTTCTACATTGTAATTCGTAATCACTATCTTCGCGTATTTTTTGTAATTCTAAAAACTCATCCACCTTTTCATATAATATCTCTAAGGCGCTGAATGAAACTCCTGTTTGATTTCTCTTTGCCCATCTATTGATTTTTTTAATAATATTTCGAATTGGTTCACGCAACTTTGCTGGAAGAAGATTGATCCTTGGGTCATCAATCGCAATTAATATTTCTTTTTGTTGTGTTATACTGCTGGTGGTTGAAATATCATCAATAATTACCTCTTCTTCACTTTTCGATGAGTGCGAATTACTATGATTTTTATTTTCTTTCTGAGTATTATTGACAGTAGCAGAATCTTCTGAATCACTTGATATTTCAATTTGAACAAAACTTTCTTTTTCAGAAATACTATCATACGCAGAAGATGTTGGAACATATGCTACGTCTTCGTCTCCGTGAACATCCCATTGGGAAAGGTCGACTTCTTTTACTCCATCAGGAATGGAATTTTTGCTCATTCAAATGTACGTTTAAAATTAACGAAAACGTTTTTGGGGTGCCCGAAAACACACATTTCTTTTTATGGTATATCCAAATGTTTTTGACCTTTCTAAACTTATCACAACATATTACTAGCTCCTTATCAATTTTAGCTCGCGTTTTTACTTCCAAAATTTATGCACAAATTAAAATTGTTTCAAAAGAATATTCTTAATGTTTTGATAAATTATAATAAGAAATCAAAAAAACGCAAATGCAGTTAGGAAATTAGGTTGAATTTACTGTTTTTAACTGGTGATTTAGATCTGCCAATTTAATTTGCTTCTAAGAACCGAAATAATTTCATCATGAACATCACTAATACCTTTAGAACCATCTATTCTTATAACTTTACCTTTTGGTTCGTAGTACTCAATCACAGGAACCGAAATTTGATGGTATGTCACAAGGCGCTTTTTGATCGATTCTTCGTTATCATCAGAACGACCAGACGTCAATCCTCTGTTCAACAACCTTTTGGTAAGTTCCTCATCAGGTACATCAAGAAATAGAACTCCCTTGCAAGGTCCAATTTGTTCTGTAAACTTTTGAGCTTGTGAAAGAGACCTTGGGAACCCATCGAGGAAAAAGTACTTTGCGTTCTGGCCCTTCAATTCTTTTTCTACTAAATCAATCACAATTTCGTCAGGAACAAGTTGTCCGTTTTGCATGGTCTTTTTCAACTCTTCAATAGTTTGTTTTTCTTTTTCAGACCTTTGATCTTCAACACCTTCTGGGAGTGGTGCTGTTGCAGCACGAAGAAGATCTCCTGTTGAAAGATACCCAATTCCATGTTCTTTGGAGATAGTTAATGCTTGCGTTCCTTTTCCAGATCCAGGACCACCGAGAACAAAAACAATTTCTTTTCCCTCCATGAAAAAATTTGGAATCGCAATTCAAAAGACCGGTCTTTTAAATGCGATAAATTTCCATTGAATAAAGACTTTTAGTGACCATTTGCATTCAATTTTTCAGAGTTCTGACCATGTTGTTTTTTTATCACGGCTTTTTCCCACAAACACTGACTTTTTGTGAAAATTTCACTAAACCACACTAACCAAAATCACTTATTCGGATACTTTAGAGAAAGAAGATTTTGAAAATCTCACCGGAAAGCATGAATAACATCAGAGTTCTTACTTGGGATCAACTCATTTTCCCTGAATGTGCTCGCAAAGTGAAAAAATCCTTCTCTCCTTCCCTTTGCGAAGAACATTGAGCCAAACAAAATAAACCGTATATCTGATTCAATTTTCTGTGGAGATGATTAAAAATTGTGAAAAAAATATACGTTAATTCAATAAAAACAGGTCAATATAGTGAGGTGGCTCTTGGACACCATATGTTTAGGGCACCTCTTAATTCAATACTTTATTTTTAAAATCTTCAAGTGCAAATTAGAAGAAAGTTAAAAAATATCTTCCTAAAATATCACCAAATTAATTTCTCCATGCCTTATTATTATTGAAATGGGATGCAATATGTATAAGGATTTTCTGATCTTAAAAAAGTTATTGAACAAAAATTTCTCTTCTTCTGGAATAAGTTGAAGGAAATATTGTAACGGGAGGTGGATAGGCTTATTAAATGAAACTATTCGGCGTCACTATCAACTCTAATTTTATTTTTTTGTGTGGGGTTTTTAATAAGTTTACATGCGAATAAATCAATCAATTTAAATGTTAAATTTTGATGCTCATCTGTAATCATGCTGTTTTTAAGCTTAATTCATGAGAAGTTGAAATAAAATTGTGTTTAAAATGAAAGACAAAAGGTTAATTTTTACTTTCCAATAACAATTTGTAACAAGAATTACTATTCATAACTTAAGTTAAAGAAAAATTTCGAATCAGCTTATCAAAATAAATGAGAAAAAACGAATAGCTCTAATTGCTTAATAAAAGTCAGCTGTAAATAAAAAGGGATCAGGTTTAAAAAATATAAAAAATTATGTAAAACTCATCAAAGCAAACTTTTAATACATAAATGTGCTATATTCATCTTACTGATAATATTAATAATCTATTAATTTCTGATTATACTCATATGTTCCTGACGTACGCAAAGTCATATAAATCTTGCCGGTTAAATAATCTTTTGTTGTAAATTTTATAACTCAAAAATGGAGTTTTTGTAATTATTTTTTGTAAGAATTATTTCCTGTTTGATTTGTTGTGAAAATTTTCCAGCGTTCCGAAAAAGTGACTCTTTCACAAAAATAACACTAACAAAAGTGGATGACATCGTAAAAGTGCCAATGGGTTAAATCCCAAAACAAAATCAAGAACGTTAAGTGAACGTTTTGTGCACAAAATTTACGAATTTAACTAAACTAATATTTTTTATTCATTATTTTTTTTTCACCGTAACAGCAAAGGAGGTCGATCTTATTTATCCTCCTTTCCTGTAATTTAATTTTTAACATCTCTCGCTTGATTTACACGATACTGATTAATAGGAATTCTGAAGGAAGCTTTTCCCAAGTTCACCTTCTTTGATTTCATATAACTGATTAGGCGGCCTTCGTCAGTGCTTTGTCTTTCTCTTGTTGCAGGTCTAGCTGTATTATAAAATGCAGGCAACGTTTTGCCAAGTGATATTAGCGGAAGTCTGTTATTTACCACTGGGAAGTCAAAGGACTTAATTGTTTGGATACATCTTCCCAATGGATATGCTTCATGTGATGCATCTGATCTCTTAAGATATTGTATTTTACGGAAATAAAACACTTCGCTCTCACCTTCTGCGTTAACTTTGATGACTCCTGAGCGATTTGGCGTTTTGCCGCAATAAAATGATGCAGAAAAAACAGTAACGCCTTTGCCATTGAACTCAATTCCGTCACTAACGCACTCATGGCCTCGAATAAACAACGTGAGGTTGTTATTTTCAAGGAATTTGTTCATTGCATCTGTTCCATACAAATATCCGATACCTCTGTGTGATGGCTCAAATCCGCTGGAATATTTGTTGGGATCACTCCAAAGTAGAGTGGAAACTACAGAATCCGAAAAATCAACAATTGGTCTTTGGATTGACTTAATTTGTTCTATTTTAAGAAGGCTAGGACCAATGCCTCCATGTGCGCATAGTATTTTGTGGTTGAGAATGGCTGCAAGTGGAATATATGAGAATGCGTCAAGGAAATAATCAAAAATTGATTTGTTGTGAAACATTCTGAAAGTTTCATCAAGAAATCCACTTCTTGCGCAAACTTCTGTAAACTCATGGTTTCCTCTGAGAATATAAACATCATTTGGATAGAGATACTTCATCACAGAAACAAGTGTAATTGTTTCAAGAGAAAATGGTCCCCTGTCTACAAGGTCTCCTAAAAAGAGATACTTTTGTTGCGGTGGAAAGCCAAATTTTGACAAGATTCTAAACAAATCAAGAATGTGTCCATGGATGTCGCCAACAACAATAATGTTATTGCACTCGATCTCTAAGCATGTGGGTTCATTTTTAAATATTTCTTCAAGACGTTGACACAAATTTTGGATAACAATTGCAGGAATAAGAGGGAATGTTAGCTGTACTTCTTTAGTTTCATACTTGTGTATATCTATAGAAGCAATGTTTTTATAAATATTTAGTATCTGTTGGAAGATTTGGTTGGAGTTCATTTATGATTATGACAATCCCAGAAAAGAGTTTTGATAGGATATAAAATTATATCATCTCAAAAATCTGAACTCTTGTTAAGAACGTTGTAAAATTTTTTTGACTGTCAAAAATTTTATTTGTTCGAAAAAGTCGAAAAATGTGTAAAATGTATCATTTCAATTTTGAACCATTTTCGAAATTTCGATAAAAATCGTCATCAATAAGCTATTTAACTTCAAATGAATGATAAGAATACAATGCATAGTGATTGTTCTCTTATAATATCTGTTTATAATCCGATATAATATTTATTTATCACAATATTCGAATATTTTTGATGCAGATTTCGTTTGAATACTTTACTAAATAAACCATTCATTTAACATAAACAACCGTACTGAAATTTTATTGCCTCAGAAAAATCGAGCTTTTTGAATATGATGGTTCAGAAATGAAACTCGTGTAAAAAATACAACAAACAAGAGTTTCGTGAAATCATCAAAAACGCTAAATCTAAATATGAGACTTCGAACTACTTCAAGAATGCATTCGTTTAATATTATTCTTATTTGATTTTATTCATTAGTGTACGATTTTTTTCATGGGGGATTTTTAACATTTCGGTTGGACACTTTTCATTAGATATCTTATTGAAAAATATGTTGTAAAATTTACGACGCTTTCAAACAGTGGGGTTGTGCTACTGGGCATTTTATCGATAATCGTATCCTAATTTGTGTTTAGCTTCTGGTGTGCTTTCCAAATTTTCCTCAGTGATTCGACTTTTCGATGTTTTGTGGTGTATATTTTTAATTGTTTCTTTAATATTCTTAAGGAGCCATATGTCATGAGTTTCTTCGTTGTTCCATCGCTTTTAGAAAACACAAGGTAAGATTGTATTGTAAGCAGAACAGAGATGAAACATGTGTTAATTAAAATTCATTTGAGCTAAAAGTTTCTGTCATTTGTTTCTTTCTTGTCGTCTTTAAGCACATTGGTTAGAACATGATTTTTTGTAATGTTTCCCTGTTAGCAAGAAATCCATTCCTCTAACGTATCCATAAAATTTCGCAGCCTTTATTTGATGAAAAACCTTAATTTGTATTCAATGTCTTGTCACTTTTAATGCTGCCTGAGAAGTTATCACACAAAAAAATCAAATGATTAACAGCTGTTGTTATAATCGATTGTAACCTTTGCATGTCTGATTTTCAGGCCCAATTCGATATAGGACATAAATTGGGCAAACGGTGCTTATGTGTTTTGAAAAAGCTTTTAAGTGTAGAAAAAGGGTGTGTAAACAAAATGCTTTGTGTACAGATATTTAGTCAATTTTTTTTGGTTGTAATTAGGCTTTATTTGCAAATTGGCTATCTACTAGATCTCCATTTTTCATATTTTCACTTTTTCTTCAAAATGTACAGAGGAAATTCTACAAAAATGAATTCATAGAGATTTGGTTTCTTTCTCTATCCACAGTTGAAGTTTTGAGAAATTTTCATCGAGTAATTTTTTGACTGCACCTCTTTTTAATATTTATTTATTTTATGCTTATTAAGAAATAGAAATCATTTATAAAATGATATTTGAATTTTAATATTTCAGGTTTTAATTTCAACAAAGGTTCAGTTTTTTCTTAGTCTAAGAGACCACATGTTTCTTTACTAAAATTAACATGTTTTATTTTGAAAAATTGGATAAAATACTATATTAATGAAATTTTATAATACCAATATTTTTTTCAAATTGTAATTACTAAAAAAACTTTTGAGATAGATCTATCTCTATATTTTTGGTCCGTGTGTATATGTATTATCAAAATCATTTTCATTTAGATTAACTCAAAATATAATTTTAACACTTACAAACGTATCACTGTTATTTGTTTTTGATAATTAGCTAACTGGGTCACCCCGTCCTGGGATAACGTTCATTCAAGAAGAATTATAATTGTTTAGACAGGATGTTATTAAAGCTTTAATAACAATAGAAAATGTTCAAACATTTTTGTGATATAATTTTTGATTCATAAAATTGGCGTTTTTTCGTATTTGTTTTATCGGATAATTAAATATGAAAAAAAAATCTTTTTTAATGTGAATTTCTAGGTTCGTTTATTCAATTAGGACAGTTAGTACATTACTGATCAATAACTTGACAATTTCATCCTTTTTAATGGATACTTCTTTGTAAGCCTTTTCTTTTCCTTCTTGTTGTCCTTTTTGAAGATCAATTTGGAGTTTCTTGATTGCGTCATCCGATTCTGACTTACGTGTTTGAATTTTTTCCTTGTAATCGTCCTTTAATTTCTGAATCTCTTCCTGTGCCTGTGTTCTCTTTTCTTCTATCATTGCGTCTCCTTCTTTTATAGCAGCCTGAATTGTTTCTTCACCCTCATCTTCTGCCTTGAGGAGAATTTCCCAGTAGTCAGTCATTCAAGGTTTTGTCAAAACCGATGTAAATCATTCAATGCGGCGGTTGATGATCGACAGATAACTTAACCATTCAAAAATTACGCTATCATTCATAAACGTCCTCATCCGAATTTTCGTTATCGTTTTGGTTTGGGTTTTTAACAAAACCGTTAACCCTTTCCATAAACCTTTGAATCACCAAAAGTCGGTCCTCCATTGTGAACTGAGATAACGTATGACTTATCGTCAAACCGTTGTTTATTGATGTTCTTCTTTCCCTATAAGAGTTTGAACGTCTTGATAAAAGCGCACTTGAAGAGGATGAAAAGGTCAATTTCCTTTGGGTATTTTCGTGCGATGTATTTCTCGATTTATCTCTTTGTCTTACTTCATAAATAACTTCACCAAGTACAGTTATAAATTCGGCTTCAAGTTGACTCCGATAACTTAATACTGTTAATGTAAGTTCTCTTAATGCATCAATTTGTTGTAATTTCTGATCTAGTTTATCTTGTTGTAATCTTATTGCTAAATCAAGTTTGTTAGATTCTTCTGATCTTATTTCTTCATTTTGTTTTTGCGTCGTATTCGCTTTTTGTTGCAAATCTTTTAGTTGTTGCTTGGCGTTCGCAATTTCCTTGCGAAGGGATGAAATACTTTGATGTTGTTCAGCAGATTGATTGATTACATCTTCTTGTTTAAGCTTTGCAATAGCTTCGCGACGTTTGCGATTGTTCTCTTCACAGTCCCGTATCTTTTCTTGGTATTCATTGTACATCATTTGTAAGGATTGAAGATCATTTTCATAGTCATTGCGACGTTGGATGTGAAGAAGAACGGACTGATCTGTGGTTTTGAGAAGATGTTCATAGTATTGTGTTTTGAAGTCATTCAAACTGCGTTCGGTTTCGGAAGCATATCGAGATAGAAGATTTTCCGTAGTTTTCTTAACCATTTCAATGTTGTTCTCAAAGTTTTGCTTCTCTTGCTCGATTTCATTTTCTTTGTCTTGAATTTCTTTTTGGATCTTTTCTTTATCTTCTTCAAATTTTTTGATAGTTTCGAGCTTGTGTTGAATTTCATCAATTTCTGAACAAACTTCAGAATCTTCTTGTGAAATAAGTGATTTGTTGGCTGAACTTTCTTCTCGAAGTTCTTGAATTTTCTTATCTTTATCAACATATAATTTATCGATTTGATGTTTGAAAGTATTGATTTCAGTTGTTTTTTGATCAATTTGAGTTCGATATTCTTTTATTGTATTTAATGATTCTTTATCATAATTCTCGACCTGTTCTTGAAGAACGGAATTCGACTCTTCGAGAGATTTTATTTCAGCAATTAGTTCTTCAATTGTGCTGCACTTGTTTCCAAGATCTGGTGAAAGGTATACTGGTTTCGTTCCCAGCCCTTGCGCCTTTCTTGGAGGCATCACCAAAGTAACGTATACTAAACCGTTGATTTCTGTGCATTTTTCTATCGTTCAAAGATTCTCTTTTCCTGTTCAAAATATTTGTGAGAAAATACGATTTTCATTACACGAAAAAAAAAAGTCATACGATGGGCAAATGAACCGATACCCCGCGATAGTGCTTTTCGAACGCACACGCGTGTGTCTTCGGCAAAAAATAAATCCAAACATTAATTATTTGTTTTGCATTTATATTCTTTTTGATTTTTAAATTCTCCTAAATAATATTTCGGATTTTGTTAAATTTTGTAAATTCTCATTATTCTGAAATACAATATCATATTAATCTAAGGATTTAAAATTGAAGAAATATAAAATAAGTTGTATATACTATCATAATATTATAATTATACCAAATTTTTCTTAGTAGCTTATATATAAGATTTCATATGGAAATTATTTATTATCTTATTATTTCGCATTCATTATGAAATATATAAAAACTAATTTATATACTATGATTAGTGGATTCGTACTTTCATTCAAATTTGACTTCAAATCGCTTGGTTATGTAAAGACATAGCCAATTGGAAATAAAAATCTTTTTTTCAATCTAGGATTTAATTTTTCCTAAAACAAAAATAAATCCAAATATAGGTAAATTAATTGTTATACTTTTGTATCTTTTTTTAAATTGTTGTCTAAATAATCTATGGATTTTGAGAAAATTCAAACAATATCACTTAACCCAGAAATTTAAAATAAAAAAAAATTATTATAAATCATTAAAAAATATGATAACGTTGGGATTATGCGAGTTTGTTTGGGAAAAATATCTTTCATATAAAATTTTATGCTTGATCATTTTTCTCAACAATTTTAAGTACTATTGTAATTCATAAGTCTTCCAAAGAATTCGATTCTGCCCAGTGAAAGGTAGTAGCATCCAGACCAATTCACATCAGATTGTGTTAGCTTCAAATAACGGAATGGTCCTTGCTTTCCTTGAATCACAAAAAATGCTTCTTGAAGGAATCCATTTAGTGGACTATTTTTGGATCTTTCATCAAGAATTGCCCAATTACTTATGTCATTAGAACCCTCCAACTTCCAACTTTTAAAATGATGTGGAAACCATTTACTTGAAACAGATTTTAATGAAGTGAGAGAAACTTTTCTATCTTTGAAATCGAATAAAATAAATTGATTTGGAATATTTTGTGTACCGAATTCTCCTTCATCTTGTACAATACTACTTAATGGATATATTTTATCATCGTCATCTGAAGATGCTGTAACTTCAATTGTTCCATTTGTTATAATATTCCATTACTTTCCTTTGTGAGATGATCGAGAATTCCATTAAATTTATTAGTTCCGTCATATTTAAATAGAAAAGGTAAAAATCTCTTTCGAAATTCTTCGTCAGATCGTTTGCCTCGAATTTTACTAAGTGAAGGCCACAACTCACCGATTTTCTGATGAGAAAGTAAATTGACAATAGATGTCAATCTATCAGAATCTTCTTCTTCTAAAAATTCACAGTGAATATATTTAAATAAGACATAATAATTTGGATTTTGTTGATATTTTTCAATAACAAAATCAAGCAACGATTTTTCATTTTCAAGTTTGAGTTTATCACATTTCAAAAGCAATTCTAATTGTGACAACGAAAAATTTTGTTCTTTAATTTCTTCAAAATGCTTTGCTCCATATTCAATTTCTTTGTCAATATTAACTCCTGCTTTCGTTTTAATGTGAAGAATATTTATTAAATTGTCATTATTGATTTCAAGAGGTAATTTTTCTATAAGTTCTGGATTTTTAAGTTGGTTAAAAATGTTGATAAGTGGATCTTTCAAATCAATAACATTAACACTTTGTCCATGTAATAATTTCACAAATTTTTGAATTATTTCATCTGTTACAACTTCGTCAACTTTTAAAAAATTCATTTTTGGGTTTTTAGCTTTCATATTTGAAACAACAGGTGAAATAAATTCTGTAATAAAATCAGGTACTTTTAATATTTTATTATTTTGAAAACGAAACTCGAAATTATTTTCATAATTTTTAAAATTAATTCTTTTTAAACCTTCTACTGAAAGTGAAAAATTCAACAAACATTTATAATAGACATTTTCTTCATATGGTTTGATGCCATAGTTTAATTTCGATTCCATATATAGTAATAACTATAAAATTTATGTGAAACAATGCCATCACAATTTTTTCAGTGGGCGCTAACGGTTGCCACGTTTAGAAAACTTTTTGAATTTCTTCTGAAGTGTACTAACTTACGATGTCATGGAAGCTGTTTATCTTTATAGATGATCTGATTTTTTTAATATTTTAAACCAGATAATAGCAAAGATGATTTATATTTATCATGGACTTAATTTAAATTTGGTTTTAATTCCAAAAAACATAAAAATAGCAAAAATTACTTTTGTATAAAAAATACGTCAAAATTGGTATAAATGAGTTTCTTTTAATAAATACTACATTTTGATTTTTCATTTACTTTTTTCGTGATTAATTGAACTATTTCTGTATTTCCATTTTTAGTTGCGTAATGAAGTGCAGTTTCAAATTTTATGAAAAATTTCTAAATGTTATTTAGAAATATAAAATAATTAAAATCGATAATAAATATAATGAAAAAATATCTTTTTTATCAATTTTTATGAATTCATTTTCTAGAAGTAATTTAACTATTTCGGAATTTTCATTTTTAGTTGCATGATGAAGCGCAGTTCTAAAATTTTTGAACAATTTCCAAATGTTATTTTAAAACAACAAATTAATAAAATAAATATCAAATATAATAAATAAATATCTTTTTCATTAATATTAATTCCTTCTTGTTCAAGAAGTAATTTAACTATTTCTGTATTACCATTTATAGCTGCATAATGAAGCGCAGTTTTAAAATTTTTGAACAATTTCCAAATGTTATTTTAAAACATTGAATAATTAAAATAGTTATAAAATAAAACAAATAAATATCTTTTTCATTAATATCAATTCCTTCTTGTTCAAGAAGTAATTTAACTATTTCTGTATTACCATTTATAGCTGCATGATGAAGCGCAGTTTTAAAATTTTTGAACAATTTCCAAATATTATCTTAAAACAACAAATTAATAAAATAAATTAAAAATATAATAAATAAATATTTTTTTCATTAATATTAATTCCTTCTTGTTCAAGAAGTAATTTAACTATTTCGGAATTTTCATTTTTAGTTGCATGATGAAGCGCAGTTCTAAAATTTTTGAACAATTTCCAAATATTATCTTAAAACAACAAATTAATAAAATAAATTAAAAATATAATAAATAAATATCATCAGCATTAATATCAATTCCCTTTTGTTCAAGAAGTAATTTAACTATTTCTGTATTACCATTTATAGTTGCATGATGAAGCGCAGTTTTAAAATTTTTGAACAATTTCCAATTAATATTTTGATATTAAAAATTATTAAAATAAATATCAAATAAAACAAATAAATATCTTTAGCATTAATATCAATTCCTTCTTGTTCAAGAAGTAATTTAATTATTTCTATATGACCATTTAAGGATGCTAAAATAAGTGCTGTTTCAAATAATTTAAATAATTTCTAAATATTATTTTAAAACAACAAATTAATAAAATAGTTATAAAATAAAACAAATAAATATCTTTTTCATTAATATATATGATATCACTTTTAAGAAGTAATTTAACTATTTCTGTATTACCATTTATAGCTGCATAATGAAGCGCAGTTTTAAAATTTTTGAACAATTTCCAAATATTATTTTAAAACAACAAATTAATAAAATAGTTATAAAATAAAACAAATAAATATCTTTTTCATCAAAATATATGAGATCATTTTCTAGAAGTAATTTAACTATTTCTGTATTACCATTTATAGCTGCATGATGAAGCGCAGTTTTAAAATTTTTGAACAATTTCCAAATGTTATTTTAAAACATTGAATAATTAAAATAGTTATAAAATAAAACAAATAAATATCTTTTTCATCAAAATATATGAGATCATTTTCTAGAAGTAATTTAACTATTTCTGTTTTACCATTTATAGCTGCATAATGAAGCGCAGTTTTAAAATTTTTGAACAATTTCCAAATGTTATTTTAAAACATTGAATAATTAAAATAGTTATAAAATAAAACAAATAAATATCTTTTTTATCAAAATATATGAGATCATTTTCTAGAAGTAATTTAACTATTTCTGTTTTACCATTTATGATTGCATAAATAAGTACCGTATTAAATAATTTTATTTAAATCTATTACAATTTTATGAATATTGAATTATTATTATTAAACAAAAAATGTAAAGATTCTCATTAATTATATTAATATTTCTACATTCTAATAATAATTTTACTATTTCAATGTTATCATTTTGCACTGCGATTAAAATTGCTGTGTTAAATATTTTAAGTAATTTCCAAATTTTGACTAAAAATATCAAATAAAATATAGAAATCGAATCTCGGGCATTAATATCAATTTTTTCTTGTTTAAGAAGTAATTTAACTATTTCTATGTAATTTTTTTCGGCTGCATAAATAAGTATAGTTCTAAATGTTGAAAATAATTCCCAAATATTATCTTGAAATCATAATATAATGAAATAAAAATTAAATATAATAAATAATTATCTTTGATACCGGTATCAATTTCTTTTTGTTTAAGAAGTAAATCAACTATTTCTTTACTACCATTTTTAAAAGCCCAAATAAGTGCTGATTGAAATAATATAAATAACTTCCAAATATTCTAATGAAATTACAATAAAATTCCACAAAAATTCTGTCTCATAAATAAATATCTTTGATATTGATATCAATTTCTTCTTGTTCAAGAAGTAATTGAATTATTTCAATATTGTTATTTTTGGCTGCCCAAATGAATGCTGTATAAAATATTATGAACAAGTTCCAAATATAATTTTACAATATTAAATAATGAAAATAAATATTAAACAACAAAAAATAATATCTTTTGTATTAATATCAATTTCTATTTGTTCAAGAAGTAATTGAACTATTTCTATATTACCATTATGAGATGCCCAAATAAGTGCTGTATAAAATATTTTTAATAATTTCCAAACCTTATTTTAAAATCATAAAAATTTAAAACATTTATTAAAGTTACAAAACAAATATCTTTAGCATTGATATCAATTCCTTCTTGTTCAATAAGTAATCTTAAGATTTCTAAGTGGTTATTTTTTGCTGCACAAATGAATGCTGTATAAAATATTTTTTATAATTTCCAAATATTATTTTGAAATATTAAATACTAAAAATAAGTTTTATACAAAACAAATTGATATCTTTGGAATCAATATCAATTCCTTCTTGTTCAATAAGTAATTTCACGATTTCTGTCTTACCACTTATAGATGTATAAATAAGTGCTGTTTTAAAAAAATCGAATAATTCCCAAACGTTATATTTAAACATTATTTTAAAGTTATAAATCTTAAATAAAACAAATGAATATCTGTAGAATTAATATCAATTCCTGCATGTTCAAGAAGTATTTTAACTATGTCAATAAATTCATACATAGATGCATAAATAAGTGCTGTTTCAAATGCGATAAGTAATTTTCAAACATTATTTTGAATTTCGAAACTTTGAAAATAAATATATGTCTTTAGCATTAATATCAATTTTTTCATGTTCAAGAAGTAATTTTACTATTTCAATATTTCCTTCTTTCAATGCAATAATAAGTGAATTATCAAATAGTTTGAAAAATTTCCAAATAATATATTGAAATTTCATATTGTTAAAATAAATATTAAACATAACAAACAAATATTTTTAGCATTAATATCAATTCCTTCTTGTTCAAGAAGTATTTTAACTGTTTCTATATATCCCCCTGAAGATGCATGCATAAGTGCTGTCCAAAATAATTTAAATAATTTCCAAATATTATTTTGAAATTAAAAATTATTAAAATAAATTTTAAATAAAACAAATAAATATCTTTGTTATTAATATCAATTCCTTTTTGTTCGAGAAGTATTTTAACTATCACTGTATGGCCTTTTCGTGATGCCCAATTAAGTGCTGTACTAAATAATTTAAATAATTTCCAATTATTATTTTGAAATTAAAAATTATTAAAATAAATTTCAAATAAAACAAACAAATATCTTTAGCATTAATATCAATTCCTTCTTGTTCAAGACATAACTTAACCAATTCTATATTATCACATAAAGATCCAATCATAAGTGGTGTAACCTTAAATATTATTTTAAAACCAAAAAATAAAATTACAAATTTTTGTAATTCCTTTGTTGATGTCAATTCCTTCTTGTTCAAGAAGTATTTTAATTACGTCTATGTTACCTTTTTTAAATGCTGTATCGAATATTTGTTGCATTGCCTCTTCATGAATTATATATAATAAACATTAAATAAAACAATTGAAACTTCATCATTAATTTTGATTCCTTCTTTTCTAGCAAACGAATTAATTACTTTGTTATTGTTTTTGATGCTTTCGAAACTTTCTCTTTTATTTTTTATTGCTTGTTTATTTGCTTCGATAAGAAATTTCTTATGAAGTATTTCATATTTTTCATTTTTTTCTTTTTCTATAAACACGAAAAAATTTTTATATTTTTGTTTCTCTTTATTCCATAGTTCTTCGATTGTCTCATTATTAATAATTTTATTCTTTCTGCTTTTGAGGAGTGTTTTAATATTATTTTTCGACATAACTTTTGTTTCTATTAATTCCGTTTCTTGATTAATCCATATTTTTAATTCATTTTGTAGAATTATTATATTATTTATTATGAATTCTTTGATAAAGTTAGGCATTAATTTGTTATCATTTCGAATGTTTTGAATTTCTTCTTTAGCAAATGTTGTATTCTTTATGAACTTAAAACATTTGATAAAATCAGTTTTTAATTCATCAATATATTCATTAATATTATCATTGCATTCCGTTTTAACAAAAGAAATAATTTTCTGGAAATCTTTTGTTTTACTTAAAGATTTAAATAATGAAAATATCAAATTAATTTGTTCACAAAGTGTTTTACCATTTATTAAATGTTTTTTATTAATAATAATATTATTAATTCTACTAAAAAGTTTTCTGATTTTATTCCAATATAAATCATTTTCAACTTTCTTTGTAATAATTTCTTCATTCGGAACATATTCTGGTATTGATATAATTGATAAATATTGTGTTACCAATAAATTATTATCAAACAATGATATTATTTCACTGATTTTTTCTGTTCGAGTTTGAATATATTCTTTCATTCTTGTGAAATCATTTAATGTTTTATTCGGAATATCGTTAATTGGAATATATAAAAATGGCTGACAAATAGATTCATTCCTAATAATTGGAAAAATTTTATGAATGAAATAACAACATTCAATGCTCTCTAATATGTTTTGGATAGAAGATGCATAAGGAATTTCATCATTAACATAAATTGATATCGTTGAAACATTAAGAAGTGTTAATAATCCAATGTTTTCATATGGAAAATCAGTTCCTTCAGTGTCAACAAAAAATATTTCATTACTTTCATGTTCTTTTATTAAAGATACATTCATTCGTTCTTGTAAGTCTTTTAGTTTATATGGACCAATTAGATTAATATTTGTTGTATGTTCGATTTTGATCGGTTCACCCTTATTACAATAATAATCTGGACTAGGGCCATTGATTAATTGATTTAAAATAGAACTTTTCCCTGTTTGCGCTTTTCCATAAATAATTATAAGAAATGGTCTTTTAGATGATGACAAAATTTCTATCGCTTCTGAATTGATTTTGTTATCATCACTATCATTAATTATAAAAGGAACTTGTTGTGGAAGCATAAACAGAAGAAGATGACAAGGTCAAAGGTAAAACTTTTACCTCTATTCAAAAAGTCGATAATTGAATGTCAAATTTTCAATGAAAGTATCGAACTATTATTGAAAAAAATGCCATCTCCCCAAAAAAATGCCAACACAATGTTTAACGGTGGAATATTCCAAAAAATCGGTACCCTCCGATAGGGTACCCAGTACTGGGAAATTTCCTAATTTTATTCCATCCACAACCCAATTTTATTCTTTATATCCTACATTATATTGTTATTATAGCAATGATTCGGCCCTTTACTAATTTTACTGGAACAAATATTAAGGCATAAAAATAAATTTTCTTGTTAATATCTTGTGTGAGTGAATGTTTTTTTCATTTGAGTATATGTTGGTAATTAGTATAAGCAGTTGTTCGATTTTTTTGAATTGTTTTCAGAATTTTTATAACAAAAAGCAATCATTTATAAGAAACCATATTCATGCAGGCATTCATTATATTATTTAAAAGTGCCTTTGAATAGTTTTGTTTTTTTATAGTTTTATTGTTTCGTTTAAATATCGAGGGAAAGATTCAATGGTCAAATTGAAAAATTTCAAGAAAACAAGGTTTTTATCTTTTAACGGTGTGAATTTTGACTTTTGTGTTGGCCGATGTGTATTTGATGAAGTTCTTCAATTTATGCTCATTTTACAGCATTCAAAGCAATTTATAACTCAATCTAAGCTTAAATATCAATTTTTCAAACACTTCAAATTTTTACATATTCCAAAAAGCAGAAGCAAAGAAGAGCTTGCTGATACACGCAAAGCGAAAGTTTCAATTTTCGAAATCATTGTCAATATTTTTTTAATTTTTTGTAATTTTTCTACAGAGTTCACTATATGCCATTTAGATGTAAAATTCATCTCTAACAATATGTATGCGGTTTCAATGATCCATGTTTTAGCCCTCAAGCGAAAACTGTTAGAATCAGATATTTCATACTCTCGAAAAAAAAACACATTGAAAACATTACATTTGATCAAAAAACCTTTGGATACACATTTTGATGCACGAATTGTATTCAATTAGCAGTTTATATCAAATTTCTTCAGAAAAATTCAACGTTGCGAATTCACAAAAATGTTTTATATATATATATATATATATACTCATATCAGATAATTTTCAATAAAAATTTTACAAATAATTATACAAATATAATTGAAAATATGATTCTTGGTGAAAATATTCCTCGAATTCCGGGTAACGAATTTATTGAATAGTCATTCGTTGTTTGTGTTAATTTCAGTAATTCAGTAACAAACATTGCATTATCAGCATTTTCAAATTGTTATAATTTGACATTTTTTCCAATTTCTGCAGGGTTAACAAGTTATGGAGAGAAGGCATTTTCACATTGTATATCAATAACAAATACCACAATTCCAAATTCAGTAGAAAACATCGGATCCTCTGCATTCTCATGTTGTTATGGGTTAAAGATATTAACACTGTATACTTGGTACAGGATTAAGCACTATTGCAAATGGTGCATTTTCGCATTGTTATAATCTTCAATGTATTTATTATTACGGTATTTCACAACAATCGACTGGAGAAAGTGCATTTTCTTCAGTTAACGCAACAGCTCTTACATATCCATCATATAACGATGAAAGATTTGGTCCATTTACAGTGAGTAATTATGAAGGAGGAGCTTGTGTACCATTATCATTCACTAAATCGAACACTTTCATGAGATCGATATATTAATTAAATCGAAAACATTCACTAAAACAAATATATTTATAAATACACTTCAAAGTGATTTAACTTTATCTTTTTCTTTAGTATCATTAATGATCGTATACTCATTTGCCATTTATGAAACACAAACGAAATCATTTTCTTTGTTTATATGTAATTCAACATTTTCATATATTGAAACAACATTTTATGGTTACACAATTGTTATTTACTCGACGTATTATAATTATTATTCAAATTTTTACACATATATAAGTTATAGTATAAAAGAATCATCGAATGGAATTGCAACTCCAGCTTTATTATAATTTGTGGATCAATTGCATTTGTTTTGATAATTATTGGAATTGTAATATTTTTAGTTAAATATAACAATAAAAAAGATAAAACTACTCCAAAATTGCATTTCAAAGATTCAACAACATCAAGTGCAAAACAAAAATGAAAATTTTTTAGTTACAGATATTGTTAAAGAAGATATTTGGTTATAATGCAAATATATAATAAAAATTATTTTGATTTTGATATAAGATAAAAATTTGAAATACGTTTATCTGCGATTTGGTAATTTTTTAGTAATCAATGGATTCTACAAAAAGATTGGATTATGATAACACTTTAATGCCACCGGATCTACTTTTAACCTCAGTTGAGATAGTTGCATCCTTATGCTAAGAATAATTTAAGAAGCTTTTGCTATCTCGACACAACCGAATCACAGAAATCATAATTTACAGATCACTTACTGTAGGGAACATCACCGCACAAACAGTTGTAATAATTTTATACAATCCTCTCTCCAAATTTGGAGAAAATGGTTCTAAATTAACCTTACACACGTCCAGAGCATAATCAAACTACAGAATTGGATTAGGTTGGATAACATTTTTGTTGTATATAAAAATTTTGTTCATTTTTATGAGCGCAATCCCAATGGTCGATATGTTTCGGGATTCACTTCTTCCAAACTCCTTTGGAATGATGAGGAATCTCCTAAAAATTTTGATACAAGGAAGCGAAGTCATAAATTTGCAAGCGACACATGGGAGCGATGTTACATCATCTGCTGATTGCGTCATAGCAAAGAACTTATACAGAAGTTAACCTCATTGAACATGCCTCAATCACCCACTGAGTGATAAAACAAAACTTTTTGGATAATTTAAGTAAGTTAGTTGTCATTATTTTATGAAATCTCTTGCATTAGTATTAAAATACATTCGTTAACTGCTTCGCGCGTTTGAGGTTCATGTTAATGCTCCAACAACTTCTGGTAAGAGGCTATTGTGCAATTAATCATAATTTATTTGTAATAATGTTAACATTAATGATAATCGAGAACGTAATATCGGCGGTGATTGAGCTTGTTGTAGTATTAAGTGATGCAGTTGTAACTGAAATATTTTGGGATGCTTAAAACATAAAAACAAATTTGAAAGATATTAAATATCATTATGTTGAAGAAGTAATTACCGTTTTTATATGCATAAAAAAGTTCAGTTCGAAACTAATGAAATGATTTCCAAACATCAAATCACTAATTTAACTATTTCTACGTGTTTACAATTTTCATTCCTTCATCATTTAAAAATAAAAATATTTCATAATTAAAATATTGGATACATAAAATCCCCAAAATTTTTTTTATCATTAATTTCTTCGATTTTGTTCTCATAAAAATATTTAAAGACATCATTCTGATGGAAATGTATAGCGATTTCAGATGGACTTCTAAATGGTGAATTGTTTCGTCCACACATAGTTTCCTCCAGCTATAGCATAATTACCTGTCTAAAACATTTAAAATGCGGCATATTATATCATTTTTTCCATTAATAAATGAAAATTGTTCATATATCGATTAATAAATTGAGCAAAATCAAAATTACTTTGTGTTG
Organism: Histomonas meleagridis; assembly: GCF_020186115.1. NCBI lineage: Eukaryota > Parabasalia > Tritrichomonadida > Dientamoebidae > Histomonas > Histomonas meleagridis. The sequence goes on from NW_027150781.1 coordinate 294,232, forward strand.
TAATCTCTTGAAGATTTTCGATTTCATCATTTCGAATTATTTGAGCAATTTCATTTGGATTTATACCAATTAGTCCAATCATTCTTTGAGAGTTCTTTGTTGTTATATTGGAAGAAGTCATAAGAATGGAATTTGTGGATTCGATTTCGTTTTGGCTAAAATATTGTCCCGAATATAATGTACGAGCTAATTGCAATTAGGTTTAATGTATATAATATGATTCTTGACTTTTGATTTATGATATTGTAATTTGAACATCTTCATTCTTGTCAATCATTTGCATAAAGCATAAATATATATCAAAGTCTTTTTTCCGTGATAAAAATGTGAAATATGTTAATTGGCATATATGAATGCTGGAAATTAGCAACATAAAATTTCATCACCTATTCAATAGACGCATTTAAATTGTCTTCGCTTAATTCAAAGAGAACTTGTTCAATGGTTATTAACTTCGCTGAGTTTTCTTGTATTCCCTTCCCCCACAAAATGACAAATTATTTCAGATTTCACTTCATGCTTTATCGTCGAGTTTCAAAAAGTCAAATTTCAATGCTTATGACATATCGGCATTTTATGTTGTCAAAATTTCTGATCACGACACCTGTAAATACTGGGAAATCCCATTTTTAGGAGCAATGATTTTACTTTGCCCAGGTATTATTGTGCCGCTTTTAGACGAACTTCTTTTCTTTCCTTTCTTGTTTTTCTGTGTGTTAATATATTGCTGATATTTTATTGATACTCCATCCAACAAAATATGAAATGGACAATAATTCATTTCGGGTATTCCATTAACTTCGTTTTTATCTAAAATCGGATTACATTTTCTTAACCAAAATTGTGCAAGTGATTTCGATATTGTCGGAAATAATGAGAGGATGTACTCATGCAACGATTCGCTTTCTTTTAGGAACGTTTGGTTTGTATCAATCATTGACACTACAAAAGATAATACGCTTTGGATATCATAGAACTTTCGATATTTAATATTTGAAAGTCCGATAAATATTTCGGCATTTTGATCGTTTCCATATGTAAAGAGATATACATTTTCATATACAATTGATGCTTCTGCAACTTTTGATGTATTAATGTTTTGTATTATTATTCCATTTCGATGATTGATTTCAAAATCGGCAGAATTCAAATTCCGAATTATAACTCTGCAATCTCTAAATATCGTTCTAAATTGTGGAATGTTAATCACTGATTCATCAACAATGATTCCTGGCTTTTGATTCGTATCATTTGTGTCTTCAATGTTTTTGATTTTCAGAATTTCTTTTTCTTTTTTAACTTTAGTTTTCTTAATTTTATCATTCGATTCTTTATATTTTAAGTCTGGTAATTGAAAACTTTCGTCTTCTTTTGTCTTCAAACAAAAATCATTTAAATTTGTTGACGAAAAAAGATCATTAGTATCATTTGGAATTATCATTTCTTCAATTGGATGTGGAAATGATTGTTTATCTGCTGATTTTTCATTGAGCTTTATTCGATTATATTCTTCATTATAAGAAGTTGTACAAAATTTTAATGGATAATTTTCTTGAATTTGGTTTTTCTCATTACTCTTTCCTGAAATTTGAATCAATTCTTCTATTTCATTAAGATATGGAAATGCCATATCTTTTAATGCATTGTCATCATGATCATAATAAATAAATATTTCTGTTTGTGGTATAAATTGAAATTCTAAATGAATTGGTTCAATTTCTTCAAGATCATTTTCAAATTGATCATAAAAATTTCCCTGCTCAATCAAATCTAAATTAACATCTAAAAGTGTGTCCTTAACAGATATCACAGGGCTACCAAAGTGCATTGTATGAAAGTTCATATAAAATTTTGTTTAAACATCAAAAAATTTGATGTCTTTGGGGTGTCCCGGAATATTTTGAATACTTTACATAACCTCCTTCTTCAGTAAAATGGAAAAATGCATTTCACATCTTTTTGAATTAGTATCAGAATATGAAAACTTAATAGTCCGGATTACACAATCGCCTAAAACAGAAGAACCAATTGATGCACTTAAAAAAGAAGCAATTCATATTGAAGGTCAAATTTCTCAAGGAATTGAAAATCTAAGACACCAAATTCATATTGATGATCGAATTCCATCTGAAGAACGTGAAAACCAACTAAATGCAATATTAAATGAAAATGGAATTAATTTAAGTCAACTTAAAATTCGTCGACGTGCTGCAATCGACCAAGTAAATAAAGAACTTGCGGAAATGAAAGTGCAAGAAAGTATTGAAGCGCGCCAAAGACTATTAGGTGATGCAACAAAAGATGAAATTCGTCGTACAATCAATTTGAAGAACCAAAATACGCTTGCGGTTGCTACAGATGCAACTGCACGTCTCGAGCGAACGAGAAATATCATCAAAGCTCAAGTACAAGAAAGTCAGCAAAGTATTGAATTAATGAGAGAATCAACACAATTTTTAGAAGGAATCAACGACGCCACATCCAAAGTCGAATCTGCGCAGAACAAAGCATCTCGTTCATTAGCACGACTTCGAGTCTCACAGAATTTTGACAAATATTTTTTGAAATTTTCGATTTTTGTTTTTATCTGCTCTGTGATATTCGTCGTCATTTCGAACATTCGACACAACGTAATCGTCGACGTTTTCACTTATGGATATCGAAAGCTGAAGAGGAAAGACGACAAAACTCTCACGCCAACGCCTACGCAGCAAATGCCGTCCCTGACACCAACGCCAACGCACACGCAAACGCAAACAGAGACTCCAAAAAATGCGCCAACACAAGAGCAGACAGAGCAAACGGAAGCACACAAAGACACAGAGCCATCATATGAACTAAAGCACGAGCAGACAGAGCAAACGGAAGCGCATAAAGACACAGAGCCATCAGATGCGGCAACGCCACTGCATGCGACTACAGAAGTGGTAACGCAAGCAGAGCCATCAAATGAACAGATAGAAGCTGAGCCATTAGATGCGACAACACAAGAGCAGATGAAAACGCCAACTGAAGCAGATGCAAAACTTCAGACAGAGCGTTCGAGCGAAGAAGCGGAAACAGTGGAAACAGAACCATTTGAAGCAAACGAACTCAATAAAGAACTATGATCTATTAAATGTATTTCATCTAAATTGTGTGCGTGAATCCAAATTTTTGTACTTTTCGTTGGAGCTGTGAATTACACATTTTAAGATTAAGAAAGGTTTTAACCAACGATAGAATTAAATGAATGAAAAATCATCGTGATGATATTCAAATCTTGTGGGCAAAGTACGTTTAAAATATTTTGACCATATAGAAATGCAGGATAACACTTTAAGAGAAATCCATAAGTCAGCAATATGGACAGTGTCTACCACAAAGAGTGGGTATAACATATCAGCAATGTTTGATAATAAAACAGATACTTTTTGGCAATCTGATGCTACTCCTCCTCATTGGATATGTGCACAATTTTCAAAAAGGACATATATATCGAAGCTTTCATTATATCTTTCAATTCAACAAGATGAAACATATACACCAACTGAAATAGTCATTAATACTGGAAATGACCCAATAAATCTAACTGAACTTAAAACAGTCAAACCAACCCAACTTAGAGGATGGGTAGATATTGACATTAATGTTTCAGCAATATTCTTCCAGATATCTCTGACAAAGAATCATCAAGGAGGTCGTGACTCAAGAATAAGACTAATTAAACTCTATGGAGCACCGTTTTCTCCTTGTATTGATCCAAATGTATACTTTAAATCTCCTGAAATATCAAAATATTTATCAATACGGTAATATATTATTTAATAAATTTTTCTTGTTTTCATCACAAAATAATTTTTTTAAGCTTAAACGCTAGTGTTACAACTTGTTATTTCCATCTGAAATTAATAAATTTCAAATTTCATTTTAATAAATTGATGAACCTATTTAAGGAAAGAAAAATAACATTAAGTTTGTATAACAAATATGAAGAAATAGTTATTCATTAAAAGAAATTTTAAAATTTATTTGGCCAATTATAAATGCCACTTTTTATTATTAAAATGAACATATTTTGGGTGTTAGCTCTTGCCATTACTTTATTATGTCTATCACTTCTAATCCTTATCTTCATATCATTCCTTGTTCCACGTATAGGCATTAACATAGCCAACAAAATTGCTCAGATCGTTTATAGATTTAAGATTCAAATTATGGTGACTTCTTGTGTTTTCATTCTTCTTTTTGCACAAGAATTATCTGTATGTAGGATGACAAGTAAGAAACGTAATAATGATCATTCACAAGGCGATGTTTTCTTTTTCGAAGCAAGTCAACTATTCAAAGCGCAAAGAAACCTTTACATTGTTGTTTTTGGCATCACAGTACAGTTTGGTCTTCTCATTGTTTCATGGCAAATAAATTCATGGGTCAAACGTAACAATGGTCTCAGAGAAAAGAAAAATTAATAAAAATTTTTGTTTTGAACGTTAAATAACCGTAAATTTTGATCGTTGTGCATCAAAACTTCGAAATGAAGCAACAATAGTTACTGTTTATTCGAGTTGTTTAATTTTTCACATGAAGTACTCGACTCTAGTCTTGTTTGGAATAGGCCCTCTTGCATCTGGTGGAGCTGCTTCAAACATCTTCCATTTGGTTGAACAATCAGGACTAACTTCAAGGATTGAAGCAGGATTACCACCTCTATAACAATAGTTAGGTGCTGACCAAACAGTGAATAATTTTCGATTAAACCATTCGACATATCCTTCTTCAGCAAGTTGATGAGCTCTTAAAATCAAATCTAACTTATTGTTACGATTAAATTGACGAACAGCATTATCACCAAATAAGTAACCAGCTCCACGAGGACTGATTGTAAAACTTGGAACATTATCAGGATCAGACCATAAAAGATCACAAATTGGACCTCTTTCAGGTATTTCCTTCTTACGATCCAACCTTTGGATTTGGTCAACTGATGTTAATAAAGGAGATAAGCCACCATGGACGCAAAAGATCTTGCCACCGATTACTGCGCATAAAGGTAAGAGATCGAATACCTTGTTAAACAAATCCCATACGGTTGAATCATTGTACTTTCGAATAACTTCATCATAAAATCCATATGCTTGAGTTGTTTGACGTGACTCATGGTTACCTCTTAGAAGGGTTATACGGTTTGGATATCTTACCTTGAGCGAAAGCAACAAAAGGAAAGTTTCAACGCTGTAATAACCACGATCGACATAATCTCCCAAAAATAGATAGTTAGTATCTGGACATTGACCACCAATTGCGAATAGTTCCAAGAGGTCAAAGAATTGTCCATGGGTATCACCGCAAACTGTTAAAGGTGGGGAAACACTAACAACATTTGGAAGCTTTGAAAGTACTTCTATTGCCTTTTCACAAAGCTGCCTTACCTGTGTGACAGTGGGATATTTAGCTTGGCGTAATAATGAGATGATTGAATCAAGCTCCAAAACGTCCATTTGGAATAATTGTGATAATTTAATTGAATTAATAACTGGCTTATTTGAGTCACTTTTCACTTTTATAACCGCCGGTTTTGTATTTTTTAAACAATTTTTCGAATAAAAGTGACATATAAATATTCTGTGTAAACTTATGAATAAATATTTGACCTGTAATTATAATTATAAACTGGATTTCGGTGAATATCAATTTTTTTAAAAGAAAAATATATCACACATTTCGACTTTATGAATGCAATAGAATGGCTTTAATAAATTGTAAAGCAATAGAAAAAGGAAAATAATTGAAATTGAATTGTTCATTCTTTATAAGATAAGATAACTTATTATTAATATATCCTTAAATTATTCTGATGAGATCTTTGTTATCGAAGTATGTATGCGGTTAATGTATTAACAAAATTCATTAATAAGATGTATTTGATCATAATGATAACAAATAACAAAAAAATGTATCAATATATTATTTTTCGAATGTATAATGATTCATTATCCCAAATAATTTTATTGCAAGTTTATCAATACATGTAAAAAAACTATACACAATACCGAATCCATTTTCAAAATAATATATCATGCATTGATTAGTTTCTGTTCGATAATACAAAAAAATTTTAGAAAAGTCCATCATGAATTAAGTATAAATTTAAAAAAATTCATTTGAAATCACAAAAATTCGAAATATAACAAAATATTTTATTCAACAATTTATGATGTTGTATCTTAAATCCATTGATCATTTTCTTGTTGAAGAATATCTTTCATCTGCTTTATGTCATATGTTTCTTCTTCTTTTTGTTCAATTCCACCTGTTTTATATATTTTATCACAGCTTTCATAACTTTTATTTTTGTTTCGAACAAGAAAAACAATAATAAGCACAAAAATAACACTACAACAAATAATTCCAATCAATGCAGTACTATTAAGGCATTCATTTCGTTATTATCATCAGCTTGAAAATAAATAATAATTGATGAATCGTATGAAATATGTGTTGAATATATAACATTGATATATTCATATTGTATAAAGTCTGTGAAATTTTTATCGGTTTGTGAAAGAATGACTGTTTGCGAAAGATATTTACTCATTGAAATTGTTTCTGTGAACATTAATGAATATGTTAATATGTTTGAATAAGTATAATTCTTATTTGAATTATTTGGTCTATTTCTGTTTGTGCATGTGAATATGTTTGTGTTTCTATTTCTGAATGTGAAAGTGTTAGTGATAGAATGTATGATTCTGATAATGTTGGTGAAATTATTACTGTTAATGTTAATGATGAAACAATTGTATTCGTTCCAATTAATGTTTGCGATGCTAATTCAGTGAATGATTGCTTAAATGTTTGGGTTGATATTTCAGAATTTGATTTTGTTAATATTTGTGTTAGTGACTTTATTGAAGTTGGGATATATATCATTTATGAAGTTAATAATTTTATATTTGTTGATGTATGTGATGAATTGTTTTGACTATTAATGTGATTGTATATTTAGGTACTCTTGAAGATGTATCAGTTATCACACGTGTATACGTTTGAGATGTATGATATGTAAATGTCATTTCCATTTTGTTATTTTTCACAAGTGTAAGTGTATATGTAAATATCGATGTATATGTGATTGAGAGATATATGATGAGATTACTGTATTTTTATATGTTAAAGAATTCGTATGTGTCTTTGTCGCAACATATGTTTCTATGGATGTCTGTGTCATTGTGTTAACTGATGTATATGATATCGTTGATGTTTGCGTGTCGACACGTATGAATCTGTATATGCATTTGTTAAATAATATGAAATTGTCATTGAAGCCGATGATGTAATTGACTTTGTATTAATGAATGTTAAAGTTGTTGTGCTATAATATGTTAATGTATTTGAATCAATTCTAATGATTTTCTTAATATCAATGTAACTTTGAATATTGGAAATCGATGATGTAAATGAAGATGTTGCTACAATTTGTTTATCTTGTATTACATGTAAAAAGTGTTGGCGAATATTTGAACGGATTTGATTTTGAATTAAATTTTAAATTATTTCTCAAATCACAATTTAATCTACTTCAATTACTAAAACAATAATCTCCACATATAACAAAATTAGATTTAATAATAACATTATGTAAACATTAACATGATGAAAACGAATATTTGCCAATAGATTCAATGTTTTCATCGATTATGACGTTGATTAAATTCGAACAAAAAGAAAATGCATAATCCCCAATTGAAACAACATTTGAAACATTTACTTCGATGAGTGAATTCCAGTATGTAAATTCATTATTTTCATTTAATGAAGAAACATTTCTGAATTCAATAATAAGTAACGATATATATATTAAATTAAAAACATTTCATATTATTTTAGTTTTTATTTATTCAATAACACCATATTCAAAATTTGTTCTTTATTAACATCAATTAATTATTATTCGAAGGAGTCAATATTTCATTAATTTTATCTAACGACACATTAAATACTTCGTTTCCCTTTTTCACCCTCACTTCGCAGCTTAAGTCATTTCTATTTCTTTTAACCGAAGCCTCAATTCCGTACATTTGCGCTAAATACTTAAAGAGCAATGCTCTATGTCTTATTGCGCCGACCTTTAGCTGTCCGATCATTATAACATCGGAATGCGTCTGATATTTACATCTCGAGACTTCTGATTCGTACGCGATTCTTCCGTTTTCGAATGGTCCTCCCATTCGATTCACCACGAACTTCGCAATCGACTCAGCAATTAATGGCCATTCGGGGACAACTTTAACTATTTGTGGTTCGATTTGTTGTTCGACTTTTTTTGCCCCTTTTTTCTTCGTTTGATTTTGTTCAACTGGCTCATTTTTCACTGTGAAACTTTCTTCCAACAAATTAATTGCTTCGTTAAGTCCGTTGTCTTTGTTCTTGTCAATTAATATTGCTTCCATCCTTAAATGGATTACATCTTTCAATAAGTCGTCAAGCGATTTATATGTTTCACATCGTGGATCAATCGAATAAAAGCCATCGCTTATGATATCGTTGAAATCAAGGAAATCCTTAATCCAATACTTAGCAATCAAATTCGACTTACAGATCGTTTCAAGTGCATTAGTTGCAAATGTGGACAAATTTAAGTTAATCATCGCCGTTGATGACGCAAATCGTTTAAGCTTCTCTAATAGTCCATAACTACAAAATTGAGTCGAAACACTTGTCATCATTGATAATGTGTTAATCGCATGTAATGAATTCCGTCGTATCGCAACTTTTTTGTTCGAAATTAATTGTATTAATATTTGGATAAAGTTTACATGATTAGACACATATGTTTTGGTTAAATCATTAACTGCTAATGTCGCAATTAGAATTAACGTGGTATTAATAATATCGGGATATTCACTTGTTAATAGAATTTCAAAGTCCCCTAAACTATTTTCGATTAACATTTGTTGAAGTTTTGAATCACCGATCATTCGAGAAAATATCGGTAGAACGATCATTTGGAATTCAATTCTCCATCCTTTATCGTCATTATCGTCGTTGTCAAATGTGACGGTTTCCTTCAAGATATTAATCAAATGTTCAATTGCACCAAACTCATGTAATTTAGCTCTAATTGATCTGTTATCACAAATGTATTCTATGACATGCATAATAGATCTTCTTATTGACCTATTATTATTAATTATAGTTCCATCATTCGATGTGAAAGTTTTACCAAGTAATTGACAAATTCTATTCAATTGTTCTGGCTCAAGAATTGTCGAATGCGTTGAAGTATCAGCGCTAAGTTCTCTAATTATTTCGGCGGTAATTATTTTTATTTGAGGATCAGTTTGCGTTGAATAAACCCTATCAAGTAATAAAGGAACTTGTTGCGACAAATTTTTGGAAACAATTGGAAGTGAACAATTGTTTTTGAATATCGTAAGTAAATATGGCATTATAGGATCTGTTTCTTCGATATCATTTAAAGTGTCTATAAACCTTTGAAGTAGTTCGTCATCAAAATGATATTTAAATAATTTGAAATTAGAAATCTGTGAAATAATCATATAGGAATATGTTTGAATAGTTTTGTCAGAATCATCAAGATATGGTAACACATTGTTCCACCCAAGTTTCTCTTCAAATAGAATCGAGCATTCGGAGTCAGATAATAAATTACCAATTGCGCGGAGAACGTTTATGAGAACTTCTTCATCAATGTCTTCGTTCTTAAGGAACTCTATGAGGGATTCAAAGAGACCACTAGTGTAGATGGCACGCTTATTCTCAAAATCATCACTCATTTGAAATAAAGCTAATGAAACTTGTGATTGAATTGTGGAATCATCATTTGAAAGTGCTTCTTTAAATACTTCTAAAGCACCATTGGATATAATTTCTCGTGATGTAACAGAATCTGCAGATAATGAAACAAGAGCATCAAAACATCGTTCAGATAGTGAAGGTGTATCAAATGATTTAGCATATTTGACAATGTGTGGAATAGCACCGGATTTAGAAAGCAAGTTAAAGCCCCACTTTGAGGTGCATGAATTTTTGGCAAGTGCTGCAAAATACCATGAAATTACAATTTGTACTTGATCATTTTGAAAAGTACTTGCGAGTTCTACAAGTCGGTCAATGATTTGTGTCACAATAGATTCGTCTTCAATTTGTTCTCGAAGTGCTGAAATTGTTGGCATCAAAACGCCAGCTTCATTAGATTTCATTAAAATTAGGAGGGTTTCGTAGCTTGAAACTGTGATATCAACAGGAAGCTGAACTTCCTCGAAATCTTCAGCAACGGAATCCATCCTATTTATTACTTAAAATACGTTATATCATATAAACGTTCTTCTATTGCAAAAGAAGAAGAAATTTCTTACAAAAAACAACTTATTATTAATCTTTGATTAAAAATATCGGAAACTTCAAATAAAACTCTAGAAAATACAATTATTGTGAATAATATTGAAGAATCAATTACAAAAATTCCAAATGATTTCAAAATTGAGTTGGGAAAAATTGGATAATTCACTTATACAAATGAAATACCTAAAACCAATATCAATAATGAAATGGAAACTTCAAATAATAACAAAGTTAAAGAATTTGATTTTAAGGTCATTTAATACAAAAATTGTATTAACAATTCGAAAACGACAATAAAAATGAACTCTATGAAAATGATTCTAATGATGAATGTATGTTCAATATTGAACAATGTTGTTCATGTAAAACGATTTCTAAAGAAAATGATATCCTTTGTTGTCCACTTTATATGTATTCATCGATATTACCATTAAAATATGAGTTTGGAACAATAAATTATATAAAGTTTTTCACATTTTGTACACATTTCATACATCAAATTGTGGTGATAATACTAAATCCCCTATTGATTGATATTTTCGTAATATATATTTCCCAAAACTTGAGAATAGAAATGATTTATATAATGATCAAGATATGAGTTTGAAATTTCTCATTAGCTTTAAAACTTATTTATCTTTAAAATATTGAGAATTTTAATGTATTAACATATATGATTTTTCAAAGTTTTATTTTAGATTTAATGTAATGATTCGCTCCATCCTTATTTATTCAGTGTGCCGCCTGTGTATTTTGATGAGTTAGGGAATATACAAATTGATTTTGGATTAAATGGATTCGAAATATTATTGTTTGATGAAAGATTAGATAAATTGGCTAACGATTTTATGTCAGGCGAAATCATGAAATATGCTGTTTTTGAAGATGAGTACACAAAAACTTTTATATGTAATTGTATTGATCTCTGGTTTAAATATGTACTTCTGCATTATGTACAGATGACGAAATATAAAGCATAATGACAAATTTTCAAAGATTTGTTTTGGAACATTATTTTTTCGATTATCATTTTGATCAGATTTAAAACACTATTTCTCCATTAACTATTTTATAATATAAAAATAAATTTGGTGCAAAACACATTTTCAATTTTGTGAATCATGAAGAAACTGTAAGCAAAAAAAAAAATTAATTCCTATATCATTATCCAATTTTTTTTCAAAATGTATTTTTTAATGTATTTCTATTATAACAATAAATTAATATCATAAAACATGATAATTATGAATGTATGCGAAAATAAATAAAATCATTAAATTATTAGTTATTTTAATCTCTTGTGTATCAAGATAAATTTTAAATTATAAATATATTTTCTTTAATTTTTATTGAATATAAGGATCAATTCTTGATACATTGATACATAAAATAATGAAAAGGATTTTTTTTTTCAAATTGATAAAAATATTGAATTCAGAGATAAATTTCCAGCAAACAAATTAAACGTATTTTAAACCATTTGCTATAGGTAACACCTTGTTCTCATTCAACTTAATACCAATTTGAATTTAGCTAAAATGGAATACATACAGATAACTCATAGAAATCTTTTACAATTGTAGTAATAGGATGCATTTAATTTGATTTGAAATAATTTTTAAAATCATTTAAATTATTTGTGCATTCAAAAAAAATATTCCATATAAATTAATTATCATATACATTCAATTTAAACAATATAATTATCATGAAATTTATGATAATGCACCTTGCTTTTTCTATTTGAAAATAATAATTATTTTTTTATTAAATCAATATTTACATATTTCCAATAATATTTGGAATTTAATACAAAACGGTTCCACAATAAGCTATGTTCTCAAAAAAGAAAAATGATATATCTAAATATATTTGAATCATCAAATGATTTTTATATCTAATACTAAAACTTGTTGTGGGATTTGAGGTTTAAATTATTCTTTAAAGGAAACTCAGGAACATGTTTGTTATCATTAAAAAAAATTTGGATGTGTATTTTTTTGATCGTTTCTGTGAAATCTATTTTTTGACCAAGTCTGTCTAATTAAAAAACGTCTTCCAGGACACAGTATTGGAACCGTTTATGGGGCTTATCCAACCAGCTTCTACATGATAAATTCCTCAGATTTTGAATCAGAAATTGAACTTATTTCCGAATGGTCAAAAGATACAACATTTATGCCATATGATGAATTAGTTTCAAACACAAACTCAGTTTTGCATCCTTTAATTCAAATCATCAAAGAACAAATCGATTTAAGTAATGAATTAAATACATTGGTTAATGAAACAACAGAAGAAAAACAGAGGCTTTCGAATGAGATCGATGAAATTACAAACATGTTTTCTGCCGAGATAGAAGAAAAAGATAACAATTTAAAAAATGCAAACAATCAAATTGAAGAAAAAGAAAAAGACATTGAAATTCTTAATCAAAAAATCCAACAAATAGCAAATCAATCAACAGAAGGTGATCAAGAATTAAAAGAAAAATTACAAATCACTGAAGAATTATTATCAGAAGCTGAATCCAAAGTGAATGAATTACAATTAAAGATTAATGAAATTACTGAAGAAAAGGAAAACTATGTGCAAGTAATCACAGAAAAGGAGGAAGCGAATAAAAAACTTCAAAATGATTTAGATTCTGTTTTAGCAGAAATGGAATCAAGTTCAAATGAAGAAATGGAAAAATTGAAAAACGAAATTGAGTCATTAAAAGAACAATTAAGTAAACAAGATAAAGAGAACGATGACTTGTTAAATGAATTAGCAAATAGAGAAGAAGAAGTAAGTAAATTAAAAGAAGAAATTACAAATGGAAAATCATCAAATGAAGAAGAAATTCAACAAATACAAAAAGAGAATGACGATTTATTAAAGGAATTATCGAATAGAGAAGAAGAAATAAATAAATTAAAAGAAGAAATGAACAATAAATTGTTAAATAAAGAAGAAGAAATACAGGAAATACAAAAAGAGAACGAAGAACTCCATCAAAAATTAACAAATAAAGAAGAAGAAATTCACAAATTAAACGATGAAATTAAGAACGAAATCTCTAATAAAGACGAAGCATCAAAGAAATTATATGAAGAAATAGAGCAACTTAAACAAGAAATATCAAATAAAGATAACGAAATCAATGAATTTAAGAATGAAATAACTAATAAAGATGAAGAAATCAATAAAGTAAACACAGAAATTGAACAACTTAAACAAGAGATTGTAAATAAAGATAACGAAAATAATGAAATAAAAGAAGAAATGAACAACAAATTTTCAAACAAAGAAGAAGAAATCAATAAATTGAATGAGGAAAAGATGAATGAAATTCATGTTAAAGAAGAAGAAATTGAACGACTTAAACAAGAAATAACTGACAAAGATAATGAAATTAATAAATTAAATGAAGAAATTAAGAACGAAATCTCTGATAAAGATGAAGCATCAAAGAAATTATATGAAGAAATAGAACAACTTAAACAAGAAATATCAAATAAAGATAATGAAATCAATGAATTTAAGAATGAAATAACTAATAAAGAAGAAGAAATCAATAAAATAAATATAGAAATTGAACAACTTAAACAAGAGGTGAATAATAAAGAAAATGAAATTAATAAATTAAAAGAAGAAATTAAGAATGAAATCACTAATAAAGATGAAGCATCAAAGAAATTATATGAAGAAATCGAACAACTTAAACAAGAAAATGAGGGACTTCAACAAGAAATAACAACAAAAGAAGAAGAAATTCACAAAATAAATGAAGAAAAGATCAATGAAATTAAAGGAAAAGAAGAAGAAATACAACGACTTCAACAAGAAATAACAAATAAAGAAAATGAAATCACTAATAAAGATGAAACATCCAAGAATTTATATGAAGAAATCGAAAAACTTAAACAAGAAAATGAGGAACTTCAACAAGAAATAACAACAAAAGAAGAAGAAATTAACAAAGTAAATGGAAAAATAGAACAACATAAACAAGAAATAACAAATAAAGAAGAAGAGATTCATAAATTAAAAGAAGAAATTAATAACAAAATCTCGAATAAAGAAGAAGAAATAAGCAAATTAAACAAAGAAATAATTGACAAAGATAGTGAAATTAATAAGTTAAATGAAGAAATTAAGAATGAAATAAATGCAAAAGAAGAAGAAATTGATCAACTTAAACAAGAAGTGACGAATAAAGATAATGAAATTAATAAATTAAATGAAGAAATTAAGAACGAAATCACTAATAAAGATGAAGCATCAAAGAAATTATATGAAGAAATTGAACAACTTAAACATGATAACGAAGAACTTCAACAAGAAATAACAACAAAAGTTAATGAAATCAACAAATTAAATGAAGAAATGAGCAGTAAAATCACAGCGAAAGAAGAAGAAATCAATATGTTGTATGAAGGAATGGAAGAACTTAAAAATAATAATGAAGAATTCCAACAAAAAATATCAAATAAAGAAAATGAAATTGTTCAAATAAAGGAAGAAATGAACAATAAATTAAATACAAAAGAAGAAGAAATTGAACAACTTAAGTATAATAATGAAGAACTTCAACAAGAAATCAATAAATTAAATGAAGAAATGAAGAATGAAATCTCTAATAAAGATGACATTTCTAAGAAGTTAAATGAGGAAATAGAACAACTTAAGCAAGAAATAATAACAAAAGATAATGAAATTGATCAATTAAAGGAAGAAATGAACAATAAATTAAATATGAAAGAAGAAGAAATTGAACAACTTAAACATATTACTGAAGAGCTCAAACAAGAAATAACTGACAAAGTTAATGAAATTGACAAAATAAATGAAGAAATGAAGAATGAAATTTCAAATAAAGATGAAACATCAAAGAAATTATATGGAGAAATAGAACAACTTAAACAAGAAATAAATATGAAAGAAGATCAAATGAACAAATTAAATGAAGAAATCTCAATTAAAGATGATGTAACTAAGAAATTGAATGAAGAAATCCAAGAACTTCAGCACCAATTAACCACAAAAGAAAATGAAATCACAAAATTAAATGAAGAAACTCAGAACACATTAACATCAAAAGAAGAAGAAATTCAACAACTTCAAGATATAAGTGAAGAACTTCATCAAGAAGTGACAAACAAAGAAAACGAAATCACTAAGTTAACTGATGAATTAATAACAAAGGAAGAAGAAAGTGAAAAACTTAAACAAGAAATATCAAATAAAGAAAATGAAATTAATATATTAAAGGAAGAAATGAAAAATGAAATTTCAAATAAAGACGAAGTATCAAAGAAATTATTAGAAGAAATTGATCAACTTAAACAAGAAATAATTAATAAGAATAATGAAATAGACGAAATAAATAAAGAAGGAAATAATAAAATAAACACAAAAGAAGAAGAAATTAAACAAATTAAACAAGAATTAATAAATAAAGAAGAAGAAATTAATAAATTAAATGAAGAAATGAAAAATGAAATCGAATTAAAGAAAGAAGAAATTGAACAACTTAAACATAATAATGAAGAACTTCAACAAGAAATTAATAAATTAAATGTAGAAATGAAAAATGAAATCTCTAATAAAGATGATGTAACGAAGAAATTAAGCGAAGAAATAGAACAACTAAAACGTAATAATGAAGAATATAAACAAGATATATCAAATAAAGAAAATGAAATTATTCAAATAACCGAAGAAATGAACAATAAATTATTTGCAAAAGAAGAAGAAATCAAGCAAATAATTGAAAAAACGAATCATGAAATAGACTTAAAGAAAGAGGAAATTGAACAACTTAAGCAAGAAACGAACATAAAAGAAGAAGAAATTAACAAATTAAATGAAGAAATTGAACAAATTAAACATAACAATGATGAACTCAATCAAGAAATAACAAATAAAAATAATGAAATTAATAAATTGAATGAAGAGATGAAGAACGAAATCACTAACAAAGATGATCTGTCTAAGAAATTGAATGAAGAAATAGAACAACTTCAACAAGAAATAACGAATAAAGAAAATGAAATCAGTAAATTAAATGAAGAAATTGAGCAATTTAAAAATAATAATGAAGAACTCAAATGCGAAATAACAACTAAAGAAAGCGAAATCAGCAAATTAAATGAAGAAATGAATAGTAAATTAACAATAAAAGAAGAAGAAATTAGCAAGTTAAATGAAGAAATGAACCAAATTCAAAACAATAACGAAGAACTCAAACAAGAAATAGCAAATAAAGAAAATGAAATCAAAAAATTAAATGAAGAAATCAAAAATGAAATCTCTAATAACGATAATACAACCAAGGAATTATTTGATGAATTAGAACAACTCAAACAAGAAATAGCAAATAAAGAAAATGAAATTAACAAATTAAATGAAGAAATCAAAAACGAAATTTCTAATAATGATGATGCAACCAAGAAATTGAACGAAGAAATTCAGCAACTTCAGGAAGTAAATGAAGAGCTTCATAAAGATTTAACTACAAAAGAGGAAGAAATCACAAAAATCAGCGAAGAATTAGAAAACGAGTTAGCAAATAAAGAAGAACAAATAAATCAAATTCAACAAGAAAAAGAAGAACTTAATAAGGAACTTGCTATAAAAGAAGAAGAAGTTAATGAATTCAAACAAACACTTGAAGCACATGAATCAAATCTTTTATCAAAAGATGAGCAATTAATAAAATTACAAGAAGAAATTTCAACTATTAAAGAACAACTTGTTCAAAGCAATGGAATTAATGAAGAGAATAAAGCTGAAATTTCCCAATTAAAAGATGAAATCAAACAAAAAGAAAACGAAAACAATGAACAAAGCGAAACAATTAATAAATATAAAGAAGAAAATAACAAATTAATTCAAGATTTAAATAACAAAGAAAACGAAATATTAAAACTTAATGATAATATAAACGAAGTAAATTCCAATAATAAAGAATTAAATGAAGAAGTTACTAAACTTAAAACTGATATTGAGGTACTTACACAACATAAAATAAATAGTTTAAGTGATCAAGATGAACTTAAAAATGAAATCAATAAACTTATTAATGAATTATCTGAAATGAAAGAAAATAATAATAAACTTAATAAAGAATATAATGTAAAAGAAAAAGAAATTAATAAATTAAAAGAAGATATAAATGAATTAAATCAACAAAATAATAACATTTTAAATGATAAAAATGAAATAGAAAATAAATTAGAAATTAAAATTAAAGAGAATTCGGAATTAGAAAATAAAATAATTGAAATTTTAGAAGAAAATACACAATTTGAAATTAAATTAAATGAAACGAATGAAAAAATTAAAGAATTAAATATTATAATATCTGAAAATGAGGAATATATAAATAAATATAAAGAAGAAAATGTAAAAATTATAAATGAAAAAGAAGAAATTGAAAAGCAATATGAAACTCAATCAAATGAATTAACAATGTTAGCTGAAGAACTATCAAATACTATGGATGAAAAAGATGAAATAAAGAAACAACTAGATAATAAAGAAGAAGAAATTAAAATGATAATTAACGAGAAAACAAAAATTAGTGAAGAAAATGATAATTTATTAAATGAAATTCAAATGAATAAAGAAAAATTAGAAAAAGAAATTAATGAAAAAATAAACGAATTGGAAACAAAGAATTCAGAAATAGAAAAAATAAATGAAGAAATGAAAAGTGAATTACTAAGAAAAGACGAAAAATTAAATGAATTACAACAAAAACTTGAAGAAGATAAAGAAGAATTTAATAAGAAATTCGAATTAAAAGAAGAAGAAATTAGAGAAATTGGAGAAAGAAATAATAACGAATTAATGACAGTGAATGAGGAATTGAACAAACTAAAAGAAGAAATTATAAAACTACAGCAAGAAAAAGAGGAAGTGATATCAAATGAAGAAAAACTTAAGCAATATAATGAAGAAATTAAGAACGAAATAAATTCAAAAGAAGAAGAAATTGGACAACTTTATCAAGAAATAACTGACAAAGATAATAAAATTAATAAATTAAATGAAGAAATTAAGAACGAAATCTCTAATAAAGATGAAGCATCAAAGAAATTATTTGAAGAAATTGAACAACTTAAACAAGAAATATCAAATAAAGATAACGAAATCAATGAATTTAAGAATGAAATAACTAATAAAGATGAAGAAATCAATAAAATAAATATAGAAATTGATCAACTTAAACAAGAAATAACTGATAAAGAAAACGAAATCAAAAAATTAAATGAAGAAATTAAGAATGAAATCACTAATAAAGATGAAGCATCAAAGAAATTATATGAAGAAATAGAACAACTTAAACAAGAAATTGCAATGAAAAATGAAGAAATTAATCAAATAAATGAAGAAACAAAGAAAGCATTAACATCAAAAGAAGAAGAAATTCAACAATTCCAAGAAATTAGCGAAGAACTCCATCAAGAAATTATAAATAAAGAAGAAGAAATTGATCAACTTAAACAAGAGGTGAATAATAAAGAAAATGAAATTAATAAATTAAATGAAGAAATTAAGAATGAAATCACTAATAAAGATGAAGCATCAAAGAAATTATATGAAGAAATCGAACAACTTAAACAAGAAATAGCAAACAAAGATAATGAAAATAATGAAATAAAAGAAGAAATGAACAATAAATTGTCAAACAAAGAAGAAGAAATCAATAAATTGAATGAGGAAAAGATGAATGAAATTCATGTTAAAGAAGAAGAAATTGAACGACTTCAACAAGAGATTGCAAACAAAGATAAAGAAATTAATAAATTAAATGAAGAAACAAAGGATAAACTAATATCAAAAGAAAATGAAATTCAAGAAATTCACAAAGAACAGCATAAAGAAATTGAATATAAGGAAGAAGAAATCAATAAATTAGAAGAAGAAATGCGACAACTTCAACAAGATATAACAAACAAAGATAATGAAATTGACAAATTAAAAGAAGAAATTAAGAATGAAATCACTAATAAAGATGAAGCATCCAAGAAATTATATGAAGAAATCGAACAACTTAAACAAGAAAATGAGGGACTTCAACAAGAAATAACAACAAAAGAAGAAGAAATTCACAAAATAAATGAAGAAAAGATCAATGAAATTAAAGGAAAAGAAGAAGAAATACAACGACTTCAACAAGAAATAACAACAAAAGTAGATGAAATTAGCAAAATAAATGAAATAATAAAGCAACTTAAACAAAATATAGAAGAACTTCAACAAGAAATAACAGCCAAAGATAATGAAATTGCTAAACTAAATGAAGAAATGAATAATAAAATCACAGCGAAAGAAGAAGAAATCAATATGTTGTATGAAGGAATGGAAGAACTTCAACAAGAACTGAGTGCAAAAGATAAAGAAATTAACAAATTACATGAGGAACATCACAAAGAATTAACAAATAGAGAAGTTGAATTAAATAAATTAAATGAAGAAATTAAAAATGAAATTTCAAACAAAGATAATGTATCAAAGAAATTGCTTGAAGAAGTACAACAGCTTCAAGAAATAAATAAAGAACTTCATAAAGAATTAGAAAATAAAGAAGAAGAGTTTAACAAATTAAATGAGGAAATGAACAATAAATTATCATCCAAAGAAGAAGGAATCGCACAACTTAAACAAGAAATAACAAACAAAGAAAATGAAATTATTAAATTAAATGAAGAAATTAAGAACGAAATCTCTAATAAAGATGAATTGTCTCAGAGGTTATATGAAGAAATCGAACAGCTTGAACAAGAAATTGCAAACAAAGATAATGAAATTGAAGAAATAAACAAAGAAGGAAATAATAAAATGAAGACAAAAGAAGAAGAAATAGAACAACTTAAACAAGAAATATCAAATAAAGATAACGAAATCAATGAATTTAAGAACGAAATAACTAATAAAGAAGAAGAAATCAATAAAGTAAATATAGAAATTGAACAACTTAAACAAGAGGTGAATAATAAAGAAAATAAAATTAATAAATTAAACGATGAAATTAAGAATGAAATCTTCAATAAAGATGAAGCATCAAAGAAATTATATGAAGAAATCGAACAACTTAAACAAGAAATATCAAATAAAGATAATGAAAATAATGAAATAAAAGAAGAAATGAACAACAAATTGTCAAACAAAGAAGAAGAAATCAATAAATTGAATGAGGAAAAGATGAATGAAATTCATGTTAAAGAAGAAGAAATTGAACGACTTCAACAAGAGATTGCAAACAAAGATAAAGAAATTACTAAATTAAATGAAGAAGCCAAAAATTCTTTAGTAACAGATGAAGAATTACAATCAAAGGAAAGTGAAATTATTAAATTAACAGAAGAAATCCAAAATGTAAAATATGAATACGAAAAAATTACAGAAATAAACGAAACATTAAATAATGAAAACAAAGCAAATGATGAAATCATCAAAAAGCTTCAACAAACAAATGAAGAAATAATGAATGAATTGTCTAAATCAACTAAAGAAATCAAAACTAAAGAAGAAGAAAATGAACGACTTATAAATGAATTATCAAATATCCAAAATGAAATTGCAAAATTAAGAGAAATTCATCAAAGCAAATCTTCAACTGACGAAGAAATTAAACAAATTAAAGAAGAAAACGAACAACTGTTAAACGAATTAACAAATATCCAACGCGAAATTACAAATCTAAAGAATGAAATCACAACTAAAGAAGAAGAAAACAAACAAATCAAAGAAGAGAACGAACAATTTTTAGAAGAATTATCAAATAAAGAAAACGAAATTGCTAAATTAAAAGATATTAAAGAAGCAAATACTGCAAATGAAGAAGAAATCAAAAAACTTTCAGCTGAATTATCCAAAGTAAACAATGAAATAATCACTAAAGAAGAAGAGAACGAACAACTTTTAGAAGAATTATCAAATAAAGAAAACGAAATCGCGAAATTAAAAGAATTCCATCAAAACAAAACTTTAGATGACGAAGAAATTCAACAAATCAAATACGAAAATGAAAAACTTTTAACCGAATTATCAAATAAAGAAAACGAAATCGCGAAATTAAAGAACGAATTTAACAATGAAATCCAAACAAAAGAAGAAGAAAACGAACAACTAATAAATGAAATCGCAAACTTAAAGAACGAAATAATCACTAAAGAAGAAGAAAACAAACGAATTCAAGAAGAAAACGAACAATTTTTAGAAGAATTATCAAATAAAGAAAACGAATTTCATCAAAATAAAACATCAAATGATGAAGAAATTTCACAACTTCAACAAAAACTTACAGCTAAATCAAAAGAACTTTTAGAAGTTAAGCAAATTCTCGCGTTACGTGATTCATCACTTATCACTAAAGATGATCAACTCAATAAATACGAAGATCAGCTTTTGCAAATGAAAGATCAAATCACAGAACTTAAATCACAAAACTCATCATTGATATCAACTGATAATTCAACGAATACTGAAACAATAGTTACAAAATTACAAGATGAAAACAATGAACTTAAACATACAAATGCGAAACTCACAAAATATTGTTCACAACTTAAGTTCAAACTTGCGAAACTACAAAATGTTAATACTAATAATAAATCAGAAGCAAATTCATATGAGAAAATGTATAACACATTAAAAGTTCGTTTTGATAAACAAACAGAACTTATAAAAAGATTGAAAACAGAAAACGAAGAATTACAAAATGAAAATATTATAAATATCCGAAAACTAAAGAAATGCGATTTTGTTATTGCAAAATTAAACTCACAACGAAACAAACTTAAAAAAGAACTTTCAGAAACAAATTCACCAAATGTTACATCTTTAATATTAAAGAACCGTAGACTTGTTTCATTATTTAATACACATTTCCAATTAATGAATCAGAAACTTTTGTTGTTGATTAAGAACCAAATGTCACAATTTTCATTTCAAATTCAACAGTTAACGAAAAAAGTGACATACTTACAAAACAAACTAAAATATAAAATTGAAACTATAGGAAATAATAACAGTAAAGATATAGAAATTAAGAGACAACTGAAAAAGGTTTTGAGGTTAGTTGGTGTTAATGATATTATTAATGAAAAAGTTACTAATTTGGAAATAATTAATTTAATTATTGAAGAAGTTAAAATACCTAAAATTGATGTACGAATTATATTCGATTATTTGCTCAAGCCTTTGAATATAAATATTCAAAACGTATCAAAAGAAAATGGTTTATTAGTTTTACAAAAGGCACAGCATAACTTAATAAGAAAAGCTAAAACGCAATCGAAATACGAAGATGCAAAACAAGTACTGATGACAATCAAAACAATTTTAATGTCTACTTCAACAGAAGAATGTGTAGATTTGTTGAAACAGATTTTCTGCGATAATTAATTAGATAAAATAAAATATCTTTTTTGTCTTTTTTTGAACTCGGAGTAATGAGTGAAATTTTTTTGGTATAAATTGGCGGAGAAAATGTTTGTGAGATATCTCGACATTGGATGCTCTAAAGATTTTGTCATATTTATGTACCCGAAATAATCGATAAACATTTAATTTTGAATTCAGTGAAATCTCAACTTTTTGAGTGCAGCGATAATTATTTTGGTTGAAAATTTCCGGAAATAGAAAAGTGAGGTTAAAGAACTTCGTAACGTATTAAAGCCGCCATATTTGAATGGGTTGACTCAAAAAGCTTTAAAGGAAATGTGCAAAGAAGTTGATGATGCATCACAGGAATCAAAGAGCCAATCAAAAAAGGCACCAAAGGCACCACAAAATGAGGCCCCTCCTCAACAAAGCTCGACTGAAATGCCACAACCACAACAACCAATTCAACCACCTGAAAAAGCTTTGGTTCCACCTGCTCGTGTTTCACCTGAAGTCGACCCTGAGGCGGTTAAAAAGCAACAACCAGAAATTGTTGAAGTTAAACCTGACGATTTTAAATCAGATGATTATTATTATGATTACCCATACTCATATGAATATTATACTGACGAATACGAAGAATCATAAAATTATATGAATATAATGTAAACGTAAAACTTTTCGTATAAAAAATGCATTTTTTTTTATCATGCAGACCACATTAACGTCTTTTAAAGACGTTAGATAATATTGAAAAAGTTGAATTTCTGATCCTCCGTTACAAAACTAAAGTTTTCTGCATTCAATTAAAAATAACGATCTGAAAACCTGAACTGTTGTAAAATTGTTTCCCTTATTCCTATTTCTATTCAACACAAATATACCACTAACACATGCACTCCTAATGTACTATCCAGTAAAGCCATTCATGCATTAAATAATTGCACAAGAATGTTAAAATCAATATCTTAAATCGTTTTATTTTAAAATTCCTTGTATGTGAATTTACCAATACATAAGCAGTGCTTTTACAAAAAGCATTACCAAAAGATGATATATACAAAGAAACTTGATTTATGTAACATACGAAGAATATGTTAACGTTCGCTTGAGCGTACAACAATGTTTTTTGTTTTTATTCTGAATGTTTTTTGTTGGAGAGACATACAACTTAATCTCTATGATTTAGTACCAGGGAATTGGAGCCAAAAAATAGAGGGTGGTGATGAAAACAAATTTGAAGTTAAAAAAATTTCTAATACAATTTCAGAAACTGGATCCAACATTACTGATTATGCGCTAACACTAAATGACACTGAAATCACAGTCACTGTAACTTCAAATACAACGGCAATTATTTCATTCAATGAAATGAAAATCCCTGTTGAATTTATTGATGAAAAATTCAGTGTAGCTCGATCTGATTACCAGCTAGATGACGGAACTCATGTATCTTTAACTGTTAACCCTAGATTAGCATTTGAAATGTCAATTGTTAAAAAGAACCAAAGAGACATTGAGACATTTTACTTTTCCAAACCAACAAATACAGATCTCACTTGGAAAGAGCTTGTTGTTATATTTTTGATTTCTTGCTGTTTGACATACTTAATACGAAAATTTGGAGCTCGCTATCTTGGTTAAATATTTTACTCAATACATACTCATAATAAAATACACACTAAATTTTAAACAACATTTGCTGTTTCTTGAAAATTCGTCATATTGCCCAAAGTTGTCCGACCAACTTTAGGCGAACGTTTATTTATTCGTTTTTTGAAAACGGTTTTTAGAACTCTTATCAAAAGTATAAAAAGAAACTATTGAAATTTCATTTTTTCAAATAGGATAAAATCTACCGAATCCTCATCAGTAAAACAAAAATATCTTTTTTAAAATATGCTTAAAATTAATATTAATTAATAATTATATGATATTATATAATTTCTTTAAAAATATGAATTTGTATATAAATTTCATTGTACAACATAGCAATAATTTAATCTTAAAAACCAAAAAATTGAATTCATTTCAAGAAGAAAATGTATTTTATCAAGAATTTCAATATCTACTCAGTAGATGTATAAGATTTCTATGTAAAAATAAAAGCATTAAAGATGCCTTTGAAGTATTAGTTAAATAATTTAAAATAATATTAAGGAGATCGATTTTGTTGAACTGAAGAGATTGTCGAGATTGTCTCATGAATTGAATCATTATCGACGGTTGGAATAAATTTTTCAGTGGTCACATTCAAAAAACGAGAATCACCTCACCAGATTTTACCACCTCATTTTAATTCATCATGGTTCATAGAAATCGTTTTAAGTTTGAGAAACACGAAGACGAGAAGCTCAAAGAACTAATCGCTAAGTATGGAACACATTCTTGGAAAAAAGTTGCTGAAGAAATGGAGGGAAGAAATGTTCGTCAATGCCGTGAAAGATGGAAGCACTATTTATCAAACGATATGAAGAATAATCCATGGAGCAAAGAAGAAGAAATCTTATTATTACAAAAAGTTGCGGAAGTAGGACACAAATGGACACGACTTGCAAAGCTTTTCCCAGAAAGAACTGATATCCAACTCAAACTCCATTGGCACAAGCTCCAAAAAAACGCAAAGAAGAAAGGTCAGAGAAAAGAAATACTGATTACGCCCACTAAAATCGAAGAAAATCCCACACCAGAAAAGCCCGAAAAGCAGACAGAGATTGACATATTTTCTCCAGAGTGGCTTGAAGCAGGGAACGTTGATATATTTGATTGGGCCAAAGAAGACGAATTGTTTGATTGTTTTTCATTTTTTTAAAATAACAAAAAAATAAAAAATAATCAGCGGACGCATCTGTATTTTTTTATCTTGCTCATTCCGGATTTTAGCAGGAAAGAAGTAAACAGAGTTAGTCAATTATATGTTTGTAAATTTAATTTTTTCATGAAAATAAAATTGAATCAAAACATATTTTTTTATTTATTAAACTTAGAAAGAAATTCTTCAATGTCAGAAGAAACATTTGGACTTCCATGAGTTTGGATTAGTGGAAGAGGTTGTTTGGCTGTTGGAGATGGAAACATAAAAGATGATGGAGAAGGTAATGTAACATGAGATGCTCTTCTTTTCTGTGTTGAGACAGCTTCATTTGCTGTATCGTCTATTTCTTGTTGTTCTTGTATCGAATTAGGTGCATTGATCATCGGCATTGAAAATCTAGTAGATGATCTGGGGGCAAAAAATGGCTTCACCGTGATATATGTTGTATGTGGAGTAACAGCTGGGAACATAACAACAGGTTTGGGCTGATTTATTTGTGGAACCTCTTTTGTTAATTGGTGATAATGATAACGGCATTGGACGTCGCTTCTGTTGCCCATCAGCATTGAAATACGTGTCCAAGCTTTGTCGCCAAATTGATGAACCAATTGTAATAATTTCATATCTTCCATTGAATCCCAAGTATCTTTACAGATCCTAGGGTTGAGGCCCCGTGTCCACCTTTGAGCACATTGGGCTCTTGTTCTGCCATTTCCAACAAAAGTTGAGATTGGAGCCCAATTATCAATTCCATATCGGTAAATTCCACCCAAAAGTCTTGTATCCTCATAGCTTGACCATGTTTTCATTTTCCTTCTTGTTTGAGAAGCAGATAATGATTCTTCTGAGGGTGACTGAGTAAATTTTATGGGCTCATCATCAACTGATATGATTTCATTTAACCTTGTTATAATTTCATGGCTTCCGGCGATATTAGAAAATGCTTGGCAAGCTTGTTCATAAGTAATCTTTTGTTTTAAGAAATCGCTCATTATTTGGATTAGAGAATTTCGTATTTCAGGATACACCCCAGCGTACTGGTGATCAACCGAATGAATTCCTATTTCTAAGATTGTAGATTCGCCAAGATGCCCTTTTGGACATTTTATCTTCGGAACATTTTTCATTTACCGAACCGGAATTCTGAGGGAAAATAAATTAACGATTTTTTACATTCACAAATCCAGTTTTCTGACAGATCAAAAAACTTTTTGAAAGAAAACGACACAAGCATGAATTCATTTTTAAAAATAAATCAACCAAAACCGTTTTCAATCGGAAAATAATCACTATGCTGAAAAAGCTGGAAATTGTATTGTTTACAATTAATACTTTTGAACTTGTAATTCGTGTTCAAATACCGTTCAAAAATTTAAAAATTCCAGATCAAAAAAAAATCCTTAACAAATCAATTTCCCAGTAAAAATAATTTAGCGTCAGAGAGTTTTCATATGAGGCTGTTTTAAAAACAAGCATGTGCTTTGAAATGAAATTTGAAATACAAATTTATCGCATATGAAATAAAAAAATTCATTTTAAGATGTAAACACAAAAATGTATCCCTAAAAATACAAGTAATAAGTTTATTTTAAAGTTTACACATAAAAAAATGGAGCAACAAAGAACAAAATCAAAATCTGGAAGTTAACGGTCGCGTATGACCATTGGTCTTGTAAATGGCAACAGTTGATCTAATTAAAAAATTTTGCACCGAAGAAGATCTTCAAAAATCAGTCGACCAATTCAATAAAATGTTCAAGGATCGAACGGAAGCACTTAAATTAACGTTGAAATCAATATCAACGTTAATTTCTGATGACAAAGCTGAAAACAGACCTAAGTATTTGGCTGTCCTTACTGAGCTTATTCGAACAAACACCAAAAAATTATATGGTAATGAATTAATTGAGATGTTTAAATCAGCACTTCCTCAAACTGGAAACCATATAAACAAACGTATTCGCCGCCTTTCGCTTGCGCTTTGTTTTTTATCCATTGTCAAATCAGGTATTATTAAAGGTGAAATAAATACTTTAATAAGCATGATTCAAGAGATTGTTGAAATTGCTGAAAACAACATTTGCTTCAGAACTATTTGTTACAAGATTATTATTGATATTCTTGAACAAGAAGTTATGAATGAAGATCTTTACATTGATAAATTCCATCCAATCATCAAAACGCTTAATGAAGAAAGTACAGAAGATACCAACCGAATGTATCTTTGGATAAAACTTGTGAAACTATATCCTCATATTTCAGTACCACAAGATTTTATCAATCCAATGAACAAAGAATTCTTTGTTAAATATCAACAAGTACTTCTTCAGTCAAAGTCATTACTTCCTTCAATTCATCCAATTTGGGGCTTCTTTGCTGAATTAGATTCAACAAAACTTCTTGAAATTGTTAATGAACTCTGGATTAACGACAAGACATGTCGCTCATTAGTTTCCATGGCAGTTACCTCATCCATTCCTTATTTAGAACCAAATGAATTTCTTTCTTTACTTCAAAATGTACAATTATTTGAAGCCGCAATTTCGATCAAACAGAATTCAATTTTCCTTAACGTCCTCCGCCAACGAGTTGGAAATCTCATTGAATCTGGCGGTGATATTTCTATTCAAGTTATTGTATCACTTTTAACCATTCCACGTAAGCATTCATTTATCATTGATATCATAAATAATTTTTGTTCACGAATGAATGATGAACAAACGAAAGCTCTTTTAACACATTTAGATGAGATACCATTTTCATCAATATGTAAACTTTTATGGGCGCAAAAACATAAAGAGAATATTACAGACTTTTCGATAGTTATTGATTTATTTAAAGCCGCAGCCACCAAAGCGAAAACGAAAGAAGAGAAAATGGAGTTATCAGATTTCTTATCTTTAAATCTTCAACGTGTTAACTCTGATGGTAAGACATGGTTTTCATTAATCAGTGGCAATAAGATTCCACCATTTGATCTTTCACAATCTCTTGAATCATTAATCCAATCAACAAATCAAGTTATAACAGCCCTTAATTCGATTAATACACTTCTTTCTATTGAACCTAACTTTGAGCCATGTGAAGTTGATATAAATTCATTTGTATCATTTGTATCACAATTAATTAAGTCTGAATATCCACATTATAAAGCAGTTGGCAAAAATCTCCTTAAGAAGTCAATGAATCTTTTGACAGTTGAACATATGCCATTGATATATAAAGAACCTGAACTATTAGACATAGCGATTCATTCATCGATATTATGTTCATCAGCATTACCAATGTATGTACAACATATTGAACAATTACCTAAAACATTTTGGAAGTCATTTAATCCAGATCAAAGAATTAACTTACCAATCACACATGACGAAGCTAAATCGATTGTAACGAATGTAATTTCACGATGTAATGGTAAATCCAAATATAATTATCAAGAAAAGATTGCGTTAGCAGTTATATCTAAACTTGATGAAGAAGAAATTAATGAAATTGTTAAACTTCAAATAGATAAAATTGTTAATGCAAAAAATAACGAAATTGGAGGTGAATTAGTTATATCGAATTTAATTAAATCATCTTCAAACATCGCTTATCAAGTGTTAACTTATTTGACCGAAATTACACCGAAAGTTGAACGACAATCAGCAATCAATAAGATACAAAGATGGGTCGCATTATGCGCCGAATGTGGCGAAATTCCTGTTCAAGATATATCGTGCGCAATATACGCAACGTTAGATAGAGAATATCAAGCAACAACATCGGGTAAGAAGAAGGCAGAGACAGCGCTTACGTGGGCACAGAAGTTGTTGAATAAGATACAAAGAAGTATTCCAAGAGATATATTCAGACAGTTGGTAGAGAAATATATTAAAACCGGTTCGAGATTGGCAGCAGAAAAAATTAAACAAATATCAAATATTGAATAAAAATATTGAAATTAGATTTCGTTGTGTTGTCTTATTATGTAATGTCCAAAACTTTATCATACTTCAAGAAGATAAACGATTCCGTCATGTCGCCAACTATAATTCGCACTCCATTACTTGAGACATAATTTATAAAATTAGGTAATGTCCGACTTTCACAACGTTTTAACAATTGATGATGCCCTAATTTATAAAGTCGTAATATTTTACCAATTCCTGATAAAAGATAATCTTCGAATATCCCTAATGCGCTAGGATATGGAACTTTTTGAATGAGGTTAAGCTCGTATTTGATTGAAGGAATGAAATGGAAAAAGTATTTCTTTAAGATAGTGATAAAAAAACGTGATGCATTTTTAGTGCTTTTCTATATCTTCTAAATATGAAAAATATGGTTGCAATTGTAATTATATGAACGAATTAATGGTCCTTTGCCCAGCTTCTTTTTATAATTCCAGCTCAGCTCATTGGAGGTATTTTAATTTATTATTATTTGTATAAAAATTCACTTTTTTTCAAGTAGTCTAATAAATTTACATAGAAAATTAGATTATAATGTAAAATATTACATCTACTGTTGATTAAAAGGTTTTGGAATAATAAAAGTTGCTGTTTTTATATAAAATAAGGAATCTTCATATTGGATTAACATTTTTTGCATAAAAGAAATAAGATTATAAACAAAATAAATAATTTTATAATAAATTTAAAGGGGATATAAACTTTGGAAATAGTTAAATAAGCTTTTATAAGAAATCATTATAATAAAACGTTAGATCGGCGACGTTAAGGTGAAACAGAACAGTTTTATTGATGGAACTGTCGAAATCATTAGAATTCATCGTCTTTAATCTAAACGAAAAAAATTTCGGAACATCAGTTCAAGCAACAATTAATTTATTTGTTGGTAGACTGCCATATACATTTAACCATCTTGTTTCCAGACTGATATATTCAGCTTTTGTTTCTCAAACAAATAATGAAAATATATATATCAAATATTTATTGACTTTAAATTCAAAAGAAAAAAGTGGAACTGAAGCTAATCTTGTGCAAATGTTTTGTAAATATTTACTAGGAATAAAAAAGCAAGAATCATATTTCCTTCTTGAAAAGATGATCGAAGAAGAAATACTTGAGCCATCTTCAGTAAAGAACATGAACACATTATATTTTTCTCAATATAAAACAAAAGAAGAAATATACAAATTAAGGACCAAATTTCTAAGACCACAATTCCTTGAAGAATTCATCTCAGCGCTTGATGAATTATCAAAAGATGACTGGAAGCTTCATATGCAATATGTAAACGAAGGAGTTAATCCATTAGAAATTGTGAAAGTACATCGAAATGATGATTTAGAAAAGCTTCAAGAAATGTCATCACATAATGAATTTGACTTTAATCAAATAATTAGGCCATCACTTTATGAAAGATGTTCATTTGTTAATACAAATGTTCATTAATTGATTATTGTGCATTTTTTGGTTCGATTAAATGTTTTAAATATTTATTATTAAATAATTCTAATATTAAAAACACATTGAAATATGCAATTGCAGGTGGAAACTTGGAAATCATTCATATATGTGAACAAAATAATTCATCGTTTGCAGAAGCACATGAAACAGCTATAGAATTTCATCGAAATGAAATTTTTCATTATCTTTATGAAAATAAAATTGGAAAATTTTCATCTTCAAACTCTTCTTTTACAAAATCGAATTCTGATAACGAAGATCAAGATAATTGTAATTTAAGTGAAGAAATTTTGATTTATCTCGGGAAAAAATGCATAGAATTTAATAATTATGAAATCTTCATGTTTTTGAAAACAGAAGGAATGAAAATGAATAATGAAATTATAGAAGAAGTAGCATCAAAAGGAAATACATTTGTAATAGAAAGTGATATAGAAAGTCAACAAATTACAAAAACAATTTTGCCATATTCAGTTAAATCAGGAAATATAGAAATAGTAAAATTACTTTTAGATAAAGAAGGAATTGATGTTAATGCAAAAAGAATTTATTTTAATAATTTGGAATATGTTTTAATAATTTGGAATATGTTTTAATAATTTTATATATGTTTTAATAATTTAGAATATGTTTTAATAATTTGAAATATGTTTTAATAATTTGAGACAGCACTTCATATCGCAGTTAAAAATAATAATATAGAAATAGTAAAATTACTTTTAGATAAAGGAATTGATGTTAATGCAAAAAAAAAAAAAAAAATAATTTTAATAATTTTGGATTTATTTTAATAATTTGGAATATGTTTTCATAATTTGGAATATGTTTTAATAATTTGAAACAGCACTTCATATAGCAGTTAGAAATAATAATATAGAAATAGTAAAATTACTTTTAGATAAAGGAATTGATGTTAATACAAAAACTATTCATTTTAAAATTTAATAATATGTTTTAATAATTTTATATATGTTTTAATAATTTGGAATATGTTTAAACAATATTTGACATCAATTCAAGTTGCACAACAAAAAGGCCACACAGAAATTGTAAATTTTCTTCGAAAAAAAAGTACAAAAGAAAATTCTAATTGTCTTCTTTTATAAACATCAAATCTTCATTTTCAATATGAAATGGAAATGAAGCATATATTGCTAATAATCAAAATCAAATGTTCGTAAAAAACAATAGAGAAAAAAGGAATTGATGCTAATGAAAAAGATTGCTTTATTCCTTTAAAACAGCTCAGCAAATGCTATTCTCTTTATTCAACTAAAAAGATTATTGAACTTGTTGATTACAAATCACAATTTCTTATAAAAACATAATCACTTTTTGACAATGCCGATAAAGATTTACATAACGTTATTCCCACTTTTTGTGTATTATAAAACATTCAAAATTAATTATTATTTATTATATATTTTCATTACATTTGTAGTTCAATTGATGTTAATAATCTTGATATATCGAAAGGCGTTGTTTGCAACGATATTGAAATTTCATGTTGTTCGTTTTGATTCATATTTAAATATTCAAGTACCATATCGCCATCGACCACACATTTTACGGGCGCATAATACGATCTAAACATTTCATGCACACGACCGCACAACGTTGGTCTTCTTTTTCTCACTTCGATTTCCAATTTTCTACAAATCGAAGCCTCGACATCAGTAATGAAAGGAATCATTACGCCTATTTGCCCACCGACTGTACCATAAACTATGCATTCTTCTGAAGTAGACAAATCCAAACCAGTTATTGGATCGCCAACGTGATAATTCACTGCCAAATCGAATTTATTCGGGCAGCCGCACATGTCGTGATGTTCCCAAATCATACCTACGCCAGATGGGTCAATTTCGGCATCGTCTGATACATCGAATGGTAATCTTAATATTGAAAAATTACCAAAACGATCACCTGTCGCTACTGTAGATCGATCTAATAAAACAGCAGATAAAGGAAAGCGTGGAACGCAATCGTCGCAAAATGGGGTAATAACATCGGAAACTTTATCATACTTCAAGAAGATAAACGATTCCGTCATGTCGCCAACTATAATTCGCACTCCATTACTTGAGACATAATTTATAAAATTAGGTAATGTCCGACTTTCACAACGTTTTAACAATTGATGATGCCCTAATTTATAAAGTCGTAATATTTTACCAATTCCTGATAAAAGATAATCTTCGAATATCCCTAATGCACCAGGAATATCTTCTACTTCAGTTATATGATGAATTTCTTGAGTCATGGGATCAATTAATAATACTATGCCTCCTTCACATCTTCTAGGATTAAATCTTAAATTGCGTGCAAATCCTATAGCTATAGAACCAAATGAAGGAATATAAATAGCTGAAGTTACTGATAAATTATCTTCGAAACTTAATAATTCAGAAAATTGATTATTATTTAAATCAAAAAATTGTCCAAAACTTTTCCATTGATCATTAATCATATCGGAATATATAATAAATATATTATTATTTTCAGGTATATATATAATTTGTTTTGGTGTATATTGTAATGGATAATTCTTAGTATCAATTGAACAATTAATATCAACAATTTCAAAGAAACACATATCATTATTAGTAATACCTATAAATCCTCCATCAGGACAAAACGAAGAAAATATTTGTGAAATAGATATAAATTGACTTGATGCTATTTGTAATAATCTTAAATCATTACATAACCAAGGAATAGAACTATTAGCTAATAAACATCGTTTTGAATTAATAATAATCTTCGAAAAAGTTACTCGTGAATGACCTAAAAATCGAATTTGTGATGATCCTATTTCACCTTCATTATCATCTAATATACATCTAGAAAGAATACCATTTTCATGTCCAATATGTAATATATGTCCTATGATAGGTATAGATAAAAATGCTAAATCTGATATAGGATTATCGACTATTTGTCGTGCTGTAATTTCCCATCGTGTAGCATCATTATCTATACTAACAATATATATAATCATTTGTGTTGTAGCTATAGCTAACCAACGTGTAACTCGAATACCTTCTGGTGGTTGAGGTATAGCTGCTGATATAATTTTCCCTTCAATGTTGTTCAACTTATATGACGAGATTTCAGTGGGCATACATCGATCATTCGCTTCAAATAATGTTATATAATTGTCCTCAAATATTAATATTATTTGCGATGTGTTTGTAGCTATTGAACTTATTTTACCTTCATATGATTTACGTTCCCAATTCTTTATAGTACCATCTTGTAATATTACATGTAATCCTTTGGTATGGATTTGAATCGTTGAATAAACATTAAGTAATGACATTTGAATTACATCAATTGTTTGAACATCTGTTAAAAAATTGTTTTCTTTACTGTTTTGTACTCGTCCATCTTTTAATACTTCAAAAATTCGTGTTTTACTCTCACTAGAAATGAATATATACTTATGGAATTCATCTAATGGATCATTCTTCATGGTAAATACTGATAATGGATTACCACCTATTGTTTGTCGAATTAATTCATGTATAGGTATTCCTTTACGTGTGATTTTAAGTGATGATAAATTCCTTGATCCATGAATTGTTACAATGTCACCTAATGTACTACCGTAAGATGAAGGAATTGTTATAAGTTTTGTTAGTCGTGACATTGTTAATTGAGTTTGGAATAAACTTAAATGTATTAAATTAATGTTAGGTTCAAATTCTAAGGAATCATTTGCTTCGATTTCTAAATTAGTAATAGAATAAAAGGTGTTTGAATTTGTTTCGCCGAATGCAATTAAAAAACCTTGTTTAAGAATTAACATTGAAGTTGATGGAGGTATAGTATCAAAGTATTCGCACGTTAAGGTCTTATCGTCTTGTGAAGTGACATAGAACAAGTCACCAAACTGATTTTGGAGTAATGAAAACCAAGTACTAGAATTACAAAAAGTAGCACTAGTTAAGATAACTGATTGACCTTCTCCACGTCGACTTGGAATTGGAATTATTGATAATTCTTTTGATTTGTTATAATATTGTAACGACCCATTACTACATACTATAACACCACCAGGACAATTATAAAGTGGCCCAGGTACTGATACTAAAAGTGTGGAAGTAGAAGGAATTGGAAACTCATCTTTTTTAACAATTGTATTTATATTAGAATCAAGTTCATAAAAACATAAAAATTTTTCTGTAGTCGGATCAAAGGGTGGTTCACGCTGTTCTTTTGGTGGCTTAAAAATTCGTTCAATAAAAGCAAAAAGTGGACTTTCATATCCAACATCAAGTGAAACACATGAATGAATAAATGAATGTGATTTAACAAACTCAATAGGAGCACTAAGAGAAGGTTTCCCATTTTTGGATTTGCTAATTGAAAACGCAACTTTGTATTTCTCTAATGAGGATGAAAATATTGCACGGCCACATGGAGATACTGAAAGATAAGGACCTGGCTCATAGCGTCTCATCCCTGTACGTGCATAAGGTATTGAAAAAAGCTGAGTAAATATTTTGTTTGTGAGGTCAAATACTGTGATATCCCCCGAATCTGATGTGACAACTAAAAAATCTTGGGTAGACTCAGGAAGACTTATTGTGGCAACAGAAAAAACATGACAAAACGTAGGCTTAATGATTGGATAAGGCGATTCGAAATCTGTATATAAGGCTAAATGTGTACCTAAGTTGGCTACGACTTCATCAACACCTTCTTCAGCAAGGCCTGTGAATGAACCGGCTGTGGAGTTAATAACATGTTGTGGGGGTTGAAGGGTGTATGAAAATAATTCCATTTTTAGCCAAGTAATATAAACGGTCACCAAATTTTCAATTTTAATTTTTTTTTGAAGTTCTGAGTTATGTTTACGACAATCATGCAAAACAAATTACTTTTATAGATGTTTGGGAATGAGTTATGTTTGATATTTTAATTGTTAGATTTTTGAAATTAATTATTATCCCAAAAAATAAAAAGTAAAGCAAATTTGCGTAATAAATACCAAGAAATTAAAAGATTAAAACCAAAGAAATCAGTTTAAGTATTCTCCAAGTGGAAGTGTATCTGTAAGAATCTCAATCAATTTGACTTCAATATCGTTAGAGTTAGCATTAGTTCTTAAGGAATCAACAGTGAGTTTTACCTCTGTTGAAAAATGAAGCATAGCAAAGATTGTCTTTAAAGCGCCAATTAATGGAGTAAGGTAAACCAGACCATCATATTCCAATGGAATTGTTACATAACGTGTAATAGGATTCTCTGAAATGCGGAGTGTAACACTATTTTCAGTTTGATCAATTTGTTGACATGAAACACCTAAATATGTCTTAAATGATCCTGCAATCAAATCGCATGCCTGACGGAATGTTTTAATATTATATGAATCTTGATGAACTACAAGATCGTCTGTAATTCTATTACCAATGCTAGTTCCAATCTTCATTAATTTTGCATTTGCATCTTCAATGTTGTTTGTTTCCTTGACAATGGAGCGAACAAGAGATCCATAAGTTAAGGCAAAGAGTTCAACATTTACATACTTGTCCGACATTCTAATAATAATGAAATGTCACTTGAAAATGAATAAACCGATTATTCGTCACTTTTTAATACAGCTCTTTATTTTTTTTGTGTGTTTCCAGATAAAGATGGTATGCTTTAATGTAGAAATGCTTTTTTGGTTCCATACTCTATCATTCCTATTTTATGTATGCTTGAAATATGTGTTTTTTATTTAGAAATTTTAAGTCATTAATTATCTCATGATAAACCTTGATAAGCAAACTAATGATTTTTTTTCTCATTTATTTGTAACTGAAAAAATTCAAATTTTTAAAACGGAAAATGTAAATTAACAATAATAATTTAATAGATAATATTTTAATGCAATTCTTAATTATTTTTATATATAATAAAAGTATGAGATCTAATTTCTTTCTTACACAAAACTCGAAAAAAAGTTAATATTAACATACAAACAGTTTTTAGAAATCACATTTTGCTGAAAATTTTTTTGAACCAATAAACATTTGCATACATCATTACCTGCCGTCTTCAATGCTCTTCATTTGATATAGTGGATCAATATAA
This sequence comes from Histomonas meleagridis, assembly GCF_020186115.1. Classification (NCBI taxonomy): domain Eukaryota; phylum Parabasalia; order Tritrichomonadida; family Dientamoebidae; genus Histomonas; species Histomonas meleagridis. The sequence continues at coordinate 331,276 of NW_027150781.1, forward strand.
TCTAATTCCGAAAACGATCCTGGATCAATGAGGAAATTGAATAGTGTTGCCCAGTTTCCGCTCTCTTTAATTTTTGACTTGCTAAGGAGGATTGATTTGCAACCAATCAAATCCATAATTTGAGGTATTAATTGTTTGAATTTCAAAATTTCAGTATCAATGAGTTTTAATTTTGTTTTTTGCAATTTATAAAAGTAATGCATTTCTGACATTGATAAAATTCCATCTTCGTCAATATCGCAAACTTTAAACCAGAAATTCAATGCTGATTTTGTTGACTTATCATCAAGAAGTGAAACAAATGCAACAAATTCTCCAAATGATATTCCTCTCGTGTCCTTGGGGCCCGGCAAATATTTAATTAAACGTTCTGCGATATTTGGGTGGATTCTGCAATTGTCATATCGAACAAACTCTGTGAAATCCAGGAACTTGTTTTTGGAAGCGTTCAACTCCAGAAACCTCTCATATACAACAAGGAATTGATCAAACTTAGCAACGTAGTTCAATACATTCATGAAGTCTAATTTAAGAAAAGAATTTTTTGTAATTATTCCTCTGAATTCATTATCGTAAATAAGATTGAGCTTGGTGATTACAAACCGTGCAAAAAGAGAACAAAGTGAGATGTTCTTTTTAATGCTTTTGAACTGTGGATTATGCTGAATAAAAAGAACTATTAAAGGATAAAAATCTCTAATTATGGCATGGTCTCTATTTTTATTGGCAATTACAATAAAAAAAATACACTCGTTTGGTGATTCAGCTTTGTCAAGAGTCGTACCAATTTCTATCAAAGATGAGAACATTATTTTTTCTTGCTTTGAATGAACAATTTGTGAATTAACTATTGACATTACTTGCAATCCAAAAAAATGTGGAATTAGGTAACGATTTTCGAGAATTTTTCCAAGTATTTTTGAATCTATTAATTGGTCTGCTTTAAATAAATTTGAAAAAGGTTGTTTTTGATGTGGTGTATTAACTTGTTTGTAAAATTTTGGAATTAACTTTTCTTCTTGTTTATTCTTTTTTGGTTTTCCTGATAAAAATTGTAAGAAGAAATCATCAAAATTTGATGAATGTGATTGTAAAAAATTTTCAAGATAATCAAATTCACCTTGTATCTCACTTCTACTGATGAAAAATAAAAATTTTGAACGAAGAAATCTGTTTATTTTTGGATTTAAATCCATCTAAAAAATTTAACGTATGTACGTACTTTTTGATTAATATCTGAAAAAAAATGGATTTTTTTCAAACAACTCGCAATTTAGATATGACAATATGAAGATGCTTTTGCAAGTATTGCCCCAAATCATTTTAAAGACTTCCTAACATTATTTTGATGCGGCAAATTATTAAAATAAATTTCAAATAAATCAAATAAATACTTGGTATACTAAAATGGTTATCAGTTTTTCATCAAGCATAAGGTAGCTCCAAAATTTTCCACACTCACAATTTTTTAAAGATATTATGCTCATGTGATATATGTGATTCATCATTTAATAATGTGTAATAAATAAAACAAATACACAGTAGCCAAATGATTCAATATGTAAAGAAAAGCAGAATAGCATGAGCAAAATTTATTTTTAAACAAAATTTAATGTGGGTAATTTCCGTGATGTTCACGACGGAACAATAAAATATTTGGTTCAGGTGCATGACGGTGGTAGTGTATCCACCCAATACTCATTTGGATTCCAAGTGCTCTCCATTCATCTTCAGAAAGCAAATGATCTTTAGGATCCCTACGACTGATTTCCCTAGGAAGTATAACATGACGATATTCATATACATCATCGTAGTATTTGTCTGAGTAGTATATTTCGCTGACGGACATTTGGGTTTTTTAATTTACGTTAAAATTTTGTTTCACTAAGTATGTTCGAACATTTTCAAGGAATTTCATAACTTTATAAACGGTTTCGTTTTGTGAACTGAAATAGCTTAACGTACAGTATTGTACGTTAAAATGAACACATCATAAATGTTATTTTATGGTTATAATGATATTTTGAATGCAATATTGAGAAAGGCAATTTTTACCATTGTGCTGACAAAATTAAAAATCCATTATAAGAAGTTTTATGAAACAAAATTTTTTACTAAAAAAAAATTCATATCTTCGAAGATTTAAAAGTTATAAAAATTTCCATTTAAAACACAATTTACTGAAAGAAACAAAATAGTTATAATATTCTTTATATATTCCCAAGAAATTTATCTTCTTTAAAATCTTCTGCAAATGGATCTTCTTTGATATTTAAATTAGATATTCCTGATGTGAATGTATTTGTAGAATCATTTTCATTTATTTCTGAATTACAATTTTCGCTAAATACTTCTTTTTTATTCCGAAAACGGACTAACAATATTATAAGTAATGATATTACAATAATAACTATCACTATAACGCATACAGAAATAATAATAATTGTTTTTGTTTTATTATCATTTGATTGTAATTCATTGGTAAAAATTATAGTGAAAAAATCTGAATAATATTTATAATATGATGAATAAATAATAACTGTATAATCATAATAAATAAATTCCATTTCAACATAAGTATTTGATGAATTATAAACAATTAATGAAAATGATTTTGTTTGAGTTTCTGCAAAAGTTAATGAACATGATATTGATAATGTATAAGTCAAAACATACGAAAAAGATAAAGTTGTTACACTATTAATTGTTTCTGAAATTGTTTTTTAAATCAGAAATTGTGTATGTATTCGAATGTGAAAACGTATTTGAATGTGAAAAAGTATTTGATTTACTAAATGTAAATGTTGGAAGAATACATTCATCAATAATTGTTCCATTAAAAACATTCAAATTTCCGAAGAATTCACTTTGATAATTCTCTGTTATTATAACAGATGCATTAACACCATTAAGAACACTTTTATCAATCACTGGATCTAATTCACCATAATAATAAATACATCTAAGAGAACTACAAGAAAAGAATGTATATGAATTAATAGTTTTAACATTTTCTTCAATAATAACAATTTCTAAATTAGGACAATAATAAAATGCACCATATTCTATAGAAGTAACAGTGTTTGGAATTGAAAATATTTTTGTTTTGTTTCCAATTGGATAACTAATTAACTTAGTAATGTTTTTATCATAAAGAACTCCATCATTTTTATAATTAGAAAAAAATTCATTTTCGTTTTTGACATTAACATATTGAAGATTTATGCAACCAAGAAATGGATTATTAGAAATTGATATAATCGAATTTGGAATTATAATATTTTTTAAACTTATACAATCTTGAAATAAATAATTTGTAATTGTTGTAAATCCTTCTTCAAATATAATTGTTTCAAGATTACTACATAAACAAAATGCTAAATCTCCACATGTTTTAACTGAATTTGGAATTGTAATATTTTTTAATGAAGTGCATAATCGAAATGCATAAATTCCAATTGTTTCAACACCTCCTAAAATTATTATTTGTAAATTTGCACATGAATCAAATGAATAACTTTCAATTGATTTAACTGTATCTGGAATTCTAAACGAAATATTTTCGATTCCAGCTGGATAACAAATGATATTATTAAAATCTTTATCATAAAGAATTCCATTAATATCATTGGAATAATGATCATTACCTGTAACATTAATATATTCAAGATGAATACAAGATAAAAAAGAAGCTGTTCCAATTGATGTAACAGATGTTGGTATGTTTAAATATGTTATTAAAGTACAATTATAAAATGCAAAATTACCAATTGATGTTACCGTATTACTGATTTCAACAGAAGTTAATAATGGCCAATTATAGAAAGCATTATTTGGAATATTAAGAATTCCATCTCGAATGATAACATACTTTGTAACACTTTTAAAATCATTATTAAAATCATTTGAATCAGATATAATAAGTGTATCATCACTAGGATCAAAGATTTGAATTGTGAAATTGAAAAACAATATAAATATTAATGGAACTTTTTTGTTGGAATTTATATTATTTGATTTAACAAAATTTTCTTTTATCAAAAATATAAAAAGTATTAAAAAGGAAAATAAAATAATAAAATAGCAGAGAATATTAATGTATTTTTGTTGGTATTCAAAAATTTCATTTGTTAATAAAGAAAATAAATTATTTGAATATTGGAAAAATGAATACATAGATACATTCACAAACAACATAGCATGCCTAAAACCAAATATATCACCATTCAATATACTATATTTAATGTTATATGTGTTTTGTAAATGAATACAATGGTGATATTCAAATTTCGTATTTTTTGTGTTATTAACTTTTGCTGCATGCCTGTAGTTACTGAGGGCACTGGTATCTTTGACTTTTATTTTGTATATATAATAATAAATTTTTTCATAATTATTAAAAATTTGCATAATGAATATTATTAATAATGGAACATGATACATAAGGGGATTCAAAGTTTTTTGAAGTATTTTTGATTTATTAGCCATAAGAACACAAGGATGAGCCAAAGGTTTTGTTTCTCAACCCTCCAATGCAACGTTCTCAAATATCACTTGCAAGTGAAATCAAGCTTTGAAAAAGTTGGTATTAACAGTTATATCAATACAAAATGTTACCACACTTCACAATTTATATCGATACGTATGCGTCATAAAAAAGTGATAATCAAAACTCTTGTCGGTTTTCACGATCCCACCTGACCAGTATAATTTTAAAATACTTTACTTTTTATATAAATATATTAATTTCTTTCACCACGAATGCGCTGTGCAAGTTGAACATCGCGTTCCATAATTGTAACACGATTTGCATGAATAGCGCAAAGATTTGTATCTTCAAAAAGACCTACAAGATAGGCTTCTGATGCTTCTTGAAGTGCTGCAATAGCTGAAGATTGGAAACGAAGATCACCACGGAATCCTGATGCAATTTCACGAACAAGACGTTGGAATGGAAGTTTACGTATTAAAAGATCTGTGCTCTTTTGATACTTACGGATTTCACGAAGAGCGACTGTACCTGGTCTGAAACGATGTTGTTTTTTAGCCCCTTGAGAATCAACAACTGGTGTTGACTTACGTGCTGCCTTAGCACCGAGTGATTTACGTGGTGTCTTACCACCGGTAGACTTACGAGCTGTTTGTTTTGTACGAGCCATTTATCAGAATGCTGTTTTTTTTCCCCGGGAATATCTGTGGTTTAGAATAGTGTCATTTTATTACGCCAATAATTAATAGTATAAAATACAAAGGTTTTAGTCAAAATTAGTTGACTTAAAATGGCATCAAAAAAAGTAATGTCTTCCCGGCTAAAAACAACGCCAAAACCTTTTCTTAGAAACAAAAATTAAAAAGTGAAGTACGGACAATTTGTAAAGAAAAAATGTAATATGATTTGTATAGAAAAGCAAATCTTATTACATTAGCAGATTATTAGAAATGAAAGATTTTGATTCAGATAAATGATATTATAATATCATTTTTTTCGCTTTGCTATTATTTTATATTATCTTAAAAATTGTGAATATATCAAATAATATCAATAAAAGTTATTTTCATGGAATTCATTGCTCCTTTTTCTGATGTTATGCAATTCTACGTCATTTTTGATATAACCGTCTAGCTAGATTAGTTTTTGGTGAAGTGACCTTCTCAAATTTGAATGCACTTCGAAAAATTTTGAGTAATTTATTCAAAACATTTTGCATTCAAAATTTAAACGATACATAAGTTGAACCAGAATTATTTATTTCAACACATATGTTTTTGGATCAACATGGGCTGGGAAAACATGTTTACTTATAAGTTTACTTCAAAGCAAGTTCATTGAAGAATATGAACCAACCAATTCTATGGTTATAATGCGAGTATTGCTCTGTTTGGTTAATAATAAAAACAACAATAATAATAAGATAAAATATTAGAAACATATCAATGAAATTCCTTGTATTAAATTGGTGATAAGCTACTTCTAAATATTTTTCTTTTCTAGAAGATTAAAAAATATCATTTTGCAATTTTAAAGGAAAGAAAAGATTTCCATTTTGTTCTAATAATTTATTGATTTTTTAAAGAAACATGTTTGGATAATTATTTTTTTTATGAATCCAAAGCCATTTTCCTTTCATAATTTAAATTTGAATAAATTTTATTTATTTTTTTTCATAAATAGTAAGTTTATATATTGGGAGATAACAATAGGCAATTTAAATTTGTGCATAACATAATAATTTTGTTATATGTTTTGAATTTAAATTTTATAAATACACAAATATATTAAATTTTAAATTTTTTTAAACGAAAAATTCGAATAATTTATTCAAATTCGCATAAAACAATTGTTTTGCCTATATAATTATTTTTATAAACATGCTTGGAAAAAAAGTCTATTATGAATGCTTTTCTAAGCAGTCTGGAATAAAATATTATTATGATCCTTCTACAAAAGAAACAATATTTAAATTACCAACAGATGGTATTATTTATGATCCAAACATGATACAACTTACATTTGAACCAGATTCAAAAAATATTAGAATTCAAACATCTGAAAAACAAAAAATTTCTAATATCAAATTACCACCAGAACTAAAAAGTTTAGAAGGTGAAGAATATGAAATCATTAAAAATCTTGGTAATTCAATAAAGAATAGGCCATCTCATTTTCAAGGAATTGAAAATAATCAAAAAGAAGTTGATAGTTTAAATTGTATTCATGATTTTTGTTCTGATAATCAAAATTTTGAAAATGAAGTAAAAGAAACAAAAGAAAATTTTGCTGGGAAATTTGATCAGCGAATATCTAATACACCAAATAATTTTTATAAAAACACAAAAATAGAAATGTTTCATACACAAAATAAAAGGAAAAGAAAAGATACTCATAAAATATATTCACCACCACTGAAAAAGAAATTAAAATTTCAAAAACATAATAAGAATGAAAATATTTTAATGAACAAACCAATATCTTCACATGAATTAATTTCATATGCTTTTAATATCAATTTTACAGAATTGAATTTTGAAAATAGCATATTTTCAAAATATAATATTGAAGAATTTGCAAAATATAATTTTAGAAACCATAAACGATATGCATTTCAAAGGAAAAACATATTAACTAAAGATTTAATTTCATTTTCATATGAACCTCTTCGCAAACCACTTCTTAAATCTATTCCAAAAAAATTAAAGAAAAATGGTAATTTCATATCAAAAATGATTCTAAAATACACAAATGTTATTCATTGTAAAAACCCAATGAAAAATGTATATAAAGTGATTATATTATTATATAGAATACCTTGTTTAGTTGATGAACTTTTTTTTCAATTGGCAAAGCAAACAACAAATTGTTTTAATTTAGAACGATTATATAAAACATGGATCTTGTTTTTGATATTTGCTTCAATTTTCCCTATATCCAAAAAATATCACATGATAATTTTGTCACATATTGCAAAGAATCTTTTTACTGATGATGAAAAAATTTCAAATTTATGTTTTCTTGTGTTCATTCGCTTTGAAAGCAGATATTATTTATATGTACCCATAAAAAACATTACAAAATCATATATCAACTATATTTCATATAGTATTAACAGTAGTTTTTCAATTTTTAATTCTTCGTTATATGAATTATTATGGAGTCAAAGAGAAACATATTCATATCTTCCTATACCATATATAGAATATTTTATTATTCAAACATTGTTATCCAAAAATGTTACCACAACAAATGATATTTTTATTAAAACAGGTAATCAAATTGAGATTAATGAAACATATGATCAAAGAGTATCTATCGAAATAATCAGAAAAGGAAGTGTTTATGATGTTTCTATGATGTTATTATCATGGGTTAAATCACTTGCCGATTCGATGATACCTACTGCACTATTTGATGAATTTCTTAAAAATTGTCAAGAAGAAAATTTTTTAAATTTTACATTAAAACTTCCTCAAGCACACCTTTTATCATTAATGTTCTTAGTAGGTTTTTTTCAAGAACTTGTATCTAAATCTGATGTTAATGGAACTTCACCACAACTGTTATCAATTTTATTCGGACCCGCAATTGTGTTTTCAGCAAATCGATTTAAGTCCCCTATAATTGCAAAAAAACTTAGGAATTGCGGAATTCAATTTATATGCTATCTGATAAGGAATTGGGAAACAACATCAATATACCCAATTCAACCACAAATGTTACTGTAATAATTAAATTGTTGTTGTAATAAAAAAATTAGTAGAATTAAAATAATATTTTTGTAAACATATATTTTGGTAAATATTATTGTTTTTAAAGAAACCTTTTATAGAATTAAATTAAACATTGAAATTTCAATTTTATTATTTTTTTCTTTGGTATATGAACTTAATTCAAAAATCGATCCTTTTAAAACAGTAAGATAATTGGAATGTAAGAATCTTTTAAAATCCCTTTTTAAATTAGGAAGTTCCTAATTAAGCATTTTGGAAAAAAGTGGCAATCAATGGCTGACGAAAAGAAACAATCTATATTTTGGGCAAAAAAAGTGATACCTGGTGAAAATTCACACCTTGATATTCCAGATGATTGTTATGTTTCAATTACAAATGTTTGTATCCCAGAATTACCAGAAAATGGAGATGATTCGCCTATAAGACTTTTTGCCCATGTAAAAATAATCAAGCCAGACAAAAGCAATAAAGATGGCTTCACTGCAACACAAAGTACTTGCTTAATAGCTTCTTTAATACCAAAGAAAATTGAACAACAACAGATAAATGTTTTGTTTTCACCTTTAAACATTGTTGACCTTGAAGTTCAGGGTTCCGTACCAATCCATGTCTCCGGTATTAGACAACAAATAAATTCTCTTATTGAAGAGGAAGAAGAAGAGGAGCAATTTGAAGAAGAAGAAAAGAATGAATAAAAAGTTTCTTATTACTAAAACAGAAATTACATTATACAGTAATTTTTTGATATTCTTGTCAATTTTCCATTGAATATAAATTCTAAATTAAATTTAGTTTAAAAAGTTATAGCCAACTAACCACTTATGATTGGCATTTCATAGCACTATGAAATATTCTTTGTTTTGATATATTTTCTTAATATTTTAATAAATAGTGTTCTTAGTGATATCACACAAAAATAAAAAATGAAATTTGAATAGTTTATATCATATTTCAATGAACGATATGTTAAATTTAGAGATGATAATTAAGAAACAATTTTTTTTATTCATCGCTTTCAAAAATACTTTGATATTTATCATATGTGATGAATTCTTCATTTGCAGAATCTTTTAATTTTTTAACATTTTCTTGAGGAATGCTAGGATCCTTACTTGCCATAAATTCATAGAAATTAATAAATGCCGCCGTAGGAATTTTGGACTGACATTGCTCATCTTCGAATATTTTAAATAAATTTAAAATTGTTTTATCGAAATTTGGCGAGACTAATGTTGAAGCAATTCCCATAAACATATAAAGATCTATAGTTTCCTGGTCTGCAAATCCTAAACGTAATATATTAGCAAGTACATCTGGACAAATTCCGAGATCTTCACAAGCAACTTGATAATCAACTCTTTTGAGTTCATTTTGTGTTTTTAGAACATCTGTTAATGTCTCGCGGAGGTCCTGAAGTTCTTGTAATGTGATTCTATACCCTGCAGAAGATGTAGGAGGTTCTTCAAGCATTTTCTTGAAATAATCAATTGAAAAAGAAATTAGATCAGTTGGTTTTGCGCGAATGACAGCTTTTGAGTATGCTTTTAAAATGGGAGGCAAATCAGGAGGAATCTGAATTTGCTCGGCACAAAACATGCGGGTAAACATTTTTTGCTATATAACGTTTTTAACCGCTTTGGAAAGACAATTTTATTTTCTCACAAAAAAAATTGACAAAAAATGGGTTTAGGCAAGGAATGTGTGATCCATACAAATCTCTAAATTATGCATTTGGGTTAGCTTCTCTCAGTAGTATTTTTGAAGAAAATGATGTTGATGAATTTTATAATATAGATGTTTGGAGAAATATCATCATTGAAACAAAAAAACAAATTGAAGCTAAAAATATTGATCCTATATGCAAATGTGCCAACTACGTTTACAAATTTGATGATAGCGTTGACATGATTCTTTTAATTAACTCAGGCATTCCAATGCAATTATATGATTGGATAATTTATTTTACCAAAGAAAGAATTACTCCAGCGTATGAAAAAGGGCGTTCATCACAAGAACTTTCTGATTGTGTTTTTGATGATTGTTTAATGTCATCATTAATGCTTCTTTCTAAATGCTTCAAAATCAAAAAATTTCCATTCCAAACTGTTACTGAAGAGTTTGTACAGTGCGTTTTTTTTATTGCTGAAATTACAGGTGAGCATTCTTCAATATTAGCCATAATTATTTTATCATTTTTGTCCTCTTCATCACTTGATTTCTTACTTAAGCTTGAATCTACATTCAACTACACAGATAGGATGCTTAAAATGTCCAAAAAACCACTTTCTAATAATTCACGAGTATTTTCCATGTATTCTTTTAAGCCTGTTTTTAAGTGCACTAAGTCCTGTTTTGATCGCAAGCACATATTTGAAGAATTTATACATATCCAACAGACCACCAAATCTGAAAATACTGTATCTCCAATTTTAGAAAATTGTTATTTTTTTATTAAAACTATGCCATCCATGATTCCATTTGTTATTAAAAACGGAATCATTGACTTAGCACTTCAAGGTATAAATTTAACAGATGTAAATGTTCGAAGGCGATCGAAAAGTATTTTGTTGTTAATATTTAACTCCGAATATACCGAACATATCGACATGATAACATATAGAAACCTATTTAAATTTGTGTGGCATCTTTTTGCAAATCCGAAAACTTCTGTGGATGTATCAATTGGTACTGAGTTTTTGCATCAATTTATACAAAAGTTCGATGAGACAATGGACTTAATTAAATCGAATAGAATAATTCCTGTGTTGTGTAGTTGTTTTAATGATTCTTCATATAATTCTAAAATAGAAGTAGTCGAAACTTTAGGTATAATTTTGCAAAATTGTGATAATGAAATCGCTTTGGAAATTGCTGAACATAATGGGTTTAATTTGATCTTCGAAATGTTGTCTGAAGTCTCAAATGATGTTTTGGATAATGTTCTAAACGGATTGAGAAGAGTTTTCGAGTTGGATCAACAACTTTTGGGGTATATTGATTTCGAATTGCTGGGTGAGACAATTGAGGATTTACAAGAAAAAGATGACACAGAAAATTTAATACAATACCTCCAAACACTATTTACAAGTTAATAAAAATAAATTTTTTGGTTATTTCTTATGACAATTATAATACAAAACTTTTAATTATGTATTTTTTATAAATTTAGTACATTCATAAAACTGGAAATGATCAAACTTTTAGTTATTCAGCTAAATATTATAATAAAGTTGAATAAAATCCATTATTTATTACACATTATTTCAAAAAACCTTGTATATTGATAATCCATCTTTTTCTAAATGTTTATTAATTAAAAGTCTATATTGCGCTCTTCTTTTCTTTCTTCCTTAATAAGTCTCTTTTTAAAAATATTTTGTGTTATAGTTTCTTCAACCCTAATTTTTTTCTTTTCTTTAAAAATTTTTACTTCATCATAAACATTTTTACAAAATCTTCACCAGCCTTAATTGAAATGTCATATAGTAGTATGTTTGTTCTAGATATGAGCTCATAAACATCTTTTTGTGAAACTTTGTCATGATGATCATATCCATTTTCTATAACTAAAAAATCAACGTGCAAAACACTTTCAATCATTGAATCAAATGGCTGGATTCGACCCGACGCATATCCATTTCAAAAGAATATTTATTTGTATAGTCAAATATTAAAAAGATTGAATCCACATCCTTTGCTAAAGATATAAAAATAGAAGAATGTTGCACTGTCTACGGATATCCACACTTGTAGTTTGATTGTTTTTCCATCTATGTTCAATTTTTTAACACGTTAATTGAAGCTACCAAAATAGAAAAATTTATCATCTATCACTTTTCCAACAAATGAATATTCATAACCGAGAAGCAAAATTCTAATTCCAATTGGTTTCTGTAATTTTTGGTATTTATCATTGCATTAAATGGAGAAGATAAGCATAAAATAGTAACAAAAAAGATGAATGTAGCTAAACAGACATAAACAGACTTAATTGCAGTAAAATTTTTTTTATAAAAAAATTATATTAAATAAATATTTACTAACACAAAATTTTTTAATTTTCATATTTAATTGCTTCATCGATTAACTTGTTGAAGATTGCCTTATGTCCATTCATTACCATTTGATTTCTTTCTATTTCGCCGATGATAGCCAAAACCTCGGATATATTTTTTGATTTATTATTTTTCAAGTTCTTTAATTTCATTTCGTTTTTCTTTTTATTCAACAATTTTCTTTTCTCATTATTTTCCTTCAACGATCTAATTCTTAATATTAAACTTTTTATCCAATTCGCGTTATCATTCAAGTGCACCGCTGTTTGACATGCGTTATCAGTCAAAACGGCGGTGATATAATTCATGATAATGAACGAGCCAATTATAATGAATGAAATGAAGAAAAAAATATTACCTTCAGGAATCTCTTTTACTGTATCATATACATCGAACCAGTTATCAAATGTACAAAGTTGAAACATCGAAAAAAACGAAATTTTAAATGAGCCAAATTGCGATGGTGAGATTTCTTTATAATATGTAACTCCGAAAAAGGAATAGAAATACATAATGAACAATAATAAAACAGTGGTTGATAAACAATCATTAAATGAAGTGATGACCGACTTAAGTAATGCAAAAATTGAATGAAACAATGAAAAATTGTTCAAAATTTTCATGGCTCGTAATATTCGAAATGACTTAAGAATATGGAAAATTCGTAACGTTTCGGTACTAAAACAATAAGTTATTGGTAAATATATGTTAAGGTAATCAATAAATGATATTAAGAGAATTGATAAATCTAAAATCGAAATTATATCAGTAAAATAGTTAAAACGCTGGCCATAAAGTTTAACAAGCGTCTCAAAAACATGAACACCTAAACAAATTTGATCTAAGCTTGTAATGTACCATTGAATTTGTGGAGACAAAATATGGAATGATTGTATAAGAATGGATAGAAAATCAATGAGAATAACAACAAGAATAAGCTTATTAAAAGAGTCATGGTTAGAAAGTCTAAAACAGAACTTCTGTAAAGATGTCATTTGTGATTCAATTTGAATCTTTTTTGCTTGAGATGCGTTGTAAATTTGGCATGCACGCTTTACTCGTGGATTGTCAAGATTATCTTCTAGTACTGATTGAGCTAAGTATACAATTGAAAGTGCTTCACTTTCATCCATTGGATTATCATCATCATCATCACTTTCATCACTTTCTTCTTCATCATCATAAGAAGACGAATATTCTTCATTATCATCTGAGTATTCTGTGCTTTTTTTGGTGTTTGATTTCATCAAACTGAAATTTGGTTTAACGTCTTCCTCAAATGGGGGAAGAAAACAAAACTCCAAAGGAAAAACCATCATTTTCACCTGCAAATCTTTCTGTGGTAATCACCAACTTACCTGAACATACAACACTTGCTCAAATTAGTGCTTTTTGTCGAAAAGTTGGAGTTCTTGCAACACATCCAGAAACTGGAGAAGATTTAATTTTATATAATCCAAGGCTGAATAAAGCAACAGTAACTTATTATTACCCAGAAGGTGCAAATAACGCAATAAAACTTCTTTCAGGTGAACAATTTGTTGATAAACATCCTGTACAAGTTGAAAGAGCAAAGCGTGAACCATTTAACTTTTCTCTTTGGAAAACAGCAATGCATAAACAAAGGAAATTTCATGCTTATCTTGGTGATCATACAGAAGAATTATCAAATTCAGAACAAAAAAGACTCAAAGTTATGGTTATGAGAAAAGTATTTACTCCTAAAGAATTGATTCAAAGTCCAGAACTATATGGAAAAATAATTGCCGACATTACAGCAATTTGTTCCAAATTTGGAAAAGTTACTCTTGTAAAACCAATTGAAGCACATCCTGAAGGTGTAGTGATCGTAAGGTTTGATGATCCGCAAGCTACTGCTCTTGCAATCGGAGAACTTGATGATGTTGAATATCGAGGAAGACATGTAACAACAGAACCTTGGGATGGAACAGACCTTTCTGTGAGAGAAACACAGGAGGAAGAGGATCAAAGGATTTTAATGTATGAAAGGTTTATTGACCAAGAAAATAATCCTGAAAGTAATGAAAACAATGAAAATAAATAATATTATATTTTAACATTTTTTGGCGAGAGTTGTTTTATAAAAAAAAAAATTTTTTTAAATTATTTTTTTTTACATGATCTGCATTATTTCTTGTATTTTTTTTTTTTTTTTAAATTCATAATCCCATATAGCATATGCTTTTTAGAATATAATTTAAATGAATCAAATCATGTCGTATTTAATATTATGAATAAGTTTGATTATTGATTTATAAGATGAATTTTGGATTTGAAAATTATAAAACCACATTTTGTAACATTGTCTTTTATTTATATATATATTTAAGTGTTAATATTATGAAAAGATTTTACATCTATCTCATCTTCTATGCGTTGTGTTGTGGAATGTGATCGCTGGCGAATATGTAGTGCTTGTTGCTCTCTCACAAAATTGCTGCCGATAACTTGTTGACCACCTTGGCGAATATTGATTTGACTGTAAGTCACTTCTGGTTCTCACTTGTGGACACCATGAAATAGTATTTTCATGGATTGTTTGTACTGGTCTTCTGTATCGATCGCGATATTCTGTACTAGGTCTCATTATTGATGGATCTGGGGGATCAGGTGGTTTCAAAGGAGTTGTTGGCAACCTTGTATTTGCCAAGTTATTATTTGTTGTTGAACTTTGAACATTTTTACAATATGAATCACGATATAAACTTGTTGGTGTAGTTACTGGCCTACATCTTGTGTTTATGCTTTTTATACACCGATTTATTGAATTAGAAGAAAAACCACGACTTTTTTCAGATTGAATTGATCTTGTTTTTAAATTTAAATTAGCATCATAAAAAGACTTCCCACCCCATTGAGATATATCATGTCTGTAAAATGTTGTATGAAATGGCACAGGCTTGTCGTTTTCGTTGTCATTCATTGAAGAACTTGGAAACAACGTACATAAACGGTTGCGTAAATATAAAAGTGCCAAACGTTTTTTTTGATCACTTAAAGGAAAAATTACTATTTGACCAAATCTCATTTTATTTTACACTAACAGTAATCATGTGATTGAAATATTTTTATAATTTATTGAAGTTAAAAAATGAATGTAAATTGGATATTTAACATAATTTATTCTTAATCATTTTTGGTATTCATAATTCTTTCGAAGTTTACTCCGTTCATCTTGACCTCTTTAAAGAAACTATGCTTGTTTTTGGGGTCTGAGAAGAACATGTACTGTGTGTCATCATGTTTCTCTTCTTTTTTATTGGCTGAATCTGATTTTTGCAATGGATTTGTTGTAGTGGCGGCATCAACAACGTCTTTATATCGCTGCAAGGACGCATATATTGATTGGACTGGATCAGCACTACCAATAGAAAATGTGCTTGAATTTTGTGCCCCTCCAGATGCTGGGTTGCCTTTTTGCCAATTACTTGTTGGGCTTTTGTTTGTTCCACCAAAAGCGCCAGCGAAATTGCTTGTTGTTGGTGCGGACGAATTTGTATTATTTCCGGAAATGTTAAAACCTGTTTTATTTGGTGAACTGCTCGTGTTTGTTCCGCCAAAAGCACCAGCGAAATTGCTTGCTGTTGGTGCGGTCGAATTTGTATTATTTCCGGAAATGTTAAAACCTGTTTTATTTGGTGAACTGCTCGTGTTTGTTCCGCCAAAAGTACCAGCGAAATTGCTTGCTGTTGGTGCGGACGAATTTGTATTATTTCCGAAAAAGTTAAAACCTGAGCTGGTTGATGGATTACTTATTTGATTTGTTGTTGAAGTGGTTTGAGGGCTTGTGTTTCCGCCAGTATTAAAATTTGGAAAGGTTTGAAAGTTTGTTTGTAGAGCCATTTGTTGACACTTTTTTAATGTCGCTGGACAAATGGTGAGAAAGGAATACCCATAAAATTACATCTCATACACACATTTTGGCCTCTTAAACAGAACTTTTTTAGAATAGTTTCAGATTGTGGTAAATACTACATCAACAATGAATTTAGCAAAACACATTTTTAATTCAGGTTGGCACAACGCTCACCGAAATGCATACACCATACCGGTATTGAAACAAAAGAGCATTGTACAATATTTATAAAAATTTTAGATGAAAATAATAGTAAAATTTACCTTTGTAACAGCAATGGTTTGTCTGATAATTCACAGCTATGAATAAAAAATATGGAATTTAAGAACTTAATAAAATTAATCAAATAAGTTATTTAATTCATATGTTAATCAATTTCGACTGAAAATTTGGAACAAAAACAACGCTTTGCATTCCCGAAAAGCAGTTTAATATTTTGAAAGAGAAAGGAAGATGAGAACTTTCATTCAAAGATTTTCATCTTCTATTTGCCCGCAGTTTCATGAACGGTTTAAGTGAAAATTGTATTGAGTATCCTTTTGTTTTTCAATTGCAACAGAAAAACTAATCTCAGAAAAGCTTATTTTCCGTTCAATTATGTGGCCAACAACACCTGACACTTTTGTTCCACCTGACAAGATCTTGATGGAATGGAATTGTGTTCTGCGTACAAATATTGGCACAAAATTGACTACTTGATAGCGGTTAATCTTGTTTTTGAACGTATTGAATTTTGAACGAAGACAGATTCACTTCATGGAAGAAAGGCCAAATCTTGCATCAACTGACGAGGTTTCACTTGAACTTTTTCTCGATCCGAACTCATATTGCATACGTACAATCGCTAATGACGATTTCCCACTTTTTGAATTCGAAAATAAGTATGATATGGAATCAGATACACTCTTGAAATCAATTGAAGGACACAGCATAGATGGCCGTCTCATTGAAATGTTTTCCGGAATTGATGAGAAGAGATTAGAGTCTGGAGTTCAATGCCATATTTCGGATCGCAGAACAGATATACCTTCAGAAAGAGATTTATGGTTGGTGAAAAGAACTAGTTCAAGCAACTCTTTTTCATCTGAAGAGTCTGAGCCAAATGTAAGCTATTCGGACAGTGAATTCAATAATTGATTTTAAACCATGTTTTTTTTCCAACGCACATTTGATGTTGCTTCTTGGAAACCTTTTTAGTTTTTACCGAAAGCTATCTTAGCTTCGATTCTTGATACCAAGACCTTGTCTTAGGTATCAATAATTAATATTATTTGTCAGTATAGCTGATTTCTGAAAAAACGTGCTTAAGTGGGATTTGTTAACAGAACAGTATAAACTTTATTTGACCTTCTTCAACAATGCGTTCCAATTCTCTTTTTCCCAAGTTTCTTCGACTAGTTCAAGAGAATCTATATCTTTTATCAATTCTGCAAACTCACCTTTGACAAAGAAATGGTAAAACCTCTGTAATCTTGTGTTCTCATCACCAAATCTTTTATCTATGGTCCAAGGTATCATTTGATCTGGAGTCTCATAATGCTTATTTTTTTGTTCGATTGCCCAAGCAGTGACAAATGCAGTCCCTCCGACCTTCAGAACTCTTGAAATTTCTCGAAGACATTGAAGACGTCTTTCTGGGGTCGAAAAATGATGAATTACAGCAATACATATCACATGGTCAAACGTATTATCTCTCAATGGAATTTCTAAAGCTGATGCTCTAAAAATTGGTCTTCCATGTTTTGAAGCTAGTTTGCATAATGGCATTGACAAATCGGATCCAAGATCAATCACCGATGGATTTATCTGGAGGTTTCTCCCATTGCCACATCCAAGGTCGAGGAGAAGTGAATATGGTTTAATGTTCGTTACAAAATTTTTCACACCTGGCCAAGGCTTATATCGAGTATTATCGAAATGTTTTGCAATTGCATCATAAACCTGATGGACATGTTGTTCTTCTAATTCTTCTGGGGGCAAATGCTTCATGAAACACAAGAGAAAAGTGGCAAAAGACGTTAAAATATAAAAAAATAACAATAAACGGGCGCTTTAAACCATTTAATCATTGAAAATTTTCGTTCAAAAAAACAATTCAAGGAGCAAAGCTGTTAAATGAACTCCACCCAAGATTTCACAAAGGTTGTTTTTTGTGGAAACTCGACTGTGGGAAAAACAACACTAATCCGCCAAATTACAAAAGGTGATGTTGATCCTGAAAATGAATCCACCATAGGAGTTGCATTTACAACATATGAACAAAATTTTAAAGGGCAAACTTTTAGGTTGAATTTGTGGGATACAGCTGGACAGGAACAATATCGTTCGTTGGTCAACATATACTTTCGTGGTGCTGATGTTGTTGTAATTGTTTTTGACCTTTCAAACTATGAGTCCTTTGAGCAGGTGGAAGATTGGATTGACGTGAGTATTGAGAATGTCGGAAAAGAACCATCATTCATATTTGTCGGAAACAAAATAGATCTTCCATCAGCGATTCCATCAAGTGAACTTCTTGAATTCGCAAATGATAAAAATTATATCAGTTTGAGTGCTCTAAATGGAGAAGGTGTTGACATTCTGATAAATGACTTAGGCAAACTTGCAGAAAAGAAAAGTATGTCTCCAACAGAGATTCCCAAAAGCAATTCATTTGAGAACATTGAAGAAGTTAAAAATCAAAATGCAGATGATGATCGATGCTGCTAATTAAAAAATGTTATGTGTTAACTTTTTGGCAACTTACCTATTTTTTGTATAGGTTAAGAAATATATACCTTCATGTTTAAGCAAGATTTAAATTGAATTTATTATTTGCAAATAAATTTTATAAGGCATTGAGTATCCTTATGAACAGATATATGAGCTTAAAGAGACATTTAGCTTTACAATAAAAAATATGTATGTACGTAATTTGAAGAAGCTTCCCCAAAAACGATGGGCCAGTGCTTGGGAACGTATTGCCTACCTTATTTGAATAGTAATACAATCGTTTTTTTCTCATTTTTAAAAAATCATGGCATCAGGCAAACAAATAAATTTTCCATAATGAAAAAACGCTTTTTCTTATCATATATATAATACAAAGCAAATATGTATTCAAGTTTGAAGTGAATATTTTGCAGTCAACAAATTTGTTGATTATATTCCTAACTTTTCATATAATTGTTTTAATTAAGCACATAAAAATCTTTTGATAACTAGTGTTTCCTTCATTTAGTAATTAAAAATTTAATATTCAATAATTTTGATGAGACTCGATTTTTTGGGTCCCCTGTTTGGGATACCCCATAGCAGCTTATGGATCCTAATCAGAATCAATATGCATTTCCAGAGAGGCAAGACGAACTTGAAACAAGTTTTCATAAACTTGTCACTACCACAATGAGTATAATAGAAAATGTTTGTAGTGGTCAAGCACAACTTGATGATATGAATCTCAAGCAATATCGAACAGATCTTGATGAGCAAATTGAATCAGTTCATCTTTGTATTTCTAATTATTTTGGCGAATGTGACCGTAAAAAACAAAAGATAGAAGCAAAGATTAGTGAACAAATAGATGTTACAGATTTTTCCATGATTGGAGAAGAGTTATGTAACTTATGACATAATGTAAGCGAAGCAATTTATCTTAAAGAATCTCAAAAATCCAACTCCATAAATTATTTTGAAATTTCATCAACACTTTTTCTCAAAAATTATCATAGTAAGCAATAAGCTTCTATTTTTGACATCGAACAAAGCAAATAAATATTTGAAAATAATACAAATTATTATTTGATTCACAAATCTATTTTTGTTTTCACATCATATTCCAATGCTTCCTTATTTATTGTTCCAAAAGTAAATAAAATAACAAATATAAAATGGTTTAATGAGTTTATTTAACTTTTAAATTTTGTTATTTAATTACAAAGGACAAAAATAATTATAATTATTATCTAAAGTAAAAAAACATGAAATGGGTATTATACGTTTATGTAAAAGATTTCAATTTGGTTCGAAAATTTCATTAAAAGAATGAAATTCTTGTGAAATTGGATATGTCTGATTTTCAAAAGTTTGTATTTGTTGCTGGCTATTCATCAAGTTCATAAACACTTGGAAATTAGTTTGAAAATCATTTTGAATTTGGTTTCTACTTTGAAGCATGGCTTCTTGAGCCATTCTTTTTTCGCGTGCTTTCTCATAGCGGTAATCTGGATTCTGTCTCTTAAATTCTGCTTGGAGTTCTTTGGCTTTTTCTTTATATGGGCGTCTCTGTGACTCATCAAGAGCTTTCCACAGCCCCCCAAGCATTCTTGATATTTCAATATTTGGAAGTTCTGGATGCTGTCTTCGAAGGTCTGTTCGTTTGTTCAAACAAAAAAGAATATATGCATTTGGAGGTCTTCGTTGTTTCTTTGTGTTTACATTGTTATCTGTGAAATTTGGATTGTTTAGGATTGGATCAGTAAACAATATTTCATTGAAGTCCATTTCTCCAGAACAATAGATTTATTTCGGTTTAGAATTACCGATAATTTTTTTGTCAGCATTTTTGCACAGAAAATTTGCTGACATTAAATTTCACACAAAACCATTGTTACTAACGTTCTCGGAATCTTTGTTGTCCAGAAAACAAATTCATTTTGAAAATGTCTTAACTAATTTAAGGTATAAGCACTGGTGATATTTTTGGTCGTTTTTTGTATCATTTTTTGTTTTTTAATTCATGTTTCAAATACCAATTTGTGATTGATTTATAGTATATAAAAAAATTTCATTTTATTATCCATTTCTGTGTGTTTACATCTATGTCAAATATTCGTCACCTATTTCTGAAGAAATCGCTCGGCATTGTGAGCCTTCAAAATGTTCCGTTTACTTTTAATTGTTTGATGAACAACAAACCTCAAATGTCACAAACAATGATAAAAAGAAGGTGTGACATAATAGAACTGATAGGTCAAGGTAAAAATAATAGTGAAATACATAGAATTATTAGGTACTCTAAGGATCCTCATACGAGATGTGCGTAATAAGCTTCAAAACGGAACTGTTTTGGAACAAGCTAAGCAGCCTGGACGACCTTTTATCTAAAATCAAGATTTGATTGACGATGTCGAATCAATGACAATTGCAAACAGAAGAATGTCAACAAAATCAATTTCTGAAATACTTGAAGAAAAAATCGAGAAAAGGAGTTGATCCAATCCATTTGAAGGTTTTAAAAGTGTCATTTTCGCTAAATTGCATCTTTTGTACAAAAATATTTCATAATGCAATCTGGTTTAAATGGATTTATGAAAAATGTTTTAGAAAATATATAACATGTTAAAAAAAAAAATATAATTGTCATGCTATATGGCAAGATCTATACAGGATTGAATTTTTTTCTTTTTCGACTTTGAATAAATTTATTCAATAAGTTTTTAGAATGATAACAATTCTTTACCAAAATGGAATTCAAATAATTTCCTTTATCTGTTATATCATCTTGATTTGCTTCTTTTTTACGAAACATTTCAATTATTTCGGTATAATCATTTTCTTTTGCATACATGTATGCTGTCCAAAATACTTTGAAATACATAATCATTTTTGGTATTTATATCAACATCTTTTTGTGTAAGAAGTAATTTAACTATTTCAGTATGTCCACTTTAAGATGCTTATATAAGAGGTTTCTTAAATAAAAAAATAATTACCATAAAAAATTTAAAACATGAAATTATTTGTGGAAATGTTTTATGAAATTAATAAATACTTTGAGTATTATATCAATTCTTTCTTTTTAAATAATATTTTGATTATTTTCTTGTAACCATTATATTATTCACTTCATTATGTAATTCCATTTCTTATTCATTCACTTCATTAAGTAATTCCATTTCTTATTCATTCACTTCATTAAGTAATTCCATTTCTTATTCATTCACTTCATTAAGTAATTCCATTTCTTATTCATTCACTTCATTAAGTAATTCCATTTCTTATTCATTCACTTCATTAAGTAATTCCATTTCTTATTCATTCACTTCATTAAGTAATTCCATTTCTTATTCATTCACTTCATTAAGTAATTCCATTTCTTATTCATTCACTTCATTAAGTAATTCCATTTCTTATTCATTCACTTCATTAAGTAATTCCATTTCTTATTCATTCACTTCATTAAGTAATTCCATTTCTTATTCATTCACTTCATTAAGTAATTCCATTTCTTATTCATTCACTTCATTAAGTAATTCCATTTCTTATTCATTCACTTCATTAAGTAATTCCATTTCTTATTCATTCACTTCATTAAGTAATTCCATTTCTTATTCATTCACTTCATTAAGTAATTCCATTTCTTATTCATTCACTTCATTAAGTAATTCCATTTCTTATTCATTCACTTCATTAAGTAATTCCATTTCTTATTCATTCACTTCATTAAGTAATTCCATTTCTTATTCATTCACTTCATTAAGTAATTCCATTTCTTATTCATTCACTTCATTAAGTAATTCCATTTCTTATTCATTCACTTCATTAAGTAATTCCATTTCTTATTCATTCACTTCATTAAGTAATTCCATTTCTTATTCATTCACTTCATTAAGTAATTCCATTTCTTATTCATTCACTTCATTAAGTAATTCCATTTCTTATTCATTCACTTCATTAAGTAATTCCATTTCTTATTCATTCACTTCATTAAGTAATTCCATTTCTTATTCATTCACTTCATTAAGTAATTCCATTTCTTATTCATTCACTTCATTAAGTAATTCCATTTCTTATTCATTCACTTCATTAAGTAATTCCATTTCTTATTCATTCACTTCATTAAGTAATTCCATTTCTTATTCATTCACTTCATTAAGTAATTCCATTTCTTATTCATTCACTTCATTAAGTAATTCCATTTCTTATTCATTCACTTCATTAAGTAATTCCATTTCTTATTCATTCACTTCATTAAGTAATTCCATTTCTTATTCATTCACTTCATTAAGTAATTCCATTTCTTATTCATTCACTTCATTAAGTAATTCCATTTCTTATTCATTCACTTCATTAAGTAATTCCATTTCTTATTCATTCACTTCATTAAGTAATTCCATTTCTTATTCATTCACTTCATTAAGTAATTCCATTTCTTATTCATTCACTTCATTAAGTAATTCCATTTCTTATTCATTCACTTCATTAAGTAATTCCATTTCTTATTCATTCACTTCATTAAGTAATTCCATTTCTTATTCATTCACTTCATTAAGTAATTCCATTTCTTATTCATTCACTTCATTAAGTAATTCCATTTCTTATTCATTCACTTCATTAAGTAATTCCATTTCTTATTCATTCACTTCATTAAGTAATTCCATTTCTTATTCATTCACTTCATTAAGTAATTCCATTTCTTATTCATTCACTTCATTAAGTAATTCCATTTCTTATTCATTCACTTCATTAAGTAATTCCATTTCTTATTCATTCACTTCATTAAGTAATTCCATTTCTTATTCATTCACTTCATTAAGTAATTCCATTTCTTATTCATTCACTTCATTAAGTAATTCCATTTCTTATTCATTCACTTCATTAAGTAATTCCATTTCTTATTCATTCACTTCATTAAGTAATTCCATTTCTTATTCATTCACTTCATTAAGTAATTCCATTTCTTATTCATTCACTTCATTAAGTAATTCCATTTCTTATTCATTCACTTCATTAAGTAATTCCATTTCTTATTCATTCACTTCATTAAGTAATTCCATTTCTTATTCATTCACTTCATTAAGTAATTCCATTTCTTATTCATTCACTTCATTAAGTAATTCCATTTCTTATTCATTCACTTCATTAAGTAATTCCATTTCTTATTCATTCACTTCATTAAGTAATTCCATTTCTTATTCATTCACTTCATTAAGTAATTCCATTTCTTATTCATTCACTTCATTAAGTAATTCCATTTCTTATTCATTCACTTCATTAAGTAATTCCATTTCTTATTCATTCACTTCATTAAGTAATTCCATTTCTTATTCATTCACTTCATTAAGTAATTCCATTTCTTATTCATTCACAAATTTCATTTTCATTTTTTCACATATATATATCAGACGTTTATTCACTCCAAGTATTTTCTCTGGTACTCCTGCCTTGTCTTATGGTTTGCCAGCATATCAGTTTCGTTCAGTAATATATTTGTGTACTTAATTAGCATATCCCTAAACTTCACGTACTGTTCGTAAGTTGGCTTATTTGATGCTCTTTCTACCATTCCCACCAACTTCTCTATTGCTATTTCCATATTTGACTGATATATTTCGAACATGTGGAAGTTATCTGTCTTATTATCCATGAGATATGCCTTTGGGTA
The DNA here is from genome assembly GCF_020186115.1 of Histomonas meleagridis. Taxonomy (NCBI): domain Eukaryota; phylum Parabasalia; order Tritrichomonadida; family Dientamoebidae; genus Histomonas; species Histomonas meleagridis. The sequence goes on from NW_027150781.1 coordinate 355,799, forward strand.
ACTCCAAATGAGCACTGATCTTGCGTCATCGATAGCCTTGAAGACAGTTTTCATGAATTCTGTTGCAGTTTTCTCGGACATATCTGTTAAGTTACTTATCACTTCTTTCAAAGTTTTCTCACGTGCTTTCTTTTCTAACTTCTGTGATTGGATATGTCCACTATATCTAGAATGATAAAAGTTAAATCGATTATATTCAATACGATCTAATTCATTCATAGGTGGCGGGTAATATTTCTTATCTTTTAAATCAATGTCTTGTTCCTTAATATCAAATTCATTATTCCCAAATTGTAATTTCCCATCGAATTTGTTACACGCAAAATGATCGCCATGCGTCGCCCAACTATCGCCACACACCCAACAGAACTCATAATGACATTTCCCACATCTCATATAGTTACAGCCGCCTTGCTTCTCAATAGGAGATTTACATTTCGGACATTTCTTTGTGATCTTCGCTAACAATTCTTCTGACGTCATTTCAACATTTTGTAAAGCACGAATTTGACGACTTTCGAGAAATTGCCTGAAGTAAAATGGCGCATGCTTAGGATCATTCAACATACTTAAGATCGATTGTTGCTCACTTTTAACTGTTTCCCGTTCTTTCATTCGTTCTTTCTCTTTAACTTCATGAGTACGTCGTAATGAATTAAGTTGATATTGTTCAATCTCAAGTTTCTCTTCGGAATATGTTTTGTCCTTTTTATGTTGCGCAATTTGTTTCTCAAGTTCATTGATCTCTTTAAGCTCTTCATTAGATAACTCTTTGTGATGTTGTTCAAGTTCTTTGTTTTGGATTTGGTTTTGTCGTTGGATTTCATCGCGATGTTTAGCTCGATGTGTAACTAAGGCAAGTTCGCGAGCTTCCCATATCGCTTGCGCTTTGACCTTCTTCTCCCACATGACGGATAAGTTCTTCCAAACTTCGATTTGTTCGCAATCTAATGGTGCATGTGAATCTGCATGACATCGCCAACAGATCCGTTTCCCACATGAACATTCAGCAACATTACATGGGCCAACGCAATTGATGGTTAGAACTTGTTGACAGCCAGGATTCGTGCATGGTAATAATTCAGAGTCACGTAAAATTTGATCTTCCATAAGGAAATGTTTGAAGTTCTTACATACCTCTGGACCACAGTACTCTAATATGTCCGATTCCATGATTTGTTGTGGACATCCTTGACTCATACATTTGATGACTTGGTTTCCGCTTTGTATTGAGTTCATGATATGCTCCTTCCAACAGTCTAAGCAATAACGGTGACCACAGATAAGCTCATAACCACAATCAGAATCACAATAACAAATTTCACATTCAATTTCACCAGGTACTTTCTTAAGTCGAAGTGAAGATTGCGCCATGGAAAGTGGAACATGAATTTCCTCAAAACATTTCTCGCGATTTTCACAGAGTTTGGTGGAAACATTGGAATAATTCCATGAAAAATGTTGAAGAAGAAGAAATGAAACATCCTCGGAAAAACAAAAGGTGGTCGAAAGCCTTTTGACAAGATCGTTTTGTTGCTTTTCTAAAAGTTCTGGAGATAAAACATCTGTTGATGGTGGTTCTTCTTCCTCTTCAAATGTAAGATCAACATTGGCTTCTTGTTCTTCTTCAAGATATTGTCCTTCTTCATTCCCAAAGAAAATTTGATGATATAACAATTGTTCATTATCAGCACATTCATCATCATAAACAATTTTGGTGAACCGATTATAAAGGTCTGGGTTGTTTACCTTCTGCAAAAAATCAAGAAGATGCTTGCGAGTTTCTTCTGAAAAATATTCATCTTGATTAAATTCTTCTACAGCTGCATCAAACCATGGAATACAATCATCATCTTGATAAAGCAAGTCACGAACTTCTTCGCCAACTTGTGATATGTACTCAAAGGATTGGTAATCTGCCATTTGGATGTGTCAAAAATTTTGATTTTTACAAACTTTGTTCGAATATTTACATTGCCAAAAAAACCTATCGTCATTTGTCAAACATGTGGCGTTTTGGATTTAATATTTTATATTTTTTAATTTGAAGCATGGATTTGTTTGCAGATGAACTGTTGTAAGAAAAGATTCTTTAAAAAATAGTTTTTTAAAAAGAACATGACTTGATATGAATGATTTTTATAAATGGTCGGCGGTTAATATTCAAAAAAAATGTTTTTTGAATGGATGTAAACAATATAGTTCACATCATTTATCTGCTAACAATTGGATAAATCTGCAAATATAGTTAAATGATGATAATAACATTTGATTTAAATAAAAATAGCAACCAGCCTTTGAACTGTAACAATATCATATAGTCAATAAGAATCTTTAATTAAATTGCATTTTCACTATCAACATTCGTAAAGCTTGAATGAAATCTTTGTAAGCAATTTTATTATAATTGAAAAATTAAAATTTTTGAACAAATTTGGTGTGCATTTGTTTTTCTTAAATTTTCATTGCGATCTAAAAAAAGAGGTCTTGCTACGAGGAAAAACAGTTTGCAATGTAACACTTATAAAAAGAATGGATTAACTCCAAAAGTTTTGCAAGAATAATTTTTATTTAAACGTATTTCTATCGTTACTGCTGTTTAACGTACATCAAACAAAAGTGACATAATTGGTTTCAATGAGCGATACCCCAACGCGCCATTACATTAAGAAGACGCCCATTTCACCACGCCTCATTCCTAAAGTAACATCTCCGAAACCAAAAGTTCAAAATAATTCTTCATATGTTTCGTTTAAAAATCAAAGATTAACATCAATTGATTTACAAGGCAAATACCAAACAGTAAATTGTCTTGATGTCGAAAATAATAAACTAACAAATGAATCTATAAAAGAATTACCCAATACAATTATATCTTTAAATTTAACATCAAATCCTTTAACATCATGTTTTCTACCAAATCTTGAAAAATTACATTCACTTCTTCTTGATAACTGTAACGTTACTTCGTTTGAAGGATTTCCATGTTTTCCAAACCTTCGGTTCTTATCAATGTCAAATAATCAAATTTCAAATTTTAACAAATTTCCTGTTCTTCAAAATTTAGAAACTATTAATTTATCAGGAAACACATTTGATTTCACATCTAAGATTACAATTGCTGCAGTTGGATCAGTTTATCTTCGTTATTTCAACGAAAAACAATTAACAGAAGAAGAATTAGAAAATGCTTTTAAACTTTCTCCAATTGTTGGAGTAGCATTACGTCAAGGTCGTGATCCCTCAGAACAAGATGATGAAATCTCATTTTCTCAAAAATTCCTTACAGAAGATCTTTCTGATTTTCTTTCAAGTCAAGGAGAGCCAACAGATAAGCTCTTTCTTCAAGAAGAAACAGAAGATGATCATACAATCATTAAATTACCATATGATGATTCAACATCAATCAAATGGTACCGTAACCAACCACCTAATAAAACTAATGAAGAATGGGGCTTAGTTGAAGAAGGGACTCCAACATTAATTATTAATCAAGACATCAAACATCACATCATCAAATGTGACTTTGAATTAAACGGTCGACTTTTTTCAATTTATTCTGATCGTCCGGTATCTTCTGAAGATAAATATTTATATTTACCATTTCCAATTGAACCTAAAATCAGTGGTGAACCTTTTGAAGGATCTTTTCTATCATTATTACCAACATCAATTCCAACATATGTTACATGGCTATGTGAATCAGAAATCATATGTAAAAATTCTAAAAATGTTTTCATTACTCCCGAAAATGTAGGTAAAACAATAACATGTCAAATACAGCCATATTTACCATCACTTCCATCACAAAAATTCAACATTATCACCATTGAAACAAACTTAGTCAAATCATTGACACCGTTTATTTCAAACGTATCGTTCCCAGAAACGATAACGGAAAACGAGACGATAGAATTCGACCGTTTATTCATTCCGAAAAATTCTGAGGGAGAGTCCGTTATAACGATAGAGAGGACAAGAAATCCATCAGAACAATGGCAAACGATAAGTACAATCGAACCAAACAATTTTATATATACACCACGAATTGATGACGTTGATTTTTATTTAAGAGTCAAATATATCCCAATTACCAAAAATGGTAATGAAGGTAAAACAACTTATTTTTATTCCAAATCACGAGTTGTACCATCGTTACCAAAATTTTCACGTCCAACAATTGCAGGTATCCCTAAAAGTGGAACCACATTAATTGCATTTGCAGAATATACTGGTGGTAAAAAAGGCGAATGTCTCTATAAATGGCTTTATTCACGCAAACCAATTACGTCGAAGAACATACGAAATCTTCCAATCATTAAACAAGGCTCTCCTTACATTGAACTTGACGATAAAATGGTTGGATGTTATTTAGCAGTCGAAATGACGCCAGTCCGAATTGATGATGTTAATGGGAAACCAGTTTATTCAGCGATAGTTGATCCGATTGAAAAAGGCAATGAAAATCACAATGAGAAAGAAAAGATTAATTTTACTAATTCGTTAAATTCTGGTGAAGTTATTGAGTTTAATGAACCTGTAACATTTTATATTACTGACTTTAATGAATATTCTGGATTCTCGATGATAGAAACCAGTAAAAGTCTTGAAATAAAAGAAGAATATGTTGGCAAAATCATAAAAATCAAAAAAGGAGACAAAGAAGTTATATTAGGCGAAGTTAATAATGTTAAAAATCCACAAATCAAAACATTCCAAATTAGTTATGATAAATCGGAAGTTAATTCTAAAGCAAGTTTAATCTTTGATATCGATAATATATCAAATTATGAAGTACAAATTCTATGGATACAATCAAAGAATAATAAAGAAAAAATTGTCCGAATTGATACCAATCTAAATAACGAATATGAATTTACATCAGATGATATCTCATCACGTATTAAAGCGCGTATAAACATATTCGATGATAAACGTCATATTATTACAACATCAGAAACAGAATTCACAACACCAATAAAAGAATTATCAAATCCATTACCTATAATTGTTGGTGATTTAATAGAATTTTCAACAATTCATATCGAATATAGTAAACCAATAGATAAATATCAATGGTTACGAAGTGACGTAAATAATAAATGGATATTAATCTCTACTTCATCAACATATACATTAACGCCACAAGACGTCAACAAATATATACGTGTCGAAGTTACTCTTAATAATAAAACATTAACAACAACGACAACAAGTATTATATTACCTTCAATGCCTATTGGCCAAATCGAATTAGAAACAAATGTCATTAAAGAAGGCGATGTAATTGTACCCAAATTAATATATAAAGGTGGAATCGAACGTGGGAGTAAATACATATGGGAAAGAGAAGGAAACATAATAAGTAATGAATTAACTTATAGAGTACAAAACTCTGATGTTGATAAAAGTCTTAAATTTACTTATATACCTTGTCGAAGTGATGGTATATTTGGTGAATCGATATCAGTTATTACAACGGAAATTATTCCTTCTGAACCGAAGATCGAAAATGTAATTATCAAACAAAACAAAAACGAATTAATATGTGACGGTAAATATAGTGGAGGAATTGAAGGCAACTCGATAATCATTTGGAGATTAATTGATCAAAAGACAAATGATAAAATAGAAGTGTTCAAATCAAATAAAAAGAAATACGAACCACCGAAGAAATACTTAAACCAATTCTTCGACGTATTATATGTTCCGATACGTAACGATGACTTAAAAGGAGAACCTACAAACTCATCAAATGTTATCTGTTATGAACCGATACCCGAATTATATTCATTGGACATATTAGTGAAAGGCGGCGAAATTAAAGTCGGCAACAAACTAAGATGTGTCGTTGAATGTAGTGATGATTGTATCCCGAAATATCAATGGTATCGAAGTAATAGTGATAATGATAATTGGACATTAATCGATGGCGCAAATAGTTCTGATTACATGCCAAAAGATTCGGATGAAAATTGCTTTTTGAGGTGTAAAGTAACGCCTTTGGATAACAAGGGTAAAAATGGAAAGAAAATGTGTATAAATACACCGGATGTAGTCAAGCCGAAACTACAAATCGTAAATAACGATGATAACTTCTTCTGTGGAAACGAAATTACAACAAATTTTAGAGAAGAAGTCGTTTGGATGAGGGAAATGCCGATGTCAGGAAAATGGAGGCCGATAGTGAGTGGCGACGTTTATTTACTGAACGCAAACGATTTGGGATGTCAAGTGAAGGCCGTTGTAGAGGATTTTGAATCGAAGCCGACTCCAGTAATTCAAATTCTGCCGGAATTGAAAGAGACGATAGAATTGAAGGCAAAGATGAAAGTTGTCACTTTTAAGGCTAAAAGTCACTCGGGAGAAACCGTTTGGAATGTGGACGTGACAGAAAATGGATTCGTTTTGAATGCAAATGGAAGTATTCCGAAAAAATTCAAATGGAAAGAAGCTGTATGTAAGGCGGTGGAAGGAACTACAGATCAAATAGAATTGCATTTTGGATCATCAACAGAATTTATCATGATTCCATTCATAGAAAAGGAAGCGAACTACGAGAAAATAGTGAGAGATAATTATAGAGATGTAATTGTTTGCATTGTGAACAAATTTAAGGAAAGAATCAGCATGTAAAACTGTTTTTAATAAATATTCAACAATATTTGGTATAGCGTTTTTAATATAACAAGACGTCCTATTACAGATCGCATTGTTTTAATTTCTTCCTAAAGAACATTGTTGTGTGTAAATCAGTGAAAAAAGACCGTTAATGATCGTTGTCATGTACGTTAATACTTACCAAATTGGAATGGAAATAAATTCAACTGAATCACAGGAAGAAAATCTTAAAGAAATCTTAGAAGTAAAAGAGGCAAAACTCAATTCTTTAAATGTTACAATGGACAAATTACAAGATGATGTTGATAATTTAATATTAAAAATAAATGATATAAAATACCAAATCAATAAAATCGAAAAAGATAATGAAAGATATAATAACATTAAAAAGAGAAGTCCTATTCCATCACCAGATAAGAAAATTATTGTTTTTGATGAATCTCAAATATCAGAGGAACACCGGAATTTGCTTAAAGATAAAAGAGATTCTATTAACAAAATAAGTGGTCAAATTAGTGATTTACAATCCATATGCAGACCTTTTGAAGAAGAAAATGATTTCATTAAAGAAGAACATTCAAAATGTTTAAATCAAAGATCAAAAATTCAAAAAGAGAATAGAATGCTCCAATTAGAAAAAACTGAATTACTGAGAAACAAACAAATTTTAGAAGAACAAATCAAAGAAATTAATATTGATATTTCTGCATATAAGAGATCATTAGCTGATGGAGAACTTGTAATTGGTGAGTTAAATAAGCGTAAGGAAGCTGTGTGTGGCAATGCTAGTATAACTCAAGAACTTGAACAATTAGTTAAATCAACAAAAACTCAACTTTCAATTCAAGAAAGTAAAAATTTAGATATTATACAACAAATAAACGAAATGGAAGCAGAGATAAAAGAAAAAGAAGAGGAAAGTTCATTGGAAGTAAAAAAAATGAAATCACACATAAATTGGGAATCAGAGAAAAACCAAATGCAAAACGAACTACTCGATATAAAATCACAAGATGCAGATATAGTTAAGCAACTTAACAAAGAATTAAAATATGTAAATGATGCAGAAAACCTTTACAAAGCGGTCATGCCAATAATCAAAAAGTGGCTGCCGGTTTTTAGGGGCACTCCAATTGTTCATGTTGAAAGAAACATTTATGATATGCTAAAAGAAATAAATAATAAAACTCAGAACAATGAAAATATACAAAATAAAAAAGAAGATGATCTCAAAAAATTGATTTCAACTAATACTGAATTAGAAATGATAATAACAAGCAAAAAAGAAAGCATCGAAAAAAAGCTAATGAGGTTCAAAGTGGAACAAAACAAGATCAAAAAAATGATTGATGAAAAACATGAACAAACATTTGAAGAAGAACAGAAAATCGTTTCAAAAATCAATCAACTTAGAATTAAAAAAGCAGAATTATCAACAAGGCAATGATAATACTTTCATATGTATGAGTAAATGTGTTAAGTAGTTCTAAATCATTTTTTTTGGGAGACTTCATCCGAAATGTGATATGAAATAGTCATTGGTGGTTGAAGAAATGATTGGTAGAAAAATCATTGCATTATTTCGAGATACCATCAGTCCTGTAACACTTGAACCAGGTGATTATTTGTTAATATCTATTTTTGCAGTTATTTCAATAATTTCAAGATTCTCTTATTTCTCATATCCAGAACAACAAAAAAAAATCCGTCCAATGAGTTTTTCCGAGTGTTATTATGAAGAGTATCACAAAAATCATCAGCCTCCTCTTACAACATTTTTAAATTCTATTTTTATTTACATGTCTAATAAACAGTCTGATAGTGGTCTTGAACATAACTCAACAATAACTCTTAGATTATGTTTTGTTTTAATTTCTACATTTACATCTCCTTTAGTTTATACTGCAATGCGTTTTTCTTTCTTTTCTAAAATAGCTGCGTTTATATCAGCTTCGTTTATTATTCTTGAAACATCATTACTTTATCAAGACAGAACTTCTTTATCCCAAGGATTTTCACATTTTATTTTATCTCTATTTCTTTGTATAATCATGTATTCCTTTACCAAACAAAGGTACTCGCAAGTATGGTACTTTTTAACTCGAGTTCTTGGTGTTATTTTTGGATTAGCAATTTCAATCCGGAGATCATTTTTTTCACTTTTTTCTATTTACGCGTTCAATGAATTCATTTTTGTTTTAATGGAAAATGGCGCAAAGTTCAATTGGATGTTTCTCCGAAAGCTTTTTCGTAATTTTTTAACTTTTTTGATTCCAACGTTTATTATTTCAGCGTTTATTTGGTCAATTCACTATCCAATCATTTACAAAAAGAATTATTATCTTAGAAAAAATCATCAAGGGAGATCATCTAATCCTAAGCATTGGCCTTTAATGACAGGCTTTCTTAGATTACCCATTGATCGATTTGGAAGATTTTTATATATTGGAAATATATTAATTCATTATCTTTCATTTATTGGTGTTATTATAACATTGTTATTTACATTCAAGCGACGTTATTTCAAAGGTATGAAACTTGTTATTTGTTATGTTTTAAATTATGTTCCATATTTTTATGTTCGTTATGTTGTATCATCAAGTGATTACGACACAGCGCTGATCGTTGCGATAATGTGTTTTGGCGTTGCATTGGACTATGTTGGGTGGGGGACATTACGCGGATTCCTAATGGTCATTGCGTTGACAATTGCTGTGATCGGATTCTTGATATGGGCGCCAATAGTATACAACGTGCCGCTGACTGAAGCAGAGTACCGCAGAAAGGTATGGTCGCTCTCGTGGTAGCACGTAAGTGTGGACTTGTAAATGTTTTGTTTTGTTTAATTTTTCGTTTAAGTTATATCAAAAATATGTTATATAGCGCCGTGAAATTTTGTCTTTAATGATAAGAAAACATGTGAACAGTTTCACAAATATACCAAGTTGATGAATTAATGTGAAACAATATCATAATGATAACAATATTTCACTCACAATGCTTTTATTTATTTGTTTAAGGGATTTTCCAATTTTTGGTTTGCAAAACTTAAAATCTTTTGTATCTTTAGCAAATAAAAATATTCTGGTTCAAGGATCTTAAACACTTTTGTCCAATAAAGTATTTCACTAAGTCTTTACAATGATATCATTGAAATTATTTAATCCTTCTTTTAAATACATATGTAACACTTTTCTGCAAAAACGATAGAGCAATTTCAAAACATTAATGGTCGCGACCGTTAAAATATTTACATAAATTTATTTCACTAAAAAAGTCACTCTTTACTGACCAGTTTCCATCGCCACAATGTTACGTATCACGACTATGTCCTTTGCCAAGTCCCTTCTTTCATTTGCCGTTATTGGATCGGATGTTTTCTTTTGCATGAACAGTTGAATCCACTTCGTCAGTATCTTGATTGCGTTGTCGTTGCCCTGTTCGCCCAGTTTCCTGAACTTTGTTCTTATTTCGAGCGCCGCCTGTTGACATTGGCCGTACATCGAACCTTCACTTTCGCACAAATCGGACAACGTGGTTAATCCTTGGCCAATATCGAAGTATAGGACGGCCTTATTTGCGGCTTGGGTTTGTTTGTTTTGTTCTGTGTTTCCGAATATTGATGCAAATGTAAATGAGCAGATCAAATCTGTGGCTAACGCAAATTCTTTGACATCGTTTTGGTTACCAAAGCCAATAACTTTAAGAACGCGATTGTATTGTTCAAATAAACCAGCAAATAATTCATTGCGTTGTTCTTGGGAAATGATACCATTGCAAGTTTCTTCTTCAAGAGCTTCCATCGCAGATAATATTGAGTAGAAATTGGCATAGGCTTCCATTTTATCTGGATCAAATGGAAAACGATGTGGAAGCTTGGGTGGTGGTATATAAACACCAACGGGTTTGTTGGCAGGCGCAATGTATTGGACTTGTGGTTGAGGTGTAGGCATTGATTGTGCTAAAGGTCGGCCCATATTAGATGAAACAGCACCTGGATATGGATGGAGTTGGGGATTGGATGGTGGTGATGGAATTTGAACTTGTGGTGGTGATAAAACAGTAGGACGTGGAGCTGCACCAGACATTCCAGTTGTATAACCTTGTTGTTGTGGGTAAGCACCCATCATAGGAGCTCCCATAGGATTCATATAATTATTTGGTTGTGCATATGCATTGTTTTGCATCATAGCTGGTTGTTGATAATTATTCATCATTGCTCCAGGTTGAGAATACGCTTGTGTGTATTGTGTCGGATACCCAGCAGGTTGTCCATATGCTGGATACGCGCCTCCATATCCTTGATTGTATCCGTAGTTCATTGAGAAGAATTTTGACGGTTTAGGGTAAAATTACCCCTTTAAATCAAAATAAAAAATTTAAAATAAAATATAAAAAAATGCTTGTTTTTATACAGAGGAAAATGAGCTATCTTGTCGATTCATTTTGAGTAAAAACAGAGCAATAATGTAGGTTACTAGGCATATTAATTGTAGGATAAGGAAAGCAAGGAAATGCTTATATGGAATTATCAAATCATTGAATTCTTTAACTGTATGATTTTTACCTATACGATCAATCACTTTTTTATGAAAATTAAGAAAGTCTTCTGCTATTTTTTTGTTCCTCAATGCTTTTAAAGAATACCCGTTTAATAATTCAGAAAAATTATTTTGCTTTTCACCAGATTCATTCAAGTCACAAGAATTTGCAAAAACAACGCAAGTTGCGACATAGGCAAAAATCCATGTAAATATAGAAAAGCCGATCAAAATGTTACTTGGGTTTTTGTGTTTTATAACAACAGTGATAACTAAAAATATTGTAATACTACTCCATGCAATCACAATAAATGTGGATACAGCTAAAATTGCGCATTCCGCTCCGACGTTAACAAACAATGGGTAAACGATATAAACATACATCGAACTATCAATGATATGCGCAATTAATGTACCGATCCAGATAACACTAAAAACTATTAGTAGTATGTTGCTTGCTTTTACCATATCCTTGAATAAAATGAGAAGCGTACCGTTTTAATGAACAGTAGAATTTGAATGTAAAACACTAAAAAGAACAATAAAAAACGAAATTTGAAATTATTTTTAACAATATTTTGTTAACTATTGTAAACTTTAAATAAAGATTTAAAATGAAAAAATTCTTAAAGGAGTTGAGTAAAATACATTTTAAATAATTTGATTGTACTGGTGTCCGAAAAAAATAAAACACTTTTTTTTTCTGTGATATTATTTAATTTATTAACCTGAAATGAAAGGCAAAAATATAAAAATTTAATGAATAATTATTTTAGGTTTGTGACATCAACTTAAATTACAAAATAAATTTTTATTAGTTTATTTTGTTATCATTATTTTCATGAAAGGAATCTCAAAAAATTAATTCGTAGTAAAATTAAACAATTTATTCTTTTTCTCTTTTATATTTTCTTTATTTTGTCATTCACAGTGCATGTTGTTTTCTCAATTTGATTTTGTCATAAATGATTATATTTATTATCTAGTGATAGATATCACATTAATGTGATTCATTCAAAATGTGAGTTGCCCTTACAAATTATCTGCTCGAAGCTTATAGCTCACAACTTACAAGTAACAAAGCGTCTTTTACTCAAATTATACCGAAAATATTGGAAAATTAACAAATTATTTATTTATATCATCTGGTTAAAAAGCTCAAGAAACTTAGGTTCAATTCTTTCTATATTGAAAATTATAGCATCTGCAGTGATTGCTTCATCTGTAGCAGAAACAAATATTCCATAAGAACCCGATAGTATTTTGAATACAACAACCACCGAATTGCATTCAAAAATAAACGTTCCCAGCTGATCGTTCTTGAGATGGAAATCAAAAATCGGCTTCAACTCAAGCGGCATTTCTGAGTTACTGTCACAAATTGGAAGGAAAGTGGAACCATCAACAATAACTACTCGGCTTGAGTTTAAGGATGATGAAAGAAGATTTACATATTTCTTGATTTCATCATAATTTGGTATTAAATGAGCTATAATCGAGGTAAACGCTTGTGAAAGAGAGCCATCAAAAAGGGAAGTAAGGTAACAATGGTCTTCCGGAATAGAAATTGAAGATAAAGTTTTCTTCATTTCATTGAGAATTACTTCTTGCTGATCTTTTTCTATTCGATCTGACTGATGAATAAGAACAAATATTTCTAGTTCTAGACCACAATTTTGAAGAATTGAACAAAGTTGTTCAAGATTTTTATCTTGAGCATCTTTGGTACAATAAATTATTGCATTTGCATTTGAAATTACTTGAGGTATAGAGTCTTGTTGTGTGAGTGTGGAAAAAGTTGGGGATGGAAAGTCGAGAGTCACGATTGAAAATAAAGTAGATGCATTAGACATGGTATGATTTAATCCTGTTTTTGATGAGCTAGCTTGTGGCATTATTCGAGAAACGATGGTGGACTTACCTGAGTCTTTAGGGCCGACTAAAACAAAGTTTAGCATTTTCAAATGACATGTTATGTGAAAACTGGCCGTTGTCACTTTTCGCTATTTCAATTTGAAAATGGATCCATTCTGTAATGCTTTTTAGGTTCAAAATCGAAAATTCATTAAATTATAGCATGAAGGAAATATTATGTTATAAAATATTGTAACATTACTTCCAAAAATTATTATTTCTGAATTACAACAATGACGATATTTGCGATTTATTCTGTAAAATATAACACATAAAACAGTGGACAATACTTCTAATATAGGTTATTTCCAAATGAAAATGAAAATCTTTTAATACAAATCAGTTGTCAATTTTGATAAGTTCACATACATTTTGATCATTTTTCAATCTATCGTAATGCCGAATTATTTTCACCAGTTTATTTTATATGCAAACAAAGTTGGTCAATTTATGCTATCGGAGTTAAACAAAAAACCTTATTCAATTTTCTGATGAGAAAACATGTTTTCATCAGAAATTTTGAAATGATTTAACTAGTTTATTTTAACAGGTGATAAAATGTGATATGAAAAAGGATACGTTTATTATTCATTTTAATGAGCGAAAGAACACGCTTAACCAAGATCCTTCTTGATATTATCGACAGAGTAAAACACCATGGGATGTCAACTAAAGTTTGCTGGTCAAACTTCTCAGACTGTAAGCCTGTAACATTTCAAGATTTCGAAAATAAGATTCGTCGTTATGGTTTTCCTCTCCGTGATGGAGACCTCGAAATTATATGGGGTAACATTGGAATCAGAGGAAGTGCAATGACATATTCTGATTTTGTTCGATTTATTACAATGGAAACAATTGATCCAAGCATATCAAGTGCACCAGCACCAAAGCCTAGCAGTTCCGGATTTTCAAAAAACATGGATGATTTTGATGATTTCCATGGAAATTCAGGTGAATTTAGAGAACCTGCATTCGAAAGACCAAAGCCTAACTACACAATGGACGAGCCAAAAAGCAACTTAATTGTTGATATATTATATCAATACAAGAAACAAATTCTTAATGCAATTCTTGATTTGGATCCAAATTATAGTGGCATGATATCAACCAACGAATTTGATTCAATCATCCAAAGAGTTGCGGTTGTTAGTCCGGAAGAGCTTGATTCTATCCTTATTTCATATGATCCTACCAATTCTGGAATCTTTAACTACTTCACATTATTTTCTGATCTCATTGACCAAAAAGGGCCTTTTGAGCCGCCTGGTATTTCTCCTCCACCGCGTTTTAGTCGAATTGAAGAACCCCCATCACGTGGCGGTTATGACAGGGCACCCCGCAATGAATTCCAAGAAGCTAAAACACCCAGAAACAACTATGGCTACGATGGTATGAATAGTCCACCACGTAATAACTTCAACAGTGGTTCGCCACGCGGTAGCTTTGATGATCCTGTTTCAAGAAATAGTGGGTATTCTAGTCCAGTTAAATCTAATCGATATGGTCGTGATATCGATGAGATTGTTAAACAGATTGCAGCTAAGTTTGAAAACGTTTACGATTCAAGTGCAGCTTGTTATCATAAATGGAGAGGATACTCAAAGACAATTGGTCCAACAGAACTTATCAATGGAGCACGGAAAGACTTAAAAATCGAAATTACGCCACAAGAAGCTGATGAAATCATTCAAAGATTCGGAGGTGTACTAAATCTCGGCAATTTTACAAGAATGATCGGAACTGGTTCTGACGCAGTAGCTTCAGAACGAAAGATGAAGAAGAGCTTTGAACTCACTGAAGAAGATAAAACACTTCTTCATGTTGCAAGACAAGCCAAAGGAAAAGATTGGGAAGGAATCTTTGATTCTTGCCAAAGCGTTGAAGAACTTGTACAAGGACTCAGAGTTTCGGGTATCTACGTGTTGTTGAATGACATAAGACCATGTTACCAAAAATATGGAAAGAATGGAATGATCAGAAAAATCCAAGAATTTATAGATTCACTATAAATAAACAAAGTTTGAAATTTAACGTGGAATTTAAAGTCATTAATTGTAAATAAAGAAGTGATTTTACTGAAAAATCAGTGCCAAAACGATAGACAAATTAAATGAACAGGAAACTGTTTCCACAGAAAAAACTATCGTCATTCTGAAATTCCAATAATTATTTGATCGTCTTTTATTAGAAAAAATGAAATATTTCATTACCACACCTTAAAAAACATGGGAGCAGAAGTGCTAGCGACGTTGTAGGAGCAGCAATGAATTCGGCGCAGAAGGTGTCGGGCTTTTTTACCTCGACACTGAAAGAAAACGTCTTCAAACTTATGATCATAAGATTCTGAACTTGAAAGCGATTTTCAAACAAACGGATAAAGAAAAAATTGGCCATGAAAATGTAATATTATCGATAGCTAAAAGTGATGTTCTAAATAAAATTTTGAATTTTGTTAATATTTGAGAATTCTATTATCAAAAAAAAAAAAAAAATTGATTTAGAGATTAAAAATATATACAGTTATATAAAAATATTATAATCATACTGAATTTTTTATAAATGACTTTCATATAATATTTCATATGAAAGTTATTTTTTATCTCATTATTTTGCTTTTATTTGAAATGTTTAAAAACAAATTTAAGTATAAATGTACTTTGTGGAAACTTGTAATATATTTAAATTCACATATCTGTCGAAAGGATAATAGTAAAATAATATGGGATATTGAAGAAAATGCAAATTTTAGCATAAGGATAATTTAAATACGAAAAAAGTGACAATTGTACCAAGTCTAATAATTGTTAAAGAATAAAAACAAAATTAATATATCAATTTATGTTTTGAATAGAGCCATTGAAGAAAATCACATTCCAAAACGTATTATATATTCATTAATGTATTTTGTTATCAGATATTCATATAAAATATAGAGTATATATTCGTATTATAGCATTTATTTTCTATCATAAATACTGATATATATAGTAAAGTAATATTTTAATATAAAAAGTATTTAATATTACAACATTTTGTTACCTTAATTATTCTATAATAAAAATTTAAAAAGAAACAATCACTAAAAAAAGAGGGAAAAATTAAAAATGGAGAAGGGAGAAGAAAAGAGAAATAAAAAAAAGGAAAAAAAGAAAACTTTGTGATTAAAAAAAACTAATAAAAAAAACATTCGGTTCTTACATGATGAATTAGATTCAAAAAGTTTACAAATCAATGTTTACATTATTATTTCAATGAGCAATTGATTTAATTATTTCCATCCAACCTCCATATAACATTGTATATTTTTTTCTTATTATTTTGATTGCTCTGATCGTCGTAAAGATTAAATTTTATATAAATTTAAACTAATAAAACATAATTAATATGTAAAACATGACAATTCATAAAAATTAATATGCGATATCAATTATTATTGATCAATTTATTAAATATTAATTAAGTCAAAAATTAATTTTTAATGTAACATTGATATGATATTCGTGTTGTAATTTAGATACGATTAAATATTTCACAATATCTTAATTCTTGATCGTAATTTAGTTTAATATCTAATAATTGTTTCTTACAATTCATTTTAATTGATGCAATGTATGATGTATACAATGTCGATAACTTGCTATTTAATAATATCTGTTTCAGCATTTTCGCCAAATTTTATTTTTGGTTAAAAAACATGATGAAAATCGTAAGTTATTCAAAATTGAATTGAATGTGAATATTACCTCGAAAAACGAATTGAGAGCCAATTTTTGTATGCAGATTACACCTTATTAAAATTTTCCATGGAGATTACGAATTACATATCATAATGGTAATGATTGAATGAACTTCACACTTTTTGAATACTACCCATTCCAATTTTGCCACGGTTGTAGGACAGTACTAAAACAAGAAAGTTAATCTTCAATTCATGCATATAGTTCAAGAACAAAGGGGGTTATAGTCAAATTTGAATAGATGTACGAATAAAAATCACACAATTATCTTATATCGTTTCCGATAACGAAATCGTCAATGAGAGGATATTGATTTATTCTAGAAGAATATGTAAAATTGATCATCATATATTATGAACTACAAATAATTTCTGTTGCCGATTATAAAATATTTGAAATCTGAATTAAAGACATGATTAAAAATAATAATAATAATAATAATAATAATAATAATAATAATAATAATAATAATAATAATAATAATAATAATAATAATAATAACAATAATAATAATAATAATAATAATAATAATAATAATAATAATAATAATAATAATAATAATAATAATAATAATAATAATAATAATAATAATAATAATAATAATAATAATAATAATAATAATAATAACAATAATAATAATAATAATAATAATAATAATAATAATAATAATAATAATAATAATAATAATAATAATACAATAATAATAATAATAATAATAATACACAAACAACAAACAATAATAATAATAATAATAATAATAATAATAATAATAATAATAATAATAATAATAATAATAATAATAATAATAATAATAATATATAATAATAATAATAATAATAATAATAATAATAATAATAATAATAATAATAATAATAATAATAATAATACATACACAATAATAATAATAATAATAATAATAATAATAATAATAATAATAATAATAATAATAATAATAATAATAATAATAATAATAATAATAATAATAATAATAATAATAATAATAATAATAATAATAATAATAATAATAATAATAATAATAATAATAATAATAATAAAATGAAATTAATTTCGCGAAATTCGAAATTAATAGCATTAAATAAGATTCGAATTATAATTATTTTGCTATCGGCGATAAACAGATTTTAGATCAAAAAAGAATCATAGTAAATTTACTATTCATGAATCATCGCGTTATTGGTTAACGATATATTCGTAGTCAAATTTGAATAGAAGAACGAACAAAAATCATTCAATTAATTAAAAAGAAAAAATACTATAACATGATAATTTTGTTATGTGACATAAGTATCGGGAAAAGATGAATATAGTTGCAGGAAAAACCTCTGGTACGCAAGATAAACCCCTGGTACATCAATTTTTTATATAGAATTATATAAATATACATTATTTATAATATTCATTTTACATTCTAGTTTAAAATATTAAAAATTAGAATAATTTTTATTATTAAAATTAGTTATCTGAACATGTGAGAACGTTTTTAATCATCTTTCATCATGCAGGATGATTCTTGTTGAATGTGATGAGTTTCGATCAGCTGCAAATTAAATTGAGTTGCCGACGTAATTTTGTGGAACAATACATCTTATTGCTTTTGTATCATAATATTAATAATAAGTAGTAATATTAATAATATTCATTAAATACAACTTCATCGATATTAAACACAAACTTTGATTGTATATTAAAACTAAATAACTCTTTGAGATTATTAAAATAATTATCAATTTCTATTTTTGAATAAAATGAAGGTAAACTTGCAAGTGGTGAACCCTGTACAACTCTAAAATCAGGATTGTTATTTATATAATGCCGAATTGAATCAAGTTCAAGTGATTTACCATATATATCGTAAATTAAATTTTATATTGCTAGATAATTTCTTGGATAATGTTTTTCTACACCTTGCTGAATATATTTCTCTACATCTTCGTGTTCTTCTGGTGTTAGTAAAGGGGGCCATCCGATTAAAATTTGTTTTTTATTCGATTGCGTTAGGTGATGCTGTATTGTACTTTTACCTATGTTAAATAAGTTCGCTATTGTTCTAATCCCAATCGGTATTTCGTTTACTTAAATTATATTATACATAATAATAACCTGTTCACTTTCTGCTTGAATAAAGTCCATCGAATTAATTATTCTGTCTACGAACCCCCTATATTCTTCCTTGATGCAATAAATGTTAGAATCATCAAGTGTGTGTGGCCTCTTTAATCTTTGTGACGGATGAAGATCCATTTAAAACTTCATATTGTTTCAGTTGAATATCAATTCCTTCTTGTTCAATTTCGATTGCAGTTAGCTTTTTTCTCTCAATTATTGTCATTTGACACATAATACTGAATTTATATCAAATGCCATGTAATTGATGGCATACGATTTTAATTTTAATATAATTATTTTTTCATCGTTTTCCTTGATATCAAGCATATTCAAATAAATGTACCAGGGGTTTTTCTTGTGTACCAGGGGTTTATCCTGGGACTATACACAGGATGACTGATGATAATTTATCAATTGATTTTAAATTATCATGCGAAGGGGAAAAAAGAACCTTTGAAATTATTCAATGATAAAAAAACTGTTACAGTATTTGAAAAAGTTATCGTTAGAAAGTTTTGTATCGTATGTATCAATATATGGCCGAATGTGCATCCACATTTCGAAAATAACTTATGTACGACAATTACATGAATATGCCATCAATATATTTGAATTTTTTTGAGTTTATTAATATTTTAGATAGGTTTGAAAAGAATTTAATATCAAGATTTTATATAATTAAATAAAATAAAATAATATTTCATCATTGCCCAAATAATTTCTGAATTTTTAATTTCTTCATAGATTAAGATATTATTCTTAGTTTTTTATTAATTATAGATGCAATCATGTATTTATATTCGAAATATCTATAATATCAAGATCGTATGATACACGCGATATACGATTATAATTCGATTTTAAGTTATTTAAATCATCCCACAAGTCCAAGCGATTCGAAGTCAAATTTGAATGAGTGAATGAAAATCACTCAATCAGCTCGTATCGTTCTCAAAGACAATTTCATAATAAAGTTTGCTCAAGAAACGGTGGTATTGAATCATATTCGGAAAAATAGAGAAATTAACAACATTACGAATAATGTTAAATAAATTGAAAAATGTAATATATCCAAAATTTGAAAGCACATGAGTAATATGAGATAAAAGGAATCGATAAATGCATCTCAAGTCAGTATTTTGAAGATAATGTGCAAATTGCATTTGTATAGATATTCAATTTATGAAATTGAACATTTTGCTTATACAAAAATTCGAAAAAAATCATCAAATAAATTCAATGATCAATAATCATTTTTTCAGAAAAAAATGTATAAAGTTAGTACAGAAACTATTTTATTGATTATAAATTATTAATCAGGTTTAATAAATACATCATTAAGGTATTACGAAAATTATCACATCATTCATTATTCAAATAAAATCATAAATTTAAGAAAATCAAGATTTCATATAATTATTCAAAATAAATAACGAATCACGATTCTATGATAAAATATCAATATTTTTATTTTTCAACAAAACAAGAATCATTTAATTTGGATGTTTACAAATTACAATGATGTAAATAAATAACGTATCTTTCCGAGGAAAGGGTAAAATTTTGATAATATTTACCATCATTCAAATTCGCTCCTATCGTCACTTATCGTTGCCCCTATCGTTTGATATAAATCATGCAAAAGTCGATTATTGTCACTTTTCGGAATGAAAGAATAGATTTATCTCGTGCTAATTATGATATTATTTATAGATATATATTAATCATAGATGTAATAATGCATATATATTATATATTCATTATATCAGAATCGTAGGATGATCGCTATATATGATGTATGGAAATCGCAAGTCGAGTTTAATATATAGTATTAATAGAAACTTGATGCAAATCAATAAAGTTAAATCAAGTAATAGCTATCGGTGGGGAACTCGGGATAATCATTTTAGCCTAAAAAAAAAAAATCTGGTAATTTTTCATCGCTTCTTCAGGAACAAGCAATCAAAAAAAATAAACCTTTTAATTTCTCCCAAACCATAAAATTTGTGGAAAACGTTAAATATTCCCTTTTCCCGACTTTTGGGAATCGGGAAAATTTTAGTAAAATTAGAGCTGGGAAAACTCAAGCTTTGAGAAAAATATTTTTATTCGTTTTGAACAAATAAATACCATATGTTCATAATATTTTCATCAATTAAAATAAAATTTAAAAAAGAGATTCCGCAATATAACAATTTTATTATTAGTGAAATAAAGTATACAAAAATTCAAAAATGATTGAAATCAAGTTTTCTATTATTCAAATTTTTCTTCATTAGGTTTTTGAAATATTTCATTCTTTATTTTGGATTTTTCAGTGAATATAGTACTCGTTTTCATAGTTTTGTTTATGCCCAGCATAAGTTGATTCATAGTTGAATATTTTATATCTTTCGCCATATCAGAATCAAATTTTTCATGGAAAAAATCATCAACAATTTCTTTTTTCATTGTTTTAATATATTCGATGTACTGATCTTGATAAATTGAACTTAGGTTGAAATTGTTTAATCAAATGACATTTGCCTTCATAAGGGCATATATGCTAGCAACGTTGGAATGATATAAAGGAAAAGGATAATTTTCGATTTTTGTTTCTAAATGTGGAAATTTGAGTGTCACTTTTCGTAAATTATTTGGAGAACATCCAAAAAAGCGCGCCAATACTATAAAATGAATCAGGAAGAACAAAGCCAAACACAAGCAGGAAATGAACCAATTTCACAAGACTTTGTACTTTTACTAACAATTAGGCAATACTTTATGCTTTTACGACAGGAAAAAGGTCATCATCCAGATGCATCACCACTTGATTTAGAAATATTATTAATTATAAAGTTTGTATGTTCAGTAAATGACAATCCAATTAAAATGCTGAGCAGTGTTGGTATTATTATTATTGGTGATAAAATTGCAATTAATAATTCTCTTCTTCATGATGTATTAATGTCTTCACGGTCCAGAATTAACAACACGCTAAACAAACTTAAATGGCATGTTATTCCGATGGGGAATCCAGAAAAATTTGATATTTTACGTCCGTTACTTGATCGAAATGATGTTCGAAACTGGACTATTCGCGAAATCCCACAGACAGCTCAACTCTATTCATTTGTACAGAACTATCCACAAGTTCAATTTTATGATGGAGAGAAGCAACTTATATTATCAACTGTATCCAACGAAAATAAAGAAATACTTAATCAGACTGATGAATCAACTATCAACGTCAGCCTTGACAGCGAAAAATAAAATCATTTCATTTAATAAAAATATTTCAGTATTTATTATTTTTTTATTATCATAAAAAAAATTTTCTCTAAATGATAAAAGATTAAGCGAAAAACATTTATTGGCTTTCATCTTCATCTGTTTCAAAGTCTTCCTCTTCTTCTTCCTCATAATATTCATATTCATTATCTATTTGAGGCAAATCTCCTCCATAATTTGCTCGACTAATTTCACCAAAAGTTTTATATATTGTGTTCATATATTCATTCCAATTTTCGTCATCTTTTGGTTCTTTTTTATAATTACAGATAAGTTGTGTGGCTTGATATAAATGATACCAATATGTGGCATTTATAGTTTTATATTCTTTAAATGCAATTGGTATCTTTTTAATCATTTCTTCAAGTGATGAATCATCGACTTCAAAAAACAAATATTTAAATAATACTATAAATAAATGATGGAGTATAGAATTGGTTGGATATTCAAATAATTTCCGAAAATAATAAATAGGTAATTGAGAAAATTTTTCTAAATTGTCAGTGACTTGTGATATGAAATAGACCACGATATCTGTCGCATTACTTTTAGAAATAGTGAAATCTGGACCATTTTGGATAAAGGAACAAATTTCATCGGAGTTGGAGAAAAGATATTCTGTTACATTCTTGTATGTTTGAGAGTTTCGAGAATCTTGAAGGGATTTACAAATGTTTAATAAAAGTAAAAGAGCTTTGGGAGAGTTGGGAGAATTACTTTGAAAGCCAATTTCATAGAGTCTTTTGACAGTGTCAAGTGTGGCGATTGATAATATTGAACGGGGATTATTTTTAGAAACATCATTTAAAAGGTTGAAAATAATAGCGTTGTAGGACTCATCATCAGGCTTGAGTGAATTGAAAATTGTAGGAATAGTTTTGTTAATTTCCCTGAAATTAATTATTGGAACATCATTTGAATTAAGAATAGTAGACAAGCAACTTAGAATGGGAGGATCTTGGTAATGAAGCAATAGGTTAGGAATAAGTTTTTCCTTTTCGGGTAACGAAATAATGATAAGACCAGTTGTAGAATTAACAATTGAGGTGAAAATCATAGCAAACGTAGATGCCTTAGAAGGTGAATATTCTGAGTTTAGGAAGTTGGAAATCTTTTGAAGGAATTCTTGATTTGATGGAAAGCTATTTGTAAATGAAATAACAGGTGTACTCAAACAAAAGACGGCCCCTGAAACAATTTCTGCATTATCCTCTGTTATATCAGAAAAAGCAATATCAAAAATTTTTGTAAGATTAGCAGATAAGTATAAAATCAGTTGTTCAAGTTGTCTACGGAAAGCAATTCTAAATTGTGGATGAACAAGCACTTTCTCCAACGTGCAATCATTTCCTTCGATTATTGACTTTATTTCCGAAAAATCTTGGTCGATAAAATCCCAGGGGTCCATGAAATAAACGTTTAACGTACAAGTTGTTTTCATGAAAAAGTGTCGTTTCAATAGAAAAAGCGTTTATCAAAATTGAAAAAAAATAATTTTGTTAAAAAATAACCAAATCTTCCAAAGCGTTTTTTTCCAAATCATCATCAAAAGTTTTAATGAGTTTTTTAAGGCGCAAAAATGGGCCTGATGAATTTAAAACAAAATATTGCTTTAGTCAAAAATGTCATTTTATTTCGCAAAATTAACTAAATGTTATATTCACTAATTTTATCTCTGTCTTAGGATGGTGATAAGAGTCTACCTCTACAATTTCTATCATATGTACATTCTCCATACCACTAATGACTTTACCCCAACAAGTATGTTTTCCATTCAAATGTGGCGCTGGAGCAGTTGTTATAAAGAACTGGGATGCATTTGTATTTGGTCCGGAGTTTGCCATTCCAACCATTCCAGGTTGATCAAATGTATGTCCATTTGGAGAAATTTCATCTTCAAATGTTCCACCCCAAATACTTTCACCACCAATTCCAGTACCCGTAGGGTCACCTGTTTGGATACAAAAGTCTCTAACGACACGGTGAATCCTAATGTTATCATAATATCCACGTCTCGCATGAGTAACAAAGTTTTCTACAGTCAAAGGGCATTCCTCAGGATACATTTCGAATTTGATACTTCCCATGACTGTATGTAAAGTTGCGACTCGAGGCCATTTGGTGTTGGCGGTTTTTCTCAATTGAACGGTTTGTTGCAGTTTTTCTTTCGATGCCTTTTCGTTGAAGACATCGCGCTTCGGCGATTCTGGGTTTTTGTTGGTATATAAGTAGATACGTTGTCGATCAAAGGCAGTAAGGATTGCCATAGGCATGGAAGATTGTAACATCGCAACGGAATTATATCGTTCATGTTTCTCAACTCGACCAATTATCCTAAGTAAAGAGCCATCCTTAATGTTAATGAATTTGAGACCGAAAGGAGATGGATAAGCAATGATGGAATTGCTTTCATCAAATTGAACACTGAAATAATCAAAATTATTTCGATATTGTTTTTCGGCAGCAATGCGTGCATTAAAGTCTTCAGGTTCAATGCCATAGGTAACGTCTGGATCAAACGTTTCTCTGATTTTGCGAACTAGTTTTCCACTATGAATATTAAATATGTAAACACACCAATCACTTGCACATATTGCAATGTATTTTCCGTTACTGGATACTGCAATAGAAACAGCTGTTAAGGATGAGCCCGCAAGAATGAATAAATCTGTATCAAGTTTCATTTGATAATCAAATTTTGGCGTTTGACCTTCACTATCCCAAAATTCAATTAAGCCTTCCTTATCGCATGAAACAGAGCAATTTAGTGCATCTATGTGTGCCATGCAAGTAATTGGTGAATGATGAATTTCAAATTCACGAATTATTTTTGGAGGTTCATTGTTATTAACTTTTTCAAGACAGTCAATAACAGCTATAGTTGTCTTGCTGGAAAATGTAATGGCAAGCTCGTAAATTGGAATTGCTGGATTATGAAGGAAATTAACAATTATAGAATCAGGTACAGAAAAGTCATATTTAGAAACAAGATCAAAGGATGGTATATCAAAGACACAAATACGGCCATTCTTTGAAGAAGTTGCAATATATTTTCCATCATGGGAAACTGAAAACGAATTAAATGGGCCATCTTTTGTATTAATTTTACGCACAAATTCTATGTCTGT
Organism: Histomonas meleagridis; assembly: GCF_020186115.1. Classification (NCBI taxonomy): domain Eukaryota; phylum Parabasalia; order Tritrichomonadida; family Dientamoebidae; genus Histomonas; species Histomonas meleagridis. The sequence continues at coordinate 381,137 of NW_027150781.1, forward strand.
TTCTGTTTTGTGCCAAAATTGGATAACACCATCAATACTCATTGAAATGAAAAAATCAATTTGTTCTGAATAAGTAACAAACAAAACTTGGTCAACATGCATATAAGAGCGATAATACATTTCGGCCGAAGGAAGTCTTGAAAGAAGAACATCTTTGAATGTTACCTTTTCTGTGTTTTCAGCCATTAAAGGAGCTAAACGTTTATTTCAGATGTTCTTCACATCACATGTCATTGATTTTGGGGTGGTTCGTTTTTGCAGGACGTTTACTTTATTAAAATGGCTGTTTCTGAAGCAGAATACCTTATGTACTACCAAAATTATTTTCCATTCGAAAAAATACGCGAATGGATATCATACAATGGCCAAGAGCCATTAGATAATCGTGAATGTTCTTTTTGGTTTGATGATCAAAGATTTACACGTTGGAATCATATTGATCAACTTCCTTCACTCCTCAGTAGAACCCCACCAATGCCACCTCAACGTATGGAAATTGGTCCAGTTTATACACATCCAATTCAAATCAGAAATTCGATTCCCAGTAGTGATTTTCATGCAAGTCATCGTGAGCTTGTTTTTGATATTGACGCAGATGACTTCAAAGAAATCAAACATTGTTGTGGTGATTCTGAAATCTGTGAACATTGTTGGTTATTTATGGAATGTGCTCTCAAAGTTCTAAGCAAAGCTCTAAAGGAAAACTTCGGCTTCAAAAACATCCTTTATGTCTTTTCAGGACGACGTGGTGTACATCTATGGGTTTGTGACAAAAATGCTCGAGAATTAAATGAAGCAGTTCGTCGTTCCATCGTCAGATATTTAAATCTCAAAGAGATAACAGAAAAAAAGAACGGAAAGTTTTGTCCGTTAGCATGTCAAATGCTTCCAATCTGCGAAGACTATTTTTGTCGTATTGCTGAAGAACAAAATATCTTTACATATGAACCCATATCCAAACAAATCGAGGATCTCATTGGTCGATCTTGTTACCAATGGCTTATGGATCAGTTCCGATCATTAAATGGCGAATTTCCAGCAAAATGGAACAGAGTAAAAGAAACAAAATACCACACGCTTCGGTTTGGAGAGACTGAAAACTTTTATAAGTTGATATATTATTTTACTTTTCCAAGACTTGATGCAAATGTTACGACGATCATGAACCACTTACTTAAGTCCCCATTCTCAATCCATCCGAAGTCCGGATTATTATCAGTTCCAATACCGGAAAATATGTTTGATCAATTTCCACCAAATTGGGTACCTTCACTTAAGGATTTACTGAGTGATAATCCTGATGCTTTAGCAACCTTCAAAGAAGCAGTTGAATTGTTCGAGAATTTCCAAAAAAGTACATTGAATGAATAAAAATATTTGTCAGTGATTTCTTCAATGTTGTTACAAATCATTTTGGTGGGAAATATTAAGAATTTTATTAAAGCAATTTACATGTTTAAAAATATTTTTAAATTGTCTTAAAAATAATAGTCAAATGTGAAAAAAATATACTAAGTATTAAACATATTACAAGATACTGAGAGGAAAATGGAAAAATATTTAAATATTGTGCTTAAGTTATGAAGAAACTTAATTTTCATTCAAAAAGTGTACAAATAAACTATTGAAATTCTTCAAAATGAAAAATGAGCAGAAGGAAAACACGGAACGATCCATAAATATAAAGAATCAACATAAACTTCTTCAATTAGAACAAATTATATTTGATATAGATGAAGGAAATGTTGAAACATCTGTTCAATTAACCAATGAATTATTCAATTATGATTTTCCTGAATCTTTTAATCTTGTAATATGTCGTTTAATATATTATGCATATATATCAAAAAAGAAAAATCAATATTTATATTTTGATTTTTTGAAAAAAATTGAATTAAATAAAGAAGCAGTTACAAATTCTCGCAAACCTATTGACACCTTTCATCGGTTTCTAATTGATATTAACTCAGAAGAAGCGAATTATTTAATAGAAAGAATGATAGACCAAAATATAATTGGAACCAATTTAGTAAAAGAAAAGGAAACATTTTATTTTGCACACAGGATATCTCCAAATATTTTAAATCATTTGATGGAATGTTACATAGATCCGTTCAAACAAGAATTCGTATCAAATTATAAAGCTCTCTCTGAAAATAATTGGGAACTTCATAAACAATTCATTAAAGAAGGAGTTAATCCAAATGCAATTGCAAAAATAATTCGAAATGATGAAATCGAAAAACTTCAAGAAACAACATCACAAACAAATTTTAATTTTAATCAAATAATTGAACCATCACTTTACGAAAGATATTCATTTATTAACAAACCAAATGTTACATTAATTGATTATGCAGCATTTTTTGGAGCAATTAAATGTTTTAAATATTTAATGTTAAATGGTTCTGTTATTCATAATGCAGTAAAATATGCAATTGCAGGTGGAAACATTGAAATATTTCATTTATGTGAGCAAAATAATTCATCATTTGAAGACGCATATAAAACAGCAATTAAATTTCATCGAAATGATATTTTTAAATATATTTATGAAAATAAAATTATCAAGATTAATAATATTGAAGAATTAGGAAAATTGTGTATCAAATATTCTAATTATGAAATTCTTTCGATCTTAGAAGAAGAAGGAATGAAAAGTAATGAATCAATTATTTGCGAATCCTCAAGAGTAGGGAATTTATTCCTTGTAAAACATTTTCTTGAAGGAAATAATGTTTCTAAGGATATATTAATTGAATCTATTAATTCAGGTAATGTTGAACTTGTTTATTTTTTTCTTAAATTCAATTCTATTAATATTAATACTAAAAATATATCTTTAAAATGTTTCTTGTTAATTTCAATAATTTGTAGTTTGTTATCTTTTTTTGGAATTTATTTGTTTTTTCTCGAACACCATTAATAATTGCTTGTGCAATTAATTATCATGAAATAGTCAAATTACTTCTTGATCAAGAAAATATTGATATTAATGCAAAAGATGTTTTTTGATTTTTTTCTACTGTTTGTTTATAATATTTTTAGTTCAATTTTAAATTTTGGAATTCATTATTTTTATTTTTTACAGCACTTATGTATTCATGTTCAAGAGGAAGAGTAAAAACAGTTAAATTGCTTCTTGAACAAGATGAAATCGAAATAAATTCTCAAAGTATTTATTCAAGAAATTTAATATTTATTTCATTAATTTCATATATGAATTTAAAATTTGGAATTTCTTTAAAGTATTGCACACAGCATTAATGTATTCATGTAAGAATGGTTACTTTGAAATTGTTAAATTATTACTTGAACATGAAGATATTGATATTAATATTAAAACTGTTTTTTATATTTTGCATCATATATATAAATAATGATTTGATGTTTCATTTTTATATTTGGATTTTTCTTGAAATAATTATAACTGCTTTAATATATGCATGTTTAAATGGTAATCTGGAAATTGTAAAATTATTATTAAATAGAAAAGATATCGAAATAGATGCAAAAGATGTTTTTTGGTTAAATAAAATGTTTATTTAAAATATTTTCTGTTCCATTTATATTATCAGTATTTATTTAATAAATTTAGAACACCACTTATGTATATATGTTTAAATAATAAAATTGAAGTTTTAAAACTATTTATTGGAAAAGATATTGATATAAATGCAAAAGATATTTATTTTTGTCTTACAGAAATAATTTTTAGTATTTTCAATTTCATTTCATTATTAGGTGTTTTTTCATATAAAATTGGACCGCATTACATTATTCATGTAAAAATGGGAACTCCGATATAGTCAAAATACTACTTCGAAAAAAGGGAATTAATTTCAATGCAACAGATGTTTCTGAAATTGATTCAAATTTTATTTAATTTTTTTCATGTTTAATTGCATTATTTGGAGTTGAAATTCATTATTATGTACATCATTAATGTTCGCATGTGAAAATAATTTTGTTGAAATTGTTAAATTATTAATCATAAGAAAAGGAATTGACATTAATATTAAAAATATTTATATTTTACTTAAAATGAGTTTTACTTTCTTTTAATATTAACTTTTTATTTTTGGAGTTCTTTTAAATATTTTTATACAGCACTTATGTATTCATGTAGAAATGGATATAATGAAATTGTTGAATTGTTACTTGAACAGAAAATAATTGATGTCAATGCAATAAATATTTTATTATATGATTTGATAATTATTTTAATATATTAATGTTTTACATATACATTTAAAATTAATTTTTATAATTTGAAACAGCATTTATGATTGCATGCGAGAACAATCAAATTGATATTATTAAATTACTTCTAAAAAGAAAAGGAATCGATTTAAATATGAAAGATGTTGACTTATTATATTAAATATTTAATATAAAATTTTAGTATTTCAAAATATTATATGGAAATTACTAAAATTATATAATACAGCACTTATGATAGCATGTCAAAAAGATAATAATGAAATTGTTGAATTACTTCTTAGTCGAAAAGGAATCGATTTAAATTCAAAAAATCTTTATTTTCTTTAATTAATGTTTAATTAATCATTATAATGTTTATTCATATAATATGGTGTTTATAAAAATCTTTTTATACACCACTCATGTATGCATGTCGAAATGGTCAAATTAAAATTGTTGAATTACTTCTTGAGAGAAAAGGCATTGGTATAAATGCAAAAGATGTTTATGGCTTATATTTAATGTTAATATATTATTTTCCAAGTAAAAACATATAATTTCGAGTTTTTAAATAACATTTCAAACTGCACTAATTCAAGCATGTAAATTTAATAAGATAGAGATTGTAAAAATCCTTCTATCTAAAAAAGGGATTAATATTAATGAAAAAGATGTTTATATTTTTAAATCAAAGTTTATTTTAAAATTCCACAAATTCAAATCTATATTTCGAATTTATTCAAACCATTTCGTTCAGCATTAATATATGCATGTGAGAGAGAATACAAAGAAATTGTTGAAATACTTCTTGATCAGAATGATATTGATGTTGACGGGTGTTCATCAATTACTAAAAACATTGAGATTATCGAGTTAATGAGAATGAAGGGTTACTAAGTTGATTACAGAAAAATTTGTTATTTATATCATATTTCCGACAATATATGAATAAAAGTTTTGTTACGAAAGGAAAATAATCTTTTCATTTTGAGCTCAAAGTAAATAAAACAAATACATTTAAGAAAAATGTAAATAGAATAAATCACAATTATGTTTTTATGAAATTAAATATTGCACATAGATTAAAATCTTATGATAAAACAATTTTAAAGTTCAATGAAAAAGAAAATCGATTTGGCACTTTTTCCTTATGAGAAAAAAGATTCTAAAAATCTTCCATGGAAGAACCAGACTTTATTTATAAAATTACTTTAGCAGGCGACAATACTGTTGGTAAGGCTAGCTTTATTTTGCGCCTTCAGAAAGACATATATGATGCAAATTCCTCTCACTATGCTACGGAATTTACAATAAAAAATTTTGAAATTGAAGACAAATATGTTAAAATACAAGTGTGGAACATGCGTGATACAAAATGGAATTTAAATATGTCTTTCCATGGATCAAAAGGAGTAATTCTTCTCTACGATATTACGCAAAGAAACACGTTTAAAAATGTATCAGAATGGCTAAACCGTATTCATAATACTGCAGGAGGGGAAGTTGTTATTATGCTAATTGGATCAAAATGCGATCTTAATGACAAGCGGAAAGTTTCAATAGATGAAGGGTTTGAACTGAGTGTAGCTAATAATTTTATTTTCTTTGAAACATCATCACTTGAAAACATTAATGTTCATGAAGCATTTGCAACATTCGTCAAAAAAGTCCATCAAATCCACAAAAATGACAAAAAACAACAGCCAATAGTGGAGCAAGCTTCAGCTCCAAAGTATAATCATCATCAATGTAATTTTTCGTGATTAATTTTGTTATCAATATCAATTAGGATCTTATTAATAAACTTATTACAAGATATCATATATTTTTAAGTCAAGTTTGTTTTCATATTAACATTAGAAAATGAAATAACATTGTTTTAAAAAAAATGATTATCTAAATTATACTGATTTTCATAAATGAACATACCTTTAAATCATTCATAAATGCTAAACCACAAAATTTATTAATTAGATATGAAAGTGATTGAATATGGCTTTATTGTATTATTTTAAACCAAATGTCATGGAACATTTAATTCATGGGAAACCAAATATTCCATACGAAATATTAAGAATTATTTTCAAACTTTTTTAAATACAGATGTAGCAAATCAATCAGTATGTCTAAAAATATTCAATTTTAATCAACAATAAAAATTTCTCTCGAATTCGATTCTTAACATTTATTGAAAAGAATAATGTAAAAAAGAAATGAGAACTTTTTTCTTTACAACATATTACACATGTCATAAATTGTTTGTTTTGTTTGGTTTTCTTCATTTTTTTGAACATTTGGCACAAAATATAAGTCATTAAGTTCGATAATGCTTTGAAACAATTCCTTAATGTTTTCTCCCGTTTTAGCTGATGTTTCGACGTAAAATTTTGTGCCTATTTTTGACATTAATTTTTCTATTTCTTTTGTTTCTATTCTTTTTGGTTTCGGAATATCTTCTTCTGGAATATCTTTTTTATTACCAACAAGAACAAGTACGACTGATTCTGGTACATTCGATTCCTTAATCAAAGAATAAAATTCAAATAAATCGTCAAATGTAGTTTTATTTGACTTATCAAAAACAAGAAAAATAACTCCAACATGTTTTAATCCGAAACGTAAATAACTGTACGCGTGTTTAATTTGAAATGAAGACCCAGCTCTAGGAATCAATATTTCTAAAAAAATCTTTTTATTTTCAGTATCAAATTGCGTTGAATAATCTCTTGAACATAAATATCTTTCCTCACTATATTGATTATAAACTAACCTTCGAGCAATACTTTGCCTTCCAACACTTCCAGCTCCAAGAATTACTAATCTTAAAGTTGGATTGTTCACAAGAACAAATTGAGAAACTTCCAAAAAGTGACGGTATTTTTGGGGTGGTACAATTATTTTAGGATGAGCGAAGAAGGCTCTCGCCCAAAATATTATTCAAGTGAATCACTCACAAGGCTGGGAAGAATGGTTGGTAAAAAGAATAGTGGGTCAAATCGAAAAAGCAGTTTGAATAGATCAAAACAAAGCGAATCATTAATTTCAGAAGAAGATCCAGATATTGAAGAATTGGATGAAAGGATTTCGAATCTATTGTTAAAGACAACCGAAATTGCTGACAAATTAGATCACATAAAATCAGTGAACAAAAATTCATATGAGAAAAAGCATTCTCAAAACAGAAATAAGGAAGAAAACACAATAATACCCAAAATTGAAAAAGAAATGGTTACTCAAAAAGATAATACACAGATTTTCCAAAAGAAAAAATATGAAAATCAAGACGAAGTCAACTTATCAAGTATAATGCAAGCGATTCAATCAATTTCTAAAGAAGTACATGAAATAAAAGAAGAACAGGCGATTATGAAAAGGCAAATTAACACTATATTATCAATATTGCAAATCAGCAAAGATTAATTTGAAGTCATTTATGTAAATAAAATATATATTATGTTTGTTTCATCAATTTTAACCTTTAGGTTAACTTCAAAGTTATTTTTGGTTTCTCACAACAACGCATTGAAATTTCAACATATAAAACGTATACCACTCAAAAATGAATAATGCATAGAATTTTTTGAATGATTTCCCCAAAAACCTCAAAAATTGTGTACTTACACAGCCATCAACCTCACGCAATCCAACAATTAAATACTATCCACTTCTCACAACTAAAGTTATACTCTACTCATATCCACTCTTATAATGCGTACGATTTTACAATTGCATGTCGTTACGAATATGTAATAATCATCATTAGCGATATCCTTTCTTAATTTTTTTCTCTATTTCATACCTTCATTATAACAATATCAATTATTGTATTATTTTTACCTTCACCAGTAATTTGCAAAGTACTAATTGCAACAGAAATCAAAGAAAATTTTTTATAAAACATTAAACCCAAAAATGTAACAATATTTTAAATTATTTCACATTGATTTCTTCTACATATTTTCCATTTTATTCAACACCATCCACAAAAACGCAAATCATCAATTCAACAAAAATAAAATTCAATTGACAATGAATTTATTCGCTTTTTTTGTTATTCTGTTCTTTTTCTTTCTCTTTTTCCTTGTCTTTCTGTAGCACCAAACTATTTAACCAGTTATTCAGCAGCAGTGATGGCTCCAATTGGTACGCGATAAGGTCATCTATTTTGCCCATTGCTCTTTTGCGAATGTTATCCACTGCTCTCATGACATCCATGAACGATGGCCTTTCTATTATATCATAACTATCCTTATAATTTGTTAAAATCTCGAAGAATCCTGCGATAGTTTTCTTATACTTCTCAGCTATTTTATCCACATTTTCATTATTCGAACTTTCGAAAGAAAAAACCATAGTTAATAACTTCGGCAACAAAGTCGAGTTTTGTATATTAATAACAATTTCAGGAGGATCCGAATCTTGTGGCTGACATATCATTGGGAATAACACACGAAAGAAGAATATCATAAACACACCTCTTTGTGCGTATTTCTCTTCTTTATACTTTGCCAAACATTCGTCATATATAGTACGACATATGAAACGTGTTGTTAATGATACATTTGTTAATAACTTACTAATGGTATCAATAAACATACTCGTAGTATAATCGATGATATTTAAGTCAAAGTCTTCTTTGGAGTCTAAGTTATACGTAGGAATAGCACATAACTTGGTCTTAAGAGGAATAATTATCGATTGGAAAAATGGCTCAAGTTCATTCTTAATGATTCCAATGATAATTTTGGTCTCGATTAAGTTGGATCGCATGATGTTAGCTTCATCAATAGTCTTGAAAACATCTTTACAAACACAATACTTAACAAGGCGATGATGAATGCCATAAAATTTGAATATGGTAATAAGGTCATTATCGATCTCCATGACTTGGCGCGCAAATAGTGCCGATAAAACTGACATATCAGGAGATATGATGTACTCGCAAAAAGCAGAATAGGCTGCAACTGGTAAAGTGGTGATTTGGTCAACTGATTTGACTGATGTGAAAAATGATTTGGATGGACTGAACTTGTTGTTCTCAAAATCGTTGATCATTTGCTTCCAATCTTCATCAGGATATTCAAGTTGGGAATATGGATATGTCTTCTTGGGTGAATAAATGGATTTGGGTGAATAGAAATCAACATTACCATCATTTTTAAGGACTGCTATCTCGTCATGGCCACTACGTGAGACACTGTAGACAAGAAAGACATTGGGACGTTGAAATTGTGGTATTAAATAGAGTGAAAAAAAATCAAGATATTTCTGATAGGAATCACGTCCTTTGGTTTTGGTTAAAATGCTCTGGACAATGGACATCATACGGGTTTGAAGTGGTGAAAAGAAACGTTCAGTATTTGAAATAATATAAGTAGCAGTATTAATACAACTAGCATAAAACTCAGTAGGAAGAGTAAAACGTAAGGCTTCAATTAATTCGGATGGAGGAGATTGAATCATTTTTCTAAAGTCTTTATGAAATTGATGAAAAAGTTTAGAATCAGCATTCTCGTTAGAGCCATACACAAGCTCAACAAATTCACCGAGTTTAGTAGTTTCTTTTTGTTGCAGCGAAACTTCCTTATTGAAGATGGTTGACATACTTTTGGATTGATAACCAGATAACAGTTGGTTCATAATTGAATTGGATAACCTCCGTAAAAATATTTTGTCTTGATCATCTTTCCTTACGTCTAACTCGTAAATTTTGTGTTAAGATCTCATGTAATAATTTTCAAAGGCCCGATTAGAATTCCAATCAAAATAACTGATGTTTGTTTTTGTACACGAAAATGAAAAAAAATTGGTTTTTTTAGGTAAATTTATCTGTTGGGATTTTTATAAACGTACTAAAAGGGATAATTGAGAACTTGACCTCACTTGTAACAAAAAGCTAAGTAAAGCTATGAAATTTTTAATCACTTGGGCGGTTGAAACGTGAAATGATATAACGCTTTCGGCAGAGCACACATTTATTTTCGATTTATATAATAATAAATATGAAAGATAAGGTTGCGATTCAGTAGTAGCACATTTTTATTGATGTAATTCAATATCAATAAAAGTCAGCAATAATATTAGAGAAATTCAACTTTTAATAATAATGTTATCAAGTTTGATAAAAAAATTTATAAGGTATCGATTTGTATTCCATTTGTTCATGTAAGGTGAAAAATCTTGTAAATTTTATTATTTATTCGTATGATAATTCCATAAACTAAATTTTAGAAAATAATGTCGAATTACTATAAAATTCATCAGCAAAATCTTTAAATTATGGACACTTGCACGACATGATAGAACTCATTAGTTTTTATTTTTATTACGCAAAGTTTACGTAATTTGAAAACAACAAAATTCAGAAATATAAATCATTTACTGTAAACCCAATTTATCGGATTCTTCATAAGACTTGAAGCCGTTTTTGCTTCCCTTCTTCTTTATGAATATGACCACGATAATAATTATTGATACTAATACGACGACGCCCACAGCGATAAGGATATAGCCATACAATGGGAACTGCTTCTTAATTTCGATAGTGAATATGTCGTTTAACATTGCGCCCATTGCCCAACCGATTTCGACGCCATTAACTTTCTTTGGCGATGCGAATGTTTGCTGCAGATCAGACAATCCAAATCCTTCAGCAAGAACTTTATAACAGTATACGATGTCAAAGAAGTACGCACTTAAATAGTTGGGATCAATGTCGGAATGTTCTTTGCTGATTTCCGAAAATGCCGTACCATTAATCTTTACTAAATATTCGGTGAAATGAGAAAGTTTAAAGTCGTCTGGAAGTTTCATAAAGTCTTGAATGACGTATGTGAATGTTGAAAATGGAATGTAATGTTTGGTAGCATTCGGTTGTGGAAGGTAAATGGATGCGAATTTGGGGTCTCTTATAAGGACATCGTCAATTTGTTTGGAACATTCATTGACATTACCTGTTCCAACATATGTGACACCATCTTTAACTTCTTGATAGTCTTTGAAATAACAAGGAACTTCAACACGTGTACCTTCTTTGCGAGAGGCATTGACTACGGCATCGAGAGCTTTTTCTTGACCATAACCAAGATATGAATATGAGAAAACATTGTAATATGTTTTGCCAACCTTGACATTGTATCTGTTCTCAGAACTTACTATGCTTGGGTGTAGCTGATAGGTTAGTTCAAGTGAGGCACCACCCATATCAACGGCACCATATGTATCTTTTTCATTTTGGAATGTCCTGTATAAGTAGTTGGTACAAATCCAGCCAAAAATTCCTTCATCTGCATCAGAAAGAACACGAACATCTTCAGAAACAAATTTGAATTCACAATTTGAACGGAGATATTGATATATATCGTTCATTACGGTTTTCTGGTCTTCTTGTGAAAGGCCACGAACACCTGCTGTTGCTAAGAGCATCAAACGTGTCTCTGAAATCAAATCTTTTGGAATATATTTCAGACAAACTTCAATAACCTTATCACCAATAGCTTTGGTAAGGGATTTGTTTTTGGGAACATCTGAAAGTCTTAAAGAAAATTTTTGGTAAGCAATTGTCTTTAATTCTGGAATAGCATCATTTTGGGTCTGGTTATAAGAATAAATATTTACACGTGTACCTGTACTCCCTGCATCAATAACAATTCCATATTTAGTGTTTCCAAAAGCAAAGGCAAATAAAACACAAAGCATCTGACACTAGTGTCTGAGAGTGGTTCTGAAATTCAATTGGCGGTTATTTGAATAAATATCACAAAAATGGCGAATTGTTTATGTCAAAAAACGATGAGATAAAGCCCAAATGGACAAACTTTTTCAAATAATGAACATTCAATTTTTTAACCGATTGAACGTTCGGAATTGAATATTTCAGGGCATGTGACGTGAGAACCGAATTCAATGGTTTATGTCTCGCTGCTTTTTGTCAGCAACCTTTATCTCATTAAATATGATTAATGTTTTTGTCCACTGTGCTATTCAATTTCTTGTTCAATTTGAGCATAGCGCATGGCAATTAAACATAAAAAAAAAAAGTTTCTTTAAGAAAGTTTAATAAATTTTTTCCAAAGTTGCTTCTGAAATAACGATATCGTTATTTATTCTGTGTGGAATAAAAAAGTGCCAAATGACGGCGGTTTTTTCATGGCCACTTAAAATTATCTTTTATTCCCAAACAAATTATAATGAGCACCAAATATAACGAATTTAAAAATGCAATTAATGAAAAACCAGAAGAAGCATTAAGTAAATATCGTGACTCAACTCAAGAAATGTTTAAGCTTGCATGCCAAAAGCCACCAACTGATTTTAAAGCATTTCTTCCACGCATAATTAATATTGTTTTAGGTATACTTGCATTACAAAGTGCCTATTCTCAAATTTTAATTGGACTTAAATGGCTTAATTTCCTCCCTGGTATTTCATTAATAATATTTTTCAAAGAGTTTTTCGGATTCATCGTCACAATCAAGCCAGCCATTGAAATTCTTACAAAGAAACCAGAGAATAGAGTTTATGAAAAATTGGTTGAAACATTTTCACCTGGAAATCTTCTCTCCTCTCTTACAAACCAAATTCCAGCTGAAGGAAGAAAGATGCTCAATGCTGTTGTCTTTATTTTTGGATCTCTTTCTAACTTACGTGCCTTCTTATCTAACATCATTGCAGCCAGATGGAACATCAGTATACCACTCATGTCACAAGAAACCGAATTACAAAAGCTTGGAAACATTTTCTTCTTAGCTATTGATCTTGTTGTTAAAACATCAGAAAACGAAAGCAAAGCTGTTAACACAATGTTATTCAAGGGCTTGATCATAAATGTTGCCTTGTTATGCTATTCTCATATTGATCACTTCAAGAAGATGGTTCGTATCTACGATTTTCTAGCAGATATCTGTGATGACAAAGTCTCTAAAGAAGGAATAGCTGTTGGTCTTGAATCAATATTCACCATGACCAATGGTGAAAAAGCACCTGCTTCATTAGCATCCTCCATTCTTGGATATAAAGTTACAGAAGAAGAAAAAACTGAGAAGAAAGAAGAAAATAAAGAAGAAAAAGAAGCAGAAAAGGTCAAAAGTGAGTAAAAATTTTTTTAAGACACTTTAGGAGAAATTGTGGCGATAAAATAGAAGTTGGCTAACTTTACGAAAAGTGCCGCTTGTCATTTTGTAGTTATCATTGACGGTTTTGACTGTTTTCACTTGAGTAAATGGAAGATTTTTTGTCCGGTGGTGGAGTCAATTCTATCCCAAGCAATGGAATGGATGATGACCTCTTCAGTGGCTCAAATGTTCAAGGCTCAAATGACAATATTTTTTCTGGAAATCATAGTACAAATGTAGATGATATGCTCGCTGGTACAAATGTTGATGATATGCTCGCTGGTTCAGATGATGATGACCTTTTCGCTCAAGCACCAGAACCTCAGCAACCTCAAGAAGAAGCAAAACCAACAGCATTAGTTGAATGGGAAAAGGAGAAACAGGCTGAAATTCAACAGTTAGATGCCAAAAACGAAGCAGCTGATGAAGAAATGAAAAACAAAGCAAAAGAAATGCTTAATAGCTATCATTCAAAGTTATCTGAAGCACAAGCTAAAAGAGCTAAAAATAATCTTGAGGTTGATCAACAATTCATAAGCGGACTTGAAAATTCTCCAAATAACAAGTGGGAAAAGGTTGTCAGCTACATTGATTTCAACCGTTCAGATCTTCATCAAAAGGATATTGCTAAAATGAAAACTCTTCTTCTTCAACTTAAGCAATAAAACCAACATATCAGACAATTTTTAGGATTTCTCTAAAAAACGCCATTTCGAAACCGCAATTTGCGAACAAACTCAGTGAAATTTACGGCCAAACAAAGTCTCTCAAATCGATGCGGTTTTTCCTTTCTGATGCAGCTGTTTGTAAAAACACTCAACGGGAAGCAAATCTGTTTAAATGTAGAATCAGATAAAACAATCGAAGAAATTAAGGAAATGATTCAAACAGATGGCTTCCTCGTTTATGCAGGTCAAGAATTGGAAGACGAATTTTCTCTCCAAGATTACGAAATCGAAGAAAATTCTATCCTTTATGACATCCCAGAATGTGATGGCGGTAAAAAGAAGAAGAGGAAGAAGAAGAGCTTCACAACAAAGAAGAGGGTTCCACATACACGCAAGAAGGAAAAGATGAAGCTCCTCAAATTGTTCAAGATTGGAAAGGATGGATCTGTTGAGCCACAACGCAAAGAGTGTGAAAACTGCAAGGGATGCTTCATGGCTAAACATAAGGATGGTCGTCTCTATTGCGGCAATTGCCACCTTACAATTACAAAATAAACAGCTTCAATGCTTGGTATTCACTATTTTTATGTATTTTTATTATAAAACTAAGCATTATAATGATTAAAATATGTATTTATAATTTTTTTATATCTGATTTAAATTACAAATATTACTTGTGTTTTTTTTCAAGTTAGTCAATATGTTTAATAACAACATCTGAAATTTTTCATGAATTTTGAATTCATAAAAAAAAAAAAAAAAAAACTATCCATACATTGTCTTCAACATTTTTATTTTTAGTGTTAATTAAATTCTTTGTAATCAGATAATTAAAAAGTTCTTTATTCCATGAAATCGTTGAAAGTCTTGTTGCATCATTTACATAATGTTGTTCAAGTAAATATTGAGTAAAATGGTAGGTACATCAAGACTTTTCTTTAAAGAAGAAAAATTCATTGATCAAATCTAATAATTAACAAATACGTAAAAAGCTAAAACATTTTTTTATTCACCAACAACAGCACTCTGTACTTAAACATTAATATTTATTGATACAAAATATCCACCAAAAGTTTTTGAATTCATGTAAAGAAAATGATAAACAAAAACCCATTTTACCATTTTCATCTGGTGATCACAAGTTAAAACATAATTTTGACAATGTTTCCAAACCGAAATATCATTCATTTGAGTATTTTTGTTTATTTACTCTCAGCCCAAATCTTAATGAGTTCCACGATTGTCCTCACCACACCGATCATTTGCGCCAAGCACGCGAACTCAGCCTTCGAGTGAAAGTTATCACTTCCCGTGTAAATGTTCGGGGTTAATATTCCGTATTCCGTCGACATTGTTGCGCCGTCAGTTCCTCCTCGAATTGGATCAACGCAAGGAACAATTCCGGCCTTAACAATTGCCTTCTCAAGGAACTCGACAACTCTCATATCCTTTTTAAGTGCATCATACATGTTCGAATATGATGGGATGACTTCGACGTCGACTTTTCCGCCCTTAAATTTGGCTTCGACTGCTTTGGCAAGTTGCTTGACTGTTTCAATGCGTGACTCAATGCCTTTCTTATCAAAGTCACGAAGGAAAAGTCCGACATTTGCTGTTTCAACGTTGCCATTGATGTTACGGACAAAATAAAAGCCTTCTTTGCCGTTGGTGCTTTCGGGAAGTTCATCGGTAGGAAGCATGGAGACAAAGGACGACGCCATGAAATTGGCATTAATTAACTTTCGATACGCATATCCCGTATGACATGCAAACCCATGGAATGTGAGCTTGACTGTGGTGGCATTGAAGTTCTCATAGCTGTAGTTGCCTTCAAGATCACCATCAACTGTATATGCAATTCTGGATGTGATTTTGTCAGTTGGGAAATAATCAGTTCCATGACCAGTTTCTTCATCTGAGTTGAAAATGACTTCAATGGGTCCATGAGGGAATGGAGAGATGTTGAGCATGTAGTCAACAGCTGTCATGATTTCAGATACACCACATTTGTCATCGCCACCAAGAAGAGTTGTGCCATCACTTGTAATAATGGTATCTCCAATACATTTGGTGATTTGTGGTGTAGTTTTAGGATCAATAAAAACACCATTACCAACTTCAAGAATTGATCCATCATAATTTTCATGGATTTGTGGATTTACATTTTCACCTGGAGCATCTTCAGCAGTGTCAACATGAGACATAAAGGCTATGGAAGGAACATTTTCATATCCTTTTGTTGCTGGAATTTTTCCAATAACATAACAATGTTCATCAATAGTGACATCTGGTACACCTAAAGCTCGTAGTTCTTCTAAAAGGAGATTGCCTAATACAAATTGTCTTTCAGTTGATGGCTTTTTAGTTCCAGCCAATTCTGAATCACTCGTAGTATGAATTTTAACGTATCTTAAAAACCTTTCGAGAAGAGGTTCTTTGATCTCTTTTTGTTCAAGTCTTTCTTTGACAACAGCGATTCTTTCTGCTGACATTGTGATATGAATGTAAAGAATTGAATCTTTGGCATTTTTGCTTGCGTGAGTTTCAAAAAAAGTTAAATGACCAACTTATCAAATATGACGGCACTTTTTGAGTGAATTCTCACCTTTTAAGGGTGTGGTCCGACCAGATATGCATTGAAAATAGAGTATTTAAAAAGCTGGGTGTGTCAGTCTGGAAACAAGATAGTTAAATGTATATGGCAGTTTACCAACAAATAAATTAATTGTTGCTTGAACTGATGTTTCGAAAATTTTTTCGTTGAGATTAAAGACAATTGATTCTAATGGTTTCTAGAGTTCCATCAATAAAACAATGAATCAAAATATTTGTGAGAAAATACAATTGTCAGTACCAAAAAAAATGTCATACGATAGTCCATTGGAACTCATCAATAAAACCGTTTAATTCCAAGCCTAGGAAATTCAATTTTTGATAGGAAAATTTCTGAAAAAAATGAAATAAAATACGATAAAAGTCAACTCAAACACTACTGATATTTTACCAATTGGGGAAAAAACAAAAGAAACTTGATTTAATACGTGCAAGCATGCTTTAAATATCGTTTAGGTTGAGGGCATTATAGTTTTTGAATCGGCTTTTTAGTTCTATTTAATTGTCATCTTGGGATTTTTTTTTTAAAACTTTTGAAAGAGGGCCAGCCGAGGGTTTTACATTTTCTTATGCTTGTAAACAATTTCATTTACGCATCAAACAATAGAGCTATTTTCATCAGTATATTGTACAATATATTCTTGAATTTTGAGATTAAATGGTGATTTCATTGTCTACCTTCGAAGCATTTTACATACGCAGAGCTATTGTGAACCGTTTCTGCGGTTGGCAGTTCCAATTTGTGGTTCTTCGTTGGGATTTATGATTTAAAATATTTCATGTTAAATACTCACACATCCTTGGAAAATTCACATGACTGTTAAATTTTGAATGCTAGTGATTTTTTACAGCTGTCAGGAAAGCCTGGGCTTAATTTGGGTTTAAGAGTGAAATTTTGTGGGCGTAGTGCTTGCTATACAGATATTGTGAGCTAAATTGAAATATGCTTTTTTATTTTAATTGACTTTTAGAAGAAATACGATTATTTACTTGCTGCCAGCTTTTGACATATTATTGACATTTAAAATTTGACTGACTTTGCTTGGTAATATTTTCAGGCATGCAAAAAATCAAAGAATTCTATGATTCAAGTTCCCCCTCTCAAGAACTACTAGAAACTGTTTGGGAAGCTCTTGGGTCTATAGACATAAATGCAATAACATCTGAAACATTTTCCAAAATTTCAATTTTTTGGTCTGAGATTGTAGGTTTACTTCAATTTCCAACAAAAGAACATTACACCACAAAGATTATGGCCTATGTTATTCAAGCATCACAAATCGCTGTTCAATTATGTCAAAAATCACAAGAATTTGAACAAAAAACATCTCAACCAATTGAATCTCTTCTTGGCATAAGTTGTGATGATATTTTCCAAGAGAGTGAGCATGTAGATTTTCCATTAACCCAATCTAAAAATGTCACATCTTCAATTCAATTTATACAATTAATAGAAAAAAAGCTTTCAAGCAGTTTACCATCGTTAAGTGAAGTTATTTCATGGTCACTTTATTTATCCATTCAACATATTAAGTTATCAGATACTGAAATCATACAAACCATCACTGAAAGGGCAAATCTTAAATGTCTTCTTGAACCACCAAATTACACCGACAATTTTGATGTCTTCAAAGTGAACATTAATCCAATTCATTATTTATATGTTCGATCACTTTATGAAGAATTAACATCCGAAGAACCGATAACATTACCCACAAACACAGCTCTCATTACCAAAATTGTCAATTCCACGTATGATTCCAATTTCCCATATGTATTTTTATTTTATAAGTCAGAGCCCGTTAATATCTTTGAGCAAATTTTAGAGAATTCCATTGATTATCGAATTGTTATCTTATTATCATTAAGTCATCTAATTGATTATGGTGATCCAACAATGACCACCAATTGCATCTCCACCGAAATCTCACCATCGTTAGCAATAGCATATGTTTATTCACAAAATCGAACATATCCATGTGCCCAATTATTTTTAGAGAATCTTATGGAGAATGAATTAACTAAAGAATGGAAAGAAGAAATCGAATTCATCTATAAAACTATCCAATTACCAAAATCTATGAAAACTTTATTATATCAATTATCTATAGGTGATGAATCTTCTATTTCTGAGTTATTAAACTTTCCTGATTGTATACAATATTTAGATCCTAAGAAGTCTGAAAAGATTAATATTATTTATCATATATTAAAGAAAGATATTAATGAATTTGATGAATCTAAAATTAATATAATAAATACAATCGAATTATGGAAATTAATACAACAAAATAAAAATGGAATTAAGAATGAAAATATTTTAAGAAATTTAGAAAATGAATTAAATAATAAAACTAATGAAAAATTTAATAATGATAATATTAAAATTATAGCTATTAAATTAGGTTGTTATCAACAAAATGATAATATTAAATATAATTCAACAAAATATTTTTATAAGAATTTACCAATTTCATTTTTAACAAATTTCGATTCTGAATTTGATATAATTAATTTAACTTTAAGTATCATATTAAATTATATAAAAATTGAAGAAGTTAATGAAAATATTAAAAATATTTTACAAAAATTCGTTTCACATTATTATATTAATGAAGAAAATAAATTATTAATAAATGAGAAATATCAAATTAAATTCGATATTAACTTAGCAATAAATTCATTTAATGAAATATATAATAAATTAACAGATAAAGAAGATATAACAAAGTTATTTATATCATTTATAACATTTCTTAATAATTCCGAATTTCTTAAGTCAATAATACAAAATATTGTTAATAAAAAAGATGAACAATCATTAAATATCTTATTTACAATTCAAATTCCATTTGATATATATAAAGAACTTGAAAATATATTTACACAAAATGAATTATTTGAAATATTCTTAAAGTATACATCAATTGATATTACATTAATATATATAAATAATTTATTAAATAATAAAGAAAATGAAAACATAGTATTTACTAAAATTGGTGAATATAGTTATGAACGACCTAAAGAAATCAAATTATTATTAAGTAAATTATCACCTAATATAACGCAAATTAAATTAATATTAAATTCGATTATTAAAATTGATCAATTAGTTACATATGATTTAATACAATTATTATTATATTTAACAACTAATCATAAATCTTATAAATATGAGAAATGTTCAAAAATCCATAAAAACTTAATATCATCTGAATGGAAAGAAGATAAAATTAATGAAAAAATTGATAATAAAAAAGAAGATATTAAAAAAGATTTCCAAGGAGATATTAATCCATGGGAAGAAGAAGAGATTAAAGATTGTACATATTTAGAAACTGAATCAGAATATGTACGCCAACCATGGTTTAGATGTTATACATGTAATTTAACAGGTAACACTGGCTGTTGTTTAGGATGTGCAAATAAATGTCATAAAGGACATCATTTAGTATTTGCCAAAGTTAGTTCCTTTTTTTGTGATTGTTATAATTCTGGACATTGTTTATATAATAAGAACAAAGAAATTGTTAATAATGAACAAAATCATTCCGCGAATGAAAAACTTGAATTAAGTAATAGTGAAATCTTAAATTTATTTTATAAAACTATTAAATCTGATATTAATGAAGAAAACAATATTGAAGAAAATGAAATCAATCAATTTAATAATTATTTCTTAACTACTCCTAAACGTAATGATACAAAAGTCTCACAATCAATGTTTCAAAAGTCACCAATTGATAAAAAAGAATTCCCTAATCAAGCATTATTATTTTCATCATTAACAACAGAATTAGAAGGAGATTTATCGACGTTAGTTAAACGTAGTTCAATATCACCAATTATATTAACATGTATTTCTAATAATTATTTAATATTTTCAGGTGGTAATATTTTAAATAGTTATTCATTAGCAGATTTTAATAATATAAATTCAGTTGAATTAAATTCACCAATAATGCGTATTTATACGTCACCTGATGATAATACTATATTTGCAGGTACTTCATCAAAACATTTATATATCTTTCAAGTGACTAATGAAGGAAATATTAATCAATTAAAACAAATCGAAATTGAAAAATCAAATAACTTTTCATGGATACCAAAACAAAACAAAATTATAATATTTACTGAAGATAATTTAATAGTTGTTGATATAGAAACTAATAATAAATATAATATAAATATTCAACGTAAACGAATTATATCATTTATAATAGTACAATATAAAAATCAAAGTTATTGTATCTGTTCAAATGAAATTAATCAATATGGTTATTTCCCGATTAATGATAATTTACCAGAACAAATTAATTTAGATCATAAATTTAATAATGGTAATTTTGTTATCTTAAGTTATTGTAAAGAATCGAATTTAATATTTTTATCATCACATGATGAATCTTACATTCATGCAATTAATGTTAATGATTTCTTTAATAATAACTTAAACAAACAAATTAGTATTAAAACTTATGAAACACCACAAAGTTTAATCTTTCGATGTATTTTACAAACTGATCCTTTTGTTCATATCTTTCAACATATTTCATCATGTGCATTTATAGCAATTAAATTTACAAATAAGTCATTTAAATATTGTAAAATATCAAATAACTTTTCACGTTCAGTATTTCCATTAATAGAATGTGACATGTCTGATTTAAGTATATTTCAACATGATAAAAAGTTATATTATGTCAATAATAATGGGAAATTATTTGAACTTAAAAATAACAAAATTTTAAATTCGAAAAATAATTTACAAAAAATTGTTTCATATCAACAAACGAAATATAATGTGCCATTAACATTTTGGACTAAATCACAGAAATTAAATGATAATATTATCATTAGTTTATATAATAATAATAACATTAGTGGACTTTTAGATTTTGATTCATATACATTTAATCGATCATCAATTGAACCTAAACTTATACGAGTTCAATCATTAAATTCGAATGAAATCATTTTAGGATTTATAATATTTCCATCACATAAAAAGAGTTCTAATTTAATATATTATAAAATATTTAATCGATATTATAAAGGAACAAAAAATCCAATTCCAATACCTTTAAAGCCAACTGAAATTGGTCCAAATAAAATATATACAATCGAAATCGAAAATTTATTAAATATGGAATTAACTATTGATGGAATTCAAGTTTATGGAATTGATATTAATTCATTATCACCAAACATTCAAATAATTAATAATAATAATGAAGAAGATGAAGAAGAAAATGTTAGTGAAATCGATTGGTTTAATAATGGAAATAGTTTAAATGATTTCATCGATTTGGATGAAGATAATTTTTATGAGAAAAAACAAAACTTATTATATAACTTAAGTCGGATGATGAATTGTAACGAAAATATGAATGAAATCGATCTGAAAAATTGTATTAAATTCATTTATAAATACCCAAATTATGGTAATTATTGTAGAAGTATTATATTAAAATGTTGCGAAGAAAAGAATTTGTTCGATGTTTGGGCATCGACTTTAATAGAATGCGTTAATGAAAACGGAATAAATGACTGGAATACATTTTGGAGAGATGTATACATGCTGCCAAACGATTTAAGGGAAAAGGTTACAAATGAAATTAGAGAGAAAAAGATTTGCTGCGAAGGAGAATTTGGTATAATTAACGCATTTTTATGATATAATAAAAATATTTTTTTGAAATGAATAAAAATAATGAAATTTTATAAGTCTCTTTTGCTTCAATCTTTTTCATGCACATTCTAAAAGATGCTGTGAATGGAATGAATTTGAAAATCTAAAGTGGGAAGTACAACTTTTTGGAGAATATTTCACTTGAGACCGATAGCTCCTACTTCGCAAAGCTACTGCGCGCACGAGAAAAAGGATGTCGCAGGCAGATAAGTTCAGATAATTAGCTGCAGCAAAAAATCCATAGACGAACGATAGGAATTTCAGAATGACGATGTTTTTTTCTGTGAAAAATTTCAAGAAATTATTCAATTTGGCCAAATTCATTGGTGATGTGAAATCTACTTTTTGTTTTTGTGAGCTTACGTCGACATTCCAATCCCAATAACAAATTCGAACCTTAATGGAAACAAAAGAAACAAACATAGAGTTTCTTACTTCACTTACAACTCTTATTTGGAATTTAAGTGAAAATGATATTGAAACAACAATTGAAAAAACGACTATATTATATGATGATAATTTGGATTACTCTTTTAAAACTGTTTTATGCCAAATATTATATGAATCAATTAAATTTCAAAAGAAAGAAGTTGGTATTTATTTTACGTATTTAAAATCAATAGAAAAAATTTCTGAAAAAACTAAAAACATATTTGATTTCTTCGGAAATTTTCTTTCTCATCAATTTTCAAATTTATCTATATTTCTTCGAGAAATAATGATCGAACAAAAATTAATAGATACAAAATACATAAGTCGAGATAAAAGAAATACATATTACAAATTTTTTAAATCTGTTAAAAAACATTCCAAATATACAAATGAGTTTCATAGGCAATTAATTAAAGAAGGACATAATCCAAATGAAATTGCAAAAATAATTCGAAATGATGAAATCGAAAAACTCCAAGAAATATCATCACAAAGTAATTTTGATTATAACCAAACAATTAAGCCATCACTTTATGAAAGATGTTCATTTATTAATAAAAACAATGTTACATTAATTGATTATGCAGCATTTTTTTCTTCAATTAAATGTTTTAAATATTTACTTATGAATGGAGCAAAATTAGATAAAACAGGTAAATATGCAGTTGCTGGTGGAAATGAAGAAATTATTCATTTATGTGAACAAAATCATTCATCATTTTTGCGAGCATATGAAACAGCTATTGAATATCATCGAAATGATCTATTTAAATATCTTTATGAAAACAAAATTACAAAAATTAATCATTTAAAAAAATTAGGAAAACGTTGTGTCTCACATCATAATTATGAAATTTTAGCATTTTTACAAAAAGAAGGTTTGGAAATTAATGATTATATTATTAATAAAGCAGCTGAAATGGGAAACATTTTCTTAGTAAAACATTTTCTTATAAATAATCCTCTACCGAAAGATATTTTATTTTTAGCTTCTGGTTCAACTAATATTGAACTTGTTAAATATATTCTTGATACATATCAAAATGAGATTGACATTAATTATCAATACATTTGTTTGCTATTTTATATGTTTATTTTAATATTTTGATGTTTTAAAATTATATTTGCAATATATATAAATTATTTGGAACAGCAATTATTAGTGCATCTTCTTCTGATGAAAGCGCTGATGTGCTTAAATTGCTTCTTGAACAAAAAGGAGTTGATATTAATGCTAAAGATATTCTATTGTCTTACTTGATATTTATTTCAATATTATTATATTTATATTTAATATATGGATTTTATTTTATATTTTTTGGACTGCATTGTTTAGATCATGTTTTGACAAATGTCCTGCTATAATTGAAATACTTTTTGAACACGGAATTGACCCTAACATCAAAGATTATGTTAATTCATATTGTTTCCTATTTATATCATTGATTTAATGTATAATAATTAAATTTAATAATTGTTTAAATTATTTTTCACAGTACTTAATTATTGTATTCGAGACGGAGATACTGAGATTGTGAAAATACTTCTACAACATGAAGGAATTGAAATTAGTTCTTATGATTATTTGTCGTATTTGATGATTTTTCGTATTGTTCGAAATTTAATTATAATATATGTAGTTCGTTTTATTTATTTGTTTTAAAATATTACAAGAGGCTCAAAAACTTCTGCGAGAAAAAGGCAATAAAGAAATTCTTGAACTCATTCAGCAATATCAAAAGAAACAAACAGAATCATAAAACTAAAACACAAATTTCAACCATTTTTTATTTTTACTTTTTTGGTATGTATAAAATCACAAGAATCAGATGAATGCGTTTTACATATCATTTTAAATTTTTAAATGATAAAAGATTTCTATATGGAAAATGATTCTATAAAACAAAAGAAAATTTAAAGTTAATATCGCTCTTCATCAATTTTCTGAATAAAATAAAAAGAAATATTCATAAAATATTCGATAAGTTCTTTGTTTTTTGCAAAATATTTTGGGAACACCACAGTTTTGAAAAAAACAATAAATATTTATATATTTTTACATATTTTTATATTCTCTTCTATTTACAACAAATTCTTTAAATTTATATAATGTTTCGAAATATATTTCATTCGTCGTTTCCATTGCATCTTCAAAAATATCTTGACATTTTGAAATAAAATTTTCAACAATTTCAAATCCATCTTTTCGTTTATCTTCAATAATTTGTAAATTATGAATTAATATTATTATATTATTTCGAGTTTCGTCATTTATTTGAGACATTATTGAACAAAAATATTCAATGATATGATAATTTTTTATTAATTCATGTTTAAAGTCATCACAAAGATTTAAAAGAAGAAATATAATAAATTTAATAATATTTTCATGAATTCTTTTCGAAATTAATTTAATTATTATATTAAAAAGAATTCCTTCTTGAATTTTTTTTCTTATTTATCTTTAAAAGTTCTTGAAGAATATAAATCGTATTAAAAAGTATTAAATTATTATCATAAATTTCAAGATATTGAAGAAAAAATTGGAATTAAATCTTCATAAAAAATTCCAAATTCTTCAACAATTTGACTAAATATATATGTAATGTAACTAATGATTTTTTCATTTTTATAATTCGAAATATTTTGAATTAAATAATAATAAATATCTTGAAAATATAAATAAAAGTTTGAATTAAAATATTTATGAAGATATGAAATAAAAAAAATAATTTGTTTCGGATAAATTATTTTATATTCTTCAAATATTTTTGAAATTATTGGAAATAAATATTCTTCTTTATTATTATTATTAATATCATAATAAAATAAACAACAAAGAAAATGTGGAAAAAAAAAAAAAAAAAATATTTTATTATTTAATATTTCAATATTAAAATATTTAAGAATTAAATCTCGATAATTAGAATTAATAAGTGAAATATTAGATAAAATTAATAAAATTTTTTCTTTAATAACAATCGAATTAAACAATGAGAAAACTTTACAAAGATTTAATATAAAATTCTTTTCATTTAATATATTAATATATTCATTATTGTTTTTATATGATGAAAAATTAATTAAAATATCAAGAATAATATTAAATATATCAAAATCATTTGGTGTTAAAAGAATTTTATAAAATATTTGATGACAACCAAAACGAAAAAAATCTTCTTCATAAAGAAAATGTTTATAATAAGATTCTTTCCTTAATAAACAAAGAAACTTCTTAAATTCTTTAAAATTTTGTTCTTCATAAGTTTTAGAAATATTTTGATATAAGATTGATATTTGTTGATTTTTTCATTTTAAATGGAATTTTTGTCATTCATTTTTTGAAATAAAATAAAAATGTCAAAATTTCATTTTTTTTTTTTCATTTGTAAATGGAAGTTATTCAACAGTTTTTTACACGTCCAAATGCGATTGATGTTTTTACAGTTATTATAGGTGACCGAATTATTCCAAATATTAAATGTTCAATTATGTTTTTATTTCTTCAAGTTGGAATTCCGAATGCAGAAGGTGTTATATTTTTACCAGATTATAAATCGATTATAGATTTAAATGAACATAAATTAATATTACGCCCGATTGAATTTAATAGGAAAGAAGTTATTTTAAATAATTTTAATAATAATATAATAAAAACATTTTATCAATTTACAGAAAATTCCAAAGAATCATTTCAATCACTTCTTGAAATAATTTTTTTCGAGTACATTAAAATATGAAGAAAAATTTTCAAATATTTGGGAATAATTTATTCATAAGTCTTTCTGAAGATTTTATTCTTTCAGTAACGAATAATTCTGAACCTAATCGAACGTATCAAATTACGTCGCATTCAATGATTACATTTTCAGAATTTACGAATTTACCCGAAATCAAAATTTATGATAACATGAGAAGAAGTTCTATTTTTTTACTTCAAATTCCACAACTTAAATCGATTTATCGATGGTATATATTACTTCAATGTGCGATATCAATATTATCACGAGATGAATTTGTTGGAATTACAGATGTTTTTATTGAAGATAATAAAGAAATTGAAATAAATGAAAAACAAATTAATGATAAAGATAAAGATAAAGATAAAAATAATAACGAAGAAATTTCCAAAATTCATTCAAGACTTTCAGAAGAATTAAATAATTTTAAAATTAATAATAAAATTGTAACAGAAACATCAGAACCAATTCTTCAATTTCCATATTTAACGATGTTTGGAATTAATGATAATAATAACAAAGAAATTATTAATGATAATAATAATAACAAAGAAAATCATAAAAATATGAATAAAATGAATAAAAATGAAATAATAAATATTATTAATCAACGAATATTTAAATCAAGAATTAATATTCAACATTATATTCCAAATTTTATCGAATATGAACAACGAAATAAATTTTATAAAACATCATATAATAAAGAAAGTAAAGAAACGTTTATATATCAATATGAAACATGTACAGAAGAAGAACGATTTATTCTTTTAATTTCAATTTTAATGAATGGTTATTTATATGAACATTTTACGGGAATTTTTGATATTGAAGAAGGAGGAAATTTATATATCGAATCTTTTAATATTATTCGAAAATATGATATTTTAATTATTGATGAACTTTTTAAAAATAGAAGAAATAAACAAATATTATCGAAAAGGGTCAGGAGTTCTTAATAAAAAATTCATGAAATATTTACGACAACAACGAAAATGTATTAAATGTCCAAAAAATATTCCGAATACGATTCCATATGAATTTTTATTATTTCCATATGAATTAATTGAAGGATGGTTTTATGATATTCTATATAAATATCAAAATAATGATTTTAAACACAAAGAAAACATGAACAAATTCACAGAAATATTTGAAATATTTTTGAGACATTATTTGAAGGAAGAAATGAAACTTAATAATATTCTTAACGAATATTTAAAACGAAACAACATCAGTAATTTTATTGGGAATTTACCATTTTTTTCTAATAATAACAATAATAATAATAACATTGAAACATTATTATATCAATTTTTTAATGAAAAGTTCAGAATATTATAATCTTTCGAATGATATTTATAATTTTATTGAATATTGTCAACATAATTCATATTATTATTCATGTTCATATATTTATAAAGAAAAAATTATCAATCGAATTTTATATTATCTTCAAATATATGATCAATTACATAAAATTAATGAAAGTAATAAAAAACCTCAAGTTCCAACAGCATCAACATCAATGATTAACAATTTAATACAAATTGGGAAAACACAAATTCAAAATGTAATAAAAAATTAAAATATTTTTATATCTATTTATTTATTATTTTAACTCTAAAATATGTGAATACCATTTAAGTAAATCGGGCGTTCGATGTTTTTGAATTTGATCGAATATTAAATTAATCCAATCTTTGTAATTATAATTCTCTAAAAGTGAATCGCATAAACCATAACGATAAATATGTATAAAGTGTGTAAATAATTATTAATACAAAATTTACCTTAAACAAGCATAGCATGTGTTTTTTCTTTATATATATATATATATATATATATATATATAAAAACTGACATATACTTTTCATCATACTTTTTTTGATATGCCAAACAACAAATTAAAAAAAGTTTTTAAGTTAAAGTCATAAGATTTTGTTGATTTATTAAAATTTAGAAAAAAAATGTTCATTCTTTAAATTTTGACTGCACCTGTAACGAAACTGTGATGAAAGACGATATATTTATTTGGTCAATTAAATTTTGCTAACAGAAAATTGCGGTTATTGCGGTTAAATTTTTTCTGTTCAAATTCATGTTTTTATTCATCGCATTAGTATCATCTATTGAAAGAGATATTCCAGATATAATTGCACGCCATCACATATGTTCAGTTTTAGTTCGTGAGCTTCAAAAGCAATTAAAATTTACTGATAAACTTGATGTAATTCAACAACGTTTCACTAAGTATTGCAAACTTCATCGTAATGATAAAGAAGGAATATGCAGTACAATCATCAAAGAAAAACTTAATGAAACTATTGAAATGATCAAGAATGATAAACCATTCGATTACATTTGCGATTCATTAGGATTTAAGCGCGACCAATTTCAACAAGAAAATGGTATGCCAATAGATCAATGCAAAGAAATTGTTGATAAAATTAAATCAGAAAATATTGAAGAAACAAATATGATTCAATTAAAAGAAAAACGTACAAACGTATGCAAAGAATACCCAGAATATGCATTTTCTTGCCGTTCTATCTTTCGATATGTTTCACGCGAACTTCAAAACCCCGAATTTTTGAATCAAACATTAGATGGAGTTTGCCATTTACTTGAGAAGAAGCACATCATTCGCTTGGAGTAAAAACGATAATTTTTGATTTTTTTTTTTACTTAAATTTATGAAATTTAATCATGAAATTTCTGATGGTTAATGGAGTGAAAACAGTTTTTTTATGTAATAGTATAGCTTGATCTTTATAAATAGATCCGAACACAAAGAGTTTAAGCTTACACCAGATAAAATACCGATACGGACGTATAAATTTAAAAGAAAAAAATTTGTTATCTAAAAGCAAGAATTATTTAATTTGCTTAAGCCATTGTGAATTTAAAAGTTATTTATCAAAACACATTAATATAAAAATTGTTTACATATTATTCAATTTATCTTTTGATATAGGGTAATATCTTTAAATATATATATACATTTACCATTGCAACAATTCAACTGATTTTCAATTAAAACCCAATCTCCAACTGTGTTAACTTTTGATTTAAGTCAGCAATTCGTCCTCTTTGAATGAAAAGTATTTAAAAATCGTACGATGCTCATCCTTAGAGATATAATTAATGTGAATTCACGATTTTGGAAATCACTTTCAACATCAGCTCGAATAGGCTGATTTTCGGACATATTGCTTTTGACATTACATAAAAATTTTATGTCCATCCGACAGATCCAACAGCGGGTTTGGATTTTCAGATAAATTAAAACAAACAATAATAAAATTAATTTTAAGAAATGTTTTTTAGAGATGTCATAATTATTTATAATACTGCAAATATAATTATTATGCAATTGTGCATAAAGGTAATATAATATTTGGGATTGCAATTTTGGGTATACCATTACGAAATTCATACAATTTTTCTCGAATGTATTCTTGTATTGCACTATTAACAGCTTCGTTTTGAGGAATTTGACTTTGCAAGTTACAATCTATTTCATTTTTCAGCTCTTGAATCCTTTGTTCAATGGGAATTTTATTATTCGCATCTGTTTCATTATTTAAGCTTCTTTGTGTGTAACTTGCAATTGTGTCATCAACAATTCTTTTAAGAGAACTTATTTTGTTTGCAATGTTGTTTTGAATATGTTCATCAAAGAATTCATTTAATATTCTCATTGCTTCATTAAGTTTTTGCATTATATATTCTCTGATTTCGTTTTTAACTCTTTCATCATTAATCGATTCGAAACCAATTGCATTTTCACAATTATTTTTCATTTGGTTATGTAAGTTTTCGAAGAAAGCAGCTCTATTGATGATGTAATTTGATTCTATTTCTATTCTTTTGTTCATTGTTTCTGTTTGAATCACATTATCAACTTTCCTTTTATACATTTGAAGACTTTCTTGTACATTTTCTACTGTAACTCTTTCGATTCTTTCGAGGATTTCTGTTTTTAATGAAGAAATTTGAGTACTAACATAATTAGATGCTTTTTTTCGTACTTCATTGAACATATTTTCAGTTGTTACGAATTTATTTATTTTTTTTAAGCATTCTTCACTTCTTATTTGAATATGGTTAATAACCATTTTATAAATTTCATTGTAATCAGTTGATGGATTTTGACGAATATCATTTAATAAAAGTACTTTTTCGGGTTCTAAAATTTCATCAATTTCTTTCTTAATCAATAAATATAATTCATTTTCTTTTTCATTTTTAATGTCATTTAGTATTTCTCCAATTTCAGTTAAACTTTTGGAGATATATTTAGTAATATATTTCTTTGTTTCTAATATAGCTTTTTCTTGAAAATCATTTATTTGACAATACTGTTGAAGTTGCTCTTGACATTTGTTAATAATTATTTGCATGAGGCTAAACAAATCATATTGATGTATTTCCTCAAATGACTTTTTTTTAAGATCTGATTTAAGATTTTGTAATTCTAAATTTATAATAATTTCTGCTTGTCCACATGTATCTTTTATTTGCTTTTTAACAATTTTTGTTTGGATTTCTTTTATTTTTTCTTGGATTCTCATTTCGAGATCTTTTGTTTTTTCAACTAAATAATTATGAACTTGCTCTTTTACATCATCATAAATTTGGATACCTCTAAAATGCTTTTAATTTTAGATTTACATTTGTTTTGTATATCATCAAAATTAATTTTATTTAAGTTGTCAATATATTCATTTAGATCACTTTCATTGTATTTTTTATCTTTATTATTATGAAAATTTAAATTATTTTCAATGGGATTCAACATTTTATCAATATTTAATTTGATGAATTGAAATTGTTTATCTTTGATCTTTTTAACAACGTCATTCATTATTTCAAATTTGAGAGGAATTTGTTCATTAACCATTTTTATAAAGGAAGTGAAAACATCTGTATTTTGCACTACTTTTGGAATTACTTGTTTAAGTATTTCAATAGCATCATTACAAATATCTTGAACAGTTGTAACGAGTGCCTCAACAATATTCTCTTTTTCCAGCTTAAAAATATATTCATTATATAATGTTTGAATAAATATAATTTCTTCATCAATTATTCCTTGAGCTACAGGAGTATAAAGTCTTTCAGCTGCTGACTTTGACTTTTCTTTTAATGCTTGTTCTGCATAAGCTGTTAGATCTTGTTCTTCGGTTCGTTTAATTAATATATCAAATGTTTCACATACACTTTGTGAATCAAGGATTATATTCCGTGATTGCTCAATATGATCAATGAGATGTTGTGCAAAGATTTTAAAGCCCAAATCAAATTCTGTGGATTGATGAAGAACATCTGAGTTGATATTATAAGCTGGAAGAGGTATAATTTCAGAGCAAAATTCCTTAAAATCATTGCCTAATTTGTTTTCAATAAAATCTTTCGTAACTCTTCTTTGAACTTCTTCAAATGTTCCATCACTAGGTATATAATGAGCCACTGTTGTAACAAGCGTTATTAACTTATGAGCATCGAACATTTTTGTCCCTTTGCCAACACTTTCGATGATCTTAAGAATTTTTTTTCATTGTAGAAACTTCGGACGCAGTAGCTGCACACCTGGACATCGATACTACAACTGAAGAAAGTGAGGCATAAGGTGCAATAAGCTGACTTAAAAGGAAAGTATTAGCTTCTGAATTTGACTCTCCTGTTTGAAACCCACCACATCCTTCTGTGTCAACAAAGAAAATTTGTGTGTCATCATCTTCAATTTCTTCTATTCCAAATCTTTGTCGAATTTCATTGTATAAATATGGTCCATACACATAGGCACCCATTGTATCTTCAGTGTTCCCATCACCTGTATGAATGCGGCAATCACCTGTGAGTTTTTTTATTGTTGAAGATTTTCCTATTTGATATGATCCAAAAATTGTTACAAGAATAATTCGTTTTCCTTTTGCTTTCATTATAATATTACGAAATTTTTCTTTTAGAGGTATGAATTTCGTTTTCTGATTTTTGTCTCTCTCTGTACACCTATTATCCATCAATAATAATGCTTTTGCGGCATTTTTTCGGTTGTCAAATCTTCTAAACGGTCACAGAGAAGCTGACCAATCCTAGTTTAACGGTCGTTCTATATAATATTGACCGTTTAATAAACGGCTGAAGAACAAAAGATCAAATCAGCACTTTTTCTCATCACAAACGTTGATAATTAATGCCCATATACGTTAAGTTGGTCAACCACTCCAAAACCGTTAATTCAAGTTGCCTAACTTAAAAAAAATAACGGTCGCGCCGAAGTTGAAGTGTTTCAGCTTTTGGAAACCTTAAACAATGATGATTTCATCATGAAATTTCATGTGAAAGACATTTTTTTATTAATAAGTTTGTATAATTCTATAATTATAATATTTTTATATAACTTATTATATTCAATAATTATTTGAAATATAAAATATTATTTATTCCATATTTATACAAAAGTTTAGCTCTTTGCGTTATCTGAAAGCAATGGATTCATTCGGGAACCATTAAGTATCCTTAAAAAAACTCAAGTTTGTACCTGAAATGATCAAAAACAGCTGATTTCCCAAACAAATTTGCTCAATTCATGTGCCAATACTCTGGTTTCTGTCACAATCGAGTGACGAACCGAAAACCTAACGCTATATAATATGTAGAATCGAGAAAATATATAGTAAAACGCAAATTTTAATTCCGAATAATGCATTTTGATTTCAATGATTAAATAATCATTTCATCTTTTTCTTGATTTCTCGAACAGCGGCAGGAAGAACGGATGCTTCATCGCTTCTTTTGCTGTTATTCTTTCTCTATGGTCCACAGTCATCATTGACTTTAACAGATGTATTGCATCTGGCGTACAAATCTCCTTTGGCGCCTTTGCAATGAATGGCTCCCATCCAGATCCAGTCTTTTGATTTAAGATTTGAACAGTTTCATCACTTAATTGCACATTTAAACTTCGCGCATATTTAAGTATTGGCGCTCCGCCAACAAGATCTGCAACTTTCAATAGCTGCTCAGCATCACTCTCACCATACTCTACAACAATGCGCTTAAAAAGCATATACGAAAACGTTAAACCGGCCGACCAGATATCAATTGAATAGTCGTAGTATGGATAACAGATGAGAAGCTCAGGCGGCTTGAACACACGCGTCGCAACGTGCGAGCTATACCTTTGCTTCGGATAGTAAAAATCGGCAAGACCCCAGTCGAGAAGACGAAGGCGGCGTTTTTCTTTGTCAATTGCAATGTTTTGAGGTTTGATGTCTCGATGCATAATTCCATTGCTATGTGAACAATCAAGAGCTTCAAGGAGCTTGTAAAGGTAAAGGCGTATTTCAATAGGTGTGAAGGAGCTATATAATGTTCGCCAATCAAAAAAATTCACCCACTCAAATACAATTGAATAAACATCAGTGGCTGGATCAAATACTAGGTCCTCTAATTTTACAATGTTCCGCTTGTTTTGGAGATTGGTGAGAATCTTGATTTCGCGAAGATAACGGCGTGGTTCAAGAGGAACAAGAATTTTGATGGCATACTCTCGATGCCTTTTGTCAGTTGCCTTAAATACAGTGGAATATTTGCCTCGACCAACTTTTTTTACAAGATAATATGGATCTGGTGGATTCCATTTAGGAGTAAAAGTTTTGTGTTCGTACCAAGATTGACCTCGCTCCTCATTAATGTTCGTGTATATTTTTGAAACAGAAATAATAAGCCCATTCTTATCCACAGACATAGGCTCTGTTGTAACTGTATACGGACATTTGTTAACTTTACAAAAAAATCAAAGGATGCAACATTAAAAGGCGCCAAAACTCACAACAAAACATTCATCTATACATATTATCACATGTAACATTTGTTGCTAGTATATACGACAAATCTTAATGCCAAATTTAGAAATTAATGGTTCACAACAAAAATAATTTTTTTTTGGCATTTGATGTATTTTTGTTTTCCAAATATTTTATTTACCTTACAACCTTCTTAACAGTACGCTTGTTCATTACAACAAATATCAATAAATCTTTGATCTATTTCATTATGTTTTCTTGGAAATACGTTTATAATTAATTTTTTTTTCTAAATTAATTTCCATCGAAATTAAAAGATGGAAAAAGAAAACAAAGAACAAACAAAGCTTTATGATATTTTTCCATTTCCAGATTCATCTACATTAATTTGTGGGACAAGTTTTTCACATCGTTCCTATGTTCATATTATTTGCGGTTATAATTTTTGTGATTTAATGGAACGTAAATATCAAACAATTAAATCAGACAAAGATGATTTGATTGGTTCGCATTTTTCATTTCAATATATTAATAATACACTTCAATATGAAAAAGAAGATTTAATTTATAGCAGGTTAGTCGGAGCATCTTCAGCATTTGACCCATCTTCAGAAACGGTATATTGTTTTGGAGGTATGCATGAAGAAATAGGACAAAATGCAGATGAAAACACATTATTTGTATCGAACCTTTTAGTTACACATGAATTCCAAGAGACATCAACACCAAGTTTATCTATATTACAACCTGTTAATGTTATACATCCAATCGGTAGAGCTTTTCATTCAAGTGCTCTAGATTATGACCATCGTTCATTATGGATATTTGGCGGAGGCTCAATAGTTCGGGGTTCTAATCCATGGTTAAATGATTTATGGGAATATGATTTGACTACGCATTATTGGATAGAACATCATCTTTCCCGTGGTCCATCAACACGTTGGGGTCATACCATGACTTATTTCAACCAAAAAATTTACATGTTTGGTGGTGTAGAAAAAAAAGCTCGTGATAATTTTTGGTATTTAGATTTGTCAAATTATCCAAATTTACGCTGGGAACCCATTAAAATACCTAAAAACTTTCGAAGATTTCGTTTTGCAAATAATGGGTGTGTATCACTGACAGTTATTCATCCTACATTAGGTGCACGAATTTTATTTATTGGCGGAACCACAGATAACATTTATCAAAGCTTAGGATTTTCAGCTGATTTAATAGTAGATCAAGTAATTGATAATTTAATTTCATTACATATATATTCGTTTGATCCAATTCGTAATAAATTTGAAAAAATTCACGTTCCTAAAGAAATTCCGAATGTTTCATATCATGGTGCATCCATTATAGGGGAAAACTTGTTTTTAATTGGAGGAATTCATCATAGTAGTTCTGGCCGAATTTTTTCACGTAATATAATACGATTAAACATATTTAAATATATGGATTTAAGTTTAGAAGGTGAAAAAACATTTCCATATGATTTTAAAATCATGAACTTAAATGAGAATTTTAAAGCTACTAAAAAATTAATATTTCAAGAATTTGCAGCGTTGGAATTTAATATTAAAGAACCAATAATTGAAAATTTTTCAAAATTATATTATTCACATCAACAGAATCCTTATCCAATTCAAGATTTTACTGTACTACAAAATTTTTATTGTTTAACAACAATATTAAATTCACGTTTAGGTAATAAATCAAAATATCTAAATAGAGTCTCAAAATATTATTTGGAAGATTTGATTTATTATATATACACAGGTTATCTTAATTATAACAAATCTGTTTTTATTGACTTTCGTACATTTCGTGAATTTATAAGATTTCTCTGGAAAATTAAATATTATCGTTTAATGTATTTAGAAATTCATTGCCATATATCAAAACTTTATTATATCGATATAATTAATTTAAGTACTATAACTAATGATGATAATCTTCCATTAATTGAAGATGAGGATTTTCCTTTAATTAAATATTTAATTAAGAAAATCATCATGAATCAATTAATTGATCCTCAAGATATTGAACATCCTGAGCATATAGCTATATACTTAAGTGAAATTATTATTCCAAACAAAGAAATAGAGAATTTAAACATACCAAAAATCCCGAAATCCACAATTTTAAATGATTTATATTATATGTTTTCTGATAACATAATTAAAAGTAAAGATTCATATTTAATTGTTAATAAAGTTGATGAAATAGATACTGATTATATCAAACAAAATTCCACTGATATCGTTCAATATATTTTATCATATAATATAAAAAATATATTAGAAACGCCTGATAAAATAATAGAAATAATCCAATTAATTAATACGTCAAAAACAAAAATTACTAAAAATAAATTTCATTACATATTTCATCCTTTATTAAAGAACATAGAAAATATTATATTGAATTATCCGGAGTTTCGTTTATCATTATTGAAAATTTTACCCGAAATTAAACACAAAATTTTAATAAATTTTTTAAATTATTGTATTGGATTTCATTCGAATTCATGTTTTATAGATAATAAAAATAATTTTATCGAATTTTCAGGTGATTTTGGTAACTTAGAAATTAAATTTCAAACAATAAAATTGAATATCTCATTTAATATGTTAAATTTAATCATATTTTTAATATACACAAATATTTCACCTTATGATATTATCGATATTTATGATAAATTCAAATTAGCATTAACTCTGTTAACTGTTGGCGGAGATTATCCAAATTTGTTTAATTTTAATATATTACAAAATTGGAAAAATTTTATTAATGAATTTGCAATTTGTTCGAAAAAATTAAATAACGAATTGATTATAAAACACTTTATACATATTTATCGTTATGGTTTATGCGATTCACTTTTAGAGAATTATAATTACAAAGATTGGATTAATTTAATATTCGATCAAATTCAAAAACATCGAACGCCCGATTTACTTAAATGGTATTCACATATTTTAGAGTTAAAATAATAAATAAATAGATATAAAAATATTTTAATTTTTTATTACATTTTGAATTTGTGTTTTCCCAATTTGTATTAAATTGTTAATCATTGATGTTGATGCTGTTGGAACTTGAGGTTTTTTATTACTTTCATTAATTTTATGTAATTGATCATATATTTGAAGATAATATAAAATTCGATTGATAATTTTTTCTTTATAAATATATGAACATGAATAATAATATGAATTATGTTGACAATATTCAATAAAATTATAAATATCATTCGAAAGATTATAATATTCTGAACTTTTCATTAAAAATTGATATAATAATGTTTCAATGTTATTATTATTATTGTTATTATTAGAAAAAAATGGTAAATTCCCAATAAAATTACTGATGTTGTTTCGTTTTAAATATTCGTTAAGAATATTATTAAGTTTCATTTCTTCCTTCAAATAATGTCTCAAAAATATTTCAAATATTTCTGTGAATTTGTTCATGTTTTCTTTGTGTTTAAAATCATTATTTTGATATTTATATAGAATATCATAAAACCATCCTTCAATTAATTCATATGGAAATAATAAAAATTCATATGGAATCGTATTCGGAATATTTTTTGGACATTTAATACATTTTCGTTGTTGTCGTAAATATTTCATGAATTTTTTATTAAGAACTCCTGACCCTTTTCGATAATATTTGTTTATTTCTTCTATTTTTAAAAGTTCATCAATAATTAAAATATCATATTTTCGAATAATATTAAAAGATTCGATATATAAATTTCCTCCTTCTTCAATATCAAAAATTCCCGTAAAATGTTCATATAAATAACCATTCATTAAAATTGAAATTAAAAGAATAAATCGTTCTTCTTCTGTACATGTTTCATATTGATATATAAACGTTTCTTTACTTTCTTTATTATATGATGTTTTATAAAATTTATTTCGTTGTTCATATTCGATAAAATTTGGAATATAATGTTGAATATTAATTCTTGATTTAAATATTCGTTGATTAATAATATTTATTATTTCATTTTTATTCATTTTATTCATATTTTTATGATTTTCTTTGTTATTATTATTATCATTAATAATTTCTTTGTTATTATTATCATTAATTCCAAACATCGTTAAATATGGAAATTGAAGAATTGGTTCTGATGTTTCTGTTACAATTTTATTATTAATTTTAAAAATTATTTAATTCTTCTGAAAGTCTTGAATGAATTTTTGGAAATTTCTTCGTTATTATTTTTATCTTTATCTTTATCTTTATCATTAATTTGTTTTTCATTTATTTCAATTTCTTTATTATCTTCAATAAAAAACATCTGTAATTCCAACAAATTCATCTCGTGATAATATTGATATCGCACATTGAAGTAATATATACCATCGATAAATCGATTTAAGTTGTGGAATTTGAAGTAAAAAAATAGAACTTCTTCTCATGTTATCATAAATTTTGATTTCGGGTAAATTCGTAAATTCTGAAAATGTAATCATTGAATGCGACGTAATTTGATACGTTCGATTAGGTTCAGAATTATTCGTTACTGAAAGAATAAAATCTTCAGAAAGACTTATGAATAAATTATTCCCAAATATTTGAAAATTTTCTTCATATTTTAATGTACTCGAAAAAATTATTTCAAGAAGTGATTGAAATGATTCTTTGGAATTTTCTGTAAATTGATAAAATGTTTTTATTATATTATTATTAAAATTATTTAAAATAACTTCTTTCCTATTAAATTCAATCGGGCGTAATATTAATTTATGTTCATTTAAATCTATAATCGATTTATAATCTGGTAAAAATATAACACCTTCTGCATTCGGAATTCCAACTTGAAGAAATAAAAACATAATTGAACATTTAATATTTGGAATAATTCGGTCACCTATAATAACTGTAAAAACATCAATCGCATTTGGACGTGTAAAAAACTGTTGAATAACTTCCATTTACAAATGAAAAAAAAAAAATGAAATTTTGACATTTTTATTTTATTTCAAAAATGAATGACAAAAATTCCATTTAAAATGAAAAATCAACAAATATCAATCTTATATCAAAATATTTCTAAAACTTATGAAGAACAAAATTTTAAAGAATTTAAG
Source organism: Histomonas meleagridis (assembly GCF_020186115.1). NCBI lineage: Eukaryota > Parabasalia > Tritrichomonadida > Dientamoebidae > Histomonas > Histomonas meleagridis. The sequence goes on from NW_027150781.1 coordinate 420,520, forward strand.
AAGTTTCTTTGTTTATTAAGGAAAGAATCTTATTATAAACATTTTCTTTATGAAGAAGATTTTTTTCGTTTTGGTTGTCATCAAATATTTTATAAAATTCTTTTAACACCAAATGATTTTGATATATTTAATATTATTCTTGATATTTTAATTAATTTTTCATCATATAAAAACAATAATGAATATATTAATATATTAAATGAAAAGAATTTTATATTAAATCTTTGTAAAGTTTTCTCATTGTTTAATTCGATTGTTATTAAAGAAAAAATTTTATTAATTTTATCTAATATTTCACTTATTAATTCTAATTATCGAGATTTAATTCTTAAATATTTTAATATTGAAATATTAAATAATAAAATATTTTTAAGTAAAATTGTTCCACATTTTCTTTGTTGTTTATTTTATTATGATATTAATAATAATAATAAAGAAGAATATTTATTTCCAATAATTTCAAAAATATTTGAAGAATATAAAATAATTTATCCGAAACAAATTATTTTTTTTATTTCATATCTTCATAAATATTTTTAATTCAAACTTTTATTTATATTTTCAAGATATTTATTATTATTTAATTCAAAATATTTCGAATTATAAAAATGAAAAAATCATTAGTTACATTACATATATATTTAGTCAAATTGTTGAAGAATTTGGAATTTTTTATGAAGATTTAATTCCAATTTTTCTTCAATATCTTGAAATTTATGATAATAATTTAATACTTTTTAATACGATTTATATTCTTCAAGAACTTTTAAAGATAAATAAGAATAAAATTCAAGAAGGAATTCTTTTTAATATAATAATTAAATTAATTTCGAAAAGAATTCATGAAAATATTATTAAATTTATTATATTTCTTCTTTTAAATCTTTGTGATGACTTTAAACATGAATTAATAAAAAATTATCATATCATTGAATATTTTTTGTTCAATAATGTCTCAAATAAATGACGAAACTCGAAATAATATAATAATATTAATTCATAATTTACAAATTATTGAAGATAAACGAAAAGATGGATTTGAAATTGTTGAAAATTTTATTTCAAAATGTCAAGATATTTTTGAAGATGCAATGGAAACGACGAATGAAATATATTTCGAAACATTATATAAATTTAAAGAATTTGTTGTAAATAGAAGAGAATATAAAAATATGTAAAAATATATAAATATTATTTTTCATCTAAAAATATTTTAGCATTTTATTTTGAATTTATCTGATTTTAATTTTTGTTATCATTGAATATTATTCACATTTTTATTCAGATGATATTTATGGAGTAATGTTTCCACCTGCAAATTATTTTAAAGTTATGATTAAATAAAGTTCAACATAATAAACATGAATTTTTGTTTTTTATAAAATTTGAATTTATTACTGTGATTTCGCAGTATTAAAACAATTTATAAGTGATTTTATTTTAAAAAGTTGCACGTAAACAAGACATATCCTTTCAGCATATTGAGTTTTATCCAAAACTTGTGAATTAATTAACATTTTGAAAAATTGTTAAAATAATATCATCTCCCACATAAATTCTTTTAAGCATTTCATTTGTAAAGCAGGTGCCATGGGAATTTTTAACTTCATATGAATTAAATGTTTTCATTTGTTTTTTTTTGTGTTGGAATTTAAAGTACGTTAATTCAAAATAAGAAAATAAAAATGGATCCTTTTCAGGTAATTGCAAGTTTGAAATCTGATTTCCAGCAAATTAAGCAACAACGCGCAAATGCTTTTCGTGAAGCGAATGATTTTTTTCAAAATTTTGAATATCCTACAGAAGAAAATGTTCAATTAATTAGTGATTTCGACGATTTATCAGACGACATACCTGATGAACCAGTTAAAATTCGAGTGATGACCATTATAAACAAACAAATTTTTGATGTTAAACCAACCAAAAAAAAAAAGAAAAATCCTCCAGAAATTCAACCACTCTTACAAATTGACATAACAAAACCAATTTACAGCACAACCTCAACTCAATGTGAAACGGTAAGCAAAACATATACAACATCAGAAACCCAATCCACAAAGAAATCACTTTATGTTGATTCAGGAACGATTGCACACACAAATGCCGAGGCACAAACACATTCCACTCGTCAACGTCATGAAGCCACAAATACAGATTCTATTCTTCCATCATATGAAAAGGTTTGTTTTGCCTTCCTTGAAAATCTTCTTAGCGATGCTCCTCTGCTTCTTAATACATCACCAGATCCAGAGGACATTGAAAACATTCTCCTTAATTTTGTTAATCAACTTCTAATTGATTCGAAGAATTTTTCATTTGAGCAACAGTTACAACAAAACGATAGCAAAAAATTCATTGAAAATATTCACAACGAAAAGAAAATTGAGATGAAAGCCGTTTCAATTCAATCTGACGTCCCACTTAGCACAACATCAACGCAAACGCCAATAGAGTTAACAAAACAAACAATTACGGATCCTTCAACACTAATTAGTATTCCTCCACCAAAGCGACCACAGAATAAATATCAACGAATTGGTACATGTTTTGAAATATGTCCGAAATTTAAACATTTCAAATATTATTATAATGATGGCTTTCAGTATCCTCCATCACTTCGTCACACGCAAAGTTCTAATACTAAAAATAACATTAGCACCAAACAACTTCAAATATCAGAATCAATTTTTGCAAACTCTTCAAATGATTCCATGCAAAATAATCGAAAAGAAATTGAAACTGAAACAGAATTAGATAATCAACGAAAGAAACAATTACAAATCGAATTACTTGAAAATCAAAATATATCAGTTCTTCCTAAACTTGAAGAACAAACGCATGTTAATGTTGAAACGCCACATTTCGGAGACATTAATATTAATCCTAACAAAGAAACACAATATAAAGAAACACCAAACAAAGAAAATATTAATACCATCAAACTCAAGCCTTTAAGAATTACTGCTCTTGATGATATCGAATCACTTTCCACATTTAATATTGACTCCATGCTTGCTGAATTGGAATCTTCTGATGATGACGACGATGATGAAGTAAATAGTTTCAGTATACTAAATGATAATACTGAAATAGATGCAGAAACTGTGGATAGCGGAATGATATCAAAGGTTTTGGGAAGTTCTTCTTTTACAGTATCTCACGATGATGATGATGATTTAAGTTCAGGTGAAATAAGAGATTCAGAAGATGTTATCGAAACTGATGAAAGTAATACGTTCTCTTTCAGAGGATCAAGTAAAACTCGAAAATAATTTTAGGATTGAAAATAAATAAATATGTTATTGATTCCTTCTAATAAAATGTTTCAAATGATTTCGTAATATATTATGAAATTTCATATTATATTTGAATTCTCATAACAATTTTATAATTAGTGCAATTTGACTGAAAATCAAAAATAATATTACTTCAAATATTAACTTAAAAAAAATTATTATAAATGACCATAAAGATTTATTGATATTATGTGATATTTTGTGATCCCTTTGATATATTGTTTATGATAATTTGGAAGAATTATTAATTTATTATGACGCTTTTATTTGTTATTATATCCAATTGTCATTTTCATTTTGCATCGAATTTTCAATTTCTTTGTTAATTTCATTCTTATTTTCTGTTTCATTTGTTGATATTTCGTTTTCGTTTGATAATTTTTCTTTATTTTTATTGCGACGGACAAGCCATACTATAATTCCAACAATGAGTAACATAATGGCTACAGAAGCACATATAATACCAATTAATAAATTCTTCGAAACGTTTTCATTTTCTGTTATTTCATTTTCATAATATTTAGAAAATATTGAATGAAAACTATAATAAACAAGATATTGTATATATGTATAATGATAAAATATTAAATGTGTTACCATTTATATGCTTTGTACCAATTTCATTAACATTAATTTTCACTCTATAATTATTTTTATCAAAATCAAAGCTATTAATAGATGGAAGCATTCCATTATGAGAATAGTAATGATCTGCAAATTTATTAGTAGTAATTCTTTGCTTTAAATATACAATAGTATTTGCAAAAATTTTTCTTTCGGCTTCAGTTGAATTACATTGACTATGACCTGTTTGAATCATTGCAGTATTATTAAATGTAGTAAGATAAAAATTATGATTCATTTCCCCTTCTATAAAATTACCATTTTCATTAAACGATAACCAAACATCACCTACAGCAGCATTATTAGAAGTTTGATTTTTTTAATGCCACTTATTATATGCTCTAAAGCTGACAGAAGAATAACTGCAACGATCTCTGTAGCATCGAATCGTATTCAAAAAACATGTCATTTACAAAAAGCATAACTTTTCTCCTGAGAAATTGATTTGAAAAAACAATGTTAGATAAAAGCCAATATTTTTGTTTTAAAAAGCACCCTAAATAATTACGAAAATATAAAAAAATCCATATGAAAGATGGTCTCAGTAAATTAATAGCAGCATCTAAAGTAACAATTACAAATGAAAAATAAATAATTGTTAACATAAAAATCTTGAAATTCCAAAGATCAGTTGTTGTGCTGTATTATCAAATTCATCATTTCTCAAATTCTCATTCACTTGTTTCAACATTGGGATCATTTTTGACAGTTTAAGTTATATTAATTTATTAGAATTTTCATATTGGAGTAATATTTCAACAATTTTAGAGTGATTCTAATGAAGTGCATTAATAAACGCTGTTCTAAATAATTTCCAGATACTATGAAAAAATATGAAGTTATTCAAATAAATCTTAAATAAAACAAGCAAATAGTTATAGCATTAACATCAATTCATTTTTTTTCAAGAAGTAATTTAACTATTTATAATTCCATAAAAAACAACACATCATTATTTGATTGAAAGGTTTACTTTCACATGTATGTGAAATTAAATTTTCCAAAATCAGCACCAGTCGTCATCCAAATTTGTCCAACGCCTGCATCTCCTAACATCATTGAGAAGTTGTTATCGTCTTCAATGTTTGCTAAATAAACATAACCTTCTCCAACATCATATTCACCTTCTTGTAAATATGGGTATCCAAGAAGATGCGTTTTAGCGGCATAGCGACCACGAACATCTTTGATAAAGTCCTCCATTTCACCATCATTTAACCCACTTTCACCAAGTTTTTCAAAGTATTCATTGCTTGTTCCATCAAAGTCTATGAATTCTTCCCACCTTTCGATGAGAGTTGGCTCGATTTTGGCGTCTTCGATTGGCTCTTTAACAATAAGTTTATCAAATTGATCAGGTGTAAAAATCAAAACTTCAATGGTATCTTCTTCATTTGATGACATGCATTCAGTACAGTATAAAAATTCGACTAATGCATCTTTATAATTCTCTGGGAATAATGCTCGAACTGGTTCTGGCGCTTTAGAAAGATTAAGTGACAAAAGAACTTCCTTCGGCTGATGGCATTCAGCACATTGTGGAATTTCTTTTCCTGGTAAATAAAAAACAGAACCTCCAAACTTGGAATCTAATGGAGATGTTGAATCTTGTTTTTTGCAAACAGGATAGTATCCCTTTTTTGTGAAGTTATTTTTCTCGAAAAAGTTCCACATTTCTTGTTCTTTTTCGTTTTGTAATGTTGGTTTCATGAAAATTTTTGTGAAGTGATCATTGCGGTTGTGGTTTAAATAGTTTACATAAAACGATGAGCGACCTTCCATCGCTCGCCATCACACATATTAAATTTTTTATATTCTGATCCCAAATTCGCTTTGTTTCATAATTAAAATTGATGTGAACTCTTTTCGATATTTTTAACTTCAATTTATTTTCGGAATCATCAACGACCGTTTAATTCAACGGCATTTTTTGCAAAAAAAATTTTTTTTACCGAAATTTATTAATAAAATTCTATTTCTCTCTCTAAAGTAGGTACAAATCGTTCTTAGATATTTTAGCAGTATGATTACTTTCGTCCATGCACTCATAAGTTTCATCATCTTCATTCTCTTTTAACACTGCAATGAATTTCTCGTTTTTATCCGCGAATTCTGGATTTTTATATGTTGCCTTAAGCGTTGCGAGCTTATCCCCAATGACTTCGATGAAGCTCGTCGGCACAAAACCTATTTTGCCCCATCCGCACGAAAGAGCGAGCACCCAGTCACTTTCGGCGCTAACGGCCTCCATCAAGTAAACTCTTCGGCCCTTCCGAAGCGGCAGCTCGTCTTTGGATTCGGGCTCGAAGTCAGCTTTAGCAACTGCTGCGAGGAGAGGGAAGTAGATGAACTTGAACTTTGGGATGTAGATTCGATCAGGCATTGTAAATCGACTCGAAAACTTGAAGCGTTCGAACTTAGGAGCCTCTACATCGACAAAGCGGAAGCTAGCAGTTTTAGCAAACGAATTAAAATCAGAATCAAAATCAATCTTAGAACTTAATTCACGAAGCTTTCGAGCAGTAACTTGGATGGATTGAACAAGGACACCAACTTTTTCGAGATACGGCTTGAATACTTTCTGGCAGATGTCTGATTTGGCTTTGACTTCACACTCATTGATGGAATTGATATGGTGAGATGTTGCCGATTCGATCTCGTCAGTGGAAAATTTCAGAGCCTCACGGGACGGAATGAAGTCACTGAGGAACTTGGTGTAGTTCTGCCAGAGATTTGTGAGTGTTCTCTTCATGGAAGATTTTGACGTTTTTTGGGCAACTGCTTTTGAAACGTAATCGTTGATTTTGTTGGTAGCATCTAGTAACTGAGTGTGGTATGTAAAAGTGCTGGAAACTAATTGCTTATCAATATCTTCTGAGGAATTAACCCGCATATCGGAAATAGATTTGGTTTTTTGCCTTTTTTCAAGTGTGTCTTTGAGTGTAAGAAGTTCTTCACTCTTGAAACTTGTAGCAAAGTTTGTATAAGCAGCATGAATTGATTCCATTGTTATGGAAATTTGCCAAACTGCATCAAACAATGAGCCAGGGTATCCTGGTATGTAATCTTCGACAGACTGTGGGTTATATCGGCTCTGCTGTAAATCAAATGAAGGTTGACCATATTTTTTAAATAGTTCGATCGTTTGTTCACATATCTTGACTACAAGATTGTACTCTTTGGTCCCAGATTCGAATTTTGAATCGACAATTTCTTTCTTAGAGCTCATTTTCCACAGCAGAAGTAGCGGTTTGTGTAAAATCCGCTGTGATTAATGCTTCTCAAATTTTGTGTTAACAAAAGAATTGAATGCACGCAAAATTCTATAAATTACATTTTACATGTTTTTATCTTTGTGTAAAAATGTTTATTTGTGAATATCAATACACAAAAGACGACCAACGGTTAAAAATATCATTGTTATTATTTGCTAAGCCAAATTGTGTTTGGAATATCATTGTTTTAATTTTGTATAAAATGTGTTTCATGTGTATCCATAAAATTATCGCAATATTTTCCTAATGTTCTAATTTGGTCACGCCAAAATGCACTAAAATAAAGTTTTCAATGATATGTTCACACTATCAGGAATTTTGCAAAATGATGAAGCCACGGGTATCATTTGGTGAAAGGATACATTTTTGCAACTTACATGTATTAATTGATCATTTTTAATATATTTTTTCGTGCATGTTGCTCAATTTTATATTCAGAGAAGGAAGATATTCTCATTTTTTTTCTGTTATTTTTAGATATGGTCTTTTAGACAAAGGTACTCAAACTGAGAAAATAAACATATTCTGATGAATTTTTTGATTTTTATTAATTCCGTATCATCACTTAAGTAAAAATCTGCTTTTAAATTGAGAAAAAGAATATAAAGATCAAAATGGAAATTTCGAGATCAATTTCTTCAAAATATATATATTTTTCAAGTCCAATATTAATTATTTTTGATGTATATTATATTTTATAAATGGTAGTTCTTGAAATCTTAAGGATGATTTTTTTTTTTTTTTTTTCTTCATTTTATTATTACTTTATTTTAAATCTTATCTAAAAAGTTCTATCTATGAAGATAAAGGATTGAAAAATAAGGAAAACAAGAAATTTTTGTTATTGTTATTGTAATTGTTTGTGTTATAATTCTGTTAATTATTTCGCTTCTTATAATCATTTTAATTCGTCATGATCACGCTAAACGATAATAATAATATATTATTATAAGTAATCAAGAAAATTCAAATAAAAATGCAATCAATACCAATATTAACACAGAAAACGTTATAAAATTATCTACTATTGAAGAAGATCCATTTGAAAAAGATTAATATGATGAAAACAATTTTAGATGAAAATTTAATGTTTTTATTGCATAACTATAGTAAAGTTTTTAAAAGTTTAGAATTATTATGATTGTTTGAAGCAAAGTATATGCAAATCTTTAATATATGTTAAAAATATTTTAAATATTTCAAAAACTAAAAAAAATTATAAAGCAACATCCAATAGCTCATTATGCATTGATAATATGCTGAATTAAAATTGTAAGCTTTCATACATCCAGCTGACCATGGTCTATACTCAAAAAAAACTTTAATTTTATACATTGTTTGACTGATGAACGCTCATCATTTTAGGAAAACAACAAGAAAATTACGATAAACTTTTACATAATGATTTTATACTTCATAAATATGTTAAAAAATGCGTTCATTATATACGATGAATTAACGATATATTTGTTATTTTCATAATAATTTACTTTTTGTCCAAACTTAAGTTATCACAGATAAAAGCAGAACTACTCAAGACGAACACTTATTTGAAATTGAAATAACTTTCTTTTGATTTTTAAAAAAAATAATGCATTTTTACCATAATATCTCTAAATTTCCAATTTTTTCTTTATTTTATTTATCATTTACATTTAGTGTTTATGATTTGGATAAATTGGATTTACTATAATAATCATATAATAAAAGAAACATAAAATTTGCTAAATAACAAAAATGTTTGTATTGATTAAATTAATAAACAAATTAAAATATTTTGTACTTAAAATATGTTTATTTATATCTGACTGATAAATTTTTCTTCTTTGAAATCGTCTGCAAATGGATCTTCTTCAATATTTGAATTATTAATACCAACTGAAAATGTATTATCTATTTCATTAATTTTATTATTATTTTCATCTGAAATATTCATTTCTTCTTCATTTTGTTTTCGCTTCTTATTTTGATATTTAATCATAAATATTATGATTATCATTACAAATACAATAATTATTACAATTACAATAACAATTATAATGATAATTAATGCATTATTATCATTGTTTATTATTACATCTTCGATATAAGAAATATAAAAGAAATTAGAATAATAAGTAAAATATTCTGGATAATATATAATTGTATAATTATAATATATAAAATCAACATAAATATATTTAGTTTCAGATTCAATGAAAGTAACTGAATAAGATTTTAAGAAAGTATAATAATAAATTGATAAAGTTTTTATAAACGATAAAGAATAAGTTAAAGTATAAGTGTTAACGAAAGTAAAATTCATCGAAAATGTATCAACATAAGTATTTGAATCAAAATTATTTTTTGATTTCGTAAATGTGTTTGAATTAGCAAATGTATTTATGTTAGTAAATGTATTTAAATTAGTGAATGTATCACTTTGTGTGTATGTGAATGTGCGTGTTGGAGGGAGACATTCGTCAAGTGTTGTTCCCTTAGTAATATTCATATTTCCAAATGTTTCATTTTGATATGTTGCTATTTTCATAACTCTTGTCGCATTGATATTAACAAATGCATCATTTTGGATTTCTGGTGAAATTTCGCCATTAAAATAAATACATTGAAGTGATGTACAATTAACAAATGCACATGAATTAATATATTGAATATTTTCATCAATAAAAATTCTTTCTAAATTATTACAATAAGCAAAAGAATAATTCATAATAGAAATGACCGAATTAGGAATTGTAAATGTTTTACTTTTCATATTTGGATAACTAATAATATATGTAATTTCTTTATTATATAAAACGCCATCATTTTCATAATTCGAATATCCAATATTTTCTTCTGAAACATTAATAAATTGAAGTTTCGTACATTCTAAAAATGCATTCCCAATTGAAGTAACAGAACTTGGTATATAAATATTCACAAGGTTTGTACATCCTCTGAATGCATCTGAGCCAATACTTCGGACGCCTTCATATAATGTTATCGTTTCAAGTCCTATACATTTGTAAAATGCATTATCACTAATGGTATTACAACGAATTGTAATGTTATTTAATGAAATACATTCTGCAAATGCACCACCTCCAATTCCACCCATTAATTTATCTGGAAATTGGACATATTCTAATTGTTTACATGATGCAAATGCTCCACTATTTATATATCCAACTGTTTCTCCAATTATTACTGTTGTTAATAAAGGCCATTCTCTGAATGCATCACTTTCAAGCTCGCCAACATCAATAATTATAACGTACTCAGTAACATTCATATAATCATTTGAAAAATCATTGGAATCAGATATTGTGAGTGTTTTTGTCTCTTCGTCATATGATTGCTTTGTATTAACAAAAAATATAATCAATAAAATCGAAATAACTTCGTTTTTTTGATGAATGCTTTTCTGATTAAAATAAATTTTGGAAAAGAAAGTAAAAACAAAAAATATAGATCCGAACAAAGTTGTATTTGCATATGCCGAAGTAATTAATGCATTAAATATCTTTGGTAGATTTTTAAGGATATTATTGCTGCAATTCATTGATAAATTACATTGGAAACTTTCAATAAAATGATATATATTATGTAGGATATGAAAGATTGCAGTTATTTTTGAATAAAAAATCCGAAATTATTAAATTTGAAGAAACGAAATGCTTAAAACCTATTCTATTGTTATTTAGAGAATTGTTGAGTGAGGCGAATTGCAGTAAATGATTTATGTTGTTTGCTGTTTGAATTTTTTGTAAAAATATACTCTTTATGTGTTCTTTCTTGTTACTTGGCATGTAACGAATGCCTTTGTTATGCACATGCTTGTTCATTGTTTTATTTTCGATGAGAGAATTAAAATAATATTTATTTGAAATAAAAACATGTTTGTTGGAATTTATGAGGAGGATGAAAATGCCAATGTGGGTTAATGTTCATCGACTTGAAATAATTAATCTTGTTGTAACGAATAACCTTCAATTAAGACCAAATAATAAACGGTCGTCCCAAAAATTCAAAATTCATTTTTCTATTTTATTTCAGAAAATATTTAAATTTTAGTGGTGTTTTTAAATTTACCTATATGATGATGATAATATATTTTAATGGTACGAAATAATTTTCAAGAAATCATTCTGATTATCACATATAAACCCAATTTCGCATACAAAAATCTAAATTTCAAATTTCTAAGTTCACACTCGCTTAAAGTCAACAAAGAACACAATATCATATGGGCAAGAAGAATCTATGAGCTGTTTTTGGAATATACAATCATTGTGATTATCTTTGATATAAGCAAAATTTCGGAAATCTATTTTGAAAATAGATAAATTTCGGATACAAGCAGATAATTTTAAAAAATATATCATATTCATTTCATTTATTAATTTCAAAATTTGATATCTTTCATAATTATGGATTGAATAGTTTACTCAGTGTCAGATTGGTGAAAAATTGAGAAAATTTGTCACTTTTAATTTAATTTATTTCAAAAATTTGTGGGGAAATTTTGAGGGTGTAAAAAAAAAAATATCTTATTCTATAATTATTAAATCTCATTTCTTCTCATAAAAAAGTATGCCCATGTATAGAGTGAATTTGTTTTTACTATGGCAATCTAATTTCGTATTTTTTCATAATTTATTTATTATATCTCTCACAAAAATTAGACATGTTATTAATAGTTATAATATTTATGCTTTATCAATTAATAATATTATTTTTATAATTATCTGATGTGGAGCGCCCTCCATTTTGCGGTTTTTGAACGATAGGAAATTTGAGGAAAAATCGAAATTCCACATCAGGGCACCCCATCCGGTTGGCCATAATTTTTATTTTGCTCATCGTTTTCCAAAATTTAAGCATGGATCCTTCTGCCACCTTAAATATTTTTATTGTGAATAAATTTTTCCTCTATTATTTGATTTTTTATAATATTCAGAAATTATTTGAAGGATTTAAGACAGTATTTATTTATGCCTCGGAAAACAACTATATCGAAATAGTTAAATTATTTCTTGAACAAAATGGAATTGATATTAATGCTAAAGATATTTATTTGGTATGTTTGGTAAATATTTTGGCATATTTCAAAATAATATTTGGAATTTATTTGAATTATTTAGAACAGCACTTATGAAAGCATCTGGAAATGGTCATGTAGAAATAGTTAAATTACTTCTTGAACAAGAAGGCATTGATATTAATGCTAAAGATATTTATTTGTTTTATTTTATGTTTATTTAAATAATTTTATATTTCAAAATAATATTTGGAAATTACACATATTAGCTATTCGTTTCTAGAAACTGGACAACAAATCACTGGTGCGATTGGTTATCTTGGTTGGCGGTTATTTGAATTGCAATTCAATATGTTGTTGAAACTTTTTGAGCGCACTTTATTCAAAATTCCTTTGATGCAAAACGATATCATTTTCTTTCTTTCATTTTTTTGTCTTCTACAATTTAAATAAGGGAACATTCTGTCACTTTTCATAAAAATCATTACATTTCAGCTTTGTGAACATCTTCCGATCGCAAAAACAATAAAACGCGCTTCAGTAAAAGTTATACAAATGAAATGACGAAAAGAAGAAGCGGTTGAAGCTCTCTGTATCGTTTTTGACTGATTTATTAGCAAGTTTCTCAAGTTTTGGCACGGATGTGTTATTTCATCTTGGTTTTTCCCATACATTTCTTTTGCTTATTACAAACCTCACCAAAAAATTTAGGCTCAAAGATTTTTAGTGATCAATTATCGATTTCTCAAACTCACCAGTACTCCTCATGCCTTACTTTAAAATCCAAGTGGGAGACATACTTTTCATTCTCATGCCTTAATAAAAAGAATGTATCCATCAAAGTCACCAATTTTATTATGCTAAAAGATAATGAATTAAATCCATTTAATATCAGCACAAGAAGTTATCATTGCCATTCCCCTTTGCTAGAATTACTTATTTCATACGTTAAACATTGTTTCCAATTCTTTTCTTTTGCACTTAACCATTTTTCATTAAAAGCACATTTAGTAATGCCAATGAACATGATTCGTTACTTTTTTATTTTGGGATTTTTTTTATGTTATGAAATTAAATTTTTACTTAACAAATTGAAAACAAACGCAAAGAAAAAACATCAAAATGTTATAATTTTTGTTATATTTTCCATAAATTCTTTTCAATTATTTTATGATAATAATTTAACATTAACAATAACAAATTCAAATGATTTTAATGAAATTGATCAATATAAAAACATCACGAAATTTATAAATATTAGTGAAGGAATTTATACCATTCCAAGTGGTGCATTTTCAGGATGGCCATTAGTTATTTCAGTTAATTTTGGTAATTCTATATCATATATTGGTGGTTCAGCATTTTCATCATGTTCACATTTAGAAACGATTATTTTTGGAGGAAATGTTACATATATTAGTGGTTCAGCATTTTCATTCTGTTCATCAATCAAAAACATTACGATACCGAATTCAGCCACATTGATTGGCGGTTATGCGTTTTCATTCTGTTCTAATTTAATGATATTAACACTTGGTTCTGGGATAACAGAAATTGGAGATTCAGCATTTAGTAATTGTAATTCACTTGAATGCATTTATTATTATGGTGATACAGAACCAAATATTGGAGAAAATGCATTTTGTAATGTTACAGCAATAGTTATAACATATCCAACATATATCGAAAGTAACTTTGGGAAATTAAAAGTTATCAAATCATATGCAGAAGGAAATTGCAAACCAATTCCAACACTTTCATTTTCAGCATCAGATATATATTCACAGTCAAATACATTCAGTCTAAGTAATATATATTCACAGTCAAATACATTCAGTCTAAGTAATACATATTCACAGTCAAATACATTCAGTCTAAGTAATACATATTCACAGTCAAATACATTCAGTCGAAGTAATACATATTCTCAGTCAAATACATTCACTGAATCGTTTCAAAGCGATTTCACGCTTTCGTTTTCATATACATTAACGTATACATTGACAATTGAATATTCATTTACATATTACGAAACGCAAACAAGATCACTTTCATTATCCTTATTTAATTCAACATTTTCTTATATCGAAACGGAATTTCTATATTATGATTACACAGTTATTATGTATTCGACACATTACAATTATTATTCAAATTTCATTACAATGTTTCGCACGAACATTTTACTTACGGATGGACTTACAACGAATGCATTGATTGGAATTGTTTGCGGATCAATTGCATTAGTTTTAATAATTGTTGGAATTGTTATATTCTTAATCAAAAGTAATAACAATAAAAGAAAATCGACTTCAACATTACAATTTAAGGATTCAACTACATCAAGTTTAAATCAAAAGGAAGATGTCAATACTTTAGTTGAAGATATTGTTAAAGAAGATGAAGACAATTGGCTGTGATTTATTATAAAATAAAAATATATTTTTAATTGATATATTTTTAATTTAAATAAAAAATATGAAATGATTCGCAATGAGAAATATTAATCGATTATCACTTTGATATAATTAACAACGAAAACGTCGAAAATGTTGAATATTGTTCTGATGTAACATTCTAAAGATCAAAAGGAATCATATTATTCGTTTACAAAATGTTTTACAATAGAAATATTTCGTTTAGTATTTAATGTTAAATGTAAATGATATGAACCATTAAGTTACTTTATAAAGCATTAATGGAAAAATAAATTATTTAAATGAAAAACATAATATATCAAAACATTCATACCACAAAAAATTATGTATAAAGATAATTAGAATCAATCTATTAAGAATCACCATCAATATGGAAGTAACAAGATATGGAGTTTGTGATATAACTTTATTTACTATGTATTAGCATACAATATGTTTATCTTTACAATAAATCACTTAATTATACAAAATATCTCGAATGTATTTTAGAATGTGTTAAACTTATTCATATTTACCAGTATCACGCAAAATATATTAGCATAAAAAGAATAAAACGCATATCTCTTAAAAATCATGAAATTTAATACCATAAAAAGTGCTCAACAATAACAAAGATATATCATTTTAATCAGCAAACTCAGCTATAACGCATCCATTCATTATATTATTTAAAAGTGCATTTGCAAGCATTAAATGTATTATCCTTTCCTGGTGTCTTTAAATATTGAAACAAACAAATTTTAGGTTCAATTGAAAAACTTCAATTAAATCACAATTTTTTTTAAGTATAACCGTATGATTTTTAACTTTTGTATTGGCCGATGTGTATTTGGTAAGGGTCTACAACTATATTAGATCTTGAAGTATGAAAATTCTTCGTTTGCTGTTCATTTCGGGCATAATAAAGCAATTTACAACCGATACAAGACCAGGAATTCCATTTTTTACAACTACAAAAATATCAAATATGAAAAAGAACCTAAGCAAAGAAGGGCCCACTCAGAGGTACAATGTAGAAGTTCCAGTCTTTGGAATTAAGTATGCGAATTTTGATATATTTAACATTAATTCTACTTTCTTTAAAACAAGTATATTCCCAAATTTCTTGACTGACAGCAAGTGTACATCAAAAATACTTCAGTTCTTTTATGACAAAATAAAATTCCTAGCATCATATTTTACAATTACACAAAATGAATTCTTTATAACTAGTATGCCTATTGAAAACAATATATCAACACAACCTTTGAATATGCATTATGGGGATATATCTTTAAACCAGTATGAATTTCTTTGTTTTCCATTGATGCAAAACGATAAAACAGACCGACCATTTAAATTCAATGTTTATTCTCGTTTAACCGCTGTTTTTTCAATGATGATTGTGGTGGTTTATGTCAATTTTTTTCAGAAAAAACCACTGTTTCTACAGAAATTTTATTTGACCAACTACGAATTGAAAACAAACGAAAAGAAAAAACATCAAAATGTTATAATTTTTGTTATATTTTCCATAAATTCTTTTCAATTATTTTATGATAATAATTTAACATTAACAATAACAAATTCAAATGATTTTAGTGAAATTGATCAATATAAAAACATCACGAAATTTATAAATATTAGTGAAGGAATTTATACCATTCCAAGTGGTGCATTTTCAGGATGGCCATTAGTTATTTCAGTTAATTTTGGTAATTCTATATCATATATTGGTGGTTCAGCATTTTCATCATGTTCACATTTAGAAACGATTATTTTTGGAGGAAATGTTACATATATTAGTGGTTCAGCATTTTCATTCTGTTCATCAATCAAAAACATTACGATACCGAATTCAGCCACATTGATTGGCGGTTATGCGTTTTCATTCTGTTCTAATTTAATGATATTAACACTTGGTTCTGGGATAACAGAAATTGGAGATTCAGCATTTAGTAATTGTAATT
Organism: Histomonas meleagridis; assembly: GCF_020186115.1. NCBI lineage: Eukaryota > Parabasalia > Tritrichomonadida > Dientamoebidae > Histomonas > Histomonas meleagridis. Next base: position 437,125 of record NW_027150781.1, read on the forward strand.
CACTTGAATGCATTTATTATTATGGTGATACAGAACCAAATATTGGAGAAAATGCATTTTGTAATGTTACAGCAATAGTTATAACATATCCAACATATATCGAAAGTAACTTTGGGAAATTAAAAGTTATCAAATCATATGCAGAAGGAAATTGCAAACCAATTCCAACACTTTCATTTTCAGCATCAGATATATATTCACAGTCAAATACATTCAGTCTAAGTAATACATATTCACAGTCAAATACATTTTCTCAAACACATTCATTCAGTATTAATACATTTTCAAAATCAAATACATTTACTGAATCATATCAAAATGATTTAACGAAATCTTTTTCATATCTAATAACAGTCACATTATCTTTTACATATTCATTTACTTATTATGAAATACAAACAAAATCACTTTCTCTATTTACAATTAATTCATCGAATATTTATATTGAAACAGAATTTATATATTATGATTACACAGTTATTATTTATTCAACTTATTATATTTATTATTCGAACTTCTTTACATTTATTTATAATAACGAATTTCAAACAAAAGATAACAAAACAACAAAAATCATAATAATCGTTTGTGTTATTGTTATTATTATTATAATTTCATTACTTATTCTATTATTGATACGAATTAAAAATAAAAAAGAAGAAATTGCTGAAAATGAAATTTCAGAACAACAAAACGATAACAACCAAACCACAAACACATTCGTAACAGGAATATCTATCTCAAATATTGAAGAAGATCCTTTTGCAGATGACTTCAAAGAAGAGAAATTCATTGAGCAAATGTAATTTAGATAAATAAATAATAATATATAGTATGTTCTAAAAGTAAATCATTTTTAGTATAATCGATTCAACGTCACCTCGTTATTTTCTTCCATCTTTAATTTTAATTTTGTGCTTTTTGTTTTTGTAAAACTTTTGAAAAAATTATTATTGTAATATCTTAGTTTTTGTAAACATACCAAGTAAATGTGCTACTTATATTATGATTACTTGCTTTGGTATTATGCGGTAACACTTTTTGAACCCGCCATAGACTTTTGATTGATTTATGTCAAGCCACTTCTTTTTTTATTTTTTATTTTTTTTTTTTCATACAAGTTTGTAAAGTTATTAACGATTAATCATTAGTAAAAATTTAGACTTTTATAAATGTTTCTTCTTTAAAATCCTTTGCAAATGGATCATCTTCGACATAGTTTGTATTAAATACAGACTCAAAATTGTTTGCTGAATTTCCTTCTTCATCTTGTTTTGACTCTTTATTTTCGGATCCGTGAATTTTCACATTCATCTCCAGAACTAATCGTTTTATTATTTTTATTGCGGAGAATTAAATAAATAATAATGACAATTACTATTAAAATTAAAACACAAACTACGATAACAATTATCATATTTGTATTCTTATTTTCGTTATTTTGTTCTTTTATTGGATTAATTAATGTAAAGAAATTTGAATAAAAATTATAAATTGTTGAATAGTATATAACAGTATAATTATAATAAATAATATTGGTATAAATATAAGTTGCCATTGAATCAATCACATGAAATGTAATAGTACTTAAATAAAATGTTTTCTGAATAATTGTTTCTGTAATTGAATATGAGCTATAAAAAATAATTGAATTTGTTAATATTAAACCAAATGGAAAAGAATTCGTAAATGTATTTTATGGCATAAATGTATTAGAATTCGTAAATGTGTTTGATCTTGTAAATGTATTCGATTGTGAAAATGTATTCGTAGAGAAATTAAGTCGAATTCTAAATATTTTTCCCATGTTATCTGCTTTGTCAACTGGAGCAACATGAAGATATCTTTGATAGACAACATCTTCTGTAGTAAATTTAATAGTATTATTATATGCTGTGTTTACCATAGTTTCTACATCACATTTAGAATTTTCGCTAAATAGATATTTATAATATTTGATTCCCGTAGTAACATTAACATCAGCTTCTGAATTATCAATTTCTTTGCCTTCACTATTATATGATACAACTTTAAATGTGTATAACGTTCCAACATCATATGCTTCTATTATTACTAAATAATTAATTAGGTCTATTGTTATATTGCTAATCACTGGTCTTGCTTTGTCATGCGAATTGAGATGTTCTTCAAACTCGTGTTCAGTGGTCCTTTGCTTAAGATAAAATATAGTGTTACCAAGGACTTTCCTTTCAAATTCTGTTGCACTACAATCGCTGTGTCCTGTTTGGATCATTGCTGTGTTTCCATACGTCGTAAGATAAAAATTCTCTGATTCAGATATTTGACTGGTGCTATCGGAAAACCAATACCAAATATCTCCAGTGTCATTTTGCTTCGCTGTATTAGAAAAGTAAATTTGTTGCTTCGAACTTGTTTCAAGATTCCACGGGTAGTTTAAGAGGAGTACTTCTTTGTGAACTTCAACTTCAGAAGACTGCGCACTTTCAAAACTTCCTTCTTTTTGGTGGATACCAATTCCAAACAAATCTCTGATGGCGGTTAAGCCGATTGGCTCACCATCTTCAAGGAATTCTAAAATGATTGAATCGTGACCAGCAACAAAGCCATATCCATTTTTGATATATTTTTCTACAATGCCTTTTGATTTTTCCGTTGATATAGAAAAACCTCCGCTATAATCCCAAAATCCGAAAACAACAACATCAAATTGATAAATAAAATTTTCTTCTGACGTTTCAAATTCATCAATTGAGTTTAATGTTACATTAATAATTTGCTCTTTCGACTCGGGATCAATACCCGAGGGGTCTGAGTAGTTAATTGAATCAATGAATCCACCTTCCATCCATACTTTTAATGAAGCTGATTTTGGATATCCAAAATGTTTATTTATTGTAAAACTATTTTTGAAATGAGTGTTAAGAAGCATAAAGCCATAACATTGTAATTTTAATTTTTTACAAAGACGTTACATCACTTCACATGTTTTATTCATAGACATGTGATATGAAACATTTTCAAAAAAAATCAAACCAAAAATTTGTTAAAACAATAAGAAGAAAATATTTAATTGAGGATGTTTAAACTAATGCTGAAGACCAGGCGTATCATGAATTAGTGATAAAGCCAATTCTACACCAAATTATGAAGATAATGACACAGCAGTTTCACACGTAATACTTCCCAAATATGAAGCACTTAAATCATATCCAGTTCCGATTGAATTAGATCAATATGAAAAAGAAATGTTAGGTGAAGCGTGAGCACGTCTGACCAAGGTAAGAAAGCGAACGTCAATTCGAAGTATTATGTGATATTACAACATTAAAGAAGAAACGTGAACAAGCGGAGCAAGCATTATTATTGAAGAGAAAAATGAAGTTTGAAATTGATGTTATTAGCACGCGCAAATGCGAAGAATTCAAAATTTGATACTAAAGACGACGACGAAATAGCGAAACTTCAACGAATTCGACGCATTAAGAACAATATTCAAGAAGAGAAGAAGTAACGGAAAGAAGTTACAAGACAGAATTAACGAAAATGAAATTATTTGTTCATTACCGCAAATTAATGAAAAAGAACTTAAAAACATTGGATCACTTCGACATATCCAAAATGTGATATCGAAATCATCAACATTTAAATGATAACGAAAGTAAATTCATGAAAAAGAATATTTCGAGGATATTAATATTGATAAACAAAAGGAAAACTTCCGAAACATTTCATTATTAAATCACTCGAAAGATGCAATTAAACAACCGAAGAAAGAAAACAAATATAAATTTTAATCTGAATTGGCGTTACTAAAGAATTACATGTTGAATCTGAAACATTAATTAAATCGAATACTGAATAATTTGATCAAATGGAATGAAATATGCGAAAATTTTCGAATGAAGAAGAAGTAACAATTATCAGCATAATTCACATTAATATTAAAGAATTAAATCATCAAGTTGAATTACATGTTAAAGAATAAATTTATCAACAGATTCAGAATGAGAAGAAAAGACATCAAAAATTCGACTTGAAACAATTCAACAAGAAATTCAAAAATGTGAATACGAAGCAGCCGCGCTGCACCTGAATATCGTTTTATTCTTGAAAGAAAAGGAAAAGGAATAAATAAAATAAATTTAATATCATTAACAGTTCTTCGCTATAAACTCATGATTTAAATAATGTTCAGAGAAGTACTTCTCACTTTAATGTATTTTGAAAGTTATAATTTCGATGTTTTTCTTATATTAATTCCTTTACAGAAAAACAATCAGCAGCAAATCATTTAGAGAGTGTTATAAAATGACATCAATCACTATTGAAGAAATTTGTGATTATGTTTAACCAATGTAAATCATTCCCAAATAATTCAATTACATCAATTTCTAACACAACATTTTCATGATGATAAAGTATCATTAAATAATTCAAAATATTCTAATTATGATAATGATGGAACTCTTTATAACAAAAACATCGCAGAACTTCATTAGTGACATTCGATCATTATCATTTGAAGGATCTTCAATACGAAATATTACAATTGCAAATAAAATTAAAACATTTGAATCAAGAATATGATATTTATGTTCCAATTTGATTACAGATAATATTGAAGAAGGCGTTTAAACAATAGGATAAACAGCATCAGCATTATAATATTCTTTACCAAATATTACAATTCCAGGAACAAATAAAACAATTGGATCAAAAGCATTTTACACATGCTCTATTTAATATTGAAGAAGGAGTTAAATACATTTGAATTTACAATTTCAAGGTGTAAATAATCTCAAAATCATTTATTATGATAGTGAAACATAACCAAAAGATTTAAACTAATAATTATTTCATATAATGAGATGTTTAATTCATGCCCAATGAAAATCATTAATTTCATAACGATAAAAAATGATTAATACCATCAACAACACACCATTTTAAACACCAAATTCATCTCTATCACGTTGCATTCATTATATTATATAAAAGTGTCTTTATAACCATTAAAATCAGCATCTTTTATGGGTGCCTTTAAATATTGAAACAAAATTCAGTGTCAAATTGAAAAACTTCAAGAAAACAACGAATTTTTTAATAATTAACCGTGTGATTTTTATCTTTTGTATCGGATCCGATGTGTATTTAGTAAGGTCTGTAAGTATCTTACAAGCTAAACCATGAAAATTCTTTATTTGCTGTTCATTTCGAACGTCGCAAAGCAATATAGAGCCAATACAACACCAGGAATTCCATTTTTTGCGACCACAAAAATATCAAATATGAGAAAGAACTTAAGTTCAGAAAATGCATTTGATTGTGAAAATATATTTAACTGTGAAAATGTATTCGATTGTGATGGTGGAAGAGATCCATCAAGAATTGTTCCCTTGATAGCATCTAAATTACCAAATTTTTAGCATTATATGATTCCAATGTCATAACATATTGAGCTCAATATCAAAAAAACTCATTATAGTAATTGTTCATTTTCACTTGATTTGCAAATATTATTTATTTACAAGTTACCAAACAACCATACCTGTTAGAAAAAAATTTGATGGATTTGGTTCGGCAATTATCATTTTAGGGTTATCAAATCCTGGAGGTAATGGCCTTGTTTCTGTGGCTAAAAGTTTTTCGTCGTATATAATATCTTTTTGCTTCTTAAGTAATTCCACTATATTTTTACATTTTTCATTTTTTTGATTTGAGTTTGCGAGCATAATTGCTGATTTACCATCAAGATTTACTTCATTTATTTTTGTTTCTTTTTGTTGAAGAAGTAATTCTACGATTTCAAGACAACCATTTTGTGATGCCCCCATTAAGGAATTCATAAACAAATTTAATAAATTCCGAATTTTTTATATTAATTTCAAAAAATTATAATTATTATTATTCTTTTGATTTATATCGATTTCTTTATGTTCGAGTAATAATTTAACAGTTTCTAAATGATCATTAAAACATGCAAATATGAAAGCAGTAGCAAAACAATTGATTAAATTCCAAATTTTACACATAATTTCCATTTTTTATTAATAAACATAAAATAAATATAATAAATAGCACGAAGATTAACATCAATTCCTTCATGTTCTAGTAAAAGTTTAACTATATCTGTTCTTCCTTCTGAACAAGCAGTCATTAATGGTGTGAAAAATAGATGAAAATAATTCCAAATATTATTTTGATATAGAAATATTTTAAATTAATAATATAATAAAATAAATGAACAGAATTTACATTAATATCAACTTCTTTCTTATCAAGGATTAACTTAAAGATTTCGAATTGATTCTTTTTAACTTCTTCAAAATTCGCTTTATTGATTTTAAATAAATAAAATAAACTCTAAATTCGCAAAATAATTTATATTTTTTTTAACATTGATGATATTTGATAATTATTCGATGAACTTACTTGAAGATATTTAAAATCGAAATCAAATGAATCATTTTTAGATGCACATAAAGGAATAATAAATATTGCAAATAAATTAATTAATTAATAAAAAAACTCCAAATTCATAAAATGAACTTCGAAAAATTAAAGTAAACAATATTGTTTTGTTTTTCCTGTTTATATAATTTCTCTAAAGAAATGCGTAAAGATGTTTTATGAAGTACAGTTTCGAATGATTGAATGAAATTCCAAATATTATTTCAAAACTTTAAAAAAGCAGAACAAATAGTATCTCTCAAATTAATATCAATTCCTTTATGATCAAGAAGTAATTTTACAATTTCAACAAACCCTGCAATCGTTGCATACATTAAAGGCGAACCGAATATATTAAATATATTTCACGAAATTTATTAATGAAATATTAAAATTAAGAAATGAATATCAATAAAATTAACATCAATTTCTTTATATTCAAGCAACAATTTAACAATATCAATGTAATTATTACGTACAGCAAAAGTTAGAGCTGTTTCAAATAAATTAAATGATTTCCATATATCATTTAAAAACATAAAACTCATAAAATAAATTTTAAAACATATTATTAAATAGTTTTAGCATTAATATCAATATCTTTTTGCTCAAGAAGTAATTTAACAATATCAGTATAACCTTTCCATGTTGCAGATATTAATGGAGTTTCAAAAAATGGAAACAATTTTTAAATTTATTTTAATAAAATATTCGTTACGTTTGTTAACATCAATTCCCTCAACATTAAGAAGAAGTTTCACAAGGTCAACATTACCATTATTACATGCAAAAAACAATGGCGTTATAAAAATAATTTGTAAATTCCAAATTTTGCAATAAAACACCAAATTTATAAAACAAAGAGTTAATAAAAACATAAAACACTTTCAATATTTATATCAATATTTTTACATTTGAGAAGTAATTTAACTATTTTTATATGATTATTTTCTAATGCACATGTGAATGCAGATTTTCCTTGAGCATTTTTTTGGAAAATATGAATTCCTTTATGTTGAAGAAGTAATTTAACGATTTCTATATAACCTTTTCTGGATGCTTGTATAAGTGCTGTATCAAATAATTTTAATAATTACCAAATATTGTTTCAAAATTTCAAATCATTAAAACAAATTATATTTTGTAAATTAACATCAATTCCTTCTTGTTCAAGAAGTAATTTAACAATTTCTATATTACCTTTAATAGATGCAATCAAAAGTGCTGTATAAAATAATTTAAATAATTACCAAATATTATTTAAAAATTCCAAATATTCGATTAATGAAACAGGATGTTTAAGGAAACTATAACATTTAGTGAATTTTTCATAAATTGATTCTGGTAATGACTTATTAACATCATATTTTTTGTTTGATATTATTTCTTGAAGTTGTTCAACATCATCATTACGTATTGCTTTCGTTACTTCAAAAGGATTTCCTTCGTTAATGTTTTTTTTATGCTCTTCAAAATTGCTTCCTTTTTGTTGACGAATTAATTCAATGAGATCTTTATTTATTCCAAAGGTGAAAACCTGATTTTCAATTGATGAAATTTGTTCTTTTGTTAATAAATGAACAAAGTATTGGTTGTTTATGAAGGTATTTCGATCAAAACTAATTAAATTGTTTTCTATTAATTTAGCTAATATATAATAGGACTCTCTAGAACGCAGTGTAAGTAAATAACTTTTAAACATTGAAAATAATTGTGGATTTTCTTTAAGAATTTCTTCTTCCTTTTTTTGAATAAATTGTAAATATTGAAAATATACATTTATGTCTTTACGTTGTGAAAGATATGTTGCATAAATATTTCTTATTAGAACTGCATTAAATGAAATTGAAAAATTAGGATCAAATAAATTCATGGTTAATTTAACAGTCAATTGAATGTTTTCTTGATTTAAATTAAAAACTAAGTCACTAATGTCTTGAAGATATTTGATTTCTTCTTTTGGATTTCTCATTGTTGTTTTGTTGGTTATGAAAAAAAAAGGTTCGGAATACAGCACTTTTAAATATGACGGTTATGTACATTATTTCATGTATGGATTTTACATAATATAATGTGCGACATCACTACTAGTGTGTGTTTTCTAAGAAAAAAATTTAGCACATAATGTACAAGAAAGAGTTTTTTATAAGTTTGATGATGTTTCGAATCAATTTCAAAAGATATTTTTCTGCTTTTTTCAGATATTTTATTGAATTTCTTTTTATTTTAAATAAATACTTAGCATATAAATTATAAATAAGGACTTTAAATTAATCTGTTGGTGGATACATTTCATGGATTTTAATAAATGCATAAACATATGATCACCATTTTATTCATCATATCACTTAAAAGATTTGATAATTAATCGTCACCATCATTATGCGTTTGAAAATGATCATCAAAATAATCTAATATGTCAGGACATGAATATTCCAGATTGAATATTATCTAAAAAAAATGCTTCTCTAAAATTCAAGTCCTTTTTAAAGATATGTTTCTCAAACTCTTTCTTAGATCGATCTATTAAATTAGAGAATAAAGGAGTTAAATGAATATATATTAAAGAAAATTGTTTATCTTTTCTAATTTGATTAAATAACTTTAAGTAATAACCTTGATTTGTTTCTATAGGTAAAATCATGAAATGTAAATATAAAAAACTATTCCAATCAAATAAATGTGATTCCTTGAACTCGATGTGACCAAATCTTTAATAAATGTTGTTTTAATTCCTTAAAATTATCTGAGTTTAAACATTCAATAGCTTCATTAAATTCAAGTTTAAACTTTTATATTATAATTTGAACTTCATAAATATGTCATAAAAGTCTTTAACAATATATTTCGTAAATTTAAATTTAAATTTTACTTTTTATTCAAGCTTAAGACAATAAAAGTATTTTGACAAATTAATGCTATAATTATAATTGCAAATAATATTTTCGATGATACTTTTCTTGAGCTTGTTTTGATTTCATCTGTTTGTATACTTACATCATCTTTTATTACAGCATGAGTATTTGTTTCATTTGACTTCTCCACAACTTTTTCTTTTTCATCATAATTTTTAACTTTTTGCTTTTCTTTTGGATTTTGTAAGGTACTTTTTGTTTCGGACTGTTTGGATATTGATAAGTTATTGAATTTTATGACATCATCATTTTGCATTCTATTTGAACTCCAACTTCCGATTCCCCAACCTCTGTTTGAACCATTACGAGAATTTTCAGTGGCTCCTTTCTTGCGAAGAAGTTCAGCTATTTCTGAATTATCATTCGAATTTGCTAAATCAAGTGCAGTCTCAAATAATTTTAGCGATTTCCAAATATTTTAATGAAATACCGAAAAAATAAAACAAATATATAATAATATAAATGAATACCTTTGGCATTAACATCAATTCCATCTTGTTCAAGAAGTAATTTAACAATGTCTTCATCTCCATCTCTTGCTGCTTCCATAAGTGCTGTTCTAAATAACTTAAACAAATTTTAAATATTATTTTGAAACATGAAATAAGGAAAATAAATTGCAAACATTAGAAAGAAATTCCTTTTTCATTAATATCAACTAATTTTTCATCAAGAAAGAATTTCACTACATCATATTGTCCAGATGCAGCTGCAATTGTAAATGGAGTATCAAATACTTTAAATAATTTCCAAATATTTTATTGAAATACCAAATAATTAATATGAATATAATAAAATAGAAATAAATATTTTTAATTTTAAGATCAATACCTTCTTGTTTAACAAGAAATTGGATAACTTCTAATTGACCATCTTTACATGCCCGTGTAAGTCCTGAATTAAATGTATAAAATAAATTTGAAATATTATTTCGTAACATAAAATAAAAAATATGAATTCCAAACATTAGAATGAAATACCTTTCATATTAATATCAACTAATTTTCGTTCAACGAATAATTTCACAATGTCAGTTTGTCCATTTCCACATGCAATTATAAATGCTGTATCAAATGATTTGAATAATTTTTATATATTGTTATTAAATACCAAATAAATAAAATAAATATATAATTATTTAAAGAAATATCCCTCGCATTAACATCAATTCCTTTTTGTTCAAGAAGTAATTTAACAACATCTATGTAGCCATTTAAACATGCTTGCATTAGTGCTGATCTAAAGAATTTATATAAATTCGAAATATTATTTTGATATATAAAATTATTAAAACAAACAAAAAATAAAACAAATTAATACCTTTAGCATTAATATCAATTCCTTTTTGCTCAAGAAGTAATCTAACAATGTCTATATGGCCATTTCCACATGCTGTTATAAGTGCTGTATTAAATAATTATAATAATTTCTAAATATTAATATGAAATATTAAATTGTTAAAATAAATTCTAAATATAACAAACAAATATCTTTAGCATTAACGTCAAATCCTTCTTGTTCAATAAATTGTTTTACAATTTCTATACGACCATTTGCAGCTGCTTGTATAAGTGAAATATTCAATAAATTAAATAAATTCCAAATTATAGAAAAAAATACTAAAACATTAGGATAATTACTAAAAAAAAAAATAATTGGAGCATCGCTATTAATTCCTTTCTCTTTGCTGTTGTAAATGAAACCCAACATATCATTTGACGACATTAAGTAAATGAAATTTGACCTGGGAAGTTTAAACCGTTTGTTGTCATTCCAATAGTTTACACTTCCATAAAGTATTCAATGAATTATTGTGACACGCATCACTTTTTTAATGCATTTTAATCGGACTGTATTTTACCAAACCGTTTTTCATTGATTATTTTTATTTAAAATATGTGTCATTTATATTTTCATTGAAAATCGAATTGAAAAAATGATAATTTCTTTAAAAAAGTGGGATCGTTTTCTATCGTTCTAAATTTACCCTTTAAAAATCGATTGAGAGGATTTGGAGGTTCGGTCTGCGGTTGTGTAATTGATCCGGATTAAACACTTCAATGTTTTAGTCATTGTGATTTCATTATTTATAAATCAATTATTAAGGATTTAAACTTTATATCATTATTGGAGTTATTTATGCATACGTTATTGTAATCACAATAGTTAATATTGTTTTAGTTCGAATTAATAAAACCATAAGAGTCAAAATCAGAATTCTAAAACAAAAAGATGTTAACAATTAAACGGTTGAGTCAGAATTTGATATTCCTGATGATATTAAAGTTGACCTTTTACAAATAATCTCTGAAGTTAAATTCAAAACAAAAAGCAAATCGATGCAAACGTTTTTACCTAAATCTAAACTAAATAATAAAAGACAATTTGCCTTTTATTTATTTATAATGGCATTTTATTAGGAAGAGATATCATAAGAATAACACGTTAAGTATGTATAATATGGAATTCCACACAGCTTTATCTTTATTTAGAAAAATTTTTGGGAAGGATCACACTAATCAAGAATCGAACTGTTGATTCGGATTTCTCTGTAAAACGGTTGAATTTTTTGAACGATTCAATTTCTGGTGAATTGAATTCGATCGTTTTACGTTTAAGGACGGTAGGCTATCAAAAAAACCGATATTTCTCAGGATTTTGACGCTTTGACATTTTTGTGTGCCTACCATGGCTTGTCGGTTATATAAACTATTCAACGACCTAGCTTTTTCTTAGCACCAAACCGTCGGTATAGTCAATTTGAACTCAAAAGAATTTAACTTTTAAAACAACACAATTACAAATCCCTTTCGAAGCACCATACAATGTTCAAAATTTATATCGAATCAGCAGAAAATATTGTAAACCCTTCGTCAAAGTCGCCACCAGATCCATACGTTAAAGTATTTTCATATACAGCAGGAACAAGATATTTTTTAGGAGAAACTAAATACGCAAAGAAAACAACGAATCCAGTATGGGATGTAGACTTCAAGAGATCACTTACTTTCCCTTTTTTCTATACAGAAAACTTAACATTAAAAATTTATGATCATAATGTTTTGCAAAAAGATGTTAATATAGGAACAGCAATAGTACCAATGCTACCTGAAAACCACGACAAGCCGATAAAAATTCCTGTTCAATCTGTAAAAGATGCTCCTGCTAACTCATTTATAATGATTAAGTACTTACTACCATGCAAAAACTTTTCATCCGATTCAAATCCTGAAACTAATTTTTCATATCATCTCTTCTTTACATATCCACAACCATATTTCCCAAGTCCAACAGAATTCCGAATTTATACTCGTGAGTACAACATTAAAGATGGCTTAGTTAAGTGTTATCCACTTTCCAATGAAATTCAAACACTTCCATATTTCCAAAATTCAGAAGGACTTTGTCTTGGGCCATCTGGCCTAACACCATTTTTCCGCTTTCAAACTACATATTCTTTCCAAGATACAGCATTTGTACTTTTTATTTCACCAACAACGTATTCTGGACCTATCACGCTCAACATCTTATCAAATCCACATCTTTATGAATTCAGTCGCTATCAAAAGCTTAATAAAAAAGCACATTATACCACAAACATATATGATGTCTCCAAATATAAATTAATCGAACAATGTACATTTAATGTTACCCCTAACACAGTAACAGCGGCTCCAACTTACGTTCGAGTTTGTACTAACTTGGTCGTGTTCCAAAAGCTAAAACCAGGACATTTCAAAACAAATCAATTGACATTCGACATGTCACATGATTTTGGCTTAACGGCCTCTCAAATTTTGTATCCGAATCAAAAGTTTTGGCAGCGGTTAATATCGGCGCCCGATAGGCCTCTATCGTTCTCACAAGCTCTTCAATATTATCATGCAAAGTATCCAAAGGAAATAATCTTTGCATTAGGGTGGGAAAACTGTAACATTGACTTGTCTTGTATTGCATATTCTTTCAATAATGGAAAATATTCAATCGAAACAATTGTGTATTATTCGAAAGTTAGTAGTTTAAGTGGTGCAATACAACACAGTGGGCGTAACAAAGAAGGCTGCAAACGCGACATTGAACATCATCACAAAACTCATCGATATCAAGATGATGAAAAAATTCGAATCAAATTCAAGAAGTTCCCCAAGAAAAAATCAATCAAATACTTTGCGATATGTATTACGTCACCAGATTTAATACCTATTAATGAAGTCGATGCGGCTTATTTAAGGATATTATCTGACGATAAAAAATTCGAATATTTGTTCTATCCTATACCTAAAGCAAGGAAAACAGCTTCGATAATCGCACTGGCGGAATACAATAGCCAAAATGATGCTTGGGATATCAATCCATTGTACTACAACACTTCCGATCACAACCCGAAAGAACTTGCAAATCGATTCTTAAGCGTAATGAACAACGAAGAAGAATTTAGCAGAGTTCTATCGGGCAATTCTCAAAATTATAATTATAATAAATAAATTTAATTTTTTAAAGATTTGTATCAATGTTTCCTTGATTAGGTAAAATGTAATGAAAGGACATTTATATTTCTGATTGTTTTAATAGATATAAATGGTTACGTCTTTAGCAATTATTAAAAATATTATTTTAAAAAATCATCAATTCGGATGTTTGGTATTTTCATCTGGAGAAGGAAATATTGAACTTGTTGAATTAGTCCCAAAACAAAAAATTTGAAATTGATATTAATGCTAAAGATATTTATTTGTTTTATTTAATGTTTATTTTATTATTTTGGTCTTCACAAGATAAGTGATATGATGATTTGATTGGAATTATTTGCGTTTTGCTAATGGAATTGTTGTATTTTTGGTGAAAAGTAATTACTTATGTAATACTTTGTTCATTTATTAAAGAACAAATTTCATCAATTGAAAAAGAAATTGAAAAGAGCTACTCCAATAAAATAAATAAAGATCTCATTGAATTAATTCGTCAACAAAAAGGAAGCAATTTTGAAGAGCATAAAAAAAACATTAACGAAGGAAATCCTTTTGAAGTAACGAAAGCAATACGTAATGATGATGTTGAACAACTTCAAGAAATAATATCAAACAAAAAATATGATGTTAATAAGTCATTACCAGAATCAATTTATGAAAAATTCACTAAATGTTATAGTTTCCTTAAACATCCTGTTTCATTAATCGAATATGCAGCATTTTATGGATCGATTAATTGTTTTAAATATTTATTAGATAAAGGTTGCAATATTACTATCTACTAATAGATGAGTTTAAAATTTTTTTTGTGAAATTAACATATTTTCTGAAATAAAAAGGAAAAATACATTTTTACAAAACGACCGTTTATTACCAGATGCTATACTCGTTGATGAACAACAATAAAATGCGAATCTCCAATTGTTATTACATTTTCTCCAATGACAGCTGCTTATAAATGGATCTAAATTTTGTTATTTTTCTAATATTAAATTTGTTTTCATATCTTTATGCAATTAATTTTTTTAACATAATTTAATTCTACCTAAGTCATCGCACATCGCACCCCCGATGAATTTCCCCTTATGATTAAGGTTTATGACCCCTTGCGTCAAATTACTTTCAACTTTATGAAATTCTAAGATATTAAATTTATTTCAATGCCATTTTGTACCAAAATAATTTTTCTATCCAACTATTTGAAGACAGGTATTCAAATACAACTTCTACAAAATGATATTAAAATTTTAAAGTATTTGTTTTAAAAAAGTAAATTAATTATTGTTGCCTTGTTTCTGTGGATAATGTAAAGGCATGAAACACTGATAAAACTTGGATTAACCTTATTAAAAACTTGGAATAGCTTAAGAATACCAAGAATGATAAGTGTTTGGTAAAATATTCAAATAGTTTATGAATCTAAATGAAAAAATCATTTTTTTTGTTGTTCATTTATCGAGAAAATATATTTGTTTTTTCTTTTTGAATAAATCGATTTGTTTAGACATATAATTCGCTTCTAAGATACTGCTGGATACAAGAAAGGAGCTGTCATCAAAAAACAATAAGTAATTTTAAAAAAAAATGTTCATTGTTTATGAAGATTTTTTCTGTGAATGTTTTTGAATGAATTAGATTTTAATTTGACTGTAAAAGGCAGCCAGATTTTAAAATAATTGAAATGACTATATAGAAAAGTTGAAAATTTTATTTGAAAGCTCAGTATTGAATTATTGTTGTATTGAGTGATTTTGATCGTTTTGTGTGTAAAATTGATATGATTACAATAATATTTTGTATCAAGTTAAAAGCGAAAATGAGAAGAGAACATTATCATCTCACTTATCATTGTTTAACTCGTATCGATTAAGTTTTTGATGACAATTTCAATTTCAGATGGAAAACAATAGGTTTCATACATTTTTGATGAAAATTTGAAGGTTTTTTGTTTGAGTTAAAATCAAGAATATATCTTCCAATTCCAATCATCAAATTGATGAAAAAATATGAAATATATCTATTAATGACTTTCAGCATTTGTTTTATTGACTTTATTTCCAACACATTTCATGATGAAAATATTTTTCATAAAAATATAAAATATATAAATTTCAAAAACAAAAATGAAACAGCAAATCAACAGATCCATAACGAATATTCTCATTATCTGTTCAATAATAACAAAAATCATTCAAATAACAAAATTTTATTTTTCTCATATGAAAAGATTCATAAAATAAGTTATAAATATTATCATTTATTAAGTCATTTGTTTACAAATTTATTTGCTATCTTTAAAAAATGTTTCGAATTAACTTCTTCTTCTAAATTTAAAAATCACTTTATTTATTCTTTGAAGAAAATTCTATTTTATTTTGATATTTATATAATAAATAAAGTCAAAATATTTTACATTTTATTGAGGAATTTCTTTTGTTACATATTTAAATCAACAATTAACAATTTATATATTATTCCATTTTTAATTATATTTAATATTCTTTTTCAATTTATTAAATATTTTTATAAAAGTTATTTAATTTATGATAAAAATAAACAAAATTTCAAAATATTTTTGATTTTAATGATTATATTTTTTGTTAATACAAAGCAATCATTTGATGAAACAACTAAAACACTCACAATATCTGATTCCAATGATTTTTCAAATTTTTATATGAATGTTACTGAGTACGTTATAATTATTGATGTTGGCGAGCTTGAAAGTGATGCATTCAGAGAATGGCCTTTATTAACAACAGTAATAATTGGAGAAACAGTTGGATATATAAATAGTGGAGCATTTGCATCATGTAAACAATGAGAAATATGTCCAATTTCCAGATAAATTAATGGGTGGAATTGGAGGTGGTGCATTTGCAGAATGTATTTCATTAAATAACATTACAATTCGTTGTAATACCATTAGTGATAATGCATTTTACAAATGTATAGGACTTGAAACGATAACATTATATGAAGGCGTCCGAAGTATTGGATCAGATGCATTCAGAGGATGTACAAACCTTGTGAATATTTATATACCAAGTTCTGTTACTTCAATTGGGAATGCATTTTTAGAATGTACGAAACTTCAATTTATTAATGTTTCAGAAGAAAATATTGGATATTCGAATTATGAAAATGATGGCGTTTTATATGCTAAAGAAATTACATATATTATTAGTTATCCAAATATGAAAAGTAAAACATTTACAATTCCTAATTCGGTCATTTCTATTATGAATTATTCTTTTGTTATTGTAATAATTTAGAAAGAATTTTTATTGGTGAAAATATTCAATATATTAATTCATGTGCATTTTTTAATTGTACATCACTTCAATGTATTCATTATAATGGCGAAATTTCACCAGAAATACAAAATGATGCATTTGTTAATATCAATGCGACAACAGTTATGACAACAGAAAATTATCAAAATGAAACATTTGGAAATATGAATGTTACAAAGGGAACAACACTTGACGAATGTCTCCCGCCAACACGCACATTCACTGACTCAAATACATTTACAAAATTAAATACATTTATCAAATCGAATACATTTACGAAATCAAAAAATAATTTTGATGCAAATACTTATGTTAATACGTTTTCGATGAATTTTACTTTCGTTAACACTTATACTTTAACATATTCTTTATCTTTTATAAAAACTTTATCAATTTATTATTATACTTTCTTAAAATCTTATTCAGTTACTTTTATTGAATCTGAAACTAAATATATTTATGTTGATTTTATATATTATAATTATACAATTATATATTATCCAGAATATTTTACTTATTATTCTAATTTCTTTTTATATTTCTTATATCGAAGATGTAATAATAAACAATGATAATAATGCATTAATTATCATTATAATTGTTATTGTAATTGTAATAATTATTGTATTTGTAATGATAATCATAATATTTATGATTAAATATCAAAATAAGAAGCGAAAACAAAATGAAGAAGAAATGAATGTTTCAGATGAAAATAATAATAAAATTAATGAAATAGATAATACATTTTCAGTTGGTATTAATAATTCAAATATTGAAGAAGATCCATTTGCAGACGATTTCAAAGAAGAAAAATTTATCAGTCAGATATAAATAAACATATTTTAAGTACAAAATATTTTAATTTGTTTATTCTTTTAATAAATACAAACTTTTATGTTATTTAGCAAATTTTATGTTTCTTCTATTATATGATTATTATAGTAAATCCAATTTATCCAAATCATAAACACTAAATGTAAATGATAAATAAAATAAAGAAAAAAAATTGGAAATTTAGAGATATTATGGTAAAAATGCATTATTTTTTTTAAAAATCAAAAGAAAGTTATTTCAATTTCAAATAAGTGTTCGTCTTGAGTAGTTCTGCTTTTATCTGTGATAACTTAAGTTTGGACAAAAAGTAAATTATTATGAAAATAACAAATATATCGTTAATTCATCGTATATAATGAACGCATTTTTTAACATAATTATGAAGTATAGAATCATTATGTAAAAGTTTATCATAATTTTCTTGTTGTTTTCCTAAAATGATGAGCGTTCATTTGTCAAACAATGTATAAAATAAAAAGTTTTTTTTGAGTATAGACCATGGTCAGCTGGATGTATGAAAGCTTACAATTTTACTTCAGCATATTATCAATGCATAATGAGCTATTGGATGTTGCTTTATAATTTAAGGATACAACATCAAGTACAAAACAAATCGAAGAAGTAAACAGTTTAAGATTAAGAAATGATGTACGTTTAATATACGTTATTCAAAGCTCAATGTTTCATCATTAACTAGTTCATGCTTTTTAATTATGATACAATTAACACAAAGTTAGATACCTCTTTTATATAAATTTAGAGGTTATCCGAATTTGTTAATTTCAATAACATTTCAGTATCTTGAATTAAAGATATTGATAATATAAATAATAAATGCCAATTAGAGAGTAAATAAAAACAGTTTCAGTTTATTAAAAAAAAAAAAAAACATATGTTTCCTAATTTTCCTTCTTTCCAAGAAGATATGTTGGATCAACAGGTAACTTTATATTGTCATTATGTTTAATGCAAATTGGGCATCTCCATTCGAATGGCTTTGTCATTTCATATCCGCATACTGGGCATTTTTCCTTTGTTACGCCTGGCATATTCTTTTGTGGTCGGCCAATTTTACAAAGTCTGCTTGAATTTAGCTTTATCGTTACTCGCTGTTATGACGCGGATTTGAATCACATTACTCGAAAAAGAATCATTATAACGGTTTCGACATAAGCAATTCAAATAGCCGATAAAATTTCATTTAAAAAGTTATAAACATGTTTATTCAAATAAGTTTTTGTTTTGGCAAGAACGAAAGGCTTTTTATTGGGGACTGTGAACTTCTACTTAAATTCGAGCCTCTGCTTCCTTTACTATAGTTAGATCCAATACTTTTTCTACTTTGGCTACTTCTAACCGAACCATTTGGCGTAACGATTGTTGGAGATTTACTTTTCAAAGTTGGTGAGTTATGTTTGACGCCAACACCGATTTGCGCCAATCCAATTTTCAGCTTTGGTTCAATTTCTTTATTACTTTCGGCCAATTTTAACAAATCGTTAATTGCGCCGTCGATCATTTCCTTCAAAGTTTTAATTTCTATTTCCTTCTCCAACAATGTTTCTGGGTATTTCTTATCCGACGGTACATTTAAGTTTCTTCTGTAATTTTCTTTTGATTTTTGTAGTGACAAATTTGCTCTGTTTAACTTTTCTTCCAAATCTTTTATTTTTTCTGCAATTTTATCTTTTTTCACTTTCATTTGATTAATTTCATTTTTTAATTGTTCGATTTTTGTTTGCTGTAATTTATAAGTATTTTCCATTGCTTCTTTTCCTTCCAACACATTATTTTCTTCTATTTTTCTAGAGTTCAATTTACTTTTTGCGTTTTTAATTTGTTCTTTTAAAGCATTTTTTTTCTCATTTTCATTTTTGTTATTATTATCTAAAGAAAATGAATTTCTAAATTGTGAATTTTGTCCATTTAATTTAATCATTGACTTTTCGAGTGATTTTAATTCCTTTAAAGCGATTTTAATTTGTTCTTCAAGTTCATTTCCTTTTTTATTAACTTCTTCTCTTTCTTTTGCGAATTTTATTATGTGATAAGTTTGTGTTACTTCTTCTCCGTCAACTTTATATTTTCCCATAATGATATCATATTTCGATGTTAAAGTTTCTAATCTTTTTTTCCTTTCTTGTAATTCGATTGTATTTTTATGTCGGACTTCTTCTTCTGTTTTTAATTGTGTTCGTAATGTAATTAAATGGTTATTAATTTCGATGATTCTTTCTTCCATTGATAAGTTCAATTGTTCTTTACGATTCTCTAATGATATAAGTTCATCATTTTTGACTTGAACTTGTTCATTTAATTTCTCCACTTGTAATCTTAATAAATTTAATTGTATTAATATGTTTTCTTTTTTTGTTTGCGATTTAGTTATTGATTTATTATATGATTCTTCATCAAGATTTAATTCATTTAATTTCGTCATTAATTTATTATGCGTCTTTTCAAGTGTTTCTTTCTTTCGTATAATTTGTCGTAAGTCTAATTCTAATTGATTTAATTGTTGCGAAATCGTTTTCTCAGTTTCAAGTTTGTCATTTAATATCTTTGTGATTTGCTCGATCTTAGTGTTAAGTTCAAGTTTCTCTTCTTCTGTTCGTTCGCCTTCAATTCGAGCGATTTTTCGTTCCATTTGTTCCACTTGGAAATTAGAGTTATATAATAATTCCATTTGTTTTTGTGTCTCGTGATCGAATTCTTGGATTTTTTGCGCTAAGTTCTTCGCTCGTGTTTGTGAGCCTTGAATTTCAGCTAATAAATTCCTTTCTTTTTGGCGCGCATTATATACATCTTGTGTTAACTTCAAAAAAATCGTTTTCTCATTTTCAATTGATTTTTTGAGTTGTTTTAATTGTTCTTCTTCTTTTTTTAAGAAGTTGTTCATTAATGACGTTTGTTGATTAAGTTCTCCTGTTTGATCTTTTTGCGTTTGTAATGCATTTTCTGTATCTTTTAGTCGTTCGATGTATTTTTCTCGTTTTTGGATTTCTTCATTTGTTTTTGCTTTGTAATCTTCGATTTCAGTTGTGTAAGATCGATAATCACTTTCAAGTTTCTCTAATTGATGTCGTTGCGTTTCAACTGTTTCATTAAATTCGGTTAATGTTGAGGACTCTTTTTCATGTTGTTTATGTTTCAATATAACTTGATGATCATATAGATGTAATTGGCGCTCAAGTGCTTGATTTGCACTTTCGGATTTGTCTAAATTCTTTTTGTGCTCAGAGATAAGTTGATGAAGTTTATCGACTTCACTTTTGCGCGATTCAAAATTTTCAGTACTTTTTTCGATTGTGTTGTTGAGGTTTTGCATTTGTTGTAATGCAGTTTCCCATTGTGCTAATAGTTGTGTTCTTTCTTCATGTAGTTGACGGAATTGATCAGATGTAGTATCAAGTTCAATTTGTAATGAACGTGTTGTAGTAACTTCTTGGGATAATTCGAGCTTCTTGGATTCAACAATGGACGTCGCTTTCTCTATTTCTAGTAAAAGTGAACTTATTCGATTTTCATCTTCTTTTTGATAACGCTGTAAAACAAGAAAATCTTCTTCCTTTTGACGTGCAATAGTGGTCCATTGTTCAAGTTCTTGTTGATTAAGTTTGGATTCTTCTTGAAATTTACTGATTCGTTTTTGTGAAGCAATGGTTTTGGTTTGAACTTTGTCAATTTTAGACATGATATCTTGCGATTGTGCATTGATTTTAGATATATCAGAATTGATTTTTCCTCGTTCTCTTTCACATAATTGTTGAAGATGTTCTTCCTCTGTAACTTGAGATTCTTTGGCAACAAGAAGTTGTTGCGTAGATGATACTTCCATTTGAACATTTTTAAGATGATCAGTGAGGACTTTTACGCGTTCTTGTAATTCAGTACAATCATTTTTTAATTGATCAAGTTCACTTGCCTTTTTTTTAATGTCAGCATGTAATGTACGATTTTCCTCATTTGCAAAATCGGGAAGCTCATCATAGAGCTGAATTACAGAATCGCTCATGAATAAGCTTTTCCCGAAATAACGATTTTGTCACTTTCTAAAAAAAATTCATCTAATGAAATTAGGAATATATAATAGTTACACTCTCAGAGGAAAAAAATGCTGATGGCTAACTCAATATATATAAAGAATTTCGACGTTTTTAATGAATCAAATAATTAATTAATCATTAACATAAGTTTAAATTAAAAAAATTATATTTAAATATTTACAACAGCAAAAATAAAAGTTATTCTGATGTATAAGCTCAAATTTGAGCTTTTAAAATATCCTTGAATAAAATCAAACTCATTCGTGAATGGCATTCTACGTGTAAATAATTCAATAATTTTAACGTTTATTATACAACTTGGATGTATCCAAAAAAAATATTTTTCCAGAAACCAATACGTTTCTATCATGGTAGAATTCCTTTTATTCTAGTTGACTTGGTTAAAATGCTTGAAAAAAACAATGCTATCACTGACAAAAATATTTCTTCAAATATGTATAGCATGAAAAAAATATTACAGTTAGAAAAGCTATTGGATCAGGGAAGGGTAACCAATTGGGATCCTTTTATGGACAATTTAGTTCTATTTAATGCTTTAATTGATTATCTAAATATAATTACATTTAATAACCCAATTATTCCAGAAAACCTATCCACAAAACTTATTTCTGGGTATAAGTCATCATCTAATATGGTTAAATTCTTTAAAGTTGTTTTTATCAAATTATATCCAGGTTGTTTTCGAGTTCTTCAATACCTTTCTGAATTTCTCAGCAGGTTTGAATTTCCACCGAAGACTCATCTTTTCCAAATCTTTGGTAATTGTATTTTTGGCGAGACTATTTTTAATCAAAATCATCATGAAGCCGAACAAGTGTTCTTAATAATCTTAGAGAAGAACAAAGAAATTTTTGGTGGTTCTGTTCTTGGCCACACGTCATTTTTAACAGATCGACAAATCGAAACATTAAAACGGAAAATCATCAAAGAAGAAATTCAAAGTAATTCAAAGCGTAAACATTCTTTTGACATTACAGACACCACTGAAATATTAAACTTTGGTAAACCTTCATGGAATATGGCCACAATTGGATCTCGACGGTCATCGACTCCTATTGACGATTTATTTTTTGGAAGTTCCACATCATCATCATCAATTTCCGAAGATGAAGTCCATACAACGCGACCAATTCCATTACCTAAAAGTTCATCTTCAGCGCAATACACAAATCTTCGCAAATATAAGCGCAAAAGTATTACGGCGACAAGTTCATTAACAGGAATGCGAACACTTAAACAATCGTCTGATATAAAAACGAGTTCAGTTTCATCGACTGACTTTTTCTTTCCGACGAATTTATATTTAGAGCAAACGCCAGTTGATTTAATTGTTGATATTCAACCAATTAATAAGCCTAAACTTATTATCAATGAACCGATTGTTGTTATTGATATTCCATTAGAAAAAGATGATGAAGAAACAGAAGAAAAATTAGAAGAAGAACAAAATGAACCAAATGAAAATGAAAATAATAATGAACGATTAACAGTCACATTCCAAAACATCGAAAAACTTAATAAAAACATTAAAATAACGAACAAAGGAAGATATAAGAAAAGGCAGTCTTCAATGTATATATCTTTACCAACGACATCAAGAATTGTCTTAGGAAATAGTTCGATATTTAATGTTACGCCACCAGAAACATCGAAAACTTCCAAAGAAAAAATGTCATCGAAATTAAAGACATTATATGTAAAAGAACTTGAAGAAAAGTTCGAGCCAAAAGAGAATTGTTATAAAGATAAAATTTATGATCCAAATGAACTTAAGAATTTACATCGGAAAGAAGTAAAAATCGCTGCGAAAAGAAGATTACCAACAATTAAAAAACTTTCAACAGAACTTGTGAAAATAGTTGACGTTATGAATGGAATACAAAGTGACGATTTGTTACAGGATTCACGAAAAAGAGTTTCGTCAATGCCATCGAATATAAATGAACAAAACGATGAAAGTAAACGTAAAAAACATAAACATCATACAGGAAGAAGAAAAACAAAGTCCGTTAAAGAAGAACAACAGAAAAAACTTTCAGAATAAATAAAATAAATGTATGATCTTTATTTCGTTTTGTTTTTACTTTTTTATACATAAAATAATAAGATATTTGTAATTGCTATCGGCAATTTATAATTATGAACACATATCAATTGATTGGTGCATTTTTTAATGAGAAAAGAATATAAACGAATGAAGAAATAGAAGACAAAGATTAACATTTAAGAAAAAAAAAAAAAATGAAAATTTTATTGTAAAAAAGTTAAAGGAAATTGAATCTATATTTGCAAAAGCAATAATGAAACAAATAATTCAATGTATATCAGATTGAGATCATTTTTACCATAAAATGTCTATCGCCTTCTATCGTAAATAACGTATTTTTACCGGGGGTATAGTTCAATCTACCCGAAGCTGATTTCCCAAAATAATTGATGCTGTGACCTAAGTGGTTATGATGATAATATTAGCTCAAAGTTAAATTTTATGATTCACAACAAAAGAATAATTATTTCATATATTTATACCTGAGTAATAAGTTTATAAAGAATTAGATATTGTATTTCCAAGTAACTTCTCAAGTCAAAAGATCACAACTGATGAAACATACTCTGTTACTCAAATTTTCATTATTAAATAATAATTTTTAAAACATTTTTCTAGAGGTAATTCACCTTGAAATTAGGATAATGGGCCCTTTTTAATTTAATAATTTAACTATTTCTGTATAATCATTTTCATATGCTAAAATAAGTGCTGTATAAAATATTTTAAATAATTTCCAAACATTATTTTCAAATATCAAATCAATCAAATAAATATCAAATAAAACAAATAAATTCTTTGAGCATTAATATCAATTCCTTCTTGTTCAAGAAGTAATTTAACTATTTCTGTACGACCATTTTCAGATGCATACATAAGTGCTGTATCAAATAATTTAAATAATTTCCAAATATTATTTTGAAACAGAAAATTATTAAAATAAATATCAAATAAAACAAATAAATATTTTTAGCATTAATATCAATTTCTTCTTGTTCAAGAAGTAATTTAACTATTTCTATATGACCATTTTGAGATGCCCACATAAGTGCTGTTTGAAATATTTTAAATAATTTCCAAATATTATTTTGAAATATTAAATTATTTAAATAAATTTTAAATAAAACAAATAAATACCTTTAGCATTAATATCAATTCCTTTTTGATCAAGAAGTAATTTAACTATTTCTGTATAACCATTATAAGATGCCCACATAAGTGCTCTATTAAATAATTCAAATAATTTCCAAATATTATTTTGAAATATGAAATTATAAAAATAAAAATTAAATTAAATAAATAAATTCTTTGAGCATTAACATTAATTCCTTTTTGTTCAAGAAGTAATTTAACTATTTCTATATGACCATTTCCAGATGCATACATAAATGCTGTTTGAAATAATTTAAATAATTTTGAAATAGAAAAGAATGAAAAATAAATTTTAAATAAAACAAATAAATTTTAAATAAAACAAATAAATTTTAAATAAAACAAATAAATACTTTGAGCATTATCATTAATTCCTTCTTGTTCAAGAAGTAATTTAACTATTTCTGTATAACCATTTGAAGATGCCCAAATAAGTGCTGTTTTAAATATTTGAAATAGTTTCCAAATATTATTTTGAAATATAAAATTATTAAAGGAAATCCTAAATAAAACAAAGAAATATCTTTGACATTAATATCAATTCCTTCTTGTTCAAGAAGTAATTTAACTATTTCTATATGACCATTATAAGATGCCCAAATAAGTGCTGTATTAAATATTTGAAATAATTTCCAAATATTATTTTTAAATATTAAATTATTTAAATAAATTTTAAATAAAACAAATAAATATCTTTAGCATTAATATCAATTTCTTCTTGTTCTAGAAGTAATTTAACTATTTCTGTTCTACCATTATAAGATGCCCAAATAAGTGCTGTTTCATATAATTTAGAAAATTTCCAAATATTATTTTGAAATATAAAATTATTAAAGGAAATCCTAAATAAAACAAATAAATATTTTTAGCATTAATATCAATTCCTTCTTGTTCAAGAAGTAATTTAACTATTTCTGTATAACCTTTTAAAGATGCATGCATAAGTGCTGTTTGAAATAATTTAAATAATTTCCAAATATTATTTTTGAAACAGAAAATTATTAAAATAAATATCAAATAAAACAAATAAATATTTTTAGCATTAATATCAATTTCTTCTTGCTCAAGAAGTAATTTAACGATTTCAAAGTGACCTTTTCGAGATGCTTCTACAATAGTTGGCACAAATAATTTAATTAATTTCCAAACATTATTTCAAAACATGAAATTATTTTATTAAATTTTATTCATAAGTAATAAATAGATTTTGATGAGATACTAATTAATTTTTGTTCAAGTAAAAAGTTAAATATTTTAAAATTCATACTAGATAATAAAAATTCAATAAGTTTTTCAGATTCATTAATTTTAACAATTTCATTATCATAAATATATTTAAAGATATCATTTTGATGAAACATAATTGCTGTTTCATATGCACCTTCAAATGATGAATGATTTTGTTCACATAAATGAATGATTTCTTCATTTCCACCTGCAACTGCAAATTTACCTGCATTATATACTTTTGCATTATTCATAAGTAAATATTTAAAACATTTAATTGATCCAAAGAATGCTGCATAATCAATTAATGAAACATGTTCTTTATTAATAAATGAACATCTTTCATAAAGTGATGGTTCAATTGTTTGATTAAAATTAAAATTTGTTTGTGATGATATTTCTTGAAGTTTTTCTATTTCATCATTTCGAATTATTGTCGCAATTTCATTAGGATTATGTCCTTCTTTAATATATTTCTTATGAAGTTCCCAATCATTCTTTGATAGTGCTTCATAATTTTCAAAAAATATATAGTTGCCAAATGGACGATTAAAAGAAGTACTTCTTTTTTCAAAGATTTTTTTCTTAAATTCTTCTATTTCTTGAAATGTTTTATGATGTAAAAAATACAATGATTCTTCTTTTTTTAAGGACAAAAGATCAATCAAATTTTCTTCAAACATTTTTTCAAGAAAATAATGTGATTCTTGTGAGTTAACATCAAGAAGAAAATCTTTAAGTCCATTCATAAATTCAAAATTATTCATATTGATTTCTTTTTCTTTGTTTTCAATTTGTTTAATAAAATTTAAATATATCTTAAAATCTTTCTTTTGTGAAATAATTGATGAATATATCATTCGTCTGAGAATAAAATTTGAATAAGATGATAATTCATTATTATTTAATATATTTAAAATTGTATCAATAGATTTAAAAATGTTATCTTCACTCAAATTAAAAATGATTTCTTCAAGAGATTCTAAATCTTGCATAAACTTGGGGATAGAGTAGTGTTGCATTAATGTTTTTGTTTCATCTT
The DNA here is from genome assembly GCF_020186115.1 of Histomonas meleagridis. Taxonomy (NCBI): domain Eukaryota; phylum Parabasalia; order Tritrichomonadida; family Dientamoebidae; genus Histomonas; species Histomonas meleagridis. The sequence continues at coordinate 464,609 of NW_027150781.1, forward strand.
TATTAGTATTATTCATTAATGAAATATTAAAGTAATGTTAAAAGTATATGAAAAGACACTTTTATGTAAATATCGCAAAAAAAAAACTTAATAACAAATAAACGGCCTCATGTATTTGAATTTTTTACAAAAAATTATCTAATTCACAGGATGACTAACAGAATCTTCACAAATTTTTATAAAAAATGGTGCGCAGATCGCACCAGAGAATTTGAAGAATCACCTTTTGCAAATTTCTTTTTAAAACACCCGAAACATTCAATTGAAAATGTAGATGATTATACAAAAGTTGTTAAAAATCCAATATGGCTACGAGAAATCTCAAAAAGGATAGCAAGGAGTTATTATTCCTGTGTAGATGAATGGGTAAATGATATGAAGAGTATATGGGAAAACGCATTTCTTTTTAATCCTCCTAATTCACCCGGATATGAGCATGCATTAATTCTAAAAAAAATGTTCGAGAAGAAGTGTCTTCCAATTCCAAATTCTTATGAAGAATATTATAATCATCAATATACAAAATTAATGAGAAAGCTTTCAAATCTCATATCAAATCCACCAAAACAAATAGCAGAACTAAATTGGAATATACCGAAGTTCCAAGAAAATTCATCTGATCAAAGAGGGGAAAAGCTACAATTTGAAACAAAAAACATAAAAATTTCTGTTTCCGGTGAAATAAATAAACTATTTGCAAATGAATAAACGCGATATATATGTAATGTAATTTTAATCTCACTATGATTTCACTACCTTTTTGATGATCTAGAAAAATTAAATTAAAAGTTTGTTTCTGAAAGGATATTTCGTAATTTATTAAAAAAACTTAAAGGAGTCAAATGCTATATTTTAAAATAGGTACATCAGCGATACAATTTAACTTTTCTAGAATTTCAAATATATATTAGTATACCATTAGATTTTTCAAAAACCCTAAGGGCACATCTTGTTGACATCTAATATTCGTCAATATTTTTCTTTGGGTCTGCAAGTTCAACAGATATCTCAAGTCCATCTATATTTCCATGATCCATATTTGCAATAGCATTTAAAGCAGAGCCATGCGAGTCGTAGTGCACCAATGCTTTTCCTGTTGAGTGACCCTTTATATAGCCAAGATCAATTGAGTGAATCTTTCCAAAATTAGAAAAAATTTCATCAACGTGTGCTGATCTTACGTTGAAAGAAAGACCACTTATTAAAACAGTTTTTGTCCAACTTTGAAAATCGGGATTTTCTTCCATAATAACCTGTATAACATTTTTGCCATTTTATTTTCAATACTTTTTATTATGCCATCATTTTTGTTTAGGTAATAAGAAATCTTCTGTTCATTGTATAATAATATTTAAATATTATCAAGTAATTGTATAAATAATTATAAAAAAATATGTGTAATTTATTTTAGGATAATATAGATTAAACAAATTTTTTAAAAAAGACATTTGTTTTATATTATGTATCATTTCGTTATGTAAAAATTAAGAATTATTAGAACATTAAATATCTCAAACTCTTTTGCAGCAACAAATTTTTAATGCGAGGATTATTCCAAATAATTAAACGTTTCCATTTTTGTTATATAACTTTTTTCTATAAATCATACCATTAGAAGAAGTTTTAAGTCAAACAAATTTAAAAAACAAATACAATTTAAAACAACAAATTTTTATACATTTGAATTTGTCAATTTCATAATTTTATCCAATTTAAACTTCGTTTTCATTGTAGCGTTACCTTTATCCAAATCTATTTCATAAACGATGCAATGTCCCGACTCTGTTACACAGCACATTAAATTTGTGTCATCTTCAACAAACGCCTGAAAACGATTTAACTGTATCATTTCGTTATCCCTTCGAATGTTCACCGAAATGTCAGCCTTTGGAATGAGCCAATTTCCTTCGTTTGAAGATTTGTCAATTTTACAAACATGTATAGTGCCATGGCTACTTGAAATACACAAAAAATTCGACAATGGAGAAAAAGAAAAATGAATAATTGTCGCAGATGTCCATCCGCGACGACTTTCGTGTATAAATTTGCCGGTTTTGGCATCCCATAAACGTACAATTGTGCCATAATCTGATGCTGTGACAAGGTATTTGGCATCTTGTGAAAGAGCAAGGCATGAAATCTTGTTTTTATGCGCATCAATTATTATGGAATCATCAGATGATGGAATTGTAGATATGATAACTGATGTAGGTTTGGATTCATCGGGATACGCATAAGTACAATGATTGTTATCTGTAGGAAGATTGATTATGGAAAATGTAGGAATCGGATTTGTAGTGGTAATCGCTTGATAAACTGAAAATGGTTTGATTTTGACAATAGTAGTGGATGTTTTGATAACAACACTTGCAAAATTCCGAGTACATATAAGATTTGTGATATTACTTTCAAAATCAAGACTATTTTCAATAGATGAAGTATGATGATTCCATAAAAGAAGGGTATTAGGACGAGATTCATCAACTACAAGAATAACATTTTGAACTGGAAGAGAAAAAAATAAAACGGTAAATGGAAAAGTATATGAAGATTCAACCTGAACTGTTCCTGCTTTAAAGAAGAATAGTTTATTATCTTGCCGTAATCCGATTTTTGACTCACCTGGAAATAGTATACATTGCGGGGGTGCTTCGTTTGTTTCTTGCATTCAATGATTTCTTAACCGCTAAAATTGAACGATTTTAAAATCTTCTTCAAAGTAAAATCTTCTTCGTTCTTTATTTTATTATATTTTTTTGTAAAAACACGAGATAATAGTAGACAGTTATTGATAAAGTTATATAAGTATTGACTTCAATATCCCTTCAACTATATATAATATTCATTACTATTTAACATGTAAATAGAAAAAATTAATTACTTCCTTATAAAGAAGCTTACAAACATTGAAAACTTGTACTTTATATAAATGATTAGACGCATACCAAATTTTATTTTTCGAAATATATCATAAGCAAATATAAAAATGAAGTACTTTAAATATATTCCTTATTATAAAATTGTATTCATTAACCAAATTCTAAAGCCAAATTTTCTATAACTTTTCTCTGTCGAAATTCGTTTGAACAATTCAATAAAGTGAAAGTAATTTTTATTGTGACATAAACCTTTAATTTTCCTTATTTTGCATCTGGCACCAAAGTTTTTGATGTTCTTCTGCTCATTTTCTTTGGCACGAGTTTTCCTTTTGATTTATTATTTGCTTCTCTTTTCTCCTTAATGATTTTTGCCGTTTGCGTTACACTTGGACTTCTTCCCTTTGGTATTGACTCAGTTTTCCTCTTTGTCACTAACTTTGCAGCAGATCGATTCTTAACAATTGTTGTGTTTTGGAGACTTCTTTGTACTGATGGCGGTAATGCGTCTTTCTTTTTCTCTTTCCCGAAGAATAACTTATAAACAGACTCAAAGCACTTGATAATTAATACTCGTACCTTATACAAGACTTCACTTAAATATCCTTTCGAATATAACACAAAAATTATACCAATGAGTATTAATATGACTAATGAAAATGTGGGATGTGAATACGCATAACGTAATTTGTCAATGCCAAAGATAACTATAAGAATAATCATCCATATTGGAATCTTGTTCTTGACTTTATACGACTCTTGAATTCGGACAGCATTAACGTACTCCTTGTGTATCGTCTCATTGAATTCTGACTCAAACCGTTGGACGTTGATGGGATGGATGATTTGCTGGCTTAAGGGGTCGCGCGCGGGAATATGTTCGCCTTCTGATCGAAGCTGGCACATGGAAAACATCTTGAGGACATTAAGACCACTTTCACGGGCTTCTTCATAAAGACTTTGGATATCAACATTTGGAGTCCATTTACGTGTATTGCCATCTTGTCGCTTGAATTTCTCTTCAAATCGAAGGTTCATCTTCGCTTTAACATACCTTGACGCGTTAAGAACTCGAGCAACTGTAATCTTATGATATCGTTTTTCAATGTCGTTGGAATAATTCATCTCAATAGTATTCTCTTTTAGAATACCTTCGATTTCTGATCGTGATTCTTGGATAACATTATGCATCTTTTGACGAAGTATTTCCCACATATCAGGAAGGGCTTGATTTAGGTCATCATCAATTTCTTTCTGATATTCAGTGATATGTTTGTTGTATATTTCATCTTCTAGAACTCCTGTTAGTTCTTGAACTTTTTTAGAAATAAATTCTGATTTCTTAGTTTCAAATTCTTCATATCTATATTCCCATGAATAACCATCAACAATGGTATTGGTAATAAAGTCATGAATCTTTTGTATTTCTTTTTGTAATTCTTCATTTGCTTTTTGCTCCCAACCGTTAAAACCGCTGAAACTTTTTGGGAGAACGTTTAAAATATAATCATCAAAAATTTTTCCTTCTTTCTCAACGAAGAGAGAGCAATTAGATGTGTATAATTTATATAAGAATTCTCCGATTCGTAGCTTAAGAGTTTCTAGTTTTTCATTGACAATTTCTGGAACATATTTAGATGATTGTCGATTATATTTGTCAATTGTAATACTTATGATGTTTGCAGCAATTGACTTGAAATTAGTAAGAACATTTCCCTCACCAAGAGGTTGTTCAATTTCATTTTTAGATCTTTCCACAAAATAATTATATGCATCATTAAGGAATTCTTCACATCTGAAGTTAGACAAAGTTCTTCTTTGAGATGGAAGATTTAGTTCTTTGTTTTCATTGATTGATTCCCAAACGCTTGAAATGTATTGATATAATCCATCACCTGGAATAATCTTGCCTGTTGGTTCTTTGAAGAGGTAATCGCTTTGATTTTCATCGAGGAACCTGCTTCTAAGGTTTTGGACAGAATTTAAAAATTCTTGATGTTGGATTCGATAATGAGGAAGAGCCAAGAAATGGAAAATGAAAAAGTCTTCAAACTCTTTTCCACGAAGGTTAGAAGGGAGAGTCATTTGGGACCAAACAGCTGCAAGATCTCTTCGAACATCTGATTCAATTACTTTTGGATCTCTTTCAGGATCGCGAATAATAAAAAGTAAATGACACTTGGATTCGTTAGATGATGAAAATAATTGAATGTTAACTTCGAAAACAGTTTTTAAGAGTGGAAAACTACTTGCATTAAAACGACCTATATCATGGTGAAAGATATTAATCATTACAACTTCTGACATTGCTAATGCAAATAAAGCTGCTTTTCGCTCAAAGAGTCCTTCAGCATCACCTCTTTCTCTAGAATCAGAACCTTCAATATCAAAAAGTAAGATTTTGTTTTCAACGAAAGAAGCATGAATGCCTTTGGTTGTTTGCTGCCTTCCGGTTGCTTCGTTCATTGTTTGAAAGTTGGTTCCAAATGTGTGATTTAAAAGAGTGGATTTACCAGAGCTTTGTGGACCAATAATCGAAACTATATGATAGTTAACGCCAGCATTTGTGATTCCCATTTGTTCAAGGTAGTCTTGCGTGGTAGGGGATAGCTGGGAATCCTCATTTATGATTTGCTGCATTTTAGGATTTTTAAAGAAGATTGAATAGTTTATTTTCTAGGGTTGTTCTAAATTAAAGATCAAAAGATTTAATGAATAATTGATTAAATATCCTATTCGAATGCTGCCAAGCTTAAAGGCATTTGTGAATGTGATTTTGCCTAAAAATTCGATGGAATAAAAAAATTAATAATTTAACAAATCTTGAGAATTTTATTAAAAATAGAGGAAAGATTTATCGTATGGAACTAACTACAGGACAAATGATCGATTTTAAAATTATGTTTGATATTTTTCATTGAAATTGGAGAGATTTCCCATCATATGACGAGAAAACGGGTGATTATTTTTTCTTTATAACAAGCGGTTTACAAAATGTGCACATTCAATTAATTTTTTTTAATCAAATTTGAATAGTTTACACGTTATTCCAACATCCACAAAAAAATATTTTTATAATGTGATTATATATTGATTCTTGTTCATTTCGAACTACATTAAATTAAACAATTTTTACATTCCATCATCAATTTAATAGTTTCGTGAAAAGTTTCTTCACCGATATTTTTTGATAGAAAAAAGAATAAAAAAAATTGAATTTGTGACCGTAGATGCGTGGCATTAAATTTATGAACAAAAACCAAAGTTATAAAGTTTATAAAACATATAAATATTTACTCAACACATTTGCTTAAATATTTACCATCTTATATTGAAATCCTGCAGATTAATATCGATGCTCAAAAATACCGCACGCCACAGATTACAGTGAAGGGTTAATAAGCTTTTTGAGGGCTGCGTGTCACTTTTCTAAATTGGGGACAATTTTGGCTGACAATGAATTTTTGATAGAAAACCGTTGGTTTTGAGAAAATATTCATTTGTTCCATGGCTCAGAAGGTCAAAGTCGTTGTTGTTGGTGATGGTGCAGTTGGTAAAACCTGCCTCCTTTGGGCATACTCTAAGAAGGAAATCCCACCCGACTACGTTCCCACCGTTTTCGATAATTATGTCGTCAAGCTCCAAGTCAATAACCAAGACGTAAACCTCCAACTTTGGGATACAGCCGGTCAAGAAGACCTTGAGAATATCCGCGTTCTTTCTTATACTAACACAGACGTTTTCCTTGTTTGTTTTAGCGTTGTAGAACCTACTTCTCTTACAAATGTTCAAACTAAATGGTTAACTGAACTTAAGCAGTACACCAAAGAACCACAAATCATCCTTGTTGGTACTAAAAAGGATCTCAGGTCTGATGATGCAACTCTTCAAGCTCTTGCTCAAAATGGTCAAAAGCCAATCACCCCACAACAAGGAAAGCAAAAAGCTCAAGAAATCAAAGCCATTGATTATGCCGAATGTTCTGCCATGACACAAGAAGGTGTTAAGCAAGTATTTGATATGGCATTGACAGCGGCTCTCCGCCCCAAGAAGAAGGGTTGTTCACTTCTCTAAAAGGTCAAAATTCCCTTTTATTTTTCCAAGTAATTCACAAGGATTAAAATCAACGGTCAAGTATTTCAATACTTTACGCGATTTTATTCTTAGAAAATTTTTCCTACACATTCAATTCCGTCAAATTTACATAATCAAAAAGTTTTAATGGCGAATTTGTGGTGTCGTTTTCAAAACGGTCGTCTGGGGCATCCCGTCGTTTATTGACGATAGATACAGATGATTCCGCCTGGTTTTATAAAAAATATTACAAAAGAAGATAGAGACAAAATAAAAGAAGCAACAAAAAAATTTCGACGTTCATTATTATGCGGAACTATCTATAGTATACTTAAGGATGTTTATACATCTTGCATATTTTATAATGTTGAAGATTCTGATGCATTTATCAACGTTTTTAATAGACCGTTGTCTCTTAGTACTTATGATTTTGTTTATGAATGTTCTGAAATAATTTTTAAACCAAATCTTTCAACTTTCCCACAACGCCTTATCTGGGGAACAAGAGTTGGAATAACATCACATCTTTTAAATGATTCAATTGTTGTTCCTCTTAAATATTTAAATGGGAAAGATAATTATTATTATCTCAAAAAACTCCCATTAGAGTTAATTCATTCAATTTCATATAATTTTATCAGAAGAGAATCAGAATCATTTCTTCCAGATCAATCAAAAATTGGAGGAGAATTTGCAAGATTCATATTGAAAAATGAAATTTCTTCTCTCTTTTCAAAAAACGAAATTAGCACAGCAATAACCTCTTTTTTATCCAATAAGAATCCATCAGGTTCATTGAAAACTTATTTATATTTTCTTCCAAATTCAATTTTTGATACATCATTATTATATTTATCAAAGCAAATTTTGAGGCCACTAATGGACAAGTGATATTGCGTATAATTTTCTTTTCATACGAAATGTTTTAATAATGTTTAATCATAATTTGTAAATTAATTATTAAAAAAATATAATAAATTGTTTGTTATATGAATTTTAAAAGTTTGTTATAGTTAATGGAAAGTATTTCTAATATGTTTTCATTATTTTATTTTTTGTATTAATTTTGATTAAAAGTTTTTTTTGAATAATTTAATCTTTGCTGAATCTAAAAAGAAACTAGCATTCATTTTTAAATAGGTTTTCCATTTATTGACTCAATAATTTTAGCCATTTTGCAATTTTGTGAAAATGGTTATTTGTTGGAACGTATAAAAATATTACTTTTGATTATGGAATCTGTCAATTGTACAGAAAAAGTGGATTTGAATTATAACGATATTTTTGAAATCCGTCAGTTTATCCAAATTCAAAGATGGCTGAACGTAAGTACATTGCCTTTGGCCGGCCTTCAGAACCAACAAATATTCAGGAGCTCCCATTCATTCTGAACAGCAAGGGCAAGGGGCTTACAGTTGAAGAAATCTCTGAAAAGTTAAATATCGATACATCAAAGGAATTCCTTGCAATTTCAACGCCAATTTTTCGAGAAAAATTAAAGCCCAACAGAGTGCCTTTAGATACATTCCCGCAATTGGTCCAAACTAAAAGACCAGGAAAGTATCTTAGGCCTCAATACTTTTTCGAAATTTTACCAAATGAACAAAAGTTATTTACATGTTTTGTTGCTGTGCAAACTGATTCTCAAGATAATATTCCTCCTTTTGAGGTTTCTTTTAAAAAGAAAGAATTTGAAGGAAAAACTTACCAAGATTTTTTTAATTTTATCGAATCAAAATTCCCATTCCCTCATACCTCAACATCGCTTTTAATCGGAAATAATCCTGTCGATTTAACCGAAACAATTTCCAATTTCGTCGAAACTTTAAGAAAAGAGCAATGTACATTCATATGCACATTAGAAAGTAGTGGGCGCTCAAGAGTTAACCATCGTGCCAATATCGCAGCAGAAATTCAAAGTACAGAAAGAACATATTTAAATACATTAAAAGTTATTACTGGATATTGGGAACCAAAAACACGTGAAAACAAAATTTTTACAGAAGCAGAATCCAGTCTTATCTTCCATGACTTTCCAGCGATTATTAATTGTCATGAGACATTTCTTAAAAATCTTGAAGAACGCGGTACAACTTATGGTGCTATGCTTTCTGATGTATTTTTAGATTTTTCAGCTTTCTTCAAAGTTTCACTTCTTTATATATCAAATTATCCCACCATAATCAATATAATTCTAGAAAAATCCAAACAAAAAGACATCAACAATAAGCTTCGTTATCTTGAAGTTAAAAACACTAGTGAAATTAAAGGTAATCTTCAAGCCTTTTTAATCACTCCAGTACAACGTATGCCTCGTTATATCTTATTCCTTCGAGAATTAATTAAATTTACTCCGCCATCACATCCAGATTCGGCGATGTTGTTAATGGCGTCAACAAAACTTGAAGAAGTCACTCGTCAAATCGAACAAGCCGCCATAACCGCCGAAAACAATGAAAAACTGCTGACGATACAGTTCGGACTTGTCAGAGACTCAAACTTTGAGCTTTTACGTCCTTCAAGAGTTTTACTTCAATCTACTCCTATCCAAATCACTAAGCCTAAGCCATGCAATGGTAATATTTATTTGTTTAATGACTTAGTATTAATTACTAGAGAAACTAAAGGAGGTAATGAAGTTATTCTTGATGAAGAACCTCAAACCTTTGGATTTGTATATAGGCCACGTTCACGTCAATTCATTATTATAGGTCGTAAAAAAGGTAAATCTGTTACATATACATTTGAAATTAATGATCCAGATAAACATCAAGAATTAATCAACAAGATCAAAGAGATGAAGATATCCTTATTCCAAAATGAACCAGAAAAAGTCTTTGACTTTAATAAAGTTGAAGATATTGAAAATGTACCAGCGTTATGTGGCCATGATTCAATAGCGATTCGTAACAAAGTATATACATTTGGTGGAGAAAACAATGGAAAGTTTTCATCCAATATGCTGATATTTGAAGTTGGCCAAAATGTCAAACTTACCACAATCTCAACTCCAATTCCAGGTCGAGTTGGACATACGATGACACGAGTCAACAATTCCATCTATATCTTTGGTGGAAATAATGAGAATGAATTTTTTACTGATTTTTGGGAATATACAATTCATGACAACGAAAGCACCAAACTAAGTTCTTCCAGTTTACCCAAAGCTATTTCTGGCCATAGTTCCATCTATTTTCCTGATACTTCAAAAATCTATGTCTTTGGAGGCATGACGAAACAACGAAATTTATTAGACAAAATGTTTGTCTATGACATCAAGACAGGAAATTGGGAAAAACATCCGACCAAAGGCACGCCACCGACCCCACGCATTCATCATTCTGTCACATTAATCAATCAATCACTCTATATTCATGGCGGCTTCACCACGAACAACTACAAAGAAGTCTCATCGGATATTTATGTGTATGATATCTTTAACAATGAATGGTCCATGCCTAAGATCAAAGGGGACAAAGTATTTCCACGTGCGTATCATAAAGCATTACAAATCGGTCATTACATAGTATTTATTGGTGGAACTGATTCGTTACAAATATTACCTCCTGCTATACTTGATACCAAACAAATGATATACACTGTTTGTTTAATTGGTACTAATAACTTAGGCCGAGTCTCCAAATTTTCGATGGGTTTATTAGATGATCAAATCTTTGTATATGGCGGATGTAACTTATTGAACAAGATATTAAGTGATGTCTATTTAGTTGATTATCCGAACTTTTTATCATCGATTCATAAGTCGAAACAACCTAAGCCTATAGCTACTATCAAAAGATCACAAGCATTAAGTAGTGGAAGTATCGAATTTAATGGAAAGAAAAATGTTTTACCATTTGAGAATAATAATAAGGCAAAACGTCAAAGATCAAATATATTAACAAAACAAGATCAAATGAAACAATTGGAATTATTAAGACAACAAATGAAGAAACAAAACGCATCAGATGTCCCAAGGAATATATCGCCAATGCCTTTGCCACCAATACCTCAAAGAAGTAATAACAGCGGTGATTATGATAAAATTCCAAGGCCAATGGTAAAGAGAAGATCGAGACAAGCATCGAAGTTGTCGGAAGAAGACTTGAAGCAAATATCGGAAGGAGCATTTGATCCAGAAGAAGAAAAGAAGAAGAACGAAGAAGAACTTAATAAGTTAAGTGACGAAATTAATAACTTAAGTGAAGACAATGAAATCGAAGAAAATAATAATAATATAAGTGAAGAAGAAAAAGAAAGAAGAAATAGCATTAGTAATAGTGAAGAAACAACAAGAGAAAGAAGAAATAGTAATAAAAGTGAAACATCCGAAGAAATACAAACAAATGAACAAAGAAATATTAATAATGAAGAAACGACGAGAGAACGAAGAAATAGTAATAAAAGTGAAACATCTGAAGAAGTACGCGAACGAAGAAATAGTAAAAAAGAAGAAAAGAAACGACGAATTAGTAATAGTAATAAAGAAGAAACAAATGAAGAAACAACGAGAGAAAGAAGAAATAGTAAAAAGGAAGAAAGAGAACGAAGAAATAGTAATAGTAATAAGGAAGAAAAGGAACGAAGAAATAGTAAAAAGGAAAAGAAAGAAAGAAGAAACAGTAAGAAGGAAAGCGTAAGTGGAGAAGGAGAAAGAGAAAGAAGAAACAGTAAAAAGGAAGAAAAGGAACGAAGAAACAGTAAGAAAGAGAAGAAAGAGCGAAGAAATAGTAAGAAAGAAGAAAGGGAAAGAAGAAATAGTAATAGTAAAAAGGAAGAAACAGGAGAAGAAACAAGAGAAAGAAGAAATAGTAAGAAAGAAGAAGAGCAAATGATTAATTAGAAGACGAATGAGAAAGAAAAATCATTTTGTTTCTATTATATTAAAAAGATATTTCAAAATATTATATTTATAATAAAATTATAATTTAAAAACAATTTGAATTAATACATCTGAAGAAAAGAAAAATTGTAATAAAAGTGAAACAAATGATGAAATGTGTGCAAGAATAAACAAATGAAGAAATATGTGAAAGCATAAACAAATGAAGAAATATGTGAAAGAATAAACAAATGAAGAAATATGTGAAAGAATAAACAAATGAAGAAATATGTGAAAAAATAAACAAATGAAGAAATATGTGAAAGAATAAACAAATGAAGAAATATGTGAAAAAATAAACAAATGACGAAATGTGTGAAAGAATAAACAAATGACGAAATATGTGAAAGAATAAACAAATGAAGAAATATGTGAAAGAATAAACAAATGAAGAAATGTGTGAAAGAACTTTTGTATATCCATACAAGATACCAAAAGTATTTCAAACAATAAAAATGGAAAATCAAAATTCAAAAATCCAATGGGAGAATCTTTTATCAATTCATCAAATAGTTTTTAGTTTAAATAAAGAAAATATTATTCAATCAGCAAGTTTGATAATGAAAAAATTTGACCATATTTATTCATTATCTTTTAATATAATTATTAGTCAAATAGTTTATTCATGCTTTTTTGCAAGAAAAAACTCATCTATTATATATTTAAGTTTCATAAATGAAATAGAAAAATTTGAGGAAAATAAAAATTTCAATTCCAAGATTATTGATGTGTTCTCACATTTTCTTAAGAGAAAAGACACACAGGAATCATTCTTACAAACTTTTGAATTGATGTTTGGTCATACGGATTTCTGAAAACAAATTTCATTTTCAATGACGGTTACGGAACATTTTACTGTCAAATATATATTAACGATCAGGAAACCGTCTTTTTTGTGTTCTCTATGATCGTATCATTTATGTAAAGTATACATTTTTTCACTTCAAAAATTTTGACTTTGAAATTTGGTTTAAAAAATGCCTCATTCAACAAAATGAATCCTGTAGTATCACAAAACCAGCTTAGAGATATAAAAATATCCTTGGAAGGCAACAAAATAAAACTTCAAGCAGATGTTACAGGGAACAAACAAGGTTTTCAATATAAATTTGTTTGGGTAGAAGAAAGAAGATTTGGAGGTGATTGGGGAATTAGAGGTAAAAATTGGGATGTCATTAGAGATATGAGTTCGGTTGATAATTTTTTATGGACACCACCAAGAATTTCAGAATTTTATCGAATATATATGGATGTTAAAGACTCAAGGGGAAACATTGTAACAATTCATAAGCCATTCGATGCTGAATTAGAACATGCCAAACAAAATGCCTTTTTTTCCGAAAGAGCAAAAAATGAATCTTCTGCTAAAGAAGCTCAAGCAAGAAAAAACCTAGAAGCGTGTGAAAAAGCAAAAAATGAGTCCGCAGCTAGAGAAGTTCAAGCCAGGAAAAACTTAGAGGCATGTGAAAAAGCAAAAAACGAATCTTCTACTAAAGAAGCACAAGCAAGGAAAAACTTAGAGGCGTGTGAAAAAGCAAAAAATGAGTCCGCAGCTCGAGAAGTTCAAGCCAGGAAAAACTTAGAGGCATGCGAAAAAGCAAAAAATGAATCTGTTGCAAAAGAAGCACAAGCAAGGAAAAACTTCGAAGAATGCGAAAAAGCGAAAAATTGTTTAGTTACCAAAGTAACGCAAGCTAAAGCAAACTTAGGAACATGTGAGAAAGCAAAGAACGAATTTGTTGCCAAAGAAGCCCAAGCCAAAAAAGAATTAGAAGAACGAGAAAAAGCAAAGAGCGATTTAGCAAGTAAGAAAGCGCAAGCAATGAAAGAATTGGAGAATTTGGAAAATGCAAATAATGAATTAAATGATAAAATTGTTCAATCCGAACAAAAAGCAGAAGAATGTGAAAGCAAAAGGAAAAAAATCGAAGAAGAATTGAATGAGAAAACTGAAAATCTGAAAACTCAAGAACAAAAAAGAAGAAATTTAGAAAAAGAAATAGAACAAATGAAGAAATTACTTCAACAAATCAGTCAAAATGAAAACGAACAAAAGAATCAAATAAAAGATGGCATTCGTAAACTTACTGATGAAGAACTTAAAGAATTATCTATGAAAATGAACAAAGAAGAAAAAGTTCTCAACGAACCAAAAGACAACAAAAATTATGGAATAATGCCATACCCGAAATAAGATATTTATCTTATGAATATAAAATAAATAATTTGGTATAACAAAATATTTAAAAGCATGTTCTTTCATTAATGAAAGCACGATCCTACTAGAGTGAATTTTTTTTGTTTTTCTCAATGAATATTAAATATTTTTCAAAATAACTTATAACCAAGTCATATCCCCTATATTCGTTTTTACTATTAAGATATACAATAAAAATCAGTTTTCATTTTATATATATATAACAAAAATAAATGTTTTAAGAAGTGCTGAGACATTCTATATAGTTATATCATGTTAAACCTTTTGTATCTAGGAGCTTTTTAGTTCCACTTACAAACATTAATCTGCAACAGAAACTTATTTATGGGGTGCCCCATATTTCGATGCTTGTTCAAAAAATGCCAAGCAAAATTTGTAAAATCAACATTTAAATTTATGGCTTTCACTTGGATATATACAGTACGGAGAGGAGATACTCTTTCTGAAATTGTCGAAAGAGAACTTGATGTATCATGGTATCGCACTAATGTGAAAAGTGAAATTCAGCGCCTTAATCCAGGAATTAATGTTAATCTAATTTTTCCAGGACAACAAATCAGAATGCCAGAAGGAAAAATTAGAGAAAGAATACGATTAGAAAATGAAAAGAAAAGAAGGGCACAAGAAGAACAGAGAAGAAGACAACAAGAAATAATCAGGAAACAACAGGAGGAAAAGGCAAGAAAAGAGAACCAAAGGAAGGCACTATTGGACCAATATCGTAAAAAATCGGAAGTTGAAAATAACGCCAAAAAAAATCTTGATCAAAAAATATCACAAGCAAATCAAAATGCAGAAGCAGCAAAAAGACTTAAGAGAGAACTTGACACAAAAATTTCCCAAGCAAATCAAAAAGCAGAGGCCGCAAAACAAGCTAAAAGAGATTTAGATACGAAAATCTCTCAAGCAAATCAAAAAGCAGAGGCCGCAAAACAAGCCAAAAGAGATTTAGATGCAAAAATAACGCAAACAAACCAAAAAGCGGAAGCGTCAAAACAAGTCAAAAAAGATTTAGATTCCAAAATTGTTCAATCAAATCAAAAATCAGAAGCAACAAAACAAGAAACAAAGCGTTTGGAGACAGAATTAGCGCAAACAAACCAAAAAATCGAATCAGTGAATCGTGAGAAAAATGATTTGACCACAAAAATTGCGCAAATAAATCAAAGAACAGAATCAGTAAAACATGAAGAAAAGAGTTTGGAAGCAGATGTTCAACAACTAAACCATAAAATCGAAGCCACAAAACAACTGAATAAAGAATTAGAAGAAAAGTTAAAAGAAATAAACGAAAAGGAAGAAAAAGAAAACGAATCAACAAAACGTCTGAAAGAAGAAACAGAAGAAATAAATGAAAAAATCGAAAATGAAAAGCAAATAAATGAAAGTTTGGAATCCGAATTAGAACAATTGAAGAAGGCGCTGGAAAAATATCAAAATGATGGAAGCGACAAGTTACAGTTTTGTAAAAATTAGTAAAATGTAAAATGTAAAATGTGTATGAATTTGTTCACTCGTAAATAATAATTTATTGAATGGAAATGTCTTTTGTTTGATATTAAAATGTTAAATATTTAACATAAATTGTTTAAAACAAAAAAGAATTCGTCTTCAAATTGGCACTAAACGGATATGTTTATTATCGATGAAAGAGATTTTTTAATAATTGTTCATGAAAAATAGAAAGAAAGATCAAATATATATATTATCAATAATTGTAAAATAATGAAGATCCAAAGCAAAAATATAAATTCATTGTTATTTTGCCTGTAAAAAAGAATTTAAAACATTTTAAATACAATTTGAAGTGAATATTAATATGTAACGAATATAATTATCACATAAAAAAAGGGCTTATCGTGAATCCAGGGCAAAAAAGTGCCCAACTTTTTTAATGGATTATATCCACTTTTTCATAACTAACCGTACCGATATAGGGCAAAAAAGTGACAGCAATAATTTTCCATTCAATTCCTTAATTCAAAATTGTATTGCCTTCACAAATAATGAATACCCATTGAATAATTTTGGTTGTAAGATATATTTGAATGCATCCAAATAATTATATGTGTTGATACAATTTTTTGATGTGAAGTGTCAAAATATTTATGTCATCGTCAAATGTCATTTTGCTCCGAGTATTTATGAATGAAAACTATTCATCCATTTTAATCAAATTATAAATGGTCGTGATCCCAGGGCAAAAAAGTGTCATCAAGATCAATTGTAATGAATATTTTCTATTCGTATTTTTATGCCAACGAATAATTTACTGAAATTAGATATTATTGCAATATTCATGAGGATTCCATTATTAGTTTGACATTATGAGAAGATGTCGTGATTGTCGAAACCAAATGCATTTCCTTTCTAGATTATAATTAAATATTATTATTATTGCTTAGTTATGTTGTTTTATTAATTTGAATATTATAGATCTTGAAACACAACATTATTCGATGAGATATTGTATTGAAAATCTATTTTATAAAGTATAACAAAATAGGTATGATATCTCTGTTTCTTATGTTAATCCATCAAAATATATTGTGGATTCAAGAAATTTATATAATTTATTAATTTTATTTATTTAATATAATTTTATATTTGTTTTTATTTTTCTCTTTTCCTTGTTCATATCTTATACGATCCTTTATTGATTAATTTATTATTTTTTATGTGTATTTTCACTTAATTTCATTTTTATAGCAGCAATCCTATCTATCTTTTTTATTTTTTTTGTTTATCTTTTATCATTCTTTTCTCATTTCATTTATCATCTTTTTTGCTTATCTTTCATCATTCTTTCTCTTTACTTTCATTATTCTTTTTGTTTATCATTCAGCATTCTTTGGGTTTATCTTTCATTATTCTTTTCTCTTTACTTTCATCATTCTTTTTGTTTATCTTTCATTATTCTTTTTGCTTTTCTTTCAGCATTCTTTTCTCTTTACTTTCATCATTCTTTGAGTTTATCTTTCATTATTCTTTGCGTTTATCTTTTATCATTCTTTTCTCTTTACTTTTGTTATTCTTTTTGTTTATATTTCATCATTCTTTTTGTTTATCTTTCAGCATCCTTTTTGTTTATCATTTAGCATTCTTTTTGTTTATCTTTCATCATTCTTTTCTTTTTATTATTATTTCCCACTGCTTTATATTTGTCTAATTCTCTTATTATAGTTTACATGTTGCTGAGTTATGTCCTTCTTTCCCACATTTATGGCATCGATATGTTCTTTTTGTTTTATGTGCACCGCATTTTTTTTGGTGATCAACAAATAAAGCTTGTTTTGTGATTGGTTGACCTCTCTGTGCGATAAATTCAGGCGATCCTGTGGAACATATTTTTAAATTGTTAAATCCTATTAAAAGATCGTCAAATAATTTTCGTATTTCTGGATTTCTATTTGCCTCTGCTGCTATTGGAGATACCATATCCATAAGATTTGTATACTTATACATATTATAATTATTATTTACTGCAACTTGCACGGTTTGAATTTCTGTTTCTTCTGTTTCATCAAAATGCTGTGTGAAAAAAATGTCTGGAATATCTTCTTCCTTGACCAAAGGAAATAGTTAAGCTTTATACCTATTAAACAATATGTGGCAACAAGGTAAACCAAATTCTGTTTTAACTTTACAATTACAATCTTCTGAATTAATACTATTTAATGATGGAGAAATCTGTACATATACTTTTATAATATTATTCATTTTTTCATATTCAGTATTTAAGATATTAGAACATAAATTACCAAGTTGCTTACCGTGATATAAATTTAAATTGATTTGAATTCTCTCTGTTGCAATATTTTTTTTAATAAGCATTCCTGCTAGTAATAAAAATGCATCAATGATATCTTTTGATGTAACAATTTTATGATCTATTCAATTTTTAATTGTAGAAAAATTTCCTTCTGCTAAATTCGAAGTATAATGATTTCTTAGTCTATAATGAGCTAATATCTCCGGATCATAATACTTAAGATGTTTCAATAATAACTGCAAATGAGGTTTTTCTCTCGTATTTTTTTGGATTTCATTATTAATAAGTGAAACGAAATCTGATGCTTGCATATTTCCATGAAATAATTTTATTAGCGTTTGATATATTACTGAATTAACACCACAATGATCTGATACATTTCTCAATATATGAACTCTACAAAATACAATCTTTGAAGTTTTATAAACATATTTAATCGCTTTTCTTTGATATTCCAGTCGATCACATATAAATATTCTAAAATTAATATATTTGGAAAGAATAATTAAAAAATCAACAATATCATTGAATGTTTTCCCCAATAAAATACCTAAAGCAATCATTTGAGCTTTGTCATTCTCGTCGTAGCAATTACATAAAATAATTGGATACCTGTACTTATTAGTACACATAGTATCGTCCATCACACAGATATCTTGTGCATAGGGTTTGGATATAATGGAGCTATTAATTAAAGTTAAACCATCAAATTCATCATCTTTTTTTTAATATGTCACAATATACTTCTTACTCCATTCTTGAGATTCCGCTTCAAGTTGTTCGATTTCATTTATAAATGTTTATTCTAGAGCATTTCTTGAATAGTTGTATAGTTGATTTGAAGAAATTGATAAATTCAAATTTTTTCAAATAAAATATGGCGAAGCACCTTTAGAACGCAAATCATCAATTTTTTTTTTTGTTTTGAAGTAAGAAGGCAAAAAAAACTTTCAAGGTATCTCTTATCCATAGAGTGATTGTGAATCCATTCACCCGAACAATTACATAGGATTGAATCTCTGAACTTCACACTGAAGTGGCTTGGGCAATCCTTGAACCTGCACTTATAATAACAAACATATGATGTAATGTCTCTTTTTTTGGACTCAACAATTGAATATGCACATCGATGGATCGCCATTTGGTCTTTGATATCGATTCTGATATCATCAAAAGCACTCATCCCAATTCTCCCTTTAATATAATCAATGAATTCAATGGGGGTGCTTTCTTTTATTTCCATTTCTATCTGCAAATTTATAAATAAACGGTTTTGTCCGGACGGTTATGTTGTTTTCCAATTAGACCTAACCCGTAACAAATGTAAAACCAAGAGTAGGAAATCAACAAATGTGATCAATACTTCATTGAAACGCAGACCTTTATAAAATCTGTTTAACCAGTGAACTTAAGTGGAAAAAATGGAATAATTAAAAAAAAGATATCAACAATTATTAGTTTGAAAAAACAAAAAAATGAGAGTTATCGCTGGTCTTAAGGTCATTGCTGTTATTGTGTTCTAAAAAAATGTGTTGTTTGAGTTTGATTACTGATCGATTATCAGAGAGAAAGAATATTAGGACATAGAATGAAACAAACCATTTAACACTTGTGCTTCGAAATCAATAGTTGTGGTCGGATGGGATGTTGGTGGACCTAAATTCAATATTCGAAAATGTCAAGACCATGACCAGTCCAAATGGCAAAATGTAGTAGTGATCATCTTCATATTGGCCCCCTTGAATTGAAACACAAGATCAATCTTTGGTTAAACAACTTTCAGGAAGATGCATTGAGGCTTTGGCTTAAATGAACTTTTGGCGCCACGTTTATTTTGACAAAATCACGCGCCTTCTGATATTTTGCCACTGCAAAGAAAAATTCAATGGCCCACAAACGCATTCAATTTTTTTCTGAGATGATTGAGAGTGTTTTTTGGTTGGCACTTTTTTGCCCTGCGCATTATCGTTTTTCTCTCAAAGATATTCAAAATGCTTGTCACTTTTTTGCCCTGCATTTACGATTTTCCTAAAAAAAGTATTTTTTTTTACTACAAAATCAATAAAATTTAATATAAATGTTTGTTTTGTTGACTAATGTATTTATTGTGTTGTTGCTGCTTGAGCTGCTTTGCCATGTGATTCGCATGTTTCAACCCACATCTGGATTGTGTAAAAATTAGGAAAGATGGATCGCTCAGTTTTTAATTTTTTAATTTTTATTTTCTTATACATAATGAAAAATTTAAATAAGTATTAAAATGAATGCTTTCAATATTTTTACTTACCAAATGTTTTGTTTAAATATGTTCGTCGAACATGAACAATATTCGTTGAAATATTAATAAATGATTGAGGTTCAATTATTGGTGAAATTTCGCCTAAATAATATATACATTTAAGATTAAAACAATTAATAAATGAATAATTCGAAATATTCGTGATATTTTCTCCAAAAATAATATTTTCTAAATATTTAATATTTGAAAATGAATATTCATAAATATTTCGAATTGAATTTGGTATGGAAAATGTATCATTTTCTTTCCCTGCTGGATAAATTATGATTCTCGTTATGTTTTTATTATAAACAATACCATCTCCTTGATAATTAGAATATTCAATATTATCTTCTTTTATTTTAATATTTCGAAGGTTACAACCTGTACAGGCATTTTCACATGTGTCAGTTCTGTTATTTTTGTTTCAATATTTGCAGGAATTATTTGATCATTCATAAGTGATTCCAGATTTTAATGCACTTTTTTATTACAAAAGTGGCCATAAAAAATACAAGAAATTAAAAGTATTTTAAACAATAAAAATGGAAAATCAAAATTCAAAAATCCAATGGGAGAATCTCTTATCAATTCATCAAAAAGTTTTTAGTTTAAATAAAGAAAATATTATTCAATCAGCAAGTTTGATAATGAAAAAATTTGACCATATTTATCCATTATCTTTTAATATAATTATTAGTCAAATAGTTTATTCATTCTTTGTTGCAAGAAAAAACTCATCTATTATATATTTAAGTTTCATAAATGAAATAGAAAAATTTGAGGAAAATAAAAATTTCAATTCCAAGATTATTGACGTGTTCTTACATTTTCTTAAGAGAAAAGACACACAGGAATCATATTATCTTATTAATGATATGATTGAAAATAATTTTATTGAACCAAAAATTGTTGAAAGTATTAATTATCCATTATTTGCACATTATATGTCATATCAAGAAATTGAAAATATAAAACATAAACATTTCACTCAAGAAGTCATTGAAAATTATGAAGTATTATCGAAGAATGATTGGGAACTTCATAAGAAATATATTAAAGAAGGACATAATCCAAATGAAATTGCGAAAATAATTCGAAATGATGAAATAGAAAAACTTCAAGAAATATCATCACAAACAAATTTTAATTTTAATCAAAAAATTGAACCATCACTTTATGAAAGATGCTCTTTTATTAATCAATATAATGTATCATTAATTGATTATGCAGCCTTTTTTTCATCAGCAAAATGTTTTAAATATTTACTTATGAATAATGCAAAAGTATTTAATGCAGGTAAATTTGCAGTTGCAGGTGGAAATGAAGAAATCATTCATTTATGCGAACAACATTATTCATCATTTATAGATTCATGTCAAGTTGCAATTGAATTTCATCAATATGATATCTTTAAATATATTTATGAAAATAAAATTATTAGATTAATAAACTTGGAAGAATTGGGCGAAAAATGTGTTTTATTTCATAACTATGAAATTTTATCATATTTACTTGGAGAAGGAATGAAAATTAAAGACGACATTATTAATAAATCAGCAAAAATTGGTAATTTATATCTTGTAAAACATTTTCTTGAGGAAAATTTGCCACCAGAAAGTATTTTAATATTTTCTTCATTATCAGAAAATATCGAACTTGTCAATTTACTTCTTAAACATAAAGGAATTGAAATCAATGCTAAAGATTTTTGTTTCTTTTGTTTAAATTTTGTAATATTGATTTGATATTTCAAAATAATATTTGGATATTATTCAAATTATTTAATACAGTACATATGTATGGTTCTTATAATGGTCATATGGAAATAGTTAATTTACTTCTTAAACAAGAAGGAATAGAAATCAATGCTAAAGATATTTGTTCTTTTTGTTTAAATTTTATATGATTAATTTAATGTTTCAAAATATTGTATGGAAATTATTCAAATTATTTAATATAGCGCATATGCATTCATTTTGTGATAATCCTATGGAAATAGTTGATATACATATTAAACAAGAAGGAATTGATATTAATGCTAAAGATATTTATTTGTTTTATTTGATATTTATTTTAATAATTTTATATTTTAAAATAATATTTGGAAATTATTTAAAATACTTAAAACAGCGCTTATCAAAGCATCTGAAAGTGGTCATACAGAAATAGTTAAATTACTTCTTGAACAAGAAGGAATTGATATTAATGCTAAAGATATTTATTTATTTTATTTAATATTTATTATAATAATTTTATATTTCAAAATAATATATGGAAATTATTTCAAATATTTAATACAACACTTATTAAAGCATCTTCATGGAATCATATAGAAATAGTTAAATTACTTCTTGAACAAGAAGGAATTGATATTAATGCTAAAGACATGATTTATTTTTATAATTTTATATATCAATATAATATTTGGAATTTATCTTATTTATTTGAAACAGCACTTATGAAAGCATCTTATGAAGGTTTCACAGAAGTCGTTAAATTACTTCTTGAACAAGAAGGAATTGATATTAATGCTAAAGATATTTATTTGTTGCGCTTGAAACTTATTTTAATCATATGATATCTCAAAATAGTATTTGGAAATTATTTCAATTATTTGAAACAGCACTTATGAAAGCATCTGATGGAAGTCACACAGAAATCGTTAAATTACTTCTTGATCAAAATGGTTTGGTTTTTAATAAAAATGTTTATATATTTTATTTAATGTTAACTTTTATAATTTGATATTTTAAAACAATATTTGGAAATCGTTTAAATTGTTTAAAACAGTGCTTATTAATGCGTCTGAAAATGATCAAACAGAAAGAGTTTAAGGCGTAGTCCATCCAGATATAAATTGAATATAGAATTAAAATATCTCAATAAAATTTAAACAAATGTTAATGTAACATTATATAAACATTTTGCTCTGATTATTATTTCAAATTGCAAGAATATTTTCATTGCATGATCGCTCAGAAAGCAAATAAATTTCTTCATTAAAGGTTATTCCATTTTTATCATTTTTTATTGTAAATTAAGTATGTATCTATATGAAAACCATTGTTTGTATATCGCCAACTAATAGTTTGTGGATTTTTATCCCTGCATTTACTACTCGAATAATTTTATCATTGATTTTCGGAAATGAGCCAAAATCAATAAATTATGCATAAGAAAAAACACAAAAGAATAAATATTTGTGAAAATTGAATAATTTTATCAAAATAATGGAAGCGACAAGTTACAGTTTTGTAAAAATTAGTAAAATGTAAAATGTAAAATGTAAAATGTGTATGAATTTGTTCACTCGTAAATAATAATTTATTGAATGGAAATGTCTTTTGTTTGATATTAAAATGTTAAATATTTAACATAAATTGTTTAAAACAAAAAGAATTCGTCTTCAAATTGGCACTAAACGGATATGTTTATTATCGATGAAAGAGATTTTTTAATAATTGTTCATGAAAAATAGAAAGAAAGATCAAATATATATATTATCAATAATTGTAAAATAATGAAGATCCAAAGCAAAAATATAAATTCATTGTTATTTTGCCTGTAAAAAAGAATTTAAAACATTTTAAATACAATTTGAAGTGAATATTAATATGTAACGAATATAATTATCACATAAAAAAAGTATTTTTTTTTACTACAAAATCAATAAAATTTAATATAAATGTTTGTTTAGTTGACTAATGTATTTATTGTGTTGTTGCTGCTTGAGCTGCTTTGCCATGTGATTCGCATGTTTCAACCCACATCTGGATCAGGAAAGATACAATCCAAAATCCTGTGATTCCTGTGAGTTCGTGTGTGTGATTACATGAGAACCATAGTCCGAATAAAAGTAGAATAAATCCTTTGTATTGAACATGTCCTAAATTGAAAGGAAATGACTTAATTTTCATGTCGCTGACTTTGCCCATTTCTACACCAAAGAATGTTCTGATGGGACCAAGTTTATGATATGAATAACCAATTAGGAAAATTCCAAGAAGAATAAATGGTATGCCAATTATAAGAGCCTGTGGTCTTGGTTTGGCTTGGAAACATAAAATTAAGAAAAGACTTAAATTTATAATATTAATTGAAAACCACCAAACTATAAGTTGATCTTGTGAAAAATGTTCTTGAAAATTGTCAGGATATAAATAAGCCCATGATGATGCTAGATTTGAAAAAACAATTGTTGGTATTATAACAATCCAAAGCATTGTTTCAATTGGCCAGAAAATTCACATCACATGTCTATTGTTAACGGACAAAAGCACGGACGTTAAATGATGTTTTCTTTCTCTCCTGAATCTTCAAATGGGTTTACATCAACAAGCTCATTTGAACTATATAAAAGCGAACGTTCGGAGAGATTTCAACAAATAAATCAAGAAATGAAAACTGAAAAAGAAATACAAATTCAAGATCTGCAAACTCAACTTCAACAACTTGTAGCAGAAGCAAATTCGGCTCAAGCAAAAATGTCCTTAGAGCAGAGACAGTATGTTATTAAACGGGAATCACTACTAACAGAATTAAATAGAATACAGATAGAAACTGAAGTCAAATTAAAAGAATTAAGAATTGAACACTTTCAAAAGGTTCAATCCCTTTTCGACAAACATAACAAAATTGTATCGAAATTAACTCAAAATATTCCTGAGTCAAAAGAAAAGAACAAAGAAAATGATCGATCCAATGAAATCGAAGAAATTCGCACACAATTAGAAACCATTACCAAATCTATTTCAAGGAAGAAAGAGACCGAAATTAAGAATTCCAAGGAAGAAGAAGAAAACATCAAATCAATACAACAAAAGATCACAGACTTAAACATAAAAAGAGAAAATTTAACGCAACAATTAAAAGAAGCGCAAGAAACACATAAAGCTCGTATCATAGAACTCACACAACAATTAGATAAAAATGATACAGAATGCCAATTAGGAATAGAACAATTTCAAAGTAAAATGAAAAAGAAAGAAGAAGAATATCAAGAACAAATAAATCAAAAGCTGAAAAAAATTGCGGAAATCAAAGATAAAAATCAACCGATAATAAAGGAGAAAATGGAAAAAATTAAAGCAATACAAAAAGAAATAAAACAAATCAATGCAAACTTTAAAAATAAAATGAAAGATGCAAATCGAGTCGCAGAAAAATTAAAAACTTCATTAATCAATGCTAATAATCGGAAATCAAGACAAGTTGAAACCGAGAAAAAAAGAAATGCTCAAAGTCAGCAATTACTTAAAGAAAATTTGGAATTGCAACAAAAATATATTACGATGCAACAAGAATTAAATATGTCAAAGCTTAAGTTTATTCAAATGAAAAAAGAACTGACACTAAAAATCGGATCAAGAAGAGTTTCAACAATATTCATGTGAGTAAACTTTGATATGTGTATCTGAATTTCTTCTTTTAATTGTTATTTTTTTCAAGACAAGAAAATTTCGTATTGAATAGGTGTGTTCGACGATAGAAGAAATGATAAATGTTGCATTCTATGTTAAAAAGGAGAAATGGCAAAAAATGAATATGCCTCATCTTGTTGAATATGCTAAACAATTTAACATACAAATTAAACAAATTGATTTGTCGAAAAATCTTGATGAGCAAGGTCCATTTAATATCATCATTCATAAATCTATTGATTTATTTGTTCAAGATCAATACTTCCATTCCCTTGAAGCAAAAAATCAGATTAATAATTTTCAATCATATATTAATCATCATCCTGAAACTCATGTAATTAACCCACTAAAATTCGATCAGCTTGTTATATCAAGGAAAGAAACATTTAGGGAACTTTCTTTAATCGATTTTAAGGAATATTGTCAAATCCCTTTAATCACGTCAAATACGCAAAAAGTTTTATTAAAACCAGATCTCGCATGCGGAGCTCCGTCTGCACATGTTTTTGAGGTCCGAAATTATAATGATGTAATTGAATCTGATTGGTATGTCCAACCATATATTGAATCTGGTAATGCCGTTGTAAAAGTTTACTCAATTGGGGATGTTGTGAGGTGCAATATCAAGAATCCAGATCATATAGACTTTCACATTGAGAATGACATTATATACAAAATCGCTGAATTAATACGTCTAAGATTTAAATGTGAATTATTTGGATTTGATTTAATCCAAGATATAGATAGTAAACAGTGGTACATTGTTGATTTAAATTCATTCTCTGGAATGGAAGTAATTCCTGGATTTGAAAATTTGTTTATAAATTTCATAAAAAATAAATCATCACATGAAAATATGTAATAAACTTAAATGCTCAATAATTTTAATTATTAAAAAAAAAATTCGATAAATCGAGCATAATAACATTAATGTAGTTTACAAAGTAAAATTACTCTTAAGATTTTGAAAGCAATAATAATAATAATAATAAAATGAGAATTGGAAGATAACTTCGTCTAAACCTTATATCAAAATGATGCTTTTTGTTTCTCTCACAAACAATTAAAAATTTTAATTTTTCATTTTATTTGATGAGAAGTTTTCAATACTAAATATGAGATATGAAAATAAATTTTTTGATTTTGATTGCGTATTTTCTCATCACAGAGTTATAATATAAGCTTGATATTTATACCAACTATAACATACACTATATCCTATTCATTATTATTTTGTTTGTACTTTTGTTAAATATATTTTCAATTTTCAAGCAATTTAACTATTTCTGTATAACCATTTTCAGATGCTAAAATAAGTGCTGTTTTAAATAATTTAAATAATTTCCAAATATTATTTTCAAATATCAAATTATAAATATAAATATTATCTTTAGCATTAACATTAATTCCTTCTTGTTCAAGAAGTAATTTAACGATTTCTGTGTAACCATTTTTAGATGCGTACATAAGTGCTGTTTTAAATATTTTAAATAATTTCCATATATTAATTTGAAATAGGAAATTATTAAAATAAATATCAAATAAAATAAATAAATATCTTTAGCATTAATATCAATTCCTTTTTGTTCAAGAAGTAATTTGACTGTTCCTATATGACCATTTAAAGATGCTGCAATAAGTGATGTCCAAAATAATTTAAATAATTTCCAAATAATATTTTGAAATAGAAAATTATTATAATAAATTTTAAATAAAACAAATAAATACTTTGAGCATTAACATTAATTCCTTCTTGTTCAAGAAGTAATTTAACGATTTCTGTATAACCATTATAAGATGCATGTATAAGTGCTGTGTTAAATAATTTAAATATTTCCCAAATATTATTTTAAAATATAAAATTATTAAAATAAATATCAAATAAAACAAATAAATATCTTTAGCATTAATATCAATTCCTTCTTGTTCAAGAAGTAATTTAACTATTTCTATATGATTACATGTAGATGCCATAATCAGTGCTGTACTAATTAATTTAAATAATTTCCAAATATTATTTTGAATTTCCAAATTATTAAAATAAAAACTAAATAAAACAAATAAATATCTTTAGCATTAATATCAATTCCTTCTTGTTCAAGAAGTAATTTAACTATTTCTGTGTAACCTTTTAAAGATGCTTTCATAAGTGCTGTTTTAAATATTTTAAATAATTTCCAAATATTAATTTTAAATATCAAATCAATCAAATAAATTTTAAAGAAAACGAATAAATATTTTTATCATTAATACCAATTCCTTTTTGCTTTAAAGCATATTCAACAAGTTCAATATTTCCTGATTCTGCAGAGAATATTAAAATATATTTTGGAATTGGACATTCTTTTAGAAAATGTTCTACAAGATAAAGATTTCCATCACTTGCTGCATCGTATATAAAATCTTCATTAATTTTCATTCCATTTTTCAGTAAAAACTTAAAAATTTCAATGTTCCAGAACTTAATACATAAATTTCCTAAACTTTCTAAATTATCAATTTTTTCAATTTTATTTTCATAAAGATATATAAAGATATCATTTTTATAGAACTCAATTGCTGTTTCATATGCTTTATAGAATGATACATGATTTTGTTCACATAAATGAATTATCTCTAAATTTCCACCTGCAATTGCATATTTTCCTGTTATTTTCATTTTTGCTCCATTCATAAGTAAATATTTAAAACATTTAACAGATCCAAAAAATGCAGCAAAATTAATTAATGAAACTTTATTTTGATTAATAAATGAACATCTTTCATAAAGTGATGGCTCAATTTTTTGATCAATATTGAAATTTGCTTGTGATGATATTTCTTGAAGTTTTCCTAATTCATCATTTCGAATTATTTTCGCAATTTCATTCGGATTTGCTCCTTCTTCAATTAACTTCTTATGGAGTTCCCAATCATTCTTTGATAGTTCTTCATAATTTTCTAAAATTTCTTGCACTTCTTGGCGATAGCTATAGCCTTTCAATTGATGAAATTCTTCTTCTGTCATATAATGAACAAAATATTGCTGATTCTTATTTTTAATAATTTCTGATTGTATCAAATTTTGTTGAATCATTTTATCAAGAATATAAAATGATTCATGTGTATCATCTTTAAGTAGAAAACGCACATACATATCAAATATATTTGATTCAAATGATTTAATTTTACGAAGAAAACTTAAATACAAATCAATCTCGTTCATCCTAATAGTAATACTTCTGTGTATAATTTGTACAATAATTATATTGAAAGATATTGGATGAATAATACCAAATTTGCTTATAATGGATTTTGCAGATTGCACAATATCTTCTTTGGTTAAATTAAAAATTAATTCTACAACAGATAGTATATCTGGTGTGCTCTCTTGTTTTTGGGTTGTTTTTTCGTCCATTATTTATTTGACTAGTTTATTACAATGGTACAATCAACCGCTCCAAGCTAAAAATCGTCCAGCATTAAACAAATATTACCAATATGATTCAAGAAAACGTCACAGAACAAAACACATTTGTTAGTAGTGTCGATATTTTTTATCCAGCAGATTGGTTTAATCAAATTGAATCTGCTGTAATTTCACAATATAACATATTACACCCTAAAGGCGATGTAGATAATTCTGTACTTTCTGGTTTTCTATTATTTGATAATAATACTCAAGCTTTAAGTATCCTTTCACTTGCAACTGGAACAAAATTAATGTCTGGTGATCAAAGGGAAAAAACTTCTTCAATTGGTCCTGTTTTCCTCCATGATTGTCATGCAGAAATTCTTGCACATCGCGGATTTCAAGTATGGGTATGGAATAATTTAGACATGATATTTCAAAATGGCGAATTACCTCCCAACTTAACCATTCACTTTTATTCTAGCACGCCACCATGTGGTGATTGTTGTGTACATCAAGTAAACAATACCGTTTTAACTCAAACAGGTTCGAAACCATTTGGTTGTGATCAATCACAACTTTCTACAACTCCACCGAATGTTGTAAGAGGCAAACCAGGACATGGATCACGATCACAAAGTGTCTCATGTTCAGATAAACTGTGCATTTGGGTTAATTGTGGTGCCGAAGGTTCATTGCTTTCGAATTTTGTCAAAACAATAAAAATTAGTTCGATATGTATTGGCGAAGGCACTTTGGAAACTATAAACCGAGCGATAAATGAAAGAGTGAATAATAAAGAAAATAAAACTAAAATTTTCGTTGGTCAATCTAAATGGAAACAAAAAGATAATTCGCCAAGTTCTTCATCATTTGTTTGGTGGAAAGGCTGCCAAAAAAACGGCGAATTAATTGCTGCAAAATACGGAAGAAAATTAGGCGTGATACCAAAAAGACAAGAAGACCCGAGATTTTATTCACTAATTTGTGATGCAGCAATGTTAAATAGATTCATGGAAAGAGCTGAAAATAAAGAAAATATTTCATTAAAGAATACAAAAGAGAAAGAAACAGAGTTTAGTAGAAGAAAAAATGAAATTAAAAAGATACTAATAGGATATGGCGGCGATTGGGCAAAAAAGTTCCAGCAAGAAAGAGAATGGATATTAAATATGTAATAAATATTGTTGTTGAATAAATTTTATAAATGTTTAAAATAGATAATAAAAAAAAAATTTAGAGAATGATAATGTTTTTTGAACTATAAAAAAATTAAATCTACGAAATTTTCATTCTTATTATTCTGTATGTATTTTAATGAAAAACAGATGTACTGATTTTTTCTGTATTTTAAAATAAATATTAAATGTTACACATTTTGATCTTGCTACCCAAATATCATAAATTTCCGAAAATTAAATAATAAATATCGATTAAAGAATTACGTCTTGTTTAAACAGATATTTATATATGAATATTTTACTAAAAAATATTAGTATATCAACATATAAAAGTGATAGATAGAACCGACTCGAAATTTTTATATAGCCAATCAACATCATGCATATCTTTTCCAATAAAACCAAAGGAATAAAACTAAAAGAAATATAAAAATCATTAGCATTGTCATTGGTGACATCCCAGAAGATTTCCATAAGGATTTCATATTACCTAGTAATTTGTTGATTGCTGTCATTCCTTTTTGGTATCTAGTTGACATTTCAGCGAGTAAATTATTCTGATTTTCAAGTTCTTCCCCAATAGCTTTTGATATTTGATTTAATTGACCAACTGTACCACGTAAGTTATCAACATCAACATCAAACTGATCGTAAATTCCTGGATTATCATCAACATTCCTTCTTCTTGATGCCATTCAAACAAATATTTTTTCATATCAAATGTCATTCTACCATTGGAAATAAGAAGTTTATATAAAAGTGGTGATAAAACCAATCAAGGTGAACAGTTTTTGGTGAGGTAGACAGTTTTTCACGGCACCTTTATGTAAGTTCAAAGGATGGATCAGAAAGCTTCTTTCCAAAGAAAAATCTTCCATGAATAGCTCTAAGTGAAAATATATTTAACAGAAGTACAAACAAAATACAAATAAATAGGGTATAGCGTGGATTATATAGTTGGTATAAATATCAAGCTTATATTATAACTCTGTGATGAGTTTGATCAAAAATTTATTTACATATCTCATCATTCTAAACACACGCTTTTTATGCATATTGAGTTCTGATAATTTTAATAAAAAGAAATAATTTTTATTTGTGTGTTAGAGAAAAAATCACAAAAAATTTACATTTATGATAAAAGAATTAATTTTAGATGAATTGTATTTCACCCCTCTTCCAATTTTTCATCATTTCTAAAGATAGTTATATTTAATATTTGATGACAAAAAATATCGGAAGCAAAAATTTAAAATAATGAAAATTGGTGTAAAAATGTACCTATTGATATCTCTTTTTCTCAAAATCTGCAAAAATTCACATAACTTTACAATTACATAACACTAGTGTTATGCAACAATATATTTATTTTTATTCGATCTGCCAGGATAGAAATTTTTAGAGTCATATCCGAAAAGATAATAAAATATGAACATTATCTATATTAAGGAAGATTGCATATGCTAACATTAGACTTGATTGGCTCTAATTCATTATATAATTTGTCGACAAATTCCCGGAAATTGTTCAGCGATCAAGTTCACAAGGAACTTATGTATGAATTCCTCCAATTTTATGGATGAAATCGAATTTAAACCATAAGTGCCACCACCTCCATGGAGTAATGATTACAGATGTTGCCCACACGTAATATTAATGCCAAAAGATCCTTTAACTTCACTGATGTGTTAATTATATAAATGATAATGGTTCGACTTGTTCTATCTGTGAATTAAATATCTTACGAATGTATAAGAAGTGAATTGTATCTAACATTTGGGTCCCACTGATTGCACTAACAAATTGCTGCACTTTACCACCATCATGTACGAAGAAGAATTTTTGTTTGTGAAGTTCCCAAGGATGTCTTGTATAAGAGTATTATACGAAACTTTATAAAAAAAATAGACTAAAAATATATTTCAAAAATGCAATTAATTTATGCATTTTCACGAGAAAACATAAGAAATATTCTTGAAGAAGAATTAAAACACTTTTTATGGAACCGTTTAAAATCACGGTTTTCTATAAATTTGAATATTTTGACAAAATAACCGTAAAAATTTCCAAATGAATGAAGAACATTCACAAAAACAAGGATTAGAGGAAAACCAGGAACAAGTCACTAACATACTTCAGCAATATTCTAACCTAATACAGCAACACCCAGAAATTGCAAATACTTTAAATAATAATATGGTTCTTCAAAATTTCATACAAAATACACAAGTTGAAGCTAACCCAGAAAAACGGAGGATTTCAGATAGGCTTAGTGGTTTTGATGTTAAGGATAATATTGCATGGAAAGAAATCACAAGAAGATTTGGAAGCAATATCAAGCAACCTGAGCTTCTCAGTATTGCGAACGTTCTTGCTAATTATGCTAACATTAGGCTTGATCGTGATGCAAAAAGAAGGAAAAGTGTATTGATAAAGTGGTTTAATGAGAATTGGGCTGCAATTTCTGGATACTTAAACCATGTTGTTCTTGAAGATAGTACTCAACAAAGTTAACTTTTGAAGTTGATCCGAGGTTTTCTTTGAGGTGTAATTTTTATAAAAAATTTCTTCTCGTAAAGTTTTGTACGTTAAAAAAACAAATGAAAAATTCGGAAATATTTACACAAACAAGAACGAATCAGAGCTATTACTCACTGCGTTCTTTCCCTGAATTTCAACATCAAAGAATGGAAAAATTTAATATGGCAATGGATGATTTATCTTCAAAACAAGAACATGAAATTTTAGTTTTGCAAAGTTACCTAGATGACTTGTTGGTTAAACTTGGAAATGTGCAATCAGAGATGTCTTCTGATCAACGCAAATTCCAGATTCGCAAAGAATCTTTAATCACTGAAATTAAAAAAGTTAGAACAGACTTGGATTCAACACTATCTCAAGAACGTATGTATTATCTAAATGAAATGGAAAGAATACAAAAACAGCATAACATTGAATTTGATAGAATTGCATTAACAATAAATCTAAAGAATCAAGAAAAAAATAATACAAACAAAACCGATCCTTTTCTAAATGAAACACGTATCAGAGCCAAAAAAGTAAAAGCTAATGTGGAAAAATATCATAATGGCGATGAGGAAGAAGAAGATAATTATTCACAAGGTATCGAAGAAAGAATTGAAGAACTCGAAATCCAACGGAAAGAATTGAAATTGCGTGTTCAAGAAGAGCATAAATTATATCAATCACAATTAAAAGAATTAACAATGATTATATATGAACAAGATGTAAATTTCAACGCAGAAATTGAAGAACTTCAACAAAAAATGAACAAAGATGAAGAATCATATCAACAAAAAATAGAAAAGTTAGCAATAGAACTTCAGAAAATTCGCGAAAACAAGAAAAATAATACAATTAAAAGGAATCAAAAAATTGAAAATTTCCAAAAGCAAATAGAAAACATGGAAAGCAATATTCGTCAAAAGTTTCAAAATGCTACAAGAATTGCGGACAAACTCAAAACAGCATTAAATAATGCAAACCTTAGAAAATCCAAACAAATGGAAAACGAGAAAAAACAAATAGAAGAACAACAGAAAATTATGAGTGAATCAATTGAACTTCAAAAGAAATCATTTTCTTTACAAAGAGAACTAGAAAAAACGCAAAAAGACACTTTCAAATTAAAGAAACAACAATCCATGATCAACTCTCGATATACTACGCATTCAATTTTCTTAGATTCATTTTAAGAATTGTGTTATTTTATAGAAATATACTAAACCATTGTGTAATATTTAAAACCTTTTTGGTAACTATTCATATTTTTACTTCTATTTTGTTAAAAATACTTGAGTTTTCGTCTGAGGTTTTCACAAAGATTAATTCTAGATTTCAATATTTTTGCTATAAATGCTTTATGATAAATTAGGTTTGTAATATTGTAGCCAACAATTTCTCGTATTCTTTAGCATAAGCTATAAAATTATGGTAAAGATATCTAATGATTCTCTTTTACATATTTTCTAAATCCAACATGATCAATGAAAGCTTTGATTATTTTAAAAAATCAAATATTTGAGTATCAATATTAATATATTAAAACAAGAATCGCTGAAGTAATTCTAAGAAGTAATTTTTCGATAAAATTTTATATTAATTTTACAAAACAATTTTTTATTCAAAACACATATTATTCTTCGAAAAAGAACATGTAATAAGCCCAAATTGTCACAATAACGCCAAATACTAACAATACTTTGATTCCTTGTTCAATGTTATTAAACAGAAACTCGAATATCATTGAAAATGATGCCGAATAAAGTTTATCTTCTTCAATTTCCAAAACTCCATCTCCGCTATCATTTAATTCAATGAACTTAATTTCAACAGTAGCAGATGTTACTGAATCTAAAGTTTCTGGATAAACTAATTGTGCATCAAGCTTTGTTATTAGGTTCACATATTTGTTTGAGGTTCCGAATTTTTTGTACATAAACGTCCACCTGGCAAACGGTTTTGTAACGGTCGCACTCGAACGGTTAGTCGAGGAGACGTTTATTCTAATGTCAGATCCAGAAATGATGTTTCCATATGAAGCAAATATTTGAAGTAATGTTTGTGGATCAGATGAGTAAACAGGAAGGCACGATTGAATAAGTGTTTCTTGTGTCGGGTTTGTAAGTGGAATTAAAATAAATGAATCAACACCAAAAATAACAGACGATCCTCCTACATACAAAGGCCTTCGATATGCATTACTAAACTGAATTGTAGATTGTTGGTCCCAGTACATAACAGGTAAATTAACATGATATCCAGTTTCACCAGGATCATATGAAGTTCCTCCTGATATTGACGATCTAAACGAAATTCTTGTTTCAAGGATAGCTAACCCGTTGACCTTCAAGTTAAATGGCCATGTTTGAATATAGTTAAGCGCATATTGAGAAATTGTATTTGTGAAATCCAAGCTTAAATACATTCGCGACGTAAAAGGGGCATAAGAAACGACATCGTTTTGACCTGTTGGTGATATAGGAATCAGATTTTCTGGGGTTGAATAAACTTGAAGATTTTGAAAAATTGTATTCCATGCCATGAAATTATCTCTGTCTGCATCTTCATCAACTAGTTGGCATTCAGTCTGTGGATAAGAATTGCCATAAAGAATTGGAATGTAAGCATTACATTGAGATGAACCGATTCCAATTGGTAAATAAGTATTTACAGTTTTACTTGTAGTTGTATCAACAAAGTTCAGTGGTTCTCCGCTTTCATATGAAGTTCTTGATCTTCCGTATTCAGGGAGTCTATAAGGTTGATCAACAAGATCTTGAAGATTTTGAATACCAAAATCACTGAAGTTATAATTGTGTATGATGTCGTTATTTCCTTGCTCATCTACATAGTAACAATTTATACCATTTATTATAATTTGGTGAATGGAATTAATATTAGTTGATTTAATTCTTCCATTGGGATCACATGAAATAGAAATAGGCCCTGGTTTCTCTGGAAGACAGAAAGAAAATGAAGATTTTTGATCTTCTGTACAATATGGATCGCAACAACAATATGGATTGCATTCTCCTTCATTTTGTATACAATCGCATTGACTCTGTCCTAAGAATATAGATTCATCAATTGTAAATACAATAGAGAAAAAGATAACAAGCATTTTTAGCGATTTTTATTGATTAACGGATTCATTTAAGGGGCACCCCTATCTCTTCGTTTCATAATGATAATCAAGAAGTTATTTACAGTGTTAGCATTCAATCGCACATTAAACAAACATGCTTGTTAATTAATGTTTATAAAAATTATCAATAAATTTAGTATAATATTAAATTATTTAAAATATTTTGAAAATGGATTAATATCAGCACATTACTTTATCATATTTCCTGATTCCTATAAGTTGACTGTGTTCATAGAAATAGACTTTTCACATTTTTATTGCACTGAAATTGAATATTATAATTACTAGTTAGTAAAATTATAAAACATTCTTTTTGGTTTCTGGGTTTCTGAAAAAGTGGCATTATATTCAAATTTATTTTCACAAGGTCTGGTTGGCCCGATTATTTCCCAAAATGTCTTCTAACAAAACACTCTTACAACCCGGCCGTTTTGTAATCCTTCTCAATGGTCGTCATGCTGGAAAGAAAGCTATTGTTTTACAAGCTTATCCAGAGCCAACAGAAGCCAGAAAATATCCACATGCTGTTGTATTGGGTATTCAAAAATCACCAAAGAAGCTTACAAAAGACATGCCACAAAAGACACTTGTTAAGCGTACACAGATTAAGGTCTTCATTAAGACTATTAACTTCAATCATCTCCTTTTGACACGTCATATGATGAAAGATGAAGATTTCTGGAACAAGGTTAAACCAGATCAAATCATAAAGTCAATGGAAGATACACAGCAAAAGAAGGCTGAACTTACTGCTGTTACAAAGGTTCTTCGTCAGAAATATCTTAATGGCAAAATGCCATGGTTATTCAAACCACTTCAATTCTAAATAATATTGCAAAAAATAAAAGCAGAGCGTCCCACGATATGTTGGGTATTAGGTAGGGTGACCACCTACGCTCTTTTGTATCTTCTTTTATGAATGTGAAAAAGTGTGTGATTTTTATTGTGGTTTCTAATGCTTTTTATATTTTGAGTTTTGTTGTTTTTATTAGTTTTTTTATTTTTTGTTTTAAATTAGATCTTGAGAATTAATTACAAAAATTTTCATATTGTTGAACATATATTTTAATCTCATTGTATAACTTTTTATTTCATTTTTGTTCATTTTAAACAATTTTTTTACTAAAAGGTTTTACATATTATAAAACTGTATGTTGTGATTTTAGCAAAAATAAATTTATGCAATTTATTATGATCGATCTAAAGTTTTATTTAATATACACAAACTCAATTAACAACAATTTAATTAAATTAAATTAATAAACAATAAATAAAACATGTAAATATCTTTTGCTTTAATGTCAATCCCTTCTTGTTTAAGAAGTAATTCAACTATTTCAATCTTGTCATTGCTTGATGCATATATGAGAGCTGTTTGAAATCATATAAATAATTTCCAAATATTAATTTTAAAAATCATATTATTAAAATATATTTTAAATTAAACATATAAACATCTTTGGCATTGATATCAATTCCTTTTTGTTTAAGAAACAATTTGGTCATTTCTACAAAACCATTTTCTGATACATATATGAGAGATGTTTTAAATTATTCAAAAGAATGTCAAATATTTATATGATACATCAAATTGATAATATAATTATTAAATCAAAAGAATAAGAATCTTTAGCATTAATGTCAATTCCTTTTTGCTCAAGAAGTAATGTTACTATTTCTATCTTTTCATTTTTAGCTGCCCATATCAATACTGTTTTAAATTATTCAAATAATTTCCAAACATGATTTTGAGTTATTAAATTTTATAGACAAATTTTAAATAAAATAAATAGAAATCTTTGGCATTAATATCAATTCTTTTTTGTTCAAAAAGTAAAGTTAATATTTCCATGTTTTCTTTTTTAGCTGCCAAAAAAAGTGGTGTTTTAAACAATTTAAATAATTCCCAAATGAGATTTTGAGTTATTATATTCTGAAGATAAATTTTAAACAAAATAAATAAAAATCTTTACTATTGATATCAATTCCTTTTTGTTCAAGAAGTTCTTTAACTATTCTTGTATGATCATTTTCAGATGCCCACAGAAGTGCTGTACATAATAGTTTAAATAATTTCCAAACATAATTTTAAAATATCATATTAATGAAATAAATAATAAATAAAACAGACAAATATCTTTAGCATTAATATCAATTCCTTCTTGTTTAATAAGAAATTTAAGTATTTCTGTATGACCATTTTCAGATGCTAAAATAAGTGCTGTTCTAAATATTTTAAATAATTTCCAAATATTATTTTGAATTTCCAAATTATTAAAATAAATTTTAAATAATACAAACAAATATCTTTAGCATTA
The DNA here is from genome assembly GCF_020186115.1 of Histomonas meleagridis. Taxonomy (NCBI): domain Eukaryota; phylum Parabasalia; order Tritrichomonadida; family Dientamoebidae; genus Histomonas; species Histomonas meleagridis. Next base: position 502,690 of record NW_027150781.1, read on the forward strand.
ATATCAATTCCTTCTTGTTCAAGAAGTAATTTAACTATTTCTGTGTAACCTTTTAAAGATGCTTTCATAAGTGCTGTTTCAAATAAATAAGATAAATTCCAAATATTAATTTTAAATATCAAATCAATCAAATAAATTTTAAAGAAAACGAATAAATATTTTTATCATTAATACCAATTCCTTTTTGCTTTAAAGCATATTCAACAAGTTCAATATTTCCTGATTCTGCAGAGAATATTAAAATATATTTTGGAATTGGACATTCTTTTAGAAAATGTTCTACAAGATAAAGATTTCCATCACTTGCTGCATCGTATATAAAATCTTCATTAATTTTCATTCCATTTTTCAGTAAAAACTTAAAAATTTCAATGTTACAGAACTTAATACATAAATTTCTATGTAATCATTTTGCGATGCCCAAATAAGTGGTGTCTTAAATGTTTTGAATAATTTCCAAATATTATCAAGAAAAATTAAAACAAAATATTAAACAATGAATAAAATAAATTAACATCTTTAGCATTGATATCAACTCCTTCTTGTTCCAAAAGTATTATAATTATTTCTATAATACCAAATTTAGATGCCCAAATAAGTGCTGCATTATATAATATGAACAAATTCCAAATATTAAAAAATATTAAATTTTATAAACAAAATATAAGGAAAATATTTAAACTTTTTTAAAATCAAAATTATTTCCTTTTTTATCAAGCATAAAGTTTAGTAGTTTAAAATTCATTGACTCATTCTTATAAAATAAAAACGAATGAAGTAGTTTTTCATCAGGGCATTTTACAATTTTATTTTCATAAATATAATGAAAAATATCATTTCTATGAAATTTAATTGCCGCTTCAAATGATCCTTCAAATGAAGAATTGTTTTGTTCACATAAATGAATAATTTCAATATTACCTCCAGCGACTGCATATTTACCTTTGTTATTTACGTTTGCATTATTTAATAACAAATATTTAAAACATTTAACAGCAGAAAAAAATGCTGCATAATCAATTAAAGAAACATTTTTTTGATTAATGAATGAACATCTTTCATAAAGTGAAGGAGAAATTATTTGATTAAAATCAAAATCATTTTCTGATGAAATTTCTTGAAGTTTTTCTATTTCATCATTTCGAATTATTTTCGCAATTTCATTCGGATTAACACCTGCTTTAGTTAGTTGCTTATGAAGTTCCCAATCATTCTTTGCTAATGATTCATAATTTCTTTGGAAATATCTTGAAAATGGAATAAATATGTGTTTTCTTAATTTATTTATTGTTTCATTAGTCATGTGATGAACAAAATAAAAACTATGTTTATTTTCAACAAAATTTTCTGGTATTAATTTTAATTCTATCATTTTGTCCAGAAGAAAAAAAGATTCTTGTGAAGATAGGTTGAGAAGAAATTGTGCAAATGTATTTATTAAATTGATACAACTTTTATTGGATTCAATTTTATTCATGAAAAGAATGTATGTGTTAAAATCTTTCATTTGAGAAAGAAATGCTGAATAAATTAATCTGCTAAGAGTAATATTTGGACAAGGTAAAGTTTCATCCATTTTTAAATTCATTATTGCTTCAACAGATTTATCAATATTATTTTCGTTTAAGTTAATGATAACTTTTTCAAGTGATTCCAACTGTTGAATCCACCTTTTTGGCTTAATATTTTCCCCTGTTGCTTTGGACATTTTCCATTTAGATTTATAAACGGTTTATCACAATTATTAAGCAGTAATAACTGATATTTTGCGTACCCTAATTACGATCGTTTCATCAAGAAGCACCCCAAAAAGAAGCACAAATTTAAAAAAAACTAGCAGTTGAATTTAAATAAAAATATAAATAGAAGACTCATAATATTTTAATTTTTGCTTGGTCACATTAAAAATCTATTGACCAATTTTTATTTTCGGTCAAATATTTCTCAAGAAAATGAAAAATTTTTTTATAAAAAATTAAAAAATGAAAATTTCTCGACAACAGTTTGTTATAAAACAAAATCATTTATATTTGATTTTCAACATATTATGTTATCATCAAAATGGAAAAAAAAAAAAAAAAAAAAAACATAAAAATATATATGATCATTCCATTATTATCGATAAAAATAAAAATTTATTATTTTCTAATATATAATACAATGACATAAAGGAATTTGATTGTGTTGGTTATTATGTTTTAATTTTTATTATTTATTGCAAAAAATGAATATTTTGAAAATTACAGCACTTTTTCGATAATAAAATATTTTTATTTTCATTTTTCAATAAAATTTATTTATATAATTTATAAAACAAGGATTCTCAGTTGTGCTAAAAATAAATATCTAAAACAAACCAGGTCGCCACTTTATATAATTTTTTACATCAATTTTTAAAAAAATGGGAGAAAAAAATGAAAAATTTGAATGAACCTTTTTTCCTGGTGGGTTTCAGGTTCTCAAATCAATACAATATAAAATTCATCATAAATTAATTATGAATGACTGGAAAAAATAAATTTTTTAAAAAAATCGATTAAAAAATATATTTCATGAGTTTATAATATTTTTTGATTTAAAAAATAAATTATTGTATAATTCATGGAATGCTTACATATGGAATGAAAAAAGAAGAAAAAAAAATCTGTTTTTTGGGAGTTGAAGTACCTCTGAGCTTACACATGAAAGTTATGGAAAATTCATTCGCAATATTTTGAATCTTTCCTCAAGATATATCTGAAGAACTTGGAGAGTCTGCACTGAGCATTGATCTAAAATAAAGCGCTTATTTCCTGAGCTATCAACTTGAATCCTTGGTTCTGTTGCTGATACAATATTGAATACACCACTTAGTGTAACGTCATCATTCACCATTTCCAATGCCTTTATAAGACGTGTGTACGTCTGATATCTGTTGTTTTGGTTTTCATAGAATCCATATAGAAATGGAGGTGGATTGTTGTGAATTTCAGTTAAAGAATTCCATGTTTCATCTAATTTATTGACCCAACTATTTACATTATCTGCACAGCCTAAGAGCTTTTGATATCTTTTATCAAACCAACTTTTCAAATCACTGATACATGATTTTTGAAGTGGTTCAGTACAATAAGATTTAATTCTTGCTAAAAATAAAAATACGTTTTTTCCAAATTCTTTCACGCTAATATATTTATGATCCATTAAATTTGATTTAATGTTTTCCAACGTTAATTTATTTTCTCCTTCTAAAAATTCAAACTGAAAATTGCCTGAACCATCAGAGAGAAAAGGGGAACATATTGGTCTTTGCATCATTTTTTCCAGAACATAGATACATGCCTTTTCTTTTGATTCATCCATCGTTTAAATATTTTTCTATTAAATAATATTGGATCAAAATGGCACCAGAACATTTACACAACCGTCAAAAAAACGTTAATTTTGATTATATTTTTGAGGGAATATTGCAAAATTTGGTAGCAGGAAATTCTTGTGTATTTTTCGAAGTTGATGAATTAAATAGCAATGAGACCATAAATTTTCGAGAATATTTTTTGGCTCAATGGTGGTTAACCGTCCAAAATGATCGGCTTGTGTTCCCTTTTTCGACATATCTTGCTCATTTATAGATTTTTTAGTATAATAATAATTATTATTAATTATTCATGATGTGAAATTATAATATATCCAAATAAAGAGTAACACACACTAACTCTACATATGTTGTTTGAAAAAATGGGTTGTCAAAATTGAGATTTTCAATTTTTTGTTATGTGATGGAAATAAAAGTTGTGTTATTTTGATATTAAAAAAAAAAAAATAAATAAATTATTAAAAAAATCATAAAATTGAAATATGTACCTTTAATTTGTACCAATAAAATCAATAGCTCAAAGACATGTATTTTAAAATTAAAATACCGAAAAATCAACATTTAAGAGGTAATGTAACATTTTTTTTCAATTATCATAATAAGTATGATATATTTCGACACAAAATATAACTCACAATTTTTTTTAATTTAAAAAAATAACTCAAAATTTTTTCGATTTACATAAATTTTATGTGTATGTATATATTTATTAACATTTAACTATAATATGGAAGCTAGAGTAAATTTATCGGATTAATCGTCATTTACAAATGATACTTCATTTTCTTCTTGATCATCTTCTACAAAAAGAAGTTGCCCATTATCGCTTGGCTCATCTTCAACTTTTTTCGGCTTTAAAAAAGAACATTCTAACAAGAAAGATAAAAACGGTACAGATACAACGCACAAAACTTGTACAAAGTTATAGTCAAGTTTTTGGCAAAAAATGTTGTAAAGTAGTAAAATCGGAAAAGTGAACAACCGAAGAAATGGGGCGACAAAAGAAAAAGACGATTCAGACAACGATTCGCTGCCTATTTTACGAAATGCCAACAAGCTTATGCCAAAGAGTATAAGGTTAACGAAGTCAAAATTGATGGTTGATTTGATTTCCCCAAATGTTTTTTGTTCAAATAGAAGAAAACCAAAAAGAGAAGGTAAAATCATAAAAATGGTTTTCTTTAAGATAATGCTTATAATAGAAATGCTTGTGTTAGCTTTGAAAGCAAATTTGATTGTATTTTGATCAATTAAATCTGAAGTAATCGAAAAAATGGTTCTTAGAAATTGAACTCCAATTTGAACACTATATGAGTGCTTTTCGGTTGAAATTGGAATTTTAATACAAATTTGGAATAACCCGAGAATTAATAGAACAAGGAAAATATAGCTGAACTTGTTTCCTTCATTTGCAAAACAGCCTGCCATGCTTTGGAGAGCAGTGGCTGTATGTTCTAAAATTACAACAATTTCAACCGATGAAACAGAATAACAGAGAAATGTGAAAAGTATATGAAAACCTTTAAGCAATGACTTTAAATAAAAAGCCTTTATAAGGTGATATGGAATTGAAACATTCGGATCATGTTCTTCTGGGATTAAAAAAAAGTATGAAAATAGTGATATAAGTGTACAAAAAACTAAGGAATTGAAATATGGGAAGTCATAATACTTAGATGTAAGGTAATAAAAAAATGGTGTGAGCAAAGTTCCAGGAACTAATGCTAACGACCATATCGAGCCCAGAGACATTGTAGACCGTTTAAAAATTGAATGCATTGAAAACAAGCACTTCATCTTCATCAAGAAGGAAATGTTTTTCTTGATAAAGTGTTTACAACATTGTATTTCATTCATTTAACAAACTCAAAGTGATATATCATTATAAAGCGACAGTAACATTGAATAGAATTAAATATTCTTTATTTCATGAAAGAAACTTTTCACTATCATAAAATATTTACATAAAATACCGATTGTAAGGGTTTAAAAATGTTGAAAGTTTTTCCAAGTCCAGAAAATATAATACAACAAAATAAAGCGATTTCTATTTCAAACATTGATAATTTAATAAGAGGATATTCTTTACCGAATTCAGATATTTTATCATGTCAATGGTTGGAATCACTTTCACAAGGAAATTCATGTGGATTAAATAAAAATAATGAAAATAAAACAAATAAAATTAAAATTACTGATTATTATTGTGAAGAAAATATTCAGAATTTTAAAAAATTTAATAGAAATAATATTACTCCAAAAGCATTCTCTGAAACATTCAATCATCAAACTCAAGATTTTAAATATGAATCTAACCCAATTATGTTTATAAATAATCATGAAAAACATGAATTTAAAAAAAAATCTTGGTTTAAATTTTTGATGCTTTCACCACCAAGTTTTATTAAGATTTCATTAAATTGTAAGCATGCAGAATTGGTGTTTTTTGTTTATCAAAAGATTCCAATAACAGAATTAATTCATGTTGACATCAATAAATCAGCAAAACCATTTAAAATCTTCCAGAATAATACTGAAAAAATAATTGTTCCGATTAAGGATAAATCGAAAATTGTATTCATTTTATATCAAATAGAAAAAAATTTAAACATAATTCAACCTCTTGCAATTGGAATGTCTGATATTACTTTAGAAAATAAACAAATTATTAAACCAAGTTGGACATCATTTAATTCTTCACTTACTATTGATCAACATTTTGAAAAGGATCAAAATTTAAATTTTGATTTTGTAATGCCTGCTGAAATTATATTAAATCCACCCAAAGAAAATATTGCATTATTAACATCAAACAATATATTTTATCCATCTCTTCTCTTAACAGTTTTTAATTTACAAGTACATTTAGACAAAAAGAAACAAAAAAAGTATATATCACATTATATTTATATAAAAGTATCATTAAAATCTTTAAATGAATCAAAAGAAATCGAAAAAATTCCATCGGCTTTCATAGGATGGAATAATTCTGAACTTTGTGATTCAGGATCATCATCTTTATTACTAATACGAAATCAACATATATGTTTTCCAGATGTTTTTCATTTCTTTCTTTCACCAAAAATTATGGAACAAATACATTTGTTATTAGAAATATTTACTATTTTTGATCAAAAGACAAAACTTTTGTTTACTTCAACATATCCTATAGTTGAACCAAATCTATCAGAAAAAATTAGACTTAATGCTAAAGGATTAATTAAGGAATATAGAACAAAAAATAACACACTTTATTTTAGTTATTTATTTCCTTCTGTTGCTTGTCCACCTAAATCAATTCGGAATTGGTTTGTAGATAGAAATGAAAAAATTGATATAGAAACACCTATGTATAAAGATATATTTCCATATATTCTTTCAAAATTACTTAAAAAGAAAGAATTCGAATCTTTGGATTTAAAATATTTAATATCATTGTTTCCTAAAGAATCTTGCTTTATTAACAGATATATTAAGCATTATTTCTTATGTGAAAATGGTTTTACATCAATATTTATTAAAAAACTTATAAATTCATTTGAAGATGTAAGTGCTTTTTCTTTACCATTTTTTCAAATCCTTTTTAAGTCTATGTGTATTGAAAATTATTTTGATCAAGATGAAATAAATGAATTATTGCAAAAATCATTACTTATACAGAATCATGAACTAATACAAAATGTCTCTGAATTTATTTCACATGTTCATATGATTTTCCCTTATCCTGTTGTTAATGAAATTATTTTTAAGTACATTTCAAAGGTTGAATATCCAAATTGTTTTGTTTTTTTCAAATGTATATTTAAAAATATCTCTTTTATTAAACTATGTGCAAAGAATCCAAAATGTCAAATAATTTCAAATCCAATTTCTCCATATGTTCCTATCCTTTCCTATTTTTATAAAATGTTAACTATTGCATTTATGCAAAATGATAAAAATGTTGTAAAAGATGCAATTGATTCATTAATAATATTGTCCGAAACTCTTGAAAAATATACAACTCCATTTGAATCAAGCAATAATGACATTGTATCAGCATTATTTCCTATTCTTTCAATAATTTTTACTTTTTATGATTCTTTTACAAAACTTGATGAAGATAATTTTCTACTTACTCCTTTTGTATTTTATATTTTGAGAGAATGTAATTCAACACAATTTCATTCATATTTTAACATTCTTTCTGATGACAATAAACTTTATTTTTTAGATTTTTTAAATACTATTCTTGGAACTAAAATGATCCAAAATTTATCACAAAAATTAAATAATAACAAAATTGAAAATTTTGATATTATATGTACAAAAGAATTTACTTTCAGAGTACTAAAATTTCTTCAAATGTTTGATAATACTAAAGAAACTAATGTAAATGTGTTGAATAAAATTTTTGGCTTGTTAATACAATTATTAAGTTCTAAGAAACAAGTAAATGAATCTCTAAAAACAATTTTTAAGACATTAGCAATTTTTATATTAAAATATTTTAATAAAATATTTGTAGCACAAACATCATTATTATCACAAATAATAAATGCAATAGTTCCACTCACTCAATCCAATTTATTTATAGCTCGAACATATTCTATTGGATTTTTAATATGGATTATAGAAAAGGAAAATAAAGCATTTCAAAAGGCTAAACAAAGATGTGAATTAGCTTTAGAATATGCGATATGTGATTCATTACTTTCAAATGAAAAATTCATTAGTTTCTTTAATCATTTTCAAATAAGAGAAAGGAAATATTTTGCTGCGCAATATAATAAACTTATTGAAGCTTTATCATTAAGTTTTATTTATCGAAAAATTGACATGTTAATTAATATTGCTCATACAGTTTATGCAAATTTTGCATCAATTAGAGCAAGAATATATATTTATATAGTAAATTTACATGTTCAAAATGGAAATTATACTTCAGCTTTTGTAACTCAATGGAGATTATGCGCATTTATTGCAGAAGTATTTAAAACTAAAAACCTTATTATTGATGGAATTCCAAACAATGGTTTAATTAGTTTTCAATACATTTTTGATTTGCCAAAATTAGATATATCTATATACCCAGCTGATTCAAGATATCTTGTTCTTGAGAGTGATATTTTTACTTCGGAATCTTTTGGTGAAAATTTAAAAAAAGCTATGGATTACATTCAAAAATCAAATTTACATTGGCTTATAAGTAAATGCTCAGAATATTTATTTGAGTTTCTTGAGAAACAAAGAAAATTTAATCTTCTTCAAGAATTATATAAAAATGTTTCTATGTCTTATGATGCTCTTTCTCATGAATTTAAACCAGATATTGAATTTTATTATATTTATGCTGCAGGAAAAGTGAAAAATATACTGAATTATGATAGTTCAATAATATTATTTGTGAAAAATGGTTACAATGCTTTTTATGATAGTATTGATGAAAAATGTAAATTTAGATTTATTGATAAAAAAGTCCCAATCCAAAGAAGTTATGGTAATGCATTACAAATGTTAAAAGTTCATTTTAACAAAAAACATTTAGAAAATCTTCATGTTAATGAATTTTATGTTGATTATATATTAGGAGATTGTGAATGGGAAGAAATATATGCAACAAGGTATAATATACAAACACAAATTTCACTTCCATCATTTGTTGATTTTTCACCCTTATTAAGTATTACCACAATTAACTTTACAAAACATAAATATTATTTAATGAAGCTTCAAGCTTTTAAGCAATCTTTGTATTTCCACATTGAAAGAGTTAAAGCAGTTATTCCTCCATTAACTAAATCAAAAAATGGGAAAAAAACACATGAACAATGGGGACAATGTATGCTTAATGTTGGTATTGAAAGTTTTTTGAAGTTAATGGAGAAAGTATGTATGTGGAACAAAAACTATTATTCTATAGTTTTTGATGAGCAAAAGAATTTAAATACAGCAAAAGTTCCATCAGATTTATTAAAAATATCAATAGAAATTTCTAATCTGATAAAAGAAAGTTGGGATTTGATCATTATCCTTCTTGAAAATAAAATTTCTAATCCAACAAACAAAGAAAAAGATACTCTTGAATGTTTGAAGAAAAAATTAAACCTAACAAAATAAATTGTTAATTTTGCTATTAGTTTTTTCAGACGTTTTTTTTTTGTTGCAGAAACCACACTTTTTGTATAACATTCAAAACGGTTTTGTAAGTTTAAAAAAAACAGAGTGTTTTATGACAATTTTTAAGTAGTTTATTCTTGGTTTTTCGGTTCTGGTCTATTTTCTGTGATCATTTGGTATTCAAAATATTGCGACTCCAAACCAAAATTTGAATAATTTACACATCTTATATCGCCTTTTGAATAAAAACAGATTTTGGAAGAAAAAAAATATAAAGTTGCGTTTATAGGCTCAAGTCACACAGGTAAAACCAGTATAATTTTTAGGTGCTCTAAAGGTACTTTTATTGATGAAAATGTCCCAACTATTGGTGCGGCATTTATATCGAAAGATTTTATTTTAGATGACGACACAAAAGTCACACTAAACATATGGGATACAGCAGGACAAGAACTTTACAAAAGTTTAGTACCAAAATATTTACGTGGAGCTATGGCTATTATAATTGTTTACGATATTACCGAACCAGCGACATTTAAAGAAGCCAAAGAGTGGTACGAAAACGAAAAGGGCAATCACGAACAAAACGTTATTTGGTTTCTTGTCGGAAACAAATGTGATTTACATCCAGATAAAGACCTAAGTGAAGAAAGAAAATATGCTGAAGCCAATGGACTTAACTTTATCAACACATCTGCAAAGACAGGACTAAACATTGATTCCTTATTTGAAATGATTGCCTACCAACTTTCAACATCAAAAGACGTCGGTCGAACTGAGAAAAATGTCGATATTACAGATGATCAAAACAACAAAAAAAAGAAGAAATGTTGTAAATAGATATTTTGTAATAAAAATTAATTATTTTCGTATAAATAACGAGCTTTTTTTTTTTTACTAAACATTTGAATTATGCTTCGATTATTTTGCTTGATATTTCTCTTTTGTCCGAATTCTTTTTCTTTTTGTACAAGCACACATTAACAACAACAACAGGAATCACTAGGTTCTTTGATGTATTTTCAGCAACTACAATTTCATTGGGTACACAGCATTTTTTTCGTTAAGGTTTAATGTGAACTTTCCAGGAAAGTGCTTTTGATTGGTTCACAGCACTAAATAGTGCAATAAACGAAGAGCATACACATTTCGGTCAGCTTCTTGCACTAGTGTAACAATATACACAGGTAAGGGATGGCTTAATGAGTAGTAGAACAAAAATATGTAATAGCTGATTTAATGACATGTAATACACACGTTAAGTTATGTTAAGTTTTTCTTTGTTTCTAATTAATAATTTTCCTATAAAAAAATTACATTTATTCATTTATTAACAGCAAAACCCCGCAAAGCTTTTTCTCTTCTTTCTTTTAATACATGCAACTTTTTTTGTGCTTCGTTGTTAAACGATTCTTGCGCGTTAGGGAATTCGTAAATTCCATATCTGCTAATGCGGGATGTTGTCTTAACCAATTGCTTTAGTTTATGAATTTCTTTTTTCTCATTTTTCATATAATTTATTTCATTACTTAAAACATTTATTTGCTCATCAAAAATTACATTAAATTTATCAATTTCACTTTCTTTAATCATAATCAAAATATTTGATAATTCATCAATAATCATCTGATTATTATTACTGTAATCATTTTCAACATATTTTTCATCTATTTTGTTTAATTCAAAATTAATTTCTTCTAAATCGGAATTTTGTTGATTTGCTTTCATTTCGAGTTCTTCTTGTTTCATTTTTAATATTTTAAGTTTTCGTTGCAGATTTTGTTGCTCAGAATGCTTTGAATCGGATATTTGCGTAAAATATGTTTTCCCTTTTTCTAATTCATTTAAAATTCCATAAAAAGAATTTTCGCAATTTTTCGTTATTTTTATTATTTCTTCATAAATTTTTTGTAATTCGTTGATATATTTATCTGTCGCTGATTTGTTCCTTATTCTTGATTTGGATAACTCAGAAATAATCGGATTTATGACTTCATCGATTGTCGAATTGATTTCTTTCGATATGTTGATTTCAATATCTTTTTTTGGTTCAATTGTTTTAACCATATGAATAATGTCTGCGCTTAATGAGTCAATAAAATTCGATACGTTAAATATTGGCGTATGAGAAGGAGATTTAAATATTTTCGAGAAATCTCGAGAAAATATTTCTTTCAGAGAAGAAAAAGTGCTCTCCAAAGTTGAAGATAAGGAATTTTGTATGTCTTTCTGTTGGGTGGCTGTTAACGTTTGTGTTTGAATATTTCTTATTTTATTGTTAGAAAGAAAAATTTGTTCTTGTGTATTTGGAGTTTCTTTGGTTATATTTGATTTGAGTAGGTGACCAATTTTTTGAGTTGGCTTTTGATTTTTGATGAGATTATCTTCACTTGCATTATATTGCTTTAAGATGGAAGGAGAAATTAAACCTCTGCTTAAAATTCTATTTGGTGTTTTGGAAATTTTTTGTTGATTTTGATTAATAAAATTATTTTGATGAGATGGAATTGATGTGGGAAAATTCTGGTCTTCCATTTCTGATCCCTCTGTTTCATGCTCAAAAGGAGCATTGATATTAATAAACATAAAATTTCCTTTGGGGGTTCTGTTTTGGATTTAAACGTACATTTTTCCCAAGTTTTCCATCTTTTGGAATATAATACACCCGATAATAACATATACATATCTTATTAATAAAGGATCAAAAGCAAGAAATTGATATAATTAAGGTAATCACATATTTTTAGAAATAATATTATTGCACATATTTTTAAATCACATTTTTTACCATAACATCTTTAAAAAAAAGCAAAAACATGATAACTCTAATAATATTTATAAACACTAAATCACTTCTCCTGCAACAACGTAGTCTTCAATCCCACATTCGTTCACGCCTCTCTTGATCAGGAAGCTCCCGTTCATTCCCCAATTCGTACCCCATGAGTTAGACACAATCCAATATGGGGTTTTATCTTTCTCTCCCCATCCAATGATTTCAACTGCATGCAGTCCTACGTTGTCTCCTTTCAGGTGCGTGTATATCCCCGATTTGTAATACATGAAATCTGCAAAAACTTTCATTGATGTGGTGATTGGCCCATCTGTGATGATACTGTATTGCATCGCTGGAATAGAGTCAAACCTCTTTGCAGACCAAAAGACTGACTTTTTGGCTTCAAAAGGAGTTGTTTCGTTGAAGCATTTCCTACGTGAACAATTGAAAGATGTCGAATTAATTTCATACGGTTGACATGTTTCGAGTGGAATCCCTTTCAAATCAATGTATCTCCATGCGGGAATAAGAGTTCCTCCTTGGCATCCTGCATTTCGTCGATCACAACCTACTAAATGTGCTGGACTGAAAATGCTTAAATGACCATATTTTTGGCAATATCTGTGACTAAATGACTTAGCAACTGAAAAGGCCCAACAAGATCCGCATTTTCCTTGGTCCATTGGTCCAAAATCACATTTGGGATATTTTTCACTGAAATTATATGAACCAGGGATTGTGAAGGTAGAGCTAGGCGAAGGAGAAAGTGGGATTGTCTCTGGTCTTAATTTATCTATATCTGAAGTTGGTCCTGATAAAATTCTAGCATCTTGGAAAGATAGTCCATGGAATCGTTCATTATTTCCAGCTACCCAAGGAATTCCTTTTTCCTTTTTTAAAGCTTTCAAAATTTCTGAGTTTTCGACGTAATCTTCAAGGAAACAAATAAAAAGCAAAAGCATACATATTTCACATCACATTTCTCAATCCTCACAACCAAAAACATTATTTCATTCCAAATATCCTCAGTAATCCTAATTAAATGTTTTAATCATAGCAAATAACCATAAATTATTTTTCCATCTTTTTACTTAAATTAATTTTTTATTGAATTGTAAATTGTTAATTTGCATTTCTATAAAACTTCAGAATAAAATATGATAATACTCATTTACGTAAAGTCTTTTTCGATGTTCTAATGAAAGATCTTGTCATTGATTGGAATGACTCTGTATCCATTTCCTCGTTTTCATCCATTTCGAGCAACTTTTCGAAGCACATTTGCGTGTTAAGCAAACTCGCCATTGTTTCCGTTCGGTTCATTTTCTCTGTTCTTGCAACAAATGGATGTTTCAGCAGCTGTTCGACTGTTGGCCTTTTCGACGGGTCAACTTGCGCACATATTTCGATAAAGTGAACGAAGCTTTGGCTGAACTGCTTCGGAAAGCGAAGGCCCGGAAAACCTTTCGTTGCGATTTCGACAATTGCGCGCGTCGGCGGGAACTCGCAAAATGGCGGCGCGCCTTCAGCAAGTTCCATTGCTGTGGCAGCTGTGCTCCATATGTCTGCAGGGAAGCTGTATTTCTCTTCGTTGATGACTTCCGGAGCCATCCAATATGGAGTTCCGACCATTGTCGTTGTGGAAAATGATTTGTCGGATGCGAATTTACGGGAAACGCCAAAATCTGTAACGCGGCAATAACCATTGGATGAAAGTAATATGTTGGCAGCTTTGATATCTCGATGAACAATGTGATGTTGATTATGAAGAACTTGAAGTGCACAAAGAAGATCATGCATAACAAATGAAATTTGTGCCTCACTGAGAACTTTCTCAGAAATGTCGATTAAATCACGTAGAGAGCCTTGTGGACAAAATTCCATGAGAATTGTCATCTTTTTGTTGAATATGATACTCCCATAATAATGGATAGTGTAAGGAGATACAATTTCACGCATCAAATCAATCTCCCTTTTCAAGGCTTCGCGAGTTTTTGGTGAAATTAATTCATCATTTATGCTTTTGCCTGCAAGAAGTGTTTGTGATGGAATGTGAAGAAGTTGGATAACATCGCCAAAGCCTCCTTTACCGATGTTTCTTATTTTTGTGAAAATTGACTCTGGCGGAACACTGCTATCAAATGACCAATTAAGATCTTGATCAATGTGGAGTACATGGGAAACTTCAAGTGGACTTGATATACTTATTTTTTTAGATGAACTTTTCTTCTTTTGCTTCTTGTGCATGATGAAAGCTTGAAATCGACTTTTTCTAAATAAACCCACGGTTTTCTTCAATTTAAGAAGTTTATTTCGCTTTTGTTTGTATCGGTTTATGGAAATTGAACAGGGTGTATCCACAAAAAACAACGAAACCAAAAAAATTGTGGCGCTCAAGTTTCTCCAGCTGCTTTCGTTATAAATTAATAAACATAATTGATTAATTTGAGTATTCTAAGGACTAAATATGGATGTATACCAATTTTATAATTAAGAATTAATATTTTTATAGAAAAAAATAGCACAACTTTTTGACTAAAAAGTTAGTCAAGTGGATTATTTTTGATTCAAATTTATGTTGTGCTCCTAAAAAGTGTCATATTATTATGCGAATAATAAAAAATTCAACAAGACAATTCCAATACTTATGTGTTGGTTTCCAATTAATAATTATTTTTGGCCATAACTTATTTTTAAGGAATACATTTTTTATCTTTTTAGATTACATTTAAATATTTTATTATTAAATTTTATATACTTGAATATAATCACATGGGTTTTCCCAACCAATAGAGTTTTTTTCTGGAATATCTCTATCAATAGGCTAATGCAGAAATGTGCATTAGTTGGAGATGGTAATTTCCATTGATAATTGGCCGACCAATTTAATAATTTAATAACACTACAAAATAATGTGGGAGATTCAACCTGATTGGACACAGTTAAATAATTTCTACGTAAGAATAGGAAATAGCACTTACCCAATGAAATATTCCAATGGTATAACTTCATGTGAAAATCCAGCAGTTACTGTTAATCAATTTCAAAATCACTCATTTTCAATAACAGCTCCTGAAGGCCAATGTACATTTCTTGCTCCAAAAAGGTCACTTGATATTCACAAAGGCCAATCAATCAACTGTATTGCATTATCTCCTGATCGAATGGAAGTTTTATCAGGTGATTCTTCTGGTCATTTATATCTAACACATTTAGGTACAGAACCAGTTCCTCTCCCTGGTCCAACTCCTGGTTTTGATATTGAATCTTGTATTTTTGATCCATCACATAAATTATTTTTCTCATGTGGTGGTGACTTCCGTATATACGAGTTTTCTTCAACTGAGTACCAACCTACTGGACGTTATGATGGTCATAGATCATCTGTCAAATCAATATTAGTATATGGCGATAATCTTTATTCAGGCTCTCATGACTCACAAGTTTGTATCTGGGATATTTCAACACACAAAAGGCTTTCATCTGCCAACATGGGGCATCCTGTTAATGACATTTGCTTTTCATCAAATGATCTGATTTTTGCAGCAACTGAGCAATCCATCTCAGCAATCGACAGAAGGACCCAACAATCAGCGGTATCGCCTACATTTGAGAAAGGATTATCATTCAATACAATTGCATCATTTGAAAATGAACTTGTTACTGGAACAGATGACGGCAAAGTCATCGGATATGACATACGTAATCTTTCACAGCCATTCAGCGAGTTTTCATGGTTTGATTCTCCAATAAATAAATTGCGATATTGCGTTGGAAAACTATGGGTAGCAACAAACGACGGCACTGCAGCGTGTATAAATATGGCTGAAAAGAGGTCGTATGTTGTTCTGGGTACAATATCTTATGTACCGATTAGAGATTTGGCATTGTCAGAACTGACAATATGGACAGCAAGCGGAGAGGGAATAATGCAAAATTTTGATTTATAAGTAAATTCAATGAATTTTTTAAAGAAATTTGTTTGTTTTTTAATTACAACCACTAAAAAAGATTTTCTAATTAGTTTTTATTATTTGGGAAATGGCTTATAAATAAAAAAACAAAAAAATTGTACTCAGGCATGCAACTTGTTAAACAAAACATTCATTGATGTAAAGCAAACATTACATTGGGCAACATTACAAATCATTTATAAGTATATATTTTAATCAATTAACGAAGCAATTCTTTGTTAGAAACATAAGCATCATCATTTTTTTTAATATCTAATTTATGTGTAAGTAAATATTTCGCTTATAATTAAAGTTAAAAGAAGAAATTGATATTAATATTAAAATTTTTATAGAATTTTAATGTAAAATTTATTTGAACATATGGGAATTTTTTCTAACATATTGAATAGTATTGCTGATTAAACAAAATATATGAAAAAGAACTTATAATGCAGGTTCATCTTCATCGTAATAATTTCTAAACTTTATTTCATAAAATCTTTATTCAATTTTTTAAATGAATAATTATCGTCAAAATTTATGGCTTAGCATGGGATAGAATCAAAATCCTAAATGTCTTCTTGCCAACACTCCAACAAACCTTCAACCATTACTATTCGAAATATTCCAGTTGATGAATTAGGCTATTCCTAGTCACTGAATCCATGATTGTCAATCTCTTCAAATCAGTCGGAACAATTGTTGAAGACAGTATTCGTATATACAATTTACGTCCTTCTTATGCATATGTTACCTTTTCCAATTATGAAATGGCCGATCTTGCAGTTCATAATTTCATTATTATAATTATTATAATAATTTCATTATTCTACGATTGCAGGTCAAACACTTTATATCTCACACTATAACACTGAAACTCGTAATTCAATTTCCTGTAGCGATAATAATATTTTCATCGAAGGGATTGATAATTCGTTTACTGAAATTGCATTTATTTATATCGCGTCTTCTTAATTGCGAAGTTATCTCATGTAAAATTTCCACGAGAATTGGCCCAGATAACAAACCGATCAATAGTGGATATGGATACGATCGATTTTTACACTCCGAAGATGCCAAAACGCGATTTTGAAACTGAACTGCTGCAAAATTAATGGAAACGAAATCAAAGCCAAACTGGATTACAAAAATTTACCAAAATCCATAAAAACAGATGAAGATTTACGTAAATTATTTTCCAAATTTGGAACTGTTGCTTCACCGAAAATCAATAAAAAAGGATTCGGGTTCTGTAACACGGCCGACCACGAAAGCGCTGTCGCAGCAATCAATGGACTTCACGGGAAGCGTTTTAAAGGGCGCGTGCTCCATGTGCAGAAATACGTGAGCCATAAAGTAAGAATAAACTTCGGGGAAAGTGATTTTAAGTTGTTTAGTAAAAGAAATTGAAATATTTTTGTTTTTATAAATTTATAAATATAATTTTTGTAAGTTAAGTCAATTTACTTGTTTTTTAATTCAAGTTTAACGAAATTTCAAGACTATAATTTCCCAGTTAAATCAGAATATCATTTAAAATGTTTTGTTGTTGATGAATTATTTATCTATAGATTAATTTAAAAAAAGAAAAATAATAGTAGAAGTTTCGTTAAGAAAAGGTTTTATCAAAGAAAACTGAGTGAGTAAAAAAATGCTTTTAAATTACTTCTAAAATATACAACAAAAAATTATATTTAGAAAATGATTATTCGTAAATGTACATCGGATTATCTTACTAGAAGATTTGAAGAATTAGGAATAACATTGCTAAATTTAAAATTTTTATAATTTTACATTATAATTATTCTGGTAATCGTGAAAGTTTTATTTAAATTTTGGAAATGAAATAATAAATATCTGGCATATTAACAAAATATATTTTTGCATGAAAGTCATTCAAAACAAAGGTAGATTTTTTTTATATATTTCATTTTTTATAGACTTCGTTTGATCAAACATATATTTTATTTCTAAAACATTTTTAAAAGTATTTATACGTAAAAAGATTTGGGAACAGTAGTTTTCTTTAAACGGTTTTTACTGATATCAATAAATTTTTTTGAATACTGACGATAGAATTGAGGCAGGAAGTAAAACACGCAAAATTTCCATCATCCATCCTGGCTTCGAATGAAATTCCCTATCACAATATTACCCAAACTAATGAACCCAGGAATGAGCAATGCGCAATACCCTCATTGCTTTGCCACGACTTATTTTCATGGACAACAATTAATTGCTTATGGATCTTCTAATAATGTCATTATAGCAACAAGGAGTTTATCCATCGTAACTTCACTTAAAGGGCATCCTGAAGGAACTATGGTTACTTCTATTGCTTGGGCGCCATATTCAGGTCGTTTATCATCTGGTTCTACAGACAATCGTATTTTTATTTGGGAACCAGTTTCTTCAGTAGGGTGGACTCTATCACAAGAAATCAAAATTAATAGTCCACCAGTTTGTCTTTCATGGAGTCATTGTGATCATAAATTTTGTGTTTGCTCAGATGTAGTTACAATATACCAACGTGAAGACATACCTGATCCAAGCACAGGTCTCTGTGCCATTCATCCGATATGGATAGATCCCATCAAAGCTACATTTTGTAGTCATTCACGAGATTCTCGCTTTATCTTAGTACTTCAAGCCAACACACGAACCATTGTCATCTATCATAAAATCCAGCAATCGAATAGTTATTGTCGCATCAACATCAGCCAACCGTCGCCGGTTAAGAACGTTAGATGGCGGACGACCGATAACATTCATGAGCGATGTTGTTTTTTTACGTTAGGCGATGATATGGCTGTTCGTATATGGACTGAGACCAGTGTTAATGAGAAGCTTATGTTTAATGTTGTTGCAGCTATTCCAGGGTGTTATGAAACTGTATTTACAGCATTTGTAACTAAGACTACACGAATGGTTACAAATAATCCAATGATTTTTCAACAGATTCATCGGCCTAAATCAGATACATATGCATATGGACATGGACATTTCCCATTAAGAGATCGAGATGATCGAGAAGCGAAATTATTAGATCAAAGTGAATTAGAACAAAGTCGATTTTGGTTAATCACATGTGATAAATCAAAGAAAGTCATTCTCTGGGAAATCAAAGGAATTTGTGCACAAATTAGAAGAACACCAGAATTAATACAATTGTTATGTTTTAAATTAGATGTAGATTTTACTGAATTAGATCAATTATTAGTTACATGTCGATTAGAAAGTGAATTTTCACATTTTCAAGATCAACATTTCTTAGGTCGTCCTAGTTATTTATCATTAGTCTTACAAAACAGAGCAACAAAAATGATAACGTCAGTTAATTTACAAATATCTAAGAAATTACGAGTTACACAAATCTCAAATTTACATGGACATGATTCTAAAATTACATTAATTCGTGTACATGAGAATTTACCATTAATGATCTCTATCGATAATGAAGGGAATGGATTCATATGGAAATTTAATGATACTGATGTATATGATCCATCAATATTAGTTAAGTTTATATATAAATTAAAGAACAAGTTAATAACTGCTGATTGGTTAACACCATCATCACAATTATTAGGGTTTAATGGAGAAAATATTATAATCATTGATATTAACTCACAAGAATCAAAAGAATTTCCTATGAATTGGAAAGATTATAGAAAAGATTTCTTAGATTTTCGAGTTGTTTGTGAATTAGAAGAAGGAATTATATTTTATATTTTATTTAAGAATGATATATTTATTATGTGGTATCATCGGAATAATATAATAGAATTAAAACATATTCATTCTAATGAATTATTTGTAGATATTACACCAGTATATGTAACAAAATTATTACCTTATTCAGGATCTTCAATATGTATTATTTCAACTAAACATCAAATATTTTGTATTGTATTAAACTCATCATTTATAGATCAAAAGAATAAAGAAGAATTATTAACATATGAAAAGATATTAGATTTAGAAAATGAAGAAATTAAAGGTATCTCTATAGCACATCCAGGGTTTTTATTTGTAGCAGCAACTAAAAATATATATATTACTTGGAGAAAAGATTGTTCACAACATAAATTCGAAATATTACATTCAATTCCTATAAATTATGAACCATTAAAAATAGCTTGTATACCAACAGGAATGTTTTCTGTTACTAGTAAAGATAAAATCGAATTTTATTATCCAATTAGAGATAATTATTCATATTTAAAGTCAAATTGTTTATGGAAATTAGTTAGTTCTTATAATGTTCCTAATGCAGGTGTAATCGAATGGACACTTGATGGTATATTAGTATATTCTTCTAATAATCAAATTCATGCATTTACTAAGTTCATGGATACATATTTCTTAAATGTACCACAAAAATTACCAACTTTTCATTATACTTTATCAAGTTTATGTAAAACAATTAGTGATTTTCATCCAATGAATTTAATACCTATTTTAATATCAGGAAGATTTAGTTTATTAATACGAATGTTTAAGTTTTTAATAGAAAACTTTGATAATTCGAAGTTGAAATGGTTTTGTACTAATTATATCTTAAAAATTCAAGAAGAAATTGATGATGATCCTTTATTAACAGATGAAAGTATTGATGAAATTATTGGGAAATTAAAAGAAACATTAGAAAAGAATAATGGATTTACTGAATTTACCAAAGAAGAAAATGAAGTTTTCATGAACATATTAAATAAATTTAAAACAATATATAAATTACCAAAAGATTTATTAGATAATTATGGAATATATTATTTACGAGCTTTAACATTTTCTATTGAACATGTTATACCATTTGATTTAATTTTATTAGCATATAAATCTAAAGAACAAGATAAATTAATTAAATTCATTAATTTTTCTAATTGGACATCGATATGTAATTCAGGAGTATTATTATGGATGAAAGATTTAAACACATTAATTAACTTAATTATCCCTTATGCTACATCAGAGTTTGAAACACGTCGTTTCATGTCAATATTATTATTAACAGTTACAAAACGATTTCGAGTATTACATTCATTGTTTCATAAAGCTGGTGATGATACACGAGCAGAATTCTTTGTACGAGATTTTTCTACTCCACGAAATAAAAGAGTTGCTGAGAAAAATGCATATAGTGCATTAAGTAAGCAAGATTATCATATTGCGGCTTCAATGTTTTGTTTAGCTAATCGTTATGATTTAGCTATAAATGTATTATATCAAAATGTACATGATATATCATTAATATTTTTTGTATTACGGAATTTAAATAATAATGAAAATAAATTAATGGAAAAAGCTATTAATGAATTATTTATACCTCAATCAATAACATTAAATGATTATTCAGCAAAATTATTTTTCGAAATTTTTAAAGATCCAATTAATATTAACTTTGATAATTATAATGAACGTTGTATGCAAATTAAACCATTAAATTATAATATATCATCAAATTATTTCTGTGATATGCGATTTTGTACGACTGAAATCTTAAATTTACCATTAAATATTAAAACAAATTTATCTTTATCATTCTTTATTTCAGGTACAATTTTTTTAGCTGTAATTTATCTGAAGTATTTTGATACGTTTATCCTAAAAGTGACGCGGGAACAATCAATTGAACAATTACATATTAATTTAGATAAACATATTTCTATTCCACAAATTAATTATCAACAAGAACAATCAATTCGAACTATACCAATTAAGAATTATTCACATAAACAAATCCCTTCAATTGTATATGAATCAGATGATAGTAATGAAGAAGATGAATATGATACAATATTAATGGAGAATAATGAAGAAGAGAAAACTGATAAAGAAAAAGATTTCGAACCTTTTTCATTTGGATTTACTGGTGATTATGTTGAAGATATTGATTCAAGTGATTTTTATTCATCGACAGAAGATGATAGTACACAATCAATACCATCTGTTTCATTATTACATCCTTCGCCTTCTATCATTGACGAATGTTCTTTCATTCCTAATTCATCAAATCGTATCATTGGTAAATCATATCATTTAGAGACTAATGATTCGAGTACATTTAACATTGATAATAATGAAGAAGAAGAAGAAATTTTAATTAGTAATAATAACAATAATAATAATGATAATTATGAAAATAATGTAATTAATTGGTTTATGATTTTGATTGTGTTTAACATTGGAAGATTACGATTAGAAGGATTTATCGAAACGCAAAATGATTTTTCAAAGATTAATCAAAGTATAACTTCTTTATCAAATGAAATTAAAGAAGCAGGTAATCACTTATATTCAATGATTGGACAATTAAATGATTATTTATTACGTACATGTAAAAGAAGATGTTTTGTATTCCGAAGACTTTTGTTGTTGTCGAATAAAGAAGAACAATTAAATTACTTCGAAGAGTTATGTCGAAATATTTCATATTTACCGGAACAAATGATATCGATGAAATTCACTGCACAACAAATAGCTCAAATATCTCAAACGATATGTGTTTTAATTACTTGTATTAATCAGAAGGTTTTACCATTTGATAAATATCCAAGTTTTGCATTTATTATATGTTCAATTGTTACTGGTTCATTCATTGTAGCGTTATTTAATCATGACGTCGATTTAATGCAAACTATTATAACTTTAGATTTAAATAAATTAATTAAAAATAGAATTATCGATGACGTAATTATAAACCATTTAAATGTGAACTTAATTACGCCAACAAACGCTCCTTATGAAAGTGAACATATTCATTTTGAACAATATTTCTTTTCATTTTTATCGTTGAACACTATTGAAACTTTTCACTTGAAGTCCGTTAAAAAACCGAAATCGTTAGGTCAATTTGTATCGAGTTTGATCGACTTCTTATTAGTAGATAATATCTTAAGAAATGTAAAAGAATTAATCCAAAATGAAGGCGAAAATCAAAATAAAGGATTAGTACAAAATTTATTAATATCATTATATTGGTTACATGATGTATATCAACAACTTTTTACATACTCTACATTGAATTTTCCAATTTTCTTACAAATTAATTCACTTTTTGAAATAGTTTCAGAGGACTCAAAATTGAATAATTTATATCTTACGTTGATCAAATCGTATGATCGTACTAAATTGATACCAATGTTTTGTAAGAATTTATTAAAACGATTTTCATTTAATTTATTACATAATAAACTTACAACTATATCTACTAAAGTACATATGAAACGACCTGAAATTATAGCATCATATAAAACAGCAATTTTATCATTATGTATTAATAAAGATTGTAATACATTAATAGCAGCTACAACATTAGGACTAAAGAAGTTATCTAACCCAATCACATTAAATAAAGAAGAAGAAGAAGAAAATGAAAATGAAAGTATATTACCAGAGTTAGAAATCGGTAATGAAGTTATTCAAGAAGATGAAATTAATGAACAACAACAAACACAACAAGATGAAACGGAAGAAGAAATTAATGCATTTAATGCAAACGTTTCATTAAATTATTTCGACAAACATAATTTACCTTCATATGTAATCTCTCATCCAATTAAAAACTATGCATTAGTGAGTGAATTAAATGGCGGAATATATTTGACATCATTCGATGACATCAAGAAATGTATAATATATAATACGCCGGATAAAAACATTCGATGTAATGGAATTTCATTCTCTTACGACGGATATTTATTCGGTGCTTTATATGGATCAAAAGTTAACTTGTATAATCAAGATAACTTAAACCCTTATAATGTAATCGATACTTATTCAAGTAAAGTGACTGGAATATGTTTCGGGACTTCAACTGCTCAATTTTATACACAACAAATAGAATCACGTGACTGTAAAGCTAATATTTGTTTATGGGATTCGTTAATGCCAAATGACTTGGCAATGGTATCGTCAATTAGGATACCCCAAAGTTACGGTTCACCCCAAAAATTCTATTACTCGCCAAACTTGTCTCAAATTTTCGTGGGAACGTCAGGGGGGTTCGTCGTAACGATAGACACAAGACAGTTCCAAATAATTTCACAGTGGAAGACGTTTAATAATAAGAAACGTGAAGTGACCGCTTTGGCATTCAATGAGAATTTAAGACAATTAGCAACGGGTACGACAAATGGTGTGGTAAAATTATGGGACGTGGAAACTTCACAAGAACTCGCGAGTACTGCAAGAAAGAAACAAAAAAGAATGAAGTCGAGAAAACCAACAATTACTTCAATTGTATTTAATAATGATATTTTATATGTTTCAAATCTTAACGGAGTTGTACAAAGAATTCAAATATCATCATAAGTTATGTTCATTTAAAAATAAAATTTATTATTATTTAATTATTTTTTAATTATTTTCATTTAATATATATTAATGATTTTCCATTCTGTATTTTGAGAGATATATAACACGATGAAGAAATTAAGAATGCTGAAATAGAATTGTTGAACTTTCTTTCTGCTAGTTGTATGTATTTATTATGATGTTCGAATTATTTAATGACAAATATTTAAAACATTTAATTGATCCAAAAAATGTACAATAATCAATTAATGAAACATTTTTAGTATTAACAAATGAACATCTTTCATAAAGTGATGGCTTCATTATTTGATTAAAGTCAAATTCATTATGTGATGATATTTCTTGAAGATTTTCTAAATCATCATTTCGAAGTACTTTAGCAATTTCTAATGGATTAACTCCTTCTTTTATATATTGCAACTTAAGTTTCCAATTATCTTTTGATAATTCATCAAGTGCTGAGATGAATTCTTCAAGGAATTGTGGTATTGGAAATTTGTTCCTTAATTTGTTTATTTCTTCTTTTGTTTTATATTAAGAAAAATATAATGTGCTCATGTTCTTTACTGATGATGGTTCAAGTATTTCTTCTTCGATCATCTTTTCAAGAAGGAAATATGATTTTTGCTTTTCTATTTTCAGTAAATATTCACAAAAGTCTTTTGAACAAGATTAGATTCAGTTTCACTTTTGTTTTTATCTTTTTCATCTACCTATCCTTCACCCAGGTAGTTCCAACTCAACAATTTTCAAAGGATTTCTTCATAAAAATAATATGGTAATCTGATTTATTCCCACATAATTGGATATAAATCGTTTGCAATTAATGGAATCGGTCAGCATATGATCCACACCCTAGAATTGATACAAGAAGTAGCACAAGTAAAAATAACACTCAGATTGATAGAGAAAACAGGTAATAACAGAAAATTTGTAAGAATTTGTGATTTGACGTATGGTGTTTGCAGACCAATTAAATGGATTAATGATAGAAAATAACAGTAAAAAATAAAATGAGGATATCTTAATTCTCTGAATATAAAATTTAGTAACATGCACGAAAAAAATATATCGATTAATAAATGTAATATACTTTTAATTTTATGTGTAAAATATCGAAGCTTTTGTTGCATGTTTTCTACTTCATTAATAAATGGATTCTTTTGATTCTTGTACATTTCCTGCACCTCGGTGTCCTTGATAAGGTCCTTTTACTTAAGCCAATCTGGTGTTCTTACTGTTCCGAAGAGGCAAGAGTTCCTACCTATTTCCGAAGATCAATCAGTATGACACTGATTGTTCCATCAAAACTATGTGGCACCATTACCCACACACATTATAATAATTCGTTGTGTATCTAATGTTACACAGCATTACAATGCATACTTTAAATTAAATGAATTAATAATAACGAAATACATTTTACTAAAATTTTAAGTCAAATTCTGGTGCATTGAATGCAAAATCAATTAGTGCTGTTGTAACATTAGATTGTGGTAACGGTTGACTTTTCATCGGCTCAGGGAGCATCACAGAATACTCGCTCAAGCTGCACAAGCTGAATAATGTGTTATCTTCGCCTGCACATGCATCAACAATTTTCATATCCTTTGGAATGACAACTTTTCGTGGAATTGGCGAATTAGAGTATGAACCTGTGCCAAGTTGCCCAGACGTGCCGCAGCCCCACGTCCAGCACTCCCCTTGATATGTTATGATGCCAAAATGTGCACCACCTGCAAATATGCGAATTGGAAGACCTGCAAATCCGGTAATTTGAAGGAGTCTATTACGCCGAATTTCATAGGCTCGTCCATCACTTGCAATAACAGCTGCCATTTTCCGAGTAGATGCAACTGAAATTATATCTGTAAATTTATTGATTGGATCAGTTGAGTTATCTTGGTATACATAAAGAGTGCCATCTTGAGTAAGTATGGAACAACCATTTTCAAGGTAGTTAGTAGCATATAAAATAGATTCTGGCTGAGGAATTGATAGTTGTGTAACTTTTTCTCCATCAAAATATAATATTTTATTATCGTTAGTGATGCCAATAACGATTTGAAATTTGGCATAGAGTTTTTTAATGTTGGAAAAGGAATCAGGTAAATTTATTTTGCCGTATTTCTCAATTGTACCATCTTCCTTTAATAGCAAAGTAAACGTATCTCCAGCAACAACATTTTCTGGGTTATTTGTAATTTTCAATTGAGGTGTATATAGATTTTGAACTGTTTCAGTTGAACATCCTGGAATTTGCCCCTCAGAGTTGCACCCGCAGAAAGAAAGATGATTAGGTTTAGCTTGTGAGTAGAATATAGTATGCCAACTTCCAGCAATTACTTTTATGCAATTATTTGGAGTTGCTAATTCTATTGGATATGTAACATTTTGAGCTTGCCCAATTTGGGTAAATTCGCTAGATCCACATGCATAAAAAATATTTGGCTGTGAGTGCATTTTATAAAAACTTGTGGTTTAGAAATAAACGGTTTCTCTTTTCCCATAATGAAAAAAATTCAAATAAATCATTTATTGCATTTTTATTTCGATTAAATCACGAATAATTAACTTTAAAGAACTATGATATTTTATTTACACACAAATTAAAGAAATCTGATCACCCAATTGAATGCATCTTGATACCCATATTTTTCCTTAAGAGAACACATGAAAAGACGTATTGGCCTAGTCCCAGGTTGAATCGTTGTTGTGTTGATGGGTGTAATGATTTTGGATATTCCAAGTGATTTTATAATTTCAAGTTCTGAAACAGATTCTGGTTTATCAATTTTATTTCCAAGAACAAGAACTGGAACTTCCCTAGCCGCATCGTCTAGGATTCTATTCAACTCTTTTTTTGCATCTTTAAATGTAGAAGGATCTGATGCATCTACAAGAAACACAATTAAATTCTTTCCAAGAAAAT
Organism: Histomonas meleagridis; assembly: GCF_020186115.1. Lineage (NCBI taxonomy): Eukaryota > Parabasalia > Tritrichomonadida > Dientamoebidae > Histomonas > Histomonas meleagridis. The sequence continues at coordinate 530,121 of NW_027150781.1, forward strand.
GTTGACTCACATTTGTAAATGGAATCCAAAGGTCTCCTATGTTGTAAGCAGTAAAATTTATGTTTTTAATGGTGAATTCATAATTATAAGTGTAAATGAAATCAAATGTACATGTAAGAGATTGTAGGAGGCTTGTTTTTCCAGAGCCTTCGAGGCCACATACTAGTACCTTTGCTGTTTTATTTCTTAATCCAATCCACTCAAGGATTCCTTTGAAGCATCCCAAAACCCAATTCATCGTAAAATATTGAATAGTTTATTAAAAACGGTGCGATTTAACATTTTTTACAAGCATAATTTTAGGTAAATAAGGTCTTACAGACATTGATTTATATAATTCTTTCTTTACTTTATCATGTTGTTTCGTTGGAGTGGATATTCAGTCCACTTCTTTTTTAAAATTTTTCCTTATTATATCATTTGTTTTACTTTACTTAAAAAAAAAGCAAAAATCAAATAGGTTTATTTGATCTTGACATATTATATATTATGTACATTGGAAAAAAATCATTTCTTTTATTTTTAGTTTAATCTGATGTTCAACATCTAAAATAAAAAAACAAGCGTTAAGTATAAATTGTATAAAATATCAACTAGTTTTTATAAAATCATTCTTTCGTTTGAAGAAATAATTTCAAAAAACTGTTTATAAAATTATTGAATGCGTCATTCTTTAACCTTTTAAAGGTTTTGCCCCATAACCCTTTTTTGAAAAATTATTCAATTAGATGTGATCGCTTTTTATCCCGCCATTGTTTTCAATTGCTACCAGATTTGAGGATTGTGCGCAAAAACCGCTTTTTTTCAGTGCTGAAAATTTAATTTTCAATATAACCGCTATTCCGAGGAAAAGTCCGTTTTGTTCAAATGTCAAACACAAAGATGTCATCACCAGGGGATTCTGATGCACTTCTTGCAAAATTACCACCTTTTGTGACATCTTCTCTGCCAACAAGTAAGCCGTCTGATGAAAAGGTTGAAGAAATGATTAAAGATCTTTTGGACGACCTTGATCTCAATGAGCAAAAGCGAGCACCACTCGAACAGAAGGACGTGGATCAAAAATGGCAATTCATTGTACTCCAACATATGAGAGATAGTCAAACACCAGATCCAAAAGCTCTCCTCAATTTATTAAGACACAAAATCACGCCCAAACTTTTAGAATCTCTTTCTGTCAATCTTTCTACATCAAGAATCACATGGAGCCAAAAGTTTTTTGAAGCAGGAGGTCATTTATACCTTCTTCAATTACTTTCACAAGTATCATCAAGAATTTCACAATACGAAGAACTCACGAAGACAGGTGGACAAATTCTTTTAAATCTTCTTGTATGTGTTCGTGACATATGTAATTCAGGAAGTGGTGCAAGATTAGTTACTGCTTATCCAGATGCCCTTCCAATGATCATAAACTCATTTTTCCCTCCAATTCCACGAACCATTGATATGGTTTTAGAAATTTCGTTAGCATATCTTTTCACCCCACAAACATATAAGAATTATAGTGTTGCTAGAATCATCCGTATTATTCTTGAATCATTTATGAACCTTAAGCGTGAGCATAAAGGATGGAAGAACCTCACAGCTGCAGTTTTAGGAAATCCAACGGCCAACTTTCTATCGTCTCTATCGTCATTTTTAAACGGTTTCTATATGAAACTTTCCGATTATCCCTCATTTAAATTTGATTGGATTCAACAAATTGAAAAAGCAGGTCTTATAGGTGCACTTAAGAAAGTAAACAATAATGTTGGTATTCGTTCATTAATACCTACACTTGAAGAAGATATTCAATTTATCAAGCAACTTTTTGTTAACAAATATATTAACCCATATAATCATAAGACTATTTATGAATTAACGATGCGAGCATGTGAACCATCATATTTATATAACAACTTTATGCTTGGATTATTTGATTTATCACTTAAATATCCCGAAGTCTTTAAACAAACAATGATTTATTATTATAATTCATTAAACATTTTACGTATATATACAGCATCAAATCAACTTGATAAATGTCCACATGCATTTCAAGCTGCACGTAATTTGAAGAGGCCAATTAAATTAAGTTTAGCACCTGATAATTACATTACAACAGACTTAAGTAAGATGATGTTTGCAGTGGATGCAGACTTAGCAACACAGAAAGTTGGGCAAATCATTGGATCTGCTGCTGGTGCTTCACATATGGATGATAATCAACAAGAAGATGATAAAAATGCACAAGGTGCTGCGCCTTCACAAATGCAAGAAATAATTGATGACTACGAAGCTAAAATGAAGCAATTAACAATGCAAATCGATAACCTTAAAATTAGTTGCCAACTTGCTTTAGAAGGTAAAGAGAAAGAAGCACAAAAGAATGAGGAACTTATGAAACAACTTCAACAAGCTAAAGCTAATCCAGTTACTGTTACAGTTACTAAAGAAGTTGCTGCTCCTTCTTCATCAAGCGAAGGTGGTAATGACAGCGAAATGGTGAAGAAGTTATCTGATTACGTCGAAGCCCGTGATAAGGAAATCGATCAATTAAAGAAAGAAATAGCTGAATTAAAGGCTAACGCTGGTAGTGGCGGCGGCGAATCTGAACCACCCCCACCGCCCCCACCGCCCCCACCGCCCCCTCCACCACCAGGCGGTGATGCGCCCCCTCCTCCACCCCCACCACCGCCTCCTCCACCACCCCCAGGTGCTCCCGGGGCACCCCCACCCCCGCCCCCAGGTGCACCCCCACCACCGGGTGCCCCACCCGCAGGGCCACCCCCTAAGCCAAATCCAAAACCTCCCAAACCGCTTCGAAATCTTTATTGGGACAAAATCCCAGATATCTCAGTCAAAGACACAGTATGGGAAGACATTGATGACAGCCAAATCAAGATTGATACCGACAAGATTATTGAATTATTTGCATCAGCGCCACCTAAGCAACCCGCCAAGAAACAAGCAGCCGAATCAGCAGCATCACCACCACGTCCTAAGACTGTTGATTTATTAGAGCCAAATCGTTCCAAGAACATAGCAATTATGGTATCACGATTCCGTCGACCTAATTCACAAGTTGCAGATGAGATTCGACGTTTAGATGATGCACTTACCGAAGATGAAATCCAATCCTTACGCTCCAATGCTCCTACAGCCGAAGAAATCCAAACAGTTCAATCATATGATGGCGATCCATCCTTATTAGGCAAGTCTGAGCAATTTATCTTAGCCATTAGTAACATCAAGATGCTTCAACTTCATTTAGACTTCTTATACTTACGTAAGACATTTGAGAGTCAAATGAAAGATGTCGAACTCCCAATCAAGTACATATTAGACTCATTAAAGGCGATTGACAAATCGAAGCGCTTACATGACTTGTTAGCCTTATTGTTACGTATTGGCAACATCTGTAATGGCGGCACTATGCGTGGCGGTGCGTATGGGTATAAGTTCAGTTTCATTGATAAAGTCCGTGAAACACGTACACAAGTTCCCGGGTATTTATTGACGAATTACATTGCTGACGTATTCCCAGTCGATCAATTGTATTCCGAATTAGAGGTACTCAAGAAAGGACTTACAGTCGATTTGGATACTACACGAAAATCATTTAAACAAATCGAGATGACATTCAACAAGTTAAACAACGCGATGCCACAAGCAGAGAAGTTAATTATGGAGAATTATAACTTATTCCCACAGTTTAATAAGTTCAAACAAGATAATGAAAAGAGAATTCAAGCACAAAACCCATTGTTCGATAAAATCGATAAGAAATATAAATCGTTGGTGAAGGAATACGGTGAAGATCCTGAGCAAATGCAAATCGCAGACTTCTTTAATGTGTTCCTGAAATTGGCTGAATCTTTGATGAACGCAAAGAAAGAAAATGAAAAGAAGAAACAAGACGAAGAAAGAGCCGCGAAAAAGGCAACCTCTCCAATGCATGGGCCTGGTCAACATGGGCCTTCAATTAGCGCTGCTGACCCAAGACGTGGTGTGTTGGATGAACTAATGCAAACTTTACAAAATGGACCTGCACAATTAAGAAAAGTGAGTAGACCACCCCCAGGGGCACCCCGACAGCCACAGAATCCTCAAGCAAATGACTTAGCAGCAGCTTTTGCAAAGGTGAAAAGATCTGGTTAAATAATAAAAAGTAATATTCAGTGATTTATGTTTCTTTTGTGCTAAAACGTTTTAGCAAATTTTTAAAAAAATGTAATTGTGTCAAAATATAAACTTTGAAGAGATCTCAAGTGATCAATGGTACACTTTATTTCCTTTGAAAGATAAATGACTTGAAATGAGAGAATCATTCTCTATGTACCCACCAAAAATAAATAAATAAAAAAAACGAAGAATAAAGTATGTATACAGACACCTTATAATAACCCACGCCTACACTGTAGTATTATTTATAGAGAACATATTTAGTAATATATATTTAATAAATTTTTTTTCGATTTAATTTTGTAATTTTCGCAATATTCCTATTTTTCACTCACTTCACTAAGGAGAACGTTTACACAAAAAATATTTTTTTGCATATTTTAATTTATTAATTCAGATTTTTAGGACTGAATATATGTTAAAATTTCTATTTGCTAACAAATTATATAAAAATTTATGGTTTATCTGTTGTCGATCTACAGGTTTTTCACGGCAGTTTATATAAAGGATTTCTGTCCACTTCAGTTTATCTCAAAATATTAATACAACAATTTTCACAGATTAAGACAAATGTTTCGAATAAAATACTTTTAATATAAAAATGCTCATAAACAAAATCATCTGATCAGAATGCCGATGGCCTTGTGTCTATTTTTGAGTCATTGAACAGCTTCTTCCACGCCAGCAATGCAAACGACAAAAGGATTATTGTCGGGAAAAGGGTCGCCACAGATGAAATCATTTTGAACATCCTCGACGAAATAGTCTTTGTCTGACAGAGTTCTCCGGTCCAACTATCAAAGCATTTACATTTATTCATTACAATAGTTCCATGTTGAGAACATTTTTCATTTCGTATTGAATCTGCCCAATTCTCAATAATACTAATGATACCACTTCTGAAGGTCGATATTTCTTGTGTTTCATTCCCTATGAGTGTGTATAGCTCGTCATTATATAATTCTTCTGATGTCGATTTAATTATGAAATCATTCTCTATATTGTCGACAAAATGAAACCGCTCTGATTCAATGTCAATAGTGCTCTGTGATAATATAGTTGATGATGCACCTTTTTCCAAATTTCCATTTAATATATTAAATGAATTAATATTTGGAGCAACTTTATCGATTTGAAATGCTGTGCTACATAAATTATTATAATATGTCTCATTTAATGAGCGAGATCTGAGATAATATTGTGAATTATAAACATTAAAACTTCCAATTTGATTGCACTTAATGTAAAGTAGTGAACGCATATCTTTCACATCACATGTCGCAGATGCGGCGGTTTGCGGATCAAAAGAGTTAACGTTCATGCCATATTGGTTTAAGGTTTTCTTGAACATATAAATCAATGATTCTTCATTTGGTTCGAACTTTTGGCCGATGCAATACTCGGTAAGGAGATGTGTACTTCTATTAGTTTCAGTACGTGCCATTAAACCAAACAATTCAGCCACCTCATACAAAAATGAATTAGAATTGGCACTCTCGGCAAACCCAAACGAACGCTTAACACGGATCTGTGATTGAGAGTCGCCGTAAGTGAAAATCGCTTCAAATCTTTTCATTAATGAAACAGTGGCATCGTAACAATTTTGTGATTGGCTTGTGAGCTTGCTGATAATGTTTTTATCTATTTGATCATTGTATGAAATCAGTGAAAGTGGTGCAGATGATGCCCATACTGCATCAACATAATTTGGATAATGAAGGCGAAACCATGTGGCAATGCTACCACCATAGCCTTTACCTACTATGATGACTTTTTTGACTTCGTAAAGATTTTTGAGATACTTTATAATATTTGCAAGATCAGCAAGGTTTTGCTCAATGGTGTTGTACCTAAGGTTCTCTGTTGTAAGGGATTCATATGGATAAGATTTGCCAAAATAACGTGATTCTATTGCAATTAATGTTGCAGATGTTTTATTGGCTATTTCATCAAGAGATGATGGAAATGGCCTCCCAATGTCAATTGATTCAAATCCTGTAAGATAAATAATTAATGTTTGATATTTGACTTTTGCATGTCGAGTTTCAATTATAACTCTTTGATCAAACTTCAGATTTGATTCTGTATTAAAATGATCTATTAGTTGTTCAAATGTGCTTTCTGTAAATGCATTTATAAAGTAAAATAAGCACAAAAACATTATAAACGATATTGAATACCATCGGTTGAAGAAATTGAGAAACTTTGTCAAAATATAAAACGAGCAAACATTCAATATATTAACGGTCGCTAAGTATCGTGTTGGTATATACGAATCATCATGGGAGTTGGTGAATGGGAGTCTGAAAATGCATGGCATGACGTGATCATTTTTCAAAAGCGATTAGAAAAACGGAAGGCCCAGGAGAATATTATCTCTCATAGAAATAGTTATGATATTTTTGTATTCGATATTAAAAATATTATATAATTAATTATTGTTTTCTCTAAGTGAATAAATAATATTATTCATTAAGATTTGAACAACTGAAAGGAAAGTGGATGTCTAATTTGCTCATTAAACAAATTTAGAGTTTTATCATAAATTTCACGAAATAAAAATAATATTTCTGCACGCACACTAACATAAAAGGTCATCCAAAATATGGAACATCAATTTTTATTATGTTTTTGAAAAGCAAAAAAGTCACTTTTACATAAAACAACTTTTTGTGATTACGATAGAAACCGTTCCGATAGGTTTTTAGTAGTCACTTTTTTAAAATGCCTTACCATTTTCTTTCATACGTGTTTGCTATATTTTTTGAATTTTGGGCGGCAATAAAAGTTTTTAATTTTTCACTCACAAGTCAAGACTACCTGAGTCTGTCCTCGTGGCCACAATTTTGTGATCAAAGAGCACATAGAAATGTGATGTGACATAGGGCTGTAGCCGGAGAACGTTAAATAGGAAATGACGCAGTGGAGATTGGACACCATCAGCATCGGCATTGGTATGAAATTTTTCAATAATAGCATTAAAGTATATATATCTTGTTTCAATCTTATTGTCCGGAACATATTCTATTAATTTATATTGACCAGGATTATCTGTTAAGATTATTATCCATGGAACCATAGATCCTTTACGAAACAAAGCTTCAGCATTACTTAAGTCAAGATCTGGACGAAACCAATCAACAAACTTGAAGTTAAAAATCAAATCTTTTGCAAAAGTTATTACACTTTTCTCAAATCCAAAGAAGGAACAAAACATATAAAACTCTTCATACCTTAGTGTGTCATTCTTACTGAAGATGGACAATAATTTACGGAGATTCCTTTCAATATCATCAGTTAAAAAATCAGCAAAACCTGATAAATAATTTATGACTTGTTGAACAGGTGCAACCCCTACATGTGGAGCAAACCTATTCCAATTTTTTAAGACTTTCTTACTAAATTTTAATATTGATTCATCATCCAAAAATTGTCTTTTATTGTATAAAAGAATGCTATTCATGCTTAAAGGATCCTTGTCTGTCAAATTATTAAGGTCTTGAAAAATATTTTTTTCGTTTTCAATTTTTTTTTGAAATTGTCGAATATCATTTAATGTTATTGATGGAGAAAAATAATTTATTTTGTTGGTTCGATACGTCCATCTTTCTAAGTTTTTCAAGTTTGGGGTTTTCTTAATCTAATCTGCGATCCTTTTAATGTTTCAAAATAATATAAGCTAAAGTTCTTATTCATTGTGTTTTTCTTTATTCCAAGAAATGTACTTAAAATATTCGAATTGCAAATAAAGCCTTCAGAATTTTCATCCCATGAAACGCCAATATTCGAAATTTCATCTGGATTTTCTTTTGTGTAATTAAGAAGAAGAAAAACTTTTTCAATAAATCTTAACTTTTTATCATTTTTTATATTATTTAGAACTGTGCTTTCACTGTTTATTTTGGGATTGGAAGTAAGCATAATATATACAAATAGCATTTGCATTGATGTGATTTTCTTGATGGGAAATCAATAAATAAATTATAATAGAAATAAAAGTTCTCGAAAGTTCATCTGGCCGAGTGGTCCAAGGCGCTAGTTTAAGGCACTAGTCCGAGAGGGCGTGGGTTCGAACCCCACGGTGAACATTTTTTAATAATTTTCTTTTTTATTCATATCTGATACTTTTGATAAATTTTTAAAATCTAACCAAAAAACCCAAACAAAGCGATTGATATTCTATACTATCAGATATAACATATTTTTGTTGAATCAAGTCATAGAAGACCGCCAAACCGTCGTTTAAAAGACGTTAATAATTTTTTTATTGCGCTAACTCATTTTTAAACAAATGGAAGGAGGATTTGATTTAAATGACAGACTTCCATCAGAAACAGGGGAACGCCTAACAGTTAAAACAGATGACGCAATTACACCTGTTACAATTAAACAACTAATAGATGCAAATTTAGAACCAGGAAAAAACATTCTTATTGATGGTGTCCCTAGAAAACAAGTTAGCATTGTAGGGCTCATTGAAAGAGTTACAGATGATGCTATTGTATCATATTATGATGTGAATGATTCTACTGGCATTTTTCAAGTTCAAGACTTTACCAAAGATATGGAAACCCTAACAGAGTCATTCCAGCAAGGAACATATGTTTCAATTGTTGGTAAGATTTCGTTTTCTGATTCTGATCGACAACCAATAATTTCTGCATTTTCTGTTAAAAAAGTTGTTGATTTCAATCAAATACCATGCCATTTACTTCAAGCATTGTTTGTTCACTTGCTAACTCTTCGTGGACTTCCATCAACATCTGCTTTTGAAATTAAGGGCAAATTATCACAAGGAAGCACTGTTAGTAGCTTAAAGCCAACTGAAGACAGTTCCTCGGAAGAAGTTTTGTGCAATGAGGTCCTTGAATTCCTCAGAATTAATAAGCAAATTGATGGAACTCCAAAGGAAGAAATTGTTTCACATCTAAGCTCAAGGTTCTCAATAGAAAATATTTCATCAGCATTATCTACACTGGAATATCGTGGTGAAATTTACACTTCAAGTCCAAACAGGTATGTAATTTGCTGAATAAATTTTTTTTATTGTAATTTCATTTTCTTTGAATGGACAAATATTAAAAACCACATCAATTATTTAAAACAGCATTTGTGCTTGCATCTGAAATAAAGTATTCAGAAATAATTATAATGCTTAGTGAAAAAAAATTGTAAAATTAAAGTTTGTCAAAGCCAAAAAATTCATTGAGAAAAATTGAATTAAGTTTTTCATTAACAAACTAAAATATTTATGTTTCAAATTATCGATGTTTATAGAAATTAAACATGACCTTGTAAAACAGGATATATTAAATTCGATGCAGTTAAAAAATGATTTGAAAAGTTTGTTGGTTTTCTTTTTTCAGGGTACCCCAAACAAGAACAGTCCAGAACCGGAAACGATTAAAAATAAAATAAAAAAAATTGTGTGATGTAAAAAAGACTTTTTCTGTGAAATATTTCATTGAAATTTTTGGCAACGGCAACGTCGTTTTCATTATCAAAGATTATTATGAAAATTTTTCATTTATTTTTATCATATGATTTACTCCATTCCTTTTTTCATGTCTCTTTTGTGTTTTGAGGAAATTTAATTCTTTCTTTAACTGAGAAAATCCTAATTTTTGGTTAAAATCAAATGGCAATTTTGAGAAGAAGAAATACGATAGAAATTGTGTTAAACACTTCTGGAATTCAGAGTGGCATTCGGTGTCATGACCGTTTTGATAATCGATTTTTGAATAAATTACATAAATGTTTGAACGCTGTTTATTGAACAAAGTGCATTTTCAAAATCTTAATGAATAAAACGGAGCTCAATCCTGGTTTCAGGATTGGAGAATTTGTCATTGACAAGAAAATTGGAGAAGGGTCGTTCGCGATTGTGTACAGGGCCAAACATGTTGTTTCCAATAGTGCTGTTTGTATTAAGGCACTTCCAAAAGAAGTCATTTCAACACCAATTGCTAAGACAAGGCTCCGGCGTGAAATTTCTCTTCTCAAGAGAATGAAACATCCTTTTATTGCTCAGTTTTTTCAATTATTAGAAGATGATGACTACTTTTATATCGTAATGGAATATGTAACCAACGGTAATCTATTAGAGTATGTTAATTGCGTTGGTAAGCTTTCCGAAGAACAAGCCAGAAAGTATTTTACCCAAATGATAATTGCTTTAGAATATTTACATAATGAACAAAAAATTGCTCACAGAGATATAAAATGTGAAAACATTTTACTGGATCGGAACAACAACATTCGAATTATTGATTTTGGTCTAAGTAATATGTTTTCAGAAGATAATCCAAAACTCAAAACTGCATGCGGATCACCGGCCTATGTTGCTCCCGAGATGATAGAAGGTCGAGAGTACACTCAAACAACAGACATTTGGGCCACAGGAATCTTGCTTTATGCAATTGTTGTTGGATATCTCCCATTTGATGACAATGTAATCCAACGACTTCTTCAAAAAATAGTTTATACAGACGTTGATTACCCATCTTTCTTGTCCCCGCAGCTTGTTGACTTACTTCAGAAAATGATATGCAAAGATCCAAATAAAAGAATAACCATCGAAAAGATCAAAGAGCACCCATGGTTTTCTAAGTCTATATACACTCCTATGATGGATGCCATCAAAATGTATGTATCAAATAACGTATATGATAATAATATGCATCAAGGTGTCGATAATTTCATAGATAAAGAGATTGTAGACAAAATAGCATCTTATGGAATGGATGTACATCAGTTACATAACGAATTGCTTACAAATTCAAATACAGATTTAACAGTATTATATCAAATATTCCTTCGAGAAAAGGTCATTAAGAACATTGGAAACTTAGTAACATCACATCAAAATATGGTCCGTTTCCAATCTTCAGTTTTGATCAACACCAAACAGAAAACGCCCGAACCCGAACAAAAGGTACCTTTTGTCAGGAGGCCTGTCATTGCGCGTGCTGCAATCGCGTCGCCGAGTCCTCAGCCTGGAGTTTTGAAGCCAGCAAGACTAGGGGCACCCCAGAGCGTTAACTCGCGGCGGTTATCGCGACCTGTGGCTGTGATGAGAAATATCCCCGTACTTCCTAAGAAGAACTTCGTGGATTATAATTTTATATAGAATCGATTTATTAAATGCAATTCAAATTTAACTATTTTCAAAATAAATAAAAAAACAAAACAAAATATTTTAAATCTTTGTGAGTAAACAATGAATTTGTGTGAATGTAACTGTAGTAATAAGCTCCTGAAGATATTGGTGTGAAATAAATTGTTGATTTGAATATAAATTTGAAAGTGTTTTATATTTGAAGGTGTAATATATGTTGATGGTGGCATGTAATTGGAAGAAATATGATATTGACATAAAATTGGCTTGTAATGAATATATATTTGCAAAATGAAAGCGATTGGACCACAAAAAAACTGTCAGGTAATTATTTTGTGTAAATGATTGAAATAATGATGTAAAATGTATACAAAAAGCTAGCGAACGTTTTACTTTGAATGCTCACAAAATGGATATAAATATTTATCAAAAAGTATTATCGTTATTTAACACGTGGTGGTTTTTTGCCGACGGTTTATTACACAAAAAATATTTTGTGGACCAATAATAAAAAGTGACTCAATTTCAAGCGTAAAACGAATATTCCTTCTCCCGCAACATGAGAGGTAAATTATCGTTTAATTTAAAGCCAATGAGTACATACAAAGGAAATCAATATGTTAAACCGACTGTTGAACAAATTTCTTTCAAACTTGATTTTTCAAATTTAACAGAAATACATACTGTTATTCCACCAAACGCTGATGAAGCATGGAAAACAATTTGTGATCCAGCAGAGTTTGTAACATTCACAGATTTAGTCGACAGAGTTGAAAAATGTAAAAATCCAAGTCATATTTTGTCAGTTTTCGATATCGAAAATCAAATGTACGAAAAAAGTTTATTGACTATCGAACTCTCAAGACATCTTTCATATATTTGTCGTATAATTCCACCAGCTCAATTCAAGAATTTTTTTTCAAAAACCAGACTTGACGTTAACAGTCTTCTTTCTTCTCTTAACCAGAACGAAGCCACTTGTTTTAATTGCTCAATTCAATTATTATATCGAATTATTTCTGTTATACCAGAATATGAACAAAAAAAGATGGTTCTCAAATCGTTTGCCAAACTTCTTATTCCTCATTCTCTCGTTGAGAAACGTAAAACCCGTTCATATATTACTTTTCTCACTTTTCTTCCAGTCAATGATAGTAACGGCATCAAACAATGGCTTTGTGTACACCGAAATCTCAACAACTGTCGTACATATCTTCGCGGCGGTAAAAACGATGTATTATCCAATTTTTCACTTGATCAATTACGACCAGTCATAACAGGAAATCAAATATCTTTTTATCCTAGAAACGTCACAAACGCTCAAGCACTTCTGTCCTTCGAATTTATCACAGAGGATGGTGCTCAATTTTGGGAAGATGCGATATCCAATACTTTTTCAGATCCTCTTATCTGTTTTCTTAATTGTATTCCACATGTAATGCAATACATTAGTGAAGTTCCAGATGATTTCTATCAACAATTTGAGAAGATTCTTGAAGCCTCAGATATGGATCTCGTACGTGGGATTTTTAATGGAATACCAGCTACGCTTTCAGGTGATGCGAAACAAGGTGTTGATACCATTCTAACTATCCTAGCAAACTGTGGGACCTTAGCCAACTTTTTTAGGTCCGCATACGCTCAAGCGGTTGAAACGACAATTTTTCCGTCAACAATTTTCAGGGAAAATTCACCTGCCACTTTTTGCAGCACCTTAACGTTCACCCAATTTGGCGATGAATTTTCCACATCTTTAATTTATGCCTTATATTCGAAATATCCCAATTTAGAAGATGCCATCAATGCTATTATCAACTTTGATAAGCCTGTACCACCAATTCTTACATTCATATTTAGTTGTGCATTTCGATCAACTCGGCGAAAGTTTCCAGATAACCTCACACCTCTTATTGCAGTTAATAGTATTCTCATGCTTCGATATCTTTTACCTAAACTCTCCATGATCTCAAGACAAGCATCGCAATTTGGTCAACGAATTTTAAATGCGTTTGTTTTCCATAAAGTACCTGATGATCCACTCAATGAACAAGTGTACCGGAAGATAGCGTTGTATACAAGTAATATATCACATCCGAAGAAAGTTGGGAAAAATGAATTGCCGACTCCGCAAATATCGATTGTGTTAAACATGTTTGTAAACAACTCAAAGCAAATAATGGAGGAATTGAACACTGTCCTCGAAGGAGAGAATCAAACTGTTTGGGGAGTGCTAGAGTTTTTGGAGAATATTTTCGCTGGCGTAGAAGAAAACTATGAAACATTGATATCTAAGTCAACGATTTTCGGTGTGCAGCAGGAGAATGCGAAGAAATAAATGAAATATTATGGTGCGTGTGAAAAAATTGTTTGTGTTTAGACAAATGTATAAAATTCTTTAATAAAAATAATGTAAACATATGCTGAAATGTGTAATAATAAATTATTATAAATACTTTTTAATGTGTAAATGTGTTTTAAAATTGTTTTAGTTATGGAAAACCAATTAGTTTTGATCAATATATTCTTTTTGGGGTGCCTCAAAAGTGGTTACGACTTTTCGTCTAATGGTTACGCTTGAAAACTTTTGTATTTCTGCTCCCTAAAAGGTTTTTTTCGGCCAATCGGACCAATTTACTTGGACAGTAAATTTTAAAAAGACAAGAAGTGGTACCTCAATTTTTAGATTAAAGATTATGCCTTATAATTAAAACAATAAAGAATATTTTATAAAACTATAAAAATATCGATTAAATTTTATTGTTAATTTCTAAAAATTTAAGTATTTGAAATTAAAGACCACCGAATCCAATGTTATCATCTATTTTGTTTAAATTTTCATATTAATAATAAAATTATCTTCTTTAAAATCTTTAGCAAAAGGATCTTCATCAATATTTGACATATATTTATCTCCAACAAAAGCACTATTATAACTTGTATCATTTTGCTCAAAGTCATTTGATTTTTCTTCCAAATGATTCTTATTTCTAATATGAACCAACAAAATAACAAGTAATGTCACAATTATAATAATAATTACAACACAAACAACAGTTATTATTATAATTGTTTTATTATCTTTTTGAGGTGTTTCAATTTGAGTAATAAAATGAAAGAAATTGGAATAAAAACTATAATATGTTGAATACACAACAATAGTGTAATTATAATATACAAATTCTGAATATATGTAAGTATATGTAGAATCAATAATGGAAAGAGTATAAGAAGCAAACAAAGTTGAGTCTTGTATCATTAATGAATTTGTAACTGATAGATAATATGTTAAAACAAAAGAATGTTGAATTGTTATATCACTACGAAAAGATTGTGTAAAAATATTTGATTTTGTATATGAAAATGATACTGAAAAAGTATTTGATTTAATAAATGAATTCGATTGTGTAAATGTATTTGATTTTGTAAACGAATTCGATTGTGTAAATGTTAAAGTTTCTGGAAGACATTCATCAATTATTGTACCATTATATTGACTGAATGTTTCACTTTGATATGTAGAGAGTGTCATAACAGTTGTAGCTGGAACAAAGGAATATTTTCAAAAGTTGGTTCTGTATCACCAAGAAAGAAAATACAATCTTGGAATACACCATATCCAATACTTTTAATATTTTTTCCAATTATAATTGCTTTTAAATTAGTACAATCACAAAATGAATATTCTGGAAGCGAAGTTAGTGAGTTAGGTATTACTATACTTTTTAATGAAATACATTTAATGAAAAACTCTATCGCCAATTCTTGTAACATGTACTCCTATAATAATCGACTCTAAATTACGACAAGAATTAAATGCATAACTATTAATAGAAGTAACAGTACTTGGAATTTCAAATGTTTTATTTTCAGCTTTTAATGGATAACAAATTATGGAAGAAATAGATTTACTATAAAGAATTCCATCATTTGCTAAATTTGAAAAATATTGGTTATCTTTAGAGACATTCACATATAAAAGGTTCGCACATTCCACAAAAGGATTAACACCAATCGAAGTCACCGAAGTATGAATTGTTACATACGTCAAATTACATAAACAAAATGCATAACTTCCAATTGTTTTCAAATTTTCTCCAAAATTAAATGTTTGTAATTTATAAGCATTATAAAAAGAATAAGAACCAATAAATGTTAAAGAATTTGGTATTGAAACATTATATAATATAAAACATGCCTGAAAAGCATTGGAATTTATTACCTGAACTCCTTCATTAAGTATCAATGTTTCTAATTCATAACAACCTGTAAATGCACTACTTCCTATTGTCGTTACAGATCCACTTATTTCAGCATATTTTAAGATATCCCAATTATTGAAAGCACTTGATGGTATCGAAGTTACTTCATTAACAATTAAATTTATAGTTTCTGCTTTGTAATCTTGTGTAAAATCTACAGAATTAGAAATAATAAGAGTCCCGTTAAATTCTTGATATGAACAAGCAAAAAAGAAAGCAAAAAGAATAAAAATTGATTTGCTCATAACTTTTTTTTGGGGAAAAAAATTGATTTTTCTTTTAGATAAGTTAATGATATTAAAAATATAGATCAGGATGGAAACATAAAAAGTGTGTGTATTTTGTTTATTGAAATAATGTTCAAGATAAATAAATGATATTTTGATAAAATTTTAAAATGAATTGTTTGAAAATCTGTTGTTTGGTAAGTATGAATAATAGCAAAGTAACAACTAAAAGCAATAAAAACAAATAAGATATGTGAAATAGATTCTGTTTGTTTGATAGATAGGATGGGTAATTTACCATCGATTGCGAGTAAACTACAGAAATTTGAAAAGTTCAAGCGAAGAAACAGTAAGTTACTTAAAAATGATTTTATTGAAGTAATTAGATAATACTGAAATTAAAAATGAAAATTTATTTATGAATGTATTTCCTGAAATATTTAATTATTTATTATACCAAATTATGATCAAAATTATCAAAATAATGATTTATATCAAAGAGATGGTATTCAAAATCAAATATTTTTAGTTAAAAGATTTGATAGTGATTCTACTTTATTAGTATTTATTAATGATATATTTAATAATAATAATCGAATTTTTATATATTCTTTTCATTATCATTGCGAACATCAAATTTTAATATTAGATTTAATCGATGGATTTCCTAAACAAAAAGTTATTGAAGAAATTTATGGAATTACATCAAGTGAATGGTTACAATCGATATTTATTTTGACAGTTCCATTACAAACACAAATAATGCAAAACTTCATTAAAATATGTACTACGATAAGTAATTTATTTAATAATGAAATTATATTTAACAAAACAATTTTTTCTAAATATAATAATATTTTGATCTCTACCATTAAACAACAACATTTATATAATTTATATAGTCAAGAATATATACAAAAGATATATAAATATTTATTCCGAATTCGGAATTAATTATTCATTAAATATTCATATTAATAAAGAACAATATTGGAAATTATCATCGACATTAGATTTAGATTGGAGACATAATATATTACGACCGAATAAACATTTTGATCAACATCAAATTGCATCATTATTACGTGATTCACGTGATCAAACAGAAGCATTACAATCATTTAAACAATTAAATTCAGGTACAACTAATTCAACAGAGACTACAACTATTGAAGATAATAATAAGAGTGAAAATGACATAAATATTGATGATTCTAAAGAAGATACATATACATATTCATTTGCTTCACCAGCACAACATATTAAATTAAATAATTCATTTCAAGGAACATTTTATCTTAAGAATCAAGTTTTTTTCACTCCAGATAATATAAATAATAATATTAAACATCCATTAATAGAAATTAAACTTAAAGATTTATATATGGTTTTACAAAGAAATCAATATCATATTCCATGTGGTATAGGATTTTTTTTTACTACACAAAAAAGTTATTTAATAATATTTTCGAATCAAAATATTAAGGAAACAGTTATTAAAATCCTTAAAAAATTAAAATTACCTAATTTAAAATATTTACAAACATCGAATTCATCATTATTAGAACAAGAGAAAATTACTGAAAAATGGGTTAATGGAGAAATTTCTAAATATAAATATTTAATCATGATTAATTTATTTTCAGGAAGAAGTTTTAATGATTTAACACAATATCCAGTTTTTCCATGGGTATTAAAAGATTATACGAGTGAAACTATTGATTTAAATGATCCGAATGTTTATCGAGATTTAAGTAAACCTAATGGAGCATTAAATGAGGATCGATTAGAACATTTAAAGGAATTAATTACAGAAATGGATGAAGAAAACAAATTTTTATATAAAGTCCATTATTCTAATTCATATTTTGTATCATATTATTTATTACGATTAGAACCATTTACAAGTATTAATATTAAAATGCAAGATAATAAATTTGATAAATCAAGTCGAATTTTTTCATCAATTCCTCATTTATGGGAAGCTATCACATCACCAGATTTAACCGATTATCGAGAATTAATTCCAGAATTTTATAGTAAACCACGATTTTTAATTAATTCCGATAATTTTGATTTAGGAATCAAATCAGATGGAAGTAAAATTAATGATGTCATAATACCACCATGGAGTAAAAATGCTTATGATTTCATCGAGAAACATCGAGCTGCATTAGAAAGTGATTATGTAAGTTTAGATTTACCTAAATGGATTGATTTAATATTTGGATATAAACAAAATGGGAAAGAAGCAATTTAAACGAATAATATATTTCATCCTTATACATATCCAATGAATATGACTAAACAAGTATTAGAAGATCCAGAAAAGTTAAATTCTATCAACAATTTAGTAAAAGTTTTGGTACAATTCCAAATCAAATCTTTAAGAATCCACATCCAATGAAAACTAATTTTTCGACAAATAATTTTATCTTATCTTTATTTACACCGACATTACAAATTGAAATAAAATCTAAGCTAATATTTCTTCGAACGACATTAAATAATATTTTAATTATTATTACATCATTATGTAAATTAATATTAAAGAATAATAAAAATGAAAATATTTTTGAAATTAGTTATTGTTTAACAGGATTTCAAGGTATTTCAGGAGGAACAATTTCATATCATTTAAAAAAGAATATTTTAATTATATCAACATGTAATGATTGTACATTTCATATGTTTCAAATTGATATTAATAATTTAACTATTAAATTAATTAATTTCACAACGACAATATTCATTAATAAATTCATTAAAAGTTACGAGTACAAATGATTTTGTTACAGCTTCACGAAATTATTCTATTATTAAATGGAACTTTACACAACAAGTGACAATGAAATTCCAAATTAGTGCACATCCAAGACGCTGTCAACCAAATAAACGGTCGTTTCAAATCAGAAAATCAATTTTTTTCATTTTCCAATGAACTAAATTTAAAAAAATATAAATAAAAAAGTATACACATTCTATTCAATAAAATTATCTTAACCAAATTTTGTTATCTTATTTTTTTATGAGCAATCTCCAAAATTTCAAAATGCTTTTTTGGGCTCTAGAATTAAATACAGAAGTTCAAATTCAATAAATATATAGAAATAATAATGGTCAATATTAATTTATATAATTTTTATATAGTTTTCATTCTGTTTTTAAGTTATACAAGATTTTCAATATCTATAGACCAGAGCAAAAATTCAAAAATCTGTCTTTGCAATTTTTTATAATTTATATGTTCTATAAATAGGATAATTCTTGAAGCAATTTATTCATTATTGGAGGCTCTGGACAAAGAAGAAAAAATGACTTTTTTGAATTAATTTTGCGGTTACAAATCCATCAAGATTCGTTCCTCCACGATTGAGCGATACTCACAACAAGGAATCTCAAAATTAAACAGAAGATAAAAATATTTTAAACATTTTTAAATACAACAATTCTTGTATATACTGGTTTAGATGTGGTTAATTGGTATCCATCCAGTCTTTGCTTAGATGACCGTTTGTGTATTGTATCGTACACGAATTTAAATTGGAAAGTGATCAAATTCAAAGGAAATTTAAAAAAAAATTATTATATCTTCATAAAAATTTGTCTACTGTTCTTATATGTTAAAATCTGACATGTATTATATACATTACAAATAATTTTAAAATTAAAAAGAAATCTATTATAAGAGGGAAAGTTGGTTGACAGTGTCTTGCACATCCAGCGACGATTATTGATTTTGATATTGGTATTGTAAGTAATGCATTAATTTGTGGTTATAAATCACGACAAATTTCATCATTTGATTTCTTAAATGGTTCTTATCAATATAGTTATTCATTAGATTATAATATTTTAATGTTAAAAATTGGTGCATAGCCTTGTATATTGATATGTTGTGAAATTATTAAAAATAAAATTTTGAAAATATTTTCATATGGAATGGACTTAAATATAATTGGAGAATTGGAAATTCAAAGTCCGAAAATAAAGAAGAAATAAGCTTTAAATTTTGAAAATGATTCAATTTGATACAAAAACAATATATATATATATATATTTAATATTAACAAGCAAATGGAAAAGTTCAATAAATGAAAAAACAAAAAATAAAATTTTTATATACAGAAAATTATATCACATTTTTGAAAAATGTAAGCTTTGGTAGCTCAATCGGCAGAGCGCAGGTCTCATAATCCTGAGGTCGTGGGTTCGAGCCCCATCCAAAGCAAAATGGATCATTTTTTGTTTTTTTTCCCCTGAAAATGCAGCTATGTGCTCGCAGGAAGGAAACATAAGTCCTCAGCCAGGAGGGATACGAATTTGAGAATCCACTAGATCGATTATCATCTAATGATTCAGAAGATCTTTTGACTTTACCTACCCCAGTTGACTCTACTCCTTCTCTCGCACATTCTACACCCTTAGGAGCATCGATATCTCCAAAACTTGGCCCCAAAGTTTTGGAATAAGATATCATCTACGCCGCTGATAAAACCACTTTTGACCATCTCAAAAACCTTCCAAATGTTAGACTATATAAAGAACTTTTTCTTAGAAAACCGGAAATTCTTGACCCTGATCTTTTAAATTCTGAAGATTCCGATGATTCCTCTGAATTTTCTTCTAAAAAGACAAATAGCAGCGAGATTCAGTCACAAAACGATCAATCTTTAGAATTCACAGATAATTCTCTTAGAAATCCAGAAGATGATGACGATGAAAATCCAATTCAATTCAATGTTAACATTCAGACAGTCGATGAAGTCAATGAACAAGAAGATATTTTAAATAAAGTTATCAACAAGCTCAAAACAATCACAGATATCAAAAAACTCAAAGAATACATTGATACGCTCAACCAATCAGTTTATGACAACTATTCAGATTTTGATATAATGGAATTTAAATCAGCATATGATTCTGAGGAACTGGTTCCCACGAAATCTAAATTCTAAAAACACAGTCAAAATGTTAAACAATAACCAACTTCAATTTTATAATGACAAATGTAACAAATGGAGAAGTAAATATCGAAACCAGAACGTTAGTTTCAAAAGATTAAACAAAGCACAACGAAAAACTATTCAGCCCCAATTTTAATCAATTTAATATTAAATTCGATGAGAAACAAATCATAAGAATAAAAACTATATTTATATCAAAATAAAATTATTGAAATCGACAATAATTGATTACATTTATAAAATTATAGATATTATTAATACACATCAAGAAGATTTAAACAATAACCAAAACGCATTAAATGTTATTGTCAATATTAAAGAAGGTTTAATCAAATCATTAAGTAAATATAGTCAAGATGATTCAAAAAACATATTTAATATTCGATCAGTTGAAGATATAGACAATTTAATTAATGAAAACAAAGAACATCAGGAAGAAAGATTTAAATCGATTATAATAACAATACTTAGAAATTATATTGATAAATTAAACACAAATGATATAAAAGGACATGAAAAACTACGTAAATTATATGATGAAAATTCTAAAAGATGTGTTCGATGAAAATTATTAGCCAATACAATACCTTCATGTGATATACCAATCGAACAACTCGAAAAACATTTCAATAATGAATGGGCTAATAAAGAACATATTATAGAAGATTATACATGAAATTTACCTAAACTTTTATCTAATAAAGACAATAAATTTATTATTTATTATATTACAGTTGAAAAGAATATCATTAATCCAATTAAAATTATAGACAATTTATTTGCATGTGGTCCAAATGAGATTCCTAATTCTGTTTGGAAAAGTAATCCAATAAATACAGCGATTTTATTATCTCTAATTATTAAACGCATTATTAAATTTTAAAGAATACCAGAACAATGGTAACGATCCAAAACTATTCTAATATTCAAGAAAGATGACCCATCAATATCAAAGAATTGGAGATCAATAAGTATTTCAGATACAATTTACAGAATATTTACTACATCATTAGCAGATAGTATCCAAATAGTGAACAAATCAAAACATATTTTCTCACCACAACAAAAAGGATTTATTAAAGGTTGTAATGGTTGCACTGAACATACAGTCACAGCCAATGAATTAATATCTGATGCTTATAGGAAAAATAGGAATATTATCATTACAACTCTAGACTTTGCTAATGCATTCGGTTCAATTCCACATAAATTAATCTTTAATAATATGAAACAATTAGGCTATAACAATAATTTAATCGAAATTATTCATTCTATGTATCAAAATATTTCCACAAACATTGTTATCAATGGAATCAAATCAAATGATATCAGAATAAGAAGAGGAGTCAGACAAGGATGTCCTCTATCGCCTCTTTTATTTAATCTTTGTCTCGAACCGTTAATTAGAAATATTAATGGAGAAAGGAATAGAACAGATATTTATATTCAAGAATTAAATGATAATATTAATATGAGAATTCAAGTATATGCAGATGATGTAATGTTAATCTCAGATGAACGAGAAAAAATGGTAGAATCAATTAATACTACAACAAAATATTGTAATTATGCTAAAATACAATAAGCACCACAAAAATGCCAATCATTTTGAGGGAGTGTGCTAACTGTACCTAATTTGTACCCACTTTTTGGGATTCCCACAATTCTCCACTTTTTGATTGTGATGTAATGACAACCGCCGAAAAAACAATTTTTTTAAAATTCCAAAAAATCCAAAAATTAAAAGTTAAAAATTTATATTTTTTATACCAAACTGTAATAAATTATGCAAGGAAAGACGTAAATGCACTATTAATTTCATATAAACCCTAATTTTGATGAAATTATTGAGCATTAAAAATTTTATTTCTATTTTCAAAATTTATACATATGGTTAAATTCCCCCCCCATCTATCAAAACATATAAGCTTCAAATTTTATTAAAAAAATTGATTCTATGTTGATAAAAATAATAACTTATTTTAAATTTTTTTAATGTTTCGACTTTTTGTATGATGTAAAATATTTCAGAATAATATTTTGACTTCAAAAGTGGCATCTTTGTGATTTCAATTGAAAAACGTTTACATTAAAAATAGTTGTTACGAAGTTTGGAAATTATAACAACGATTAATTATATTAATGCTAAAGATATTTATTTGTTTTATTTAATATTTATTTTAATAATTTGATATTTCAAAATAATATTTGGAAATTATTTAAATTATTTAGAACAGCACTTATGAAAGCATCTTCAAATGGTCGTACAGAAATAGTTAAATTACTTCTTGAACAAGAGAATATTGATATCGATGCTAAAAATATTTTTTTGTTTTATTTAAAGTATTTTTAAAAAATATGAAATTTCATATAAACATTTGGAATTACTTATAAACATATAAAACAGCGCTTATGATAGCATCAGAAAAGAAAAATGCAGAAATTATTCGATTATTTGCAGACAAAATTCAACATCATAAATGTGACGACATAATAAAATTAAAAGATTCTCAAGGATAAAAAAGGTAATATTTAAATATTGAAATAAACATTTCCTAAATTCAGTTTGTCTTCACTCATTATTATTAACTCATGAAATTTGATCAATATTTTTATATGAATCAAAATTGCTTCTTTCCCATTTTGTTTATATCCAAATATTAAATTAATCCATTTAGGCAAATTTAAACTTCCATAATCACTTTCTAATGCTGCTCGATGTTTTTCGATGAAATCATAAGCATTAATCCTGGACCGGTCTTTTAATATTTCCTATTCTTAAAGCATATTTCATTGTATAATTTTCATATAATTTGATGATAATTTTTGTGAAAAAAATGATGAAAAATTCATAACAACAAAAAATTATTTTCTATTCATAGTATTATTTACTCTTAATGGATATCTATGTACCGTTTATAGTTTCTATTAGACATTTATTTCTTTGATAAAATTTTATGAAATTACGCACGTTAAGCGAAAACCGTAGAAACTATAAACGGTTTTCTGCAACCAAAATGAAAAAAGAGCAAAAATGGAGCAGAAGAGGCGAAAGACTAAATATGCCAAATGTTCCATGTATTTTGCCTCCTGGCACGAAAGGGCCTCTTCTTCATGGGATATTACTTCGTGCAAAGCTTGAAGAAATTCAATATCAGTTAGCTAATCTCGAGAAAGAAACACCAAACATTGTTACGCATGAAAAGGAATTACAGAAAGAAAATACAATATCTTATAATTCGAGTGGATATCGTAATGATAATAATCGAAATCAAATAAGAGCTCGTGATTTTTTATTTAAAGAAAGAAAAAATTTAATTGGATCTATTGATAGTATATTTCCTGCGTTCCGTATCCCTGCCTCACTTCGAATTGCCTACACAAAATGTACTCGTAAATTTTATCTTAGTTCTCCAAACATGATTGGCTTTATTATTGGACCGCGTGGCGAATCACTACGTGCTCTTGAGAACGAATTTCAAGTCCGTATTTCTATTCGTGGGCAAGGCTCAACATTAAATGCGAAACATGAATCATCATATCCCAAAAACAATGATGAAGAGCCATTACATGCATTAATTGAGGGTGACACTGAGGGTAAGATAGATGAATGTGTAAAGAAGCTTGAAGTCCTCTGTAAACCGGTTCCTGATAGCGAAAACGAAATCAAAAAGCAGCAGCTAAGGCATTTGGCAATGCTTAACGGTGTCGTATCGGCGGAGTCTGCTTTTTCAGAGGAATTCGGTAAAAAATCAGACAAACCGCCGTGGTACGACGATACACTCAATTTTGTGAAGTCGTCAGAACTTGATGACGTTGTAAAGGAAGTAAGCATGATCGCACAAGATGATAAAAATATAAATACAGAAATTAATGAAAAAAGTAATGAAGATTATAGGTTCCAAAGATTTTTAATCGATTTAACCGAAAGAGATATATCTGCATTGGTACCTGAACCTAAAATTCCTGGACTTTAAAAACGTGTGTAATAAAATAGAGTTGGTTAAGCTTTTGAAATTCGGAAAATTGCATCATCTTTTGCAACACAACCTACAATTCATTTCACTAAAGTTTGAGCATATTTTGTTAATAAACTATTCAATTTTCAAAGGAACGATATATTTTTGTTAGGTCAGACAATAAAAAACCGTTCGGTTTTAACTTTTTAAATGCATGGAGGATTTCGAATTGAGCGCTGGATATCTTTGTTCACTTTAAAATGAGCAAACCTTATGTTATATGCCATATGCTGACTACGTTGGATGGTAAAATCGCAGGCCCTTTCATGAAGGATCCTGCTGCTAAACCATGCGCTGTTTTGTTCGAAGAAACACGTACACGTGATTACAAACTCAATGCATGGTGTTACGGACGTATAACTACAGATGAATCATATACCAAAGGTGAAAAACCAGAACTTGATGAAAATGCTCCTCAAGTTCCTGAGGGAGATTTTGTTGCCAAAGATAATTGCGATGTATTTTGTATCTATCGATATTCCCGGTGGTCTTGGATGGAAAAGTAACACAATTAAGCATGGAAAACGTCCAGAAGCACATATTATCGAAGTATTAGGCGAAGATGCTCCAAATTCATATCGTGCTTTCTTACGAAAACTTGGAATTTCTTACATCATTGCCGGGAAAGAGCACATGGATTGTCCTTTAGCTATGACTAAGCTTAAGAACTTGTTCCACATTGATACATTAATGGTATCAGGTGGTGGATACATTAACTATACATATCTTCACGCTGGAATGATTGATGAATTAAGTATAATTCTTTCGCCTATAGCAGATGGCGAAAATAATACTGTAACTCTCTTCGAAAAATCAGATTTTATGGAATCTAAGACATTTACATTTACTTTGAAGAGCGTCGAGAAACTCGAAAACAATTGTGTGTGGCTCAGGTACATGGTTAATAAATAAAAAAATTTTAATTATTATCTTTTTTACTTCTAACAATTGTGGAACCACTACAAATCATTTGCACTTCATGCTTCTGTATGTTATCTGCATTTACACCAAAATCCATTTTTTGTATCTTCAATTTTTCTTTATATAACAAGAAAAAATACTATCAGAATGAAGGTTTTAAGAATGAATTACAGTATTATCCTGCTAAAATTTATACAAAAGTTATACTCTTACAGTGTTTAAACAATCAAGTTAAAGAAATTTTTGAAATATCTTCATGTGTTTCTCCATTCCTTTGGTAGAAGTTTCGAAGAAAATTCAAACAATTTTATTTACACCTTTTTTCATGTAATGTTAGGAAATAATGGAAATATTTAACTAATTATTTCGACCGAAATAACAAAAATGAAAAGTAAAATTTTACAAATTTTTCATATATCAAAAAGAATATTTTTCGTATTTATTATTATTGTTCTATATTCGCCAAAGCAAACATTTCCTTTTCGTCGTTAATAATTCCGAGTATACAGTTACTTACCATACTTGGAATATGCGCATCGATATATCTCAAACATGGGACCAGTTGCCAATTGTTATCATTATTTCTAATTAAGAAAGCAAATATCAAACCTGTTTTTTGTTGTTGTTTCGACAATGGCAAATAAGTCAATTCGAAGTTATTCTTTGCATCAGTGATCCTTAGAAATCCTCCTTTGATACTTTCGAACGTAACTTTTTTATATGATGTTACAGTTATCGCAATAATTTTAACTTCTTTTGGTAACTTATTTAATTGTATAGTTATAACTTCATCATCACCAATAGCATCGCCTTTTTTATTATCGCCGGAATGTTTGATCAATCCATTTAACGCTGTCAAATGTTCATAATTAACTTTCGCTAATTCTAAATATATATCTTTTTCTTGCTTGTAAATTATACACGCTCCATCTAAATCTGTTTTTGTATCCCATCCAAGACATATGGAAATTGTTTCGGGAACATCGACATGATGAAAAGCGGCTGCAGACAAAAGAGTCATTTTAGTGCCTTGGTAAATTGTAAGGCGACGACAGAAATTCTTGTCGGGAGAAATGGTACGTGCGACAATGGCTGACAAGTCATCAAATGAATTAGATGGTTGATTGAAAGAATTTACATCTTAAAAATTGACTTTGCCAGAATCAAAATGTAAAGTGATGGGACATGATGATATGGTACGTGGACTAACATGGATGGTTGAAGTGTTGATAACTTTATATGAATCTGGAGATTTAATCTGGACATATTTATTCTTCTTGAATTCTTCGGCACCAGCAATGTTGAGTGTAATATCTCCATCATAGTCCGACGAGTGGATGTAAAAGACTATGAAACTTTCGGTTTTGGGAATGTTTTTGATTAAAAATTTTATAACGGTAGTAAACCCTGTTGGACCATAGTGGTCTGGTCCATCTGAGACTTGACACCATGACCTTTGTGTAGTGTCGCTACTTGTAAGTGGATATGAGTTTACTTGATCTGTTATTATGTATTGGAATGCGGTTAGATTAACAGGACTAACACCTTTAGGAGTAGTGGCTGGCACTGGGTATGTAAGGTATACATAAAGAGTTGTGAAAGTTTTGAAGTTTGGATCAGATGGAAAGTTTTCAGTGGGCAAACGATATTTGAAAACAATATTTGGTGGGCCTTTGGTGGCCTTTTGAACAGCAATAGGGAATGTGAGTTCTTGGTCGTTGTTATCAAGAGTTAATGGAACATCAGCTGACCCAAGAAAATCATCTTTTGACATTCGGTCATAATCATAAATTTTCAAAGAAAGATCATCAACGCAAACAAATGGTATCTTCATTGTGTTGGAATAGTTCGAATCCCAAACTGGATCCAAAGTTTTAAACATTGTCTTTGTTTTAGCGAGATAATATTCTTTACCTAATGCCTTTGATTGTACTCTAGTGTAAGGATCTGAGAGTCCATTAGGATCAGCACTCGGCAGATTTTCTGCAGAAGAAACCCAGAAATCAATCATTGATTGGAAATTGACAACCGCCAGTTTTTTGTGAACAAATTTTTGGATTTGAATCGATTATTTTCTTTTTCAAAACAGTGTTTTGAAATTTGACGCAATATTTTTCAGTCGTTAACTGTTCACTTGAGTTTTAAATTGTTTTTTCGACATTGAACAAAGTTTTTATCATTTTTAGATTCTTACATAAGCAGATTGATCAACGCGAATATTTTTGTATATGAAAAACAAAAAATATGCATTTTTTGAAATAAATTTCAATAATCACCCATTATATTCCATTTGACTTTTAAATATGATTTTATTTACATTTTTTCAAAATCTACAAATACCTACCATATTAATTTAATAGTGTGAAAAAAAAAGTCATCTTTACTGTGCTATTGTCATCGAAACTAAAAATTAAATTAATTTCATTTTGTGTTGTTAAATAACAGTAAAAATCAAAAAATACTGGAGTTTAGCTCTTTATTATTATATAATTTTGCAAAATCATATAACATATTTCCAAATCATTTGTGATCTAATTCCATTTATATAATTACCAAATTTTTCAATTATATTTGATTTGTTTTAATTATTTCTTCTTCTTTATTTTGAATTTTTTTAAATATTCAAAATATATATTGAATTTCGTCGAGAGTAAAATGCTGAATATACTAAATTATAGATAACAACATTAAAAGAAATTTGGAAATTTGGATCAAATAAACCCATTGTTTGTTGAACTGATAAATCTAGATTTTCTTTTTTAAGGCTAAATATGATTCGTTCGAGTGAATACAATATTACTGAATCATTACTATGTCCATCCACATTTGGCCAACTTTTTTCATAAATTCTTTATGTAAAATATCTGGGTTCTCTTCTATGATCTTTGGACGAACTTCAGCTTGGAAGATAAGGTAACCTGACCATGCACTCTTTGGCTTGTCCATCCACATTTTCCTAATGTGAACTCATAATAATACTGTTATTTTTACCCAGATTTTACCCCTTTGGCGAGGTTTTAACAGTTTTGATCGGCTTACCTTTGAAACAGAAATGTCGTAAACGTCTTCTCAAAAGTGACGGGAGTTTGGTCCGCCTTTTTTGAAATGGTACACTACCCAAAAACAAAGAAATTCTTCTGCAAATTCTGCAAGAAACACACCACAGTAAAGGTCACACAAGCAAGCCGTGGTGAAGAACGCAAAGTTGCCCTCGGTCGTCGTAGATATGATCGTAAGCAAGAAGGTTTTGTAGGTCGTGTTAAGCCATTCCTTCGTCGTAGCAAGAAAACATCAAAGAAGATTAGCCTTCGTTTCACATGCCAACAATGCAAGAAATCATCAATGTATTGTCTTGGTCGTCTCAGAAAATTCGAGTGGATGGTAGACAAGAAGAAGAAACACGCAGAGCCAACATGGTAAGCTTTGAATTTGCATAGTAAACATCGTTTTTTGGATCAATAAATTATCTCATACTTATTTTTGTCGTTATATTTCGAGTAGATGATAATAACTGAAGTAAATTTATAATTAGAAATCCAAATTTCAAAATGCAAAAATTACGAAATAGAAAACAAAATGCGGACACATTAAATGTATAAAAATATATTTTACATACATTTCATTTTATAAACAAAATCAAATGAACCAAAACCAAATAAACCACAACAACAGTCATCACAACGCTGTTATTCGTTACGACTTTTACACATTTCAAAAATCTTTTTTCGATTTTTGTTTTTCTATTTTTTCTATAACTTTTTCCCTTTTTGTTATTCTCCGTTGACACGCAATTTAAAATTTCTTCTTTTTCTTTTTTCAATTGTAATATTCTTTCTTCGAGTGTAACTCCTTCGTTTCTTAGTTCTTGTAGCGTTGTTTCCTTCGTCGTTATCATTTCGTTCATTTCCAATTTTTGTTGCTTCATAATATCAATGATTGTTTCTTCGTCATTTTTTACGATTATTAAATCTTTTTGCTCATTAATATGTTCAAGTGTTTGCTTTAATTGCATATTAATTTGTTCATCTTTCGCTATTTCATTTGCCATTTGTTCATTTCGTTGTTTTATCATTTGAATGTTATTCTTTATATTTGTTATCTCCGAAATTGACGTTTCTTTGTTTGCTGTTGATTTGATTCGGAGTTCTGTTTGTGCTTCATTCCATTCATTAATTGTTGGTAACTTGGAAATGTTTTCGATAATTTCATTTTTTCGAGTTTCAATTGTTTTGATTTCAGTTTCGAGATTTTGCTTTGTTTTGTCTTCGTTAAGTTCTTGCTGAAGTAATAGGCAATGAGATTCCTTTTGGCGAATGGCGTTATTGATGGAGGAGAGTTTGGACTCGATTTCATGAACTTGTGCTGAAGTATCTTGGGAATGAAGATTATCTAATTGTTGAGTAATGGTCTTAAGCTTAGCCTCGATTTCAGTATTGCGGGCGTCGTATTCGTCAGAATTGGCTTTTTCGGCTTCGTTAAGCTTGGATATTTGTGATTCTGAATCATTTATCTCTTTTTGAAGTTTGGAAATTATGGCTTCCATGGCTTGCTTTTGGTCGTTGACTTGTTGGATGGTATTTTTGATCTGAGTTATTTCTTGCGTTTTCTTAATTTCAGCTTTTGTATTGGAATCATTTGTAATTCGCTGGATTTCGGATGAACGTTTGTCCTTGATTGCACGGATTTGGGTTTCAAGAGTTTGAACTGTTTCGTCAGATATACTAATTGAATCTAAATCATTTCGTAATGATTGAATTTGTTTTAGTTTTGTGGAAACTTGTTCAAAATATTGCAATGCAATAGAATATCCAGGGTCTTGTTGCATGATTTCTTTAAATTTTAATAAATGTTGCGAATTCTTATTAATAAAACGAATTAATGAATCTATTTCTTTTTGAAATAAACGAATGATTTTCATGAAATCATCTTTTGATATTGTTTCATTGCGATCATTTTGTATTTTGGTAAGCTTATTGATAAATAATTTTTGAGATGTTGAAAATCGATGATTTTGTACAATAGAACTTTCTGCATCCGCTCGTACATCATTTACAAAATTGGCAAAATTGATTTCTTTCCACTTTTTTAATGCATCATCTAGGAATTCCAGAACTTCAAGTTTATTCATATCATATTAACGGTCGCAAATCTTGTTTGGGGACATGTTATATGAAAAACGAACGTTAAAAAAGCGTGAAAATTAACCGTCATCGGTTCATTGAATTGTTGTTCGGTGGGATTGAAAAACTCAAAGCCTCAAAACAACAGGATTGTTGTAGCCGGTCGGTTATGGTCGATTTGCATTCAATTTGTATTCAATTACTGATGCCTTTTTATGCGATTTTGCGTAAAAGGGTTTTATAAGGGAATAATCATCATTCAATTTTTGTATTGGATGATTTGTTTTCGCGTCATTGCGAAAATTGAATCCCTTACAGTAGCAACAATTCACATAATCATTTATGTCTTCTGTATTGAAGAAGGGTCACAGAAATAAGTTCAACGAAATCGAAGATAAGCTTTTGGTTCTATTAGTTTCGAAATATGGTGTTGATAATTGGCAAACAATCGCATCAAAAATGGGTAACAGAACTTCTCGTCAATGCCGTGATCGATGGAATCACTACCTCTCACCAAACATCAACGTATCAGAATGGACAAAAGAAGAAGATCGAATTTTGTTGGATAATTACCATTTAATAGGTTCACGCTGGGGATCATTAGCCATGCTCTTCCCTGGAAGGACAAGTGTTGGCGTTCGAAACAGATGCTTCAAGTTACTTCGACTTGAAGAAAATGGAACGATTGACTCTCCTTCAGACGAAAATGATTCTTCAGTTCAATCTCCTGTAGAAGCAAAAGAACCAGCGTCAGAAGAAAAGGTAAAGCTTCCACCTATATCCTCTTTGCCATTACCAGAATATATCGGATTCCTTCCATTACCATTAATTGGTTATGCATAATCATTATTTTCTATCAATATATAAAACTATTGTTTCTATTTTTTATCGTTTTTTATATGTCATTTTTGCAAAACCCCAATTTCTCCAAACCTTCCACATGGCATTTTTAACAATGAATTTTCTGATAATGGCATTTTTTTTACAACAATTTGTCCAGAAACAAATAATTTTTCTGAGAATTGACATGTCTCATAGAAAATATTGAATACTTGACGATCAAAAATGGTTTAGTCATAGTAATATTACTTATCCAAAGAAAAAAGTTTTTGTCGATATATACTCTTTATTTAATAAATAAGGAATGATAAATTGAGACATTTATAAATGAATGAATTGAAGATTAACTTTATTATTGTAGGAGTATAA
Organism: Histomonas meleagridis; assembly: GCF_020186115.1. Taxonomy (NCBI): domain Eukaryota; phylum Parabasalia; order Tritrichomonadida; family Dientamoebidae; genus Histomonas; species Histomonas meleagridis. The sequence goes on from NW_027150781.1 coordinate 562,127, forward strand.
CATTTATTATATAAAAACTATGCATTATTTCTATTTTTTAACTTTAAATTTTTGTGGTGCGCCCAATAAAATTGGGTGTGAATGATTTAATTTATCCAAATAATATTCTGCAATATAAATGAACATTTCTTCAATTTTTTTACTATTTCTTGTATCCAATTCAAAGTATAATGCCTTATTTTCATATGCCATTACTAATGCTTTTTTAAGTTTAACTTTTCTTTCATTTAATGATACATTACAATTAATTCCGCATAAACAAATAATTCCATTAAAATAAACCAATTCATCGATTTGTTTAAAATAAGTCTGTGCATTATCGAATGTCTCTGTATCAGTGATTGAAAAAAATATAATAAATACATCTGTATTATGATAAAAATTAAATATATTCCAATCGTTTAAATCAAATAAAGGACAATTCCAAATTGAAGTAATAAATGTTTTATTATTTATATTAATAATTTTTTTATGTATTCCAATATTTAATTCATTATTTAGTTTATTATTAGAAAGTCCATCAATGATTTTTTGTTTAGTATTCATACTAATTGCACCTGTTAAAACTATTTTTAATTTAATTGGATCATTATAATGAACAGGCATTTTTACAAGAATTTTGTTTTTCATATAATTAACATATTTTGATTGGAGGATTTCATTAATTGTTGGCCTTTTTTTTGGGTTTTTCGAAATCATTTTTGATATTAATTTTTTCAATTCTTTGCTATATGTATTTGGAATAGGTTTGTATTTACCTTCTGTTATGATTTCTTTGGCACATTTCATATCAAATTGTCTACACGGAAATGCAGGTTTAAGTGTACACAATTCATAAAGTATACACCCAAGTGCCCAGATATCAGACATAAAACTACTACCTTTCCATTCAATGACTTCTGGAGACATATATGAAATTGTACCGATGAATAATGTTTTGGATAAGGTCATTTCAAGAATGCGCGCTTCTCCAAAGTCACCCAATTTAACAACATTATTTTTAGTAAGGTAAATATTTTCAGGTTTTAGGTCACGATGAACAATTTTGTTATCATGTATATATTTAATTGCATGGGCAATCTGAATAAAATAAAACATAACTTCTTCTTCTGAAAATAAATTTCCTGTACGCTCTTGCGCTCTTATTAATTGTGATAAATCACCTTCATTTGCATATTCCATGATAATATAAAAATTGGAATTATCTTCATAACATGTTACAAATTTAATGACATTTGGAAAATCCATAGCTTGCTGTATTTGTGCTTCTCTTCTCATTATTTCCTTGCATTCTGGACTAACTTCTCTATATTCCGTTTCAATTATTTTTAATACGTACTGCTCATGAGTTTTGTTTGAAGTCACAAGTTTAATAGTATTAGAGCCTGATTTTTTAATGATTCTGTCTTGGTGATAATTTTTCAAGAGCTCCATGTATGAAAATTTTCAATAAAGTAATGATATGTAAATTAAAGTGCACTAACGTCTTTTTTGCTTTTTTTTTTTTGTTTTTTAATAATGTGTTGTGTATTATCAAGAATTAAAGTAAGATAATATTAATCCAAGGTAACATGTTGCGTTTGTTTAAAAGACGAAATATCAATCTTTTGTATTTTGATGAAATATATTTACTTATAATTACTCTAATTTTTTTTTTTTTATTCTATAATATCAGAAGTCACTTACTTTATTCAATATTACATTATACTTTATTCAATATTTATATCAAATTCATCAGTTTTGAAAGATATAATACAAATAAAAGGCCTAGAACCAATCTAAATAAAGAAAGAGAAATATCATTCAAATAAATTATGCTTTTAATCAAATAATTGATTAATCCATCACCCAAGAAAAACTCGTTTATACATATGTTTTAATGGCCTTCATGTTGCATTAATTTATAATATCCTTTTTTATATCAATGATATAAGCATTTACTGATACAGGGAGATGACGCCAAAATAATAGAAAATATACTGATGAATGCGAAAATTTCGAAATGTTCAACATATTTAAACAAAATATTCAATATTTACAGATGCATTGATGTTTATTCATTGGGGGTTATCTTTCTTATCTATATGAAAATAAAATAAAAATATTTTTTAGGGAAAATATGATTTTTACCAAAGTTATCAACAAATACTTAAATGTTTTATTCTAAGGTAATAATAAAGATTTTGTTATAAATGTTAAAATTTGAATTTGTTCATTTGAAATTTCAATACCAGTGTACTTTGCTTACATATAATATTCATTGATATTAAAATCTCGAAAACAAAACACAGCGCATTTTGAACGATCACATAAATATTAACAGCAACATAAAAAAGTATCGAACAAACAAACAATTTATTTATTATCATTAATAAACATATCGAAAATATTTTTTCTGTATCTTTCCAATATATTATTCGCTCTAACTGATGCCCTCATCATATTAACCAAATTACTTGGGTGCAAATATCGCTGCTGTTGCACCTGCTGTTGATTGGCAACTCCGTTTTCATTGTTTTCAGCTCTCGCTATGAAATTTAAGAAACTTTGTTTGTATTGGGAAAACAATTTGTTGAATTTTGGACTTTTATCATCTTCACATACTTTCATTTGCTTCTTTAGATCATTTATAACATTTTGATCCAAATGAATTCGTTTCATGTCAAATCTTAATGCCATGGCCAAAGAGCATAATGCTTCACATCGAACTATTTCGACGCTATCATTAAGTTCTCTGATCAGATATGGTATGGCCGTTATGTCTCTTGTATAGCCTAATGCAAATACTGCAGAAATTCGTATGTCAATTCGATTACTATTTAATAATGGAATGAATGACTCTGCATACTTCTTATCTGTGATAAACGCATCCGATTTTTGAACTATTAACCCAAATAATATTAATGAATATGGTGCACATTTTTTACAATATTCTTGACAAAGTCCTAATAAACTGGTTTGATTAGGTAAGGTACGTGTAGTAATTGAACAACATAAGGTTAACATTGCTGACGTCAACACAGAAGTCTTTAATTTTGGAATTTCAGTGATGATTTTGTCGAGATCGGTAACCTCCGTTGTAGAGTCCAGAAAAAGTTTAGCTAATGTCAAAAAGTGGATTTTTGATGGTTTTCTTATTGAAATCAGACGGTTGACGATTTCGGTTTGAATGAATGATGGGATTTGTTTAAGTTTTCTCTCAACAATTATGTATATTATTTTGGATGACAATGAAACATAACTGGTAGTGGTAATAAGATAGAAGAGTAATGGCAAATGATGTATCATTGGAAAGTTTAACATGGAATGAAGTAATTGATCAAATATTGATGATAAATTTGAAATACGAAATTCGCCTTGTTGAACAAACAAAGTGTCCAGAATAAGATCCCAATAGCCCCAAAGCTCCGAATTTGCTGTGTTCGGGGTTTCTGGAAAAGAACAAGTGTGAACATTAAAAAAGTTTAGAATTCGAGTGGCAAGAATAAAGCCAATAGTAATATGCCGAAGTGTCTGGTCACCAGTCATTAAAGATTCATAGATAATTGGTGAAAATGATGACATTGCAATTGAATCAATAATTGAATTTAGAAATTTGGTGACAAAAGGTTCTGTATTTTTGGTTATCCCACGCTGCGAGGAGGAAGGAAGTAATGATTTAATGGAGTGAAACCAAATTGCTGATTCGGATGGAAATAGTATTGAACTACTGAGAATGTCAAGAGGAAGTGATGGTGCAGAAGGAAGAACCTCTCCCTCACGGCATGCCATAAAAGCAACTATATCGATGTCATTGATTAATCGATTTAGAGATGGAATTAATGAGCCTGCATTATTAGAATCGATAATAAGAGCTACTGGTGAACGAGATTTACCAATAACTGTGTCAAGAGAGAGGCCTCTATATGTATTATGGCATGAATTAAAAAAATATAATTGTCCATTAACAGGTGGCTTACTACCTTGGCCAAAATAATGAATAACAATCCTCTCGTTTAATCCACGTTGTGATGCTGTGGCTATTAATGAGGTAACTTCATGTGTGGTTGGATCAATTTTATCAATGCAATCACAAAATAAAATCTTTTTGTAATGTTCGCCAATAGAAAGAATTGTTTCTGGAGCAAAAAGAGCTGGGTTGTAATTAATTAGTGGTGAAAAACAAATGGTTTGTGGTTTTCTTGTTAATCGACGTATTGAAGGAAGACGAAAGCCATCAAATAAACACATAAACACAAAGGCACGCTTTGAGACGACATGATTTCCTGCTACTGAGATATCAGAAGATGTGTGTCGCCTATGGTTCATGGGAAAATCTTCGTTGAGGTTGTGTATGATGTCACTTTCTGGAACAAATTCGAACGATTAAAAAGCATTTAAATTGTGGTTTGTTTCTGGATACATTAAAATTTGTTAAAAAAGCTAAATGAAGTTGTAAGTGTGAATTCTTTTAGCGACATTATTAGAAAAGAAACAAGAAATTCCAAAAACTCAGAATTTAGCCACAATCTTTATCTTTTCTTATGAAGTTTTGGAATTTTTCCTTTACTAAAGTTTTCATTTGATTGTGAACAACTAATTTGTATTTGTTCATTTGTATTAGTTCTTCGAACAATCCAAATGAGATTGTAATAATATATACACATTTAATTCTAAAAAATCATTTATTAAAATCAATTCTATCGTTCTTTCAATATACAAACAGACTTCAGAAATTGCCACTTTTTGATAATTCATTCAGCTTCTTCTTCTTCATTTCTATTTTTTAATTTCAGTTCTAATAAAGAAGCTGCTGATGTTGTAACCAACAATACATTTCTCAAATCCGAACACATAATTGAAAGCACAGCACCATTTTCCACAACCAAATTTCTATATATAGATCTAAATGTATTTAAATCCCATGCTTGTAACTCAGCATTTCTAGACCCACACCACAAGTTACCGACATTATCAAACTCAACACACGTCGGAGTGCTCGAATGCCGATAGAACTGACAAACCGCCGAGACCGTTTGTCTGACATCAAAAAGTTTAACAGCGCGATCGCTTCCTGCGGAGGCAATGAGGTTCTCTGAGAACTTAGAAAACTTAGAAGATGTGATGTAGTTGGAATGCGCTTGAAACTTGATGGCTTCATTTTGTTGTCGGTTATCAAATATATAGATTTGACCATTAGACATGGAAAGAGAAACCATAGATTCATTTAAATTTGTTGAGAGACTAGTGGCTTCATGTGGAAGTTTGATTTCATAATATTGTTGTGATTTAATGAGATCATATGTTAACAATTTTTGATCAATCCCTGACGTAACTAATGTTTTTCCATCAGATGAAAATAAAACTCCGGTTATGGTTGACTTGTGACCAGAAAGTGATGAAACAAATAAGTTTTTTTCGGAATCATATAAATGAAGAGTGTTATAATGCGAAATTCCACAAAGAACATCAGATGGATGGAATGCCATTGCACGAATGTATGCACTTTGATTTCCTATTCTTAATTTAGTAAACTGGGAAATAACTTCGTTATTAAAATTATTTGTTGGCATTAAAAATGCCATTGATAATGCTCCCATCAAAATTTTTTCACCATCCCAACTTTGTGTTAGCGAACTAATTTGTGTTGGTGTTGTAAAAATTTTTTCGTCTGAATTTTGATTTGATGTATGGAAAAACCCACGCTCATTCATACCAGGGTTATAATCAAGTGGAACAGGGATTCCATCAGCATAATCTTGCGGCTGTATTTTTTCGATATGTTTTTCGAAAGATTTCATTTCAATTTTAGAATTTTGTATATATTGCCTTAAAATTCCAAATGTATTATTACTATGAACCAAAGATTGATATTCATTTATAAATTTCTTGAATTCATCCGGCTCAGGAAGAATTAATTGATGTTCCATAAATTTTTTAGATCCTATTCAAATTCATAAGGTACAAAACGACATTTTCTGTAATAATCAGTCCAATTTAACGGTCTCTGTTAACAGCAATTTTTGAAAGCATTGAAAAAGTGAAGATGGGGTCGGAGCCGACTTCGATGTGGAAGTAGTATTTAGCTAAATAATATAGGCATTCTGCCACAACCAACTCTAAAATGCACAAAAGGTAGTCATCATCTAAGAATAAATTCCGAATTCGGAATCTCATTTTTTGTGAGATATAATTATCTCAATTAAAAAGCTTTAAAGGGTTCGTTCAAAAAACGACACTGTTATATTGATCATTCGTAAAAATTTATATAAAAAATATTTTCAAAAAAGAATCAAATATTTTTAAATATTAAATAAATAAAGACCAGCGCCACTTAATATAAAAAGTTGCATTCGCATAAATTATGGAGAAGTTATTTTCACTTTTTCTCAAAAATTACAATAAAAATGAAAAAAGATAATAGTTTAAAAAATAAACATATCTAAATGCAACATTACTACACAGGAAATATGATATGAAAGGGCCAATTGCACAAAATGACATTTTCACATCAAAAAAAAATTTCCGTTTAAAAAAGTTTGATGCTTTAAATCTTTCAATATTTATTATTACTCAAATACTTTTTGTGGAACTTGTATTGTTTCCACGCATGGCATTGCCCCGTATACGTAGGATACTCTTATAGACATAGCTAAAGGCCTATATTGTAATCCCGAAGTTGTCTTAGAACCATTATTCTTCCAATAAGTGATTTGACTTATTGGCATTTGACTCAAAGGCTGCAAAGCGTTACCAGATGGAGGTTGGCTCTGTGATATCCAACCATCAGTCGCAGCGTATTGTATTGCCATATTTGTTATAGTCATTTCGCTTGTATTAAATATTGATATTCTGATTGCCGCCATATTATTATTACCAGGCGTCCACTTAACTTCCAAAAATATCCTTAAGTCCTTATTAAATATTTCATGTGCGTCAGGTGGCACATTAATTTTCATTTGCTTTTGCGCATTATTACCATTATTACCATTATTTTGTTGTTGATTTGCAGCAATTAGCAAAAGATCATTACTATTACTATTATTACTATTATTATTAGATATTAAATCACCTAACAAATCATCAATTAAATTGTTCGAATTATTACTATTATTTTGTTGCGAATTAGAATTATTAGTTACGTTATCATTACTCATCCAATTATCGATATCAATTAACTTATTATTATTTTGTTGCGTTTGATTTTGTTGTATCTGCGGTTGCCCATCTTCATTTAGTTCTTCTTCATACGGTGGAACAGGTGCCAACAAATTCTCCGCGTTATTTGTTTGCGAGATGATCCTTAAGTATTCGCCAGATCTTTGTTGGATATCCAAGTCATTATTTCTCGAGCCTTTCTTCAATGCTTCGATTACTTGTTGATTATTATTACTTCCATTTGGTGACCTCGTAGACAACTTCGCTAATGCCGTAAGTATATACGACTTCGTTTCTTTCGACGTCTGCGGTAACTTTAATATTTGAAGAAATGTCTTCTCGACTTCTTCATTATATTCGCCATATTCGCCTAATATCCATGAGCCAACTTGAACAAGCGATTGCACAGTCGACGATTCCTGTATTATTGGCAATAACTTAGACACTGCATATGTTTGCATCGACTTGGAGCGACTTATGATTTTGCACACAGACGATATGATATCTGATTTGACATATCCGCCGGACTCCTTTAGAATCTGCAAAATCATGTCAAAGTTCCACTTCTCGTTCGGAGAGAAGCGCTGTATCGCAATGAAAACTCGACTGACAAGTTCAACTCGGAATTCGGAATCCGCATAATGTAAATATTTGATGATCTCCGGAACAAGACGTTCGGCATTGTTCACGTCAATAAGAGCTGATATTACATCCAGTGCACGACGTCGGATGGATACATCTGGATTATCAAGACATCTGACAATTTGTCCTTTATGTCGCTGTAATGCTAATGCGTCTGATCCTGTTCTATCTAAGATGTCTCTGTTTGCGTATAAGACTCTGGAGAAGACATTTAATGCGCTATATAACATATTTGGATCTTGTGAATTTAACAATTTTCCGATTTGGTTAAATGCCAAAGTACGTAATGAAGGCTGCTTGCCAACGCATACTATTGTTTGCACTGCCTGTAACAATACTGCTCTACTATCAGATCTTCGCATATCTGCTGATGAAACTATTGACGCTAATACTTCGTCGAGTTCATCAGAGGGTGATCGTAAGAGCTGCAGTATCTCCAATACTTTGATCTGAAGAAAAGGGTCCGATGGTTCACTCGCAGAACGTGAGGAGACGTTAAGCGATCGTAAAATTTTGACAAAAGCGGTTGTGAAACGTGCCCAGTTTTGACTGAGGTGTGGTTGGGCGCGGAGCATTTCGATGACGATCCCGATTCCTGATAAGACAACGCTGTGTGATGTGTCGTTAAGTAACAAATGGACATGTGGCTGAAATGTCTCTGTCGACTCTGGTAATTTTTTGATAATTCGGATAACGGCCATGGCCGCACGTTTTTTGAGAAAAGGATCACTGAACTCGAGGATCTTATGGACCTCCGTTGATAATGAACGACATATTTCGGTGGAACCTAAATTTGCGATGAGTCCAAGTGCTAATGATATGACATAACGATTCTTCGACTGAAGATCTTTCTCAAGAGTGTGCGTGAACAAAACTGAAATCTCGGTGTTTTCATCAAATAACATGGATGCACCTAAATATCCAATTCGCTTAAAAGAAAATCGCTCGTCTGACATAAGATTTATACAATACAATTGGCCGAATGTTGTGGAGCGACCAATCATATTTAAATAAACGAGTTTGGTAATGATTCGTGGTAGAAATTCAGGATTACAATCTCGAATGTCCGTTCTGGTGCTCGCAAGCTCAGTGGTGATAATCGATTCTTCGTCCTCAGCCGTTTTGGCTGAACGGATTCTGTGGATCATTGATGAGAGTTGGCTATCCATGTTTTGATGGGAATTTCATATCACATGTCGTATCATGTGTTCTTTGACATGATTTTTTTCTGTGGCAAATCATTTGCCAAAAAAACAGAATTAGTTATGTTGTAATGGTTACTTTATGGTTTGCTGTTTTATTTTTATGTAATAAAGAAATATATAAAATTTTGATGCATATTTATGGATAGATTGTTGATACATATTTAAGTTTGATTCCTTTAAATCATTGTTTTTTTCACTCAAAAATATACTTATAAGTATTAAAATGGTGATATAATTATTACCATTATTGATTGTATTCATAGATATGATATCATATCGTGCATATGCACAAACATCATGATGGGATAGTCATTTTTCTGGAATTTAAAAAAAAATTGACCAACATGAAAAGCTATTTTGTATTGAATTTTTTCAGTGAACATTCAATTTTTTTTTGTGAGCTTTATCAACTGTGGCATTTTCTGGGGGAGAAAATGGCTAAATAAAAGAAAACATTGATTTCATAAAATTGGTAGATTTTATGGAATAAAAACATTAAAAAATTTCCTGCCTCATAATCTTTTAGTTAGTGAGTTTCCGATTCAATGTTTATTTTAATGAGTGGAATTAACCTCTTTAAACAAAAAACATTTTTTAATTTTGACATTCTGAAGAAAAAAACACACTTTACATAAAAAAACTATTTGAATATATGGATTTAATAATAAGGATCCTTTTCAAAAAGTATTGCAACTTACTACAAAATTTGGAAAGGTATGGTTGACAAAAAAAAAGATATTTTAAGAAAATATTTTAATAAAACACGGTGTTTGGACCATGTTCCCTTCTTCCTTGTTCGAGGCTATATCAATATGTTCCAGTGCAATGTACAAAATGTCTCTTGTTTCACTAAAATGACTTTTGAATAAATATTTGGTCGTATCGATTGAACCTGTAATAAACGGTTACAAATTGTGGCAAAAGTGTTATCTCAATTTTACGCGCGAAAAATGAGATTTTTTTGATCGGCCTTGTACCGTTTTTTATTGAAAAAAGTGACTTGTTTAGTTTATTGGGCATGAAAAATGGAAGTTATATTCGAGCTCCTTCACCTCAATGGATGCAAGGAGGTCAAAACGCGATAAATATGTTTAATGCTTCAGGTTATTCATCAAACATTTATCCAAACATGGATCAAATCTATACACTTGTAAAGCGTTTAACTCTTGGACCTAATGAACGCGCTGAGGCTCTTCATACTCTTAGTGTTCAACGTGAGCAAATTCCTAATCTTGCCTTTCTTTTATGGGAAAGCCCAGGAACAATAACTGCACTTCTCACCGAAATTCTCAGTATTTATCCGCATCTTACTTCTGTTTCAGCATCATCCAATAGTGCTCCTGCATCGCTCAGTTCACGTCTTGCTACCCGTGTTTGTAATGTTTTAGCATTATTCCAATGTGTTGCTGGACATGAAAAAACACGAATTCCCTTTATCAAAGCCAACATACCAATGTATCTCTTTCCATTTCTTCATACAACAAACCAAAGTCGTGAATGCGAATGTTTCAAATTAACATCTTTAGGTATTATAGGGAGTCTTGTCAAAGCAGAAGATCATGAAATTATACAATATCTCCTTCAAAACGAGTTTATACCACTATGTTTGCGCATTCTTAAATTTGGTCAAGAAATGTCACGAATCGTTGCTGCTTTTATAGTACAGAAAATTCTCAGCGACAAAGAAGGCCGCTTGTACGTTGTCTCCAGTTCGGAGCGCCTTGATACAGTTCTCAAGGTACTTAATGTAGTAATTTGCAATATGGCATCAAATTACAATCAGAGACTTTCGAAGAATATAATTGCGTCATATGATTGTTTGTTACAAGAGCCAGCTGTGCGTGAGAAAGTCGCAACAATGGGCTTTGATAATTTGCGGAAAGTACAGATACCACCAAGTTATGAGGACTTATATAATTTCGTCCAAAAACTTTTGAAAATAGAAAGACAATAATATAAACTACAGTCGTATTTTTACTTTTTGTCGCTTTAATTTTTCTTTTTCTTTATTATGCCACTTGATTTACGAAGACGTTTAACAACAACGATACGGCGCGAGGTGCCCCGAGTATAAACGTTTTTTCGCGGCTTCGGCTGACTTTTTGAATGAATCAAAGTTGCTGTTTCTGATGTTGTTGAGGGAGGAGGGTCTTTTTGTATACTGGTTTTTCTGTTGTGGGGGGAATTTTTTCTGTTGGGTGATTTAGTTGAAGGTGGCGTATTTGTAATTTTGTGATTTTTTGTGATTTCATTAGAATCAGTGCTTTCTGATGACTCTGTTTTCCTGCGTGGCTTTGTTATTTTGGGTTTTGTTTTTCTGTCTGATGATGTCTCTGAATCTTTGTCTCCATATGACCCACTAGATTGAGTGCTCGTTGAATCCGATTCACTACTTTTGGTTTGCGATGAATTTTCTGATGATTTGCTTTCATTAGAAGCTGATTCTGATTTACTACTTGTTGGTGAGCTTGTTGTTTTATTTGAAGATGAAGAATACGAATTTTGTGATGATGAAGAACTTGATTTTTGAGAGCTCGAGTATGAGTTTGAGTCTGATTCTGTTTTTGATTCTGTGTTTGATTCTGAAGAAGAAGAATAACTACTTGATGATTTTCCTTTTGGTTTTATGAAAGTGAATTCCATTACTAAAATTCCTGCTGATTTGTTTCTATTTCCACATTTGTAGCTAAGTTCATATTCTTTCTTTTCTTGATTGGCATTGCTTTTCAATGAACTTATTGGGATAGAAAGAGGAATCATCATCTTTAAATCATTACTTCTTTCTTTTTCTTTGGAAAAAATTATAATTTCTAAGTTATCATCTTTTTTGATATTCTTTAACTGTATTTTAAAAGTTTGATCCCATTTTGGGTTTCTTGTTTCTGGAATTACTTTTGTAGAATCTATTTTATTTTTATTTAAAAACACTGTAACATATGAGTCTGGTTCTTTTAGTACATCCATCATCAGAAGATTTTTTCCTTCGCATATCTTTAGCTCTAAAACCTCTTTGCTTTCGTTCTTCATCAGATAATTTTATAAACCATTCAAAATTTTATATATGCTTTACAAATGCTAGATTGCTTTTCTCCATTTACAAGACTAAAAATTCATCCAGCTATAGCACTTGGATTGGAAGATTCTGAGCATTATCGTGCAACTTATATACAAGAACAAGCAATTCACATGATTGATGCAAAAGTTCCATTAATCTTAAAATCACCATCTGGAACTGGAAAAACATGTGCTTATTGTGTATCAATGTTAGAAGTTATATGTAGAAAATATTTTTTAAAACAATGGGAACGTCCTCCTTCAATTTCCAAAGGATGTATTCTGGGTCTAGTTCTTGCACATTCACCCGAATTGTGTCAACAAATATCCAGGGAAATGCAATCCATTAGTCGTCATCTTCCACTTTCCATCTTTACAATCATCAGTTCCATCAGTCTTCAAGATGATTGGGAAGAAGTAGCCGAAGCCAACATTGTCATAGCCACGCCTGGCATTATAGCCAAACTATTAGTCAAGAAAAAGATTCGCACTTTTTGTCTGACCTCAATTGTCATTGATGAATGGGACAAAATGCTTTCTGACAAAGGCCTTTCACATGACGTCGAACAAATTGTCACCAGACCCTTACCAGAGATCCAACAATATATATGTGCATCTGCCACATATTCGCAAGTCTCATACAAACGTCTTGTCGAACTCATTCCATTAAAATGGAACATCATTAGCTGTGATTGGAACTCTAAATCACGTCCAATCCACCACTTTTTATATCGCGCTGGCTCATTTGACAAGCGCGTCAACACTATAATAACACTTTTTCGTCATGTTGAGTTTCACCAAGCTCTAATTTTTTGTAATTTACATCAATTATCGGAAGCCACCTCGCTAGCGCTTAATGAGATTGGATTTCCATGTGCGTACATTAGTAGTCAACTCGAACAAAAAGAACGAATTGATCGAATATCTGAATTTCGCGATTTGTTATTACGTTGTTTAGTTACTACTGATATCACATCACGAGGCATTGATATAAGTAATGTGAATATTGTTATATCATTAGATTTGCCTTATGATAATGAGACATTTTTGCATCGAGTAGGTCGGACAGGCCGATTTATGACTGATGGAATGTCATTGACATTTTATAAGAGACAAGAAAGTAAACGCGTACAAGAGATTAAGGAAAGTTTCGGGATTATGTTCCAGAAATTGGATTTGAATAATGAGATAATATTAAAGTTGCCAATTATGCAAAACGAAATACAAGTTTTGAACTTTAGGAAGTTAAAAGAAATAGAAAATAACTTTGCGGAAATAGAAAAACAAAAATTGGATAAAGAAGAAGAAAGGAAAAAGGTGCCGATGATGTTTTACTGCGATAAAGAAAACGAATATTGGTATAATTATAGGGATATATGTAACGAATTTAAGCCGCCTTTTGTACCTTAATAAAAATAGATTTTATATAAAGATGTCTTAGGTTTTCCTTAAATATGAAATGAAATAAAATTATTGTAACAAATTACTATAAGTTTCTTTGAGTTAAGAAAAATTCAGGCAATTTTTAAATTGTTTCATTAAAAAAAGCATCTGGTTCCTGGGTATGCTGATGATTATTTGGTTAGTTAAAAAAAAAATTAAAATATCAATATAAAAAGTTCATTGTTTGTGGATTTCAGATGTTTTCATTAGAAAATGCTAGACCTAAAGTCAAGATTATATTCTTGTAAAAAGAGTACATAGAACAAAGGTTTCATATATTTTTGAACAAATTCATCTAATGATTAACTAATTTGAGTTTTGAGATTGATTGGAAAAATGAAAAATACACCAGATAATCATACACAATTAAAAAATGTGTTTTTAAAGATAATTTTTGCTAAACATTTTGGGAAGAAAAGTGATTTGAAAAAACGCCACACAAAAATGGTGTGGATTGAGCTTTTTTATACGACTGTTTATTTCTCCTTTCATAATGAAATTGGAGTCACAGCATGTTTTCAACTCACCCCAAACTTTGCTAACAAAGTTTACATTAATGAAATAACATTTGCCAAGAATCGTCAACGGCTTTTACCGTTGTTGCCGGTGTATCGTCGAGTAAATTTCGTTCAATTATGCAACGCTCATAAATTTGTCATTTCACCTTTTCGAGGATGCAATCAATCCCAGTCTTCAATGAATATCCACATCTAGGAGACAAAATAAACAAAGATAGAAACGACATAGGTAAGCAACTTAAGAATATGGCAAAAGATTATTTCATTCCAAAAGATCCATCCCAATCATCAAAGTCTCAAATTCTTGAAGCTATTGCTCAACATGTAATCTGTACGAGATATATCAATAAATACTTAAGAGATTTACTTTCTCTATGGCCAAAAATTGTATCAGGTCAACCATGTTATGCAGAGTTTAAGAAATTCATGGATGAAGATCAACAATTCTTTAGCACATGGGAAGACATTGTTCTAACTTATTCTCATCAAAGCAAGAATAAGTGGGTTAATAGTCTTCTTCTTATTCCAGCTAATAAGCCTCTTTTAAAAGAGCATCACTTTTACAAAGACTTTAAGAATGATGTTAAATTGTTTCATAATAATGACTATCTTTTCATAAAGCAATGTCACTTAATCGACAGCTTCATTTCCAGTTTATATGAATTTTGGAGTCGTTATGCAGGAGCAGATGGATTTGATCCATTTTTACAACTTACGATGTTATTACCCGATTTCGAAAAACGATTTGAAAATGTTTACACACAAATCGTTGATAAACTTTTAACAATTCCTGATCCATATAAAGCATCTCAATATGCAATTCGAAATGAACATGAATGGCGCGAAATATTACCACCAAATCAAGAGAACAAAATCTTATTATCTGTTTTTAATCCAACATCATTAGCATCATTTCCAAATATAATGATGGTTTATAGGGAACTATGCTTAACGATAATGCAATTTATTGAATGTGGATTAAAATCAACAAATAATTCTATTCCTCTTTTTATTGATTTTGTTCCATATTATAAACCTAAAATTGATGTTTTCGTCCCATTTGTGGAACGTAATTTTACTTTCACATTCGAATGCGTTAAAAAAGGTCTTCCAACATTTGGTGTTGATGCAATGACATATTATAATCAATTCCTTTGGATGCATGAAAATCTTCAACCACCAAATCATAGAGAAATAGTTAAATCAAATAAACAATGGTTTGAAAATATTCCAAAAGAGATCCAACTTCGTAATGAAAAACTTAAAGCTGTTGCAGCAGATGAAAAATTAATTGCTAATTATGAAAGTATTTCTAAAGAAGCAAAGAAATGTATTAAAAATCTTGAAGAAGCACGAACATATAAAAATGAAAATAACTTTAGAACAACACGAAGATCATTAAAGACTTTTATTCAAAAATTAAATGATCTTAAATATGATGGAGCAAATGAATTAATAAATGAACTAGAAAAAATTGTTAAAGAATCAAAAGGTGAATGGAAGATTATACAAATGGAAAGCTTTTTAGAAAGCAAAACTATTGGTATCAAATCAACTATCGGTGATATTAAAGCAGCTGTTGAAAGAAATGATAATCTTTCAATCGATGCATATAAAAATGGTCTTAGAGCAATGCTGAGAACTTTTAATGATGAAGTTGATAGATACAAAGGTGATATAAGCGAATTGAAGAAACGTCCATTATATGTTCAAATAATGAAAGATGCTGATGATGCATTAAACATGCAACTAGCTGGTGGAAAATCACCTGAAGTTGTTACCGCCGAACAAATGTATGTTCCAGGTTTAAACTCATTGTGTATGTCTGCTGAAATGACAACAAACATGCCGCCAAATCAATACATGATAATGTCTGTTACAATGTTAAAGACACAAATAATGCAACAATACACACAATTAAAACCAATGATGGATAAGTCCGAGATAATAAAGGATGCTTGCCAAAAGGCTGAAAATTGCTTCAAGAAGATTGATGATTATATCATAAAATGCTCAGCTCCTCCACAATAAACAAGTAAAACAAATTCTTGTGAATTTATTGATGTATGTTTTCACTTAAAGATAAAGAAACTTCAATAAATTAATATTTTGATGTTGGCAAAATAATAACTTTTGGCACTTTCAAAGAGCGTGATAGAAAGCCTTTGATCTTTCCTGTGTATCTTGAAAATTTTTCACTTATGTGAGCAAGTTTTTTGTTGATCGAAGTTGCCACAATTCCGTTCGACAAATTTTCCTAACAAAGATAGTGAAATCTAGTCAAAACTGCACGCTCAAAAAGCGTTGTTGGTTATGTCAAATTGTCATTGCCTCTGAAAATTTTCTGGTGATATTTCAAAATCGTGGCCAATCCGAATGTTATTCAAACAGATAAATAAAATATTCAAATTTCAAACAACACAAAAAATTTCAATCAATTAATCATCATTACCTTCACAGGTTGCACAAAAAAGATAGAGATTCAACCCAATGATGCTATTATGTTTTTTAAAAATCGCTTTAAGTTCTGAAGTATTACAAATTCAAGCAGATGTAAATTTATCTTATTCATCTGGGCGTGGTGGAACTTTTATTCAATGGACAAATATTTCAAACATGGATGTTTATTATAAATTGTATCAAAAGCATCTTGATTCTAATGGTGAATGGACAGAATGGGAACAAATTAACACCCAACACCAAGAAACAATTAAAGTTCTAAATATTTATCCAAGTCAAACAGATGGTTTTAATGGTCAACCTTCTGCATATGTCAATGTGTATAATACGCATTTGGTTGATTTTACATTTGGAGAAGATAATTCAGTTCACACTTTACCAAAGTCAGCGTCATTAAAAGTATGGATGGAAGGAGGAACATTAACAGATAATCAGGATACTAAGCGTTATAGTGCAATCGGCGTTGATCCAAACACAGGTGAACAAATGATTTTTGTTACTCCCATTTCAATTAATGATTTTGAATCCGATATCAAATCAAATCCTAATTTCATATATGATTTTGATATTATCTTTTTTGGGTCATGGGATGCTAGTTGTGGCTATGGTATTAAAACTGAAACAGTGGAAAACAATATTCGAGAATATATTAACAGAGGATATGGCTTCATTGCTGGACATGATTCTATTTCTTATGATTTCTGGCATAAGTCTACATTAATTCCATTAAGTTTACTTGCAATTAGAGATCTTTTTGGAATCAGAACATCTGGTGCTGATGATGTATACACAAATCCTGATGGAATAAAAGGAAATCCTGTGTATAAACGAATTGATTCTACTCAAGTGACAATTCAGCGAAATGGTCTCTTAACTAATTATCCATATGAAATTGGTAATTCTAACGAAGTATTAAATGTATCTGCATCACACACAAACTATCATGCCTCAACAGGCGATGTTTGGATGTCATTTGGTAACACAGGATTAGAAATTGATAAATTTGGACTTCAACATAATTTTTATCTTACAACATATGGTAACACAGCAATGATTCAAACAGGTCATAGTAGTGGAGAAGCAACAATTTCAGAAATGCAAATTATTGCTAATACGATTTATTATTTAAAGAAACAGAAATATAATAATTTTGTTGAAGATTATACATCACAAGATAAAGAACCACCAATTATCGATAATATCATTCTTGATGTTGTTAGTGAAACCCTGAATATTGTGTCCAGAGACATTGGTTCAAAATATAAATACCAAGTTGTTGGATGTCAACGATCAAATGATTCAGAAAACATTACATCGAATGAAGTTGAAGTGAACGTTTTAACAGGAATTAAACATTATATTTATACATTTTCAACAAATTTGGAAGCTACAATTGATGAATTAACAGAAACGACGACATCAACATCTATTCCAGCCATACCTGGAACAATTTTTCATATATCAGCAGTTGACTATGCAGGAAACATTGGAGAAATTAAAACAATAAATATTCCAGATAGACCAAACCCTCCAATAATATCAGATTCTTATTCAAATACGGAAGAACAAACTTTATATTCTGAAACGAAAACATTAACATATACAGAAACACAAACATATTCTCCAACATTAACATATACAGAAACTCAAACATATTCTCCAACAGAAACATATACAGAAACAAAAACATATTCTCCAACAGAAACATATACAGAAACAAAAACATATTCTGAATCCCAAATTCCTAATACTGAAACAGAATTAGATCCTTGCACATCCTCCATATCATATATAACAACATTACCGCAAACGCAATTGCCAATTCTCTCAAACATTACATATTCTCATTCTTTTGTTGTAATTCAATCCATATCATTTTATGAATCGTTAACCTTTAATTCATATTTGTCATATACTCAATTTGTTTCTAATTTTGGATCTTCATTAACATATATTCATACTGAATTTATATATTATCATTACACAGTTATTGTTTGTTCTTCATTATTTAGTTATTATTCTGATTTCTTTACAATGTTTGAACATAATGAAGGAATAGATGATGATAATAAATTAAACACAACAACTATTTCGATTATTTCAGTTGTTGCTGTTTTAATTATTTGTGCTATTATTGTTACAATAGTAATTGTTGTACGTAAATCACAAAATATATCGATTGCAGAAGAGACAGCTGATGATATTGAATATAATATGGCCGAAACAAACCAAAACTTTGCTCAGATAAATACATCAAATGTTGAAGAAGATCCATTTGCACAAGATTTCAAAGAAAATGATTCATTTATCAATTTATAAATATTATTCTTTACGGATTTTTTATCCATAAGTCACACAATATTTAGTATTAATTTTAACTCGGACTTAAATAAAAAATATTTTTCCATAATTTTGCTGTTTGTTTGATAAAAAAATGTAGTTGTTGATGGCACTCATATCTTCGAATTATGCCATTGATTCAATCCAAGCAATTTTGAGCTCAAAAGTTAGGTGAACAAAAAACGTGACTCCGCTTTTATGATGATTTTTCTTGGCGAGGCCTAATGGGATACTCAATATTGAGGTGCCCCAACAGTTTTGGGATTAGCTTTTAAACCTTTTTCACTTCATTTCATTCTCACCTTCCAAAGATAAACGTAGGCATTCAATGGGTGATAATACTTCAAAAATAGAAAATTCATTATTAAATAATCCAATTGACGCTGAATGGGTTGAACAAGCTAAAAGAATTAAAAATGAACTTTACACCAATCCATTTAGATATTTTGACTATCAAGATTTGGCGCCTTTAATCAAAAAAACAGATGAAGCAATGCATCGCTATAAGGATGGTTGTGGATATATCTATCAAGATTTGGTAGATATACGCAAAGCGTTTGATAATGCCCGCACAATACAAATGAGAGATTCTTAAAGAACAACTTACTAATATATTTTTCATTCCTTTTGATTTGACATAATTTTAAAAATACATACACTTTCTTTCATGTGATTTTGAGATCCAACTTGAAAAAACTTTTATGTCTAAAAGATTTGTTGTGATAGATTTTGCTAAAAATGAAGCTATGAATCAATGAGAAAGCTTGCTCAAAATGATATATATATAATAACTGATGAAATAAGGAAAATCTTGATTTTTTATATAAAAATAAATATTTTAACATCTTCATTATATAACTTGATTGCTTATTTCGAATGAATATAAAATTTAAAAGAACCCTCTTCGCAGAAGACCGTTAATGTAAAATGAAAAATTCTGGGGAATTTCTAAGAAACAGTAAAATTTCGTCATCATACTTTTTTTTCCTTAATCGAAAGAAGAATAATCGATTGTGAATCTTAAACAAAAAATAGTTCACGCATAGGTTGTCTTATTAATTTAATTGTCAAAATTATGCTTATTTGGCAGAGAAATTGATCTCTTATCTGACTTGCTAAATGTAGAAACGATCATTTATTGATAAAAAACTCGTCGTTGTAAAAATGCGATAGATATTCAATTTAATTCAATTAACATGACCAACAGAATATTTTACATACGATTATTTCAACGGTATTTTTATATGAAAAGTAAACATTAAATTCCAGAACTCCAATACTTTACTTATTTATTTCAAAAGTTTATATGATCATAGCTTCAAAAAAAAACGTTAGAATTAAAGGATGAATCAGCATACTGTGGCTGCATCCTCACTACATAGTTCTTCAACAGATGGTCGGCAAATCTCTCTCACGTTTGATTCTCGAACAACAAGCAATGAATCTCGCACTCGAAATATTTTTGAATTAGATATATTTCCTGTTGTTGCAGAAGCAGGCAGAGCAATTGAAGTTGGGACCGTAGTGCGAATAATAGAATTTGTGTTTATTTTCCTACAAATTTTCTTTTCGGGAATAATAAATTTAAAAGACATACCAAATAATGCTTTGGGGGTCTTTTATCAAGTAATTTACATTGGATTTGTTGGGGATTATAATAGGCAACTTCCATTTATTATAGCTCTTATAATAATTGATATTCTTACAGCCATTCTTTTTGTATCCAAAGTTGTAGGGCATTTCTCAAACCTAAAATTCAGTAATTTACATTTAAGTATTTTGCGGAATTGGCACGGTCATCTTTTTGGTATATTTATCATTCCAAATATTATTATGATATTTTCAGGGTTTGGTATTTATTCAGAAAACAGCATGATTTATCTTTTTTGTACCATATTTTCTGTAATTGGTGCCGTATATGCTATTTGGCATGCATATTATCTTTTACCATTATTTTCAAGTTCTTTATATTTACCACACACACCAATTATGTTATGGCATCCTAAGGATGTTTTTATTATTGTAATTTTATTTGGTATACCTACAGGATTTTCAGTATTATTCAAACCATTAGATACATATTATTTAATTGTCCCCCAAATTATCATCATTGGATTATCAGCATATGCCATTTATCGCTTTTTATATTTTCCATTTAAAGGAATTGCAATGAATGTAATTTCATGTGGAGGTTTTACAGCAACTATCATTTCTAGTTTAATATCAATTGTTGAATTATCGATTGGGCGATACTTTTGGTTCAAGATATTCATCTCAATCTTTGTTTTGATTGCTGGAATTATAATTTTTTATTTTATTTTAAACAACCGCCAAAAAACCGTTGTCAGATCGTTACTATTAACTTCAGTTTCAGATGAAGAAACAGTTACAGATGCTGTTAAATGTGACTATTTATTTGGGCTAAATATTGATACACGACTTAAAGGGTTTATGTATTGTCAAATCGGACTTGAAAAGATGTGTGATCTATTTGTAGATTGGACATTATTCCGAGTATTTGTTGATATCTTTGAAAACAACAACGACGTCTTAGTCTTTATTTATCGATTAGTATCCTTATTTCCATCTGAAGATCAATTCTTACATTCATTAACCACAACGTTATCTAAAAAGACAACATTGTCAATCGAAAACTCCTCCATTTTTTTCCAAGCGCATCGAATTCATGTTTTACGACAGACGTCTACATCACATGAAGCGAGTCGAGATTTCAACAAAATATCCAAACAAAACAACCAAGCCATTACATCATTCTGCAAGTTTTGGAAGGATATAGCCAATCCGAATTATAAAATCACGATGAATGATTTCATCTCATTAGATAAAATTCGTACTACATCTGAATCTAATTGGAATATTTACTTAGAAAAGTATCCAAACAACCCACGTTTCTTTAAAGAATATTGTAAATTCTTGATCGAATGTAAATGTCGATTTAAAGAAGCTGCGAAAGTCTATGAAATGGCATCTAAACTTGAAGAAGGTTATAGTGCATCACATGATAAAGTTTTTCAACATTTTGCACGAGCATTTCCATTATATATTAAGAAAGGAATCATTACACCAGATGGTGTCTTACAACATAACAAAAGTATTTATAGAAGTACTCAAATTTCATCATCAGCTACTGAAATGTCAACGAATTCTACAAATAATTCATCATTAAGTAATTCTATATCAACAATGACATCGACATTTGAAGATGAAGGATCAGAGATTGATTTAGAATCATTTAGTAAAGTTATACCACAAGCATCATTACGAATCGCGTTACAAAAAGCTATTGATGAAACTTCATCAATTGTATTACAACAAATCTTAATATCATCAGTCGTACGATTAATATTAACTATAGCTTATGTATTATTTGCTTTTTTATTTTTATCGACATTATTTAATAAGGCTAAAGAAGTATTTAATATTAAATGTCAATTTGAAGATATTGAACATCCATTAAATGTAATGGCTATACAATTCCCATGGTTTTTATATGAAGGTATTACTAATGGTGAAATGAATTATGGAAAGATATTAGAAATTGTAGGTAAATATAATGTTGATAATATTCATTCATATGTAAATATGAATACTAATTTATCTACAACATTAACAAATATATCGGAAAGAGTATTAATAGCTATTAATTCATTAAGTACAAAACTTTATGAATTAGAAACTGAAAATTATGAACAATTAAAATATTTCTTAAAGTTATATCAAGAAACACAAATAAATCCAAAGATATGTCAAATAGATCCTAACACTAATAAGTTAAGTATTATTAATGAAGATTCAGAAGCTATAGCATTTGATTATTTGTTACGATTATATTTATTAATGGTGAAAACTTTAACACAAGATGATTATGATACACGAAAGAATTGGGGACATTTAAGTGTTGAGTTTTGTGAAACTTATAATACTGGTAGTGATGTATTAAATTTAATTAATTCTGTTTCTACATTATTATCATCTAAATTATCCACCTTTTATAAAGAATATTATTATGCACAATATGAATCAATATTAACTAATAATTCGACAATAATTATTACGAGTCAATTATCATCATTTAATATTCCATATCGATTTTTATTATCATTTTCACCATGTTTTATATTATTTTGTGTAATACCATCCATAGTATTTTCATCGATAGGTATAGAGTTTGAATGTAATTCTATTGTACAATTATTAAAATCATTACCACGAAATGAATGTTTAAAAGCTAGTGAATATATACAATCGAGTACATTTCTAACAGAAACTAAAGACAAAAGTAATAACATTGCATTAGATGCTAATGGTAATAATATGCCAAGTTGGACCTTAAATTTTATTACTTCGATTATAATGATCATTTTATTAATTATAGGAATTATTTATTCGAATTCAATTAAGAATAAATTAGAAAATATTTTGGAATATTATGTATTATATTCATCAATTAGAAATAATGTATTTACTACTTCAAGACATTTAGAATATTATATGATACTTAAAGAAGCTAAAGATAATTTCTCTATAGACTTCTTAACTTATGAAGATGACTTAAAACTTGTCGTTAATGGTTTAGAACAATTTAATAATTTAACATTATTATTAAATTTGGGTTATGATGATTTACCTACATCAGTTGGATTTGATGATGAATTAGATAACTTACGATTTAATTCGATATGTGACATTACTAATGAAAATGTATATCAATCAGAGTTTTATCAATGTTTACCATTTGAAAATTCCATTTCGTATTTAATGAGTTTAATTCATACTGAAATATATTCTACAGATTTAACATTAAATATTGTTGAATCTAAATTACCGATTATATTACATTTATTAAACACACGAATTTCAGATGGATTTGAAAATGCATTAACACGATTAGAAACTTTATATAATAATACAATTTCACAATTTCATATTATTATAATAGTATTAATTATAATATCAATACTATTATCAATTATATCATTCATTATCGAAATTATAGTTATATGGAGAATTAGTAAACTTTATGAAACATTTAAATCAATAATTACTCGAATTGATCCAATATCATTTGTATCATATCCTCAACTTGTCTCATTTATATATGGGAAATCACAAAATAAATCAAAACAAATAATTAGTGCTTCTCATGCTATCTTTCAAACATCACATAACGCTATAATATCATTAAATAGTGAAGGAATTATCGAATCATTAAATCCTGCAACTTCTGTAATATTTGGATATACACCAGAACAAATGTTAGGACAAAACTTAAAAATTTTGTTATCTTCTGAAACAAAAGAAAATAATCATTTGTTTTATACAATGGATTTAATGAAAAGTGGTCAATGTGGTTTAACTTATGAAGCAAATGTTATTGGTACTAAAGATGACCAAACAGAAATCCCTTTAAAGATTACATTGTTAGGATTTACATCAAATAATAATTTGAAAGTTGCAAATTCATTTGGCTTAATGTGTCAAGATCAAACACAAGAAGTTAAACAAAAACAACTTGTAGAAGAAGCTAAAAAGAATAGTGATAACTTATTATTACAAATATTACCAAAAGATATTATTACAAGATTAAATAGAGGTGATAAAGATATATCATTCACTGTACAATCTTCAACGATAATATTCATCGATATCGAAAAGTTTTCGGAGTATTCAAAATCGTTATCGGCGTCACAAATTATGAAGAATTTGGGAATGATATTCACTGCTTATGATACATTGATTAAGAAGTATGACTTGATATTGAAAATTAAATTGATTGGCGATGATTATATGGCTGCAGCTGGTTTGTTTAACCCTGAATCGCAACCTTCACAACATGCATTACAAGTAGTTAAATTTGCTTTGGATTGTTTAAATGTTATAGAAGAATTAAATGATCAATTAGATGCAAACTTACAAGTCAGAGTTGGAATTAATACAGGGGGGCCGTTAATCGCAGGGGTATTGGGTACCGACAAACCGTTATTTGACATTATCGGTGACCCAATTAACGTAGCAGCAAGATTACAAAGTACAGACATACCAGGCTTAGTACAAATATCTCAAGGCACTTATGACTTGGTATGTAATGAGGATTTGGATATCGAACAAAGAGGTAAAATAGAATTAAAAGGTAAAGGATTACAAATGACTTATTTGGTACATCCAAGAGAAAGATTCCAAAAGATGTCATTCGATGACTCAACTTCAAATTCAATTTCCCAGAATTAGGACCGTGTAAAGTATTCAAATAAATTGTTTACAAAAATATTTTTCTCAATTTTTGAACGATGTAAAATTTTTTGTTAATGGAAAAGTGATGTTGCTGAAATTAACGGTCGATATATCATCACTTTTTGCATAGTTTACACATACTCAACAAAATATTTAACGATTAAAATTTATCTAAAAAGTCGATGGGTCAATATATTTTTGATCTTTTTCAATACTTTATTTAATGTCACTTTTGAACATGTTCAAAAAACTCTATCGTCTTTTTATCGTCGGCCCGTTACCGGCTGGTTTGATGTTTAATGACGCTATATATATGAATTTATTAAAATATTTCTCTTATGGATTTATATGTAGTAATACAAAACCACTCTTTTTTGGTGCACCAATTAATTCCATTAGATTTACACAATTTAGACCTAAAAGCACTATTGGTATTGTCTCTAGCCCCAAAGGATATTTTGTTGATTTTCTTCAGATTGAAGCTTTAACTGATTTTTGGTTAATGTTTATAATCACACAATTAGAACAATCATTACCATTCATAGAGCCACCATTCCCAGACTTAAGGTTCCAAATATCATTTGCACACGACCCAGTTGTTGGTTCCTTGTTCTGCTCGAACGTTAAGGCCGGCGACAACAAATGGATAATTTCAATGCCCTTCTCAAAATTCACACAGAAAATTGTCAAAATATTTAAACGGTGCTCAAAGTTACAAACTTTAATACCACTTGATGCACCATTACCTGAGATTAATGAATGTCTAAAGTCAGAAAATTCAGTTAAGTTCCTCAATAGGGAATACACTTATCTTAATATTACACAAGCTTCAAAACCCCCATCTTATGATGACTTCAATGTATTACAATGTGAATATATGCATTCAGCTTGTATGGAATTGGCTTATACACGAAACCAAAATGACCAGTTTAAATTCTTTAAGATTTTAGGAATAACTGATTTCAATCGATCATTTGTTAACCATTCATTATCATTATTCCAATATCAAGCAAAAAATTTCCCATCAATGATATCAGCATGTAGAATTCAAGCATCACCACTTTTACATTTTGCTTCATTATTTTTCGATGATTTGGAAATGCTTAAAATGGTAACAGATAACTTTGATATCAATGATACTGATGATGATCATCGAACTGCTCTTTTCTATGCATCAGAAATCCATCTTTATGTGTCATCCAAAATCTTTTTGAACATAAAATCGATGCTGATAAAGGTGATTATACATCTGAAACCCCACTAATTTCATCATTTGAAAATGGGTATTCTGATATTTCTGAGTTTCTTATTCAACAAGGCGCTTCCATCAACAGAACACATTTGGAGTTTCACGAACCGTCGCTTTTCTATGCATTACAAAACCGCAAAAGTAAAACATTCAAAAAGCTTCTCAAGCATTGCAAAACTTCGGATCTAAATTGCCCTAATTCTAAGGGGCAATTCCTCACACACGTATGTATTGAAACTCGTCAATGTAAGCCACTGTTTCTTTTATCAGCTGCTTGTGCAGATATTGATCCCAATAATTATACTGATAAATATCAACATCCACTTCATTATTTCCTTGACTGCAAGTTAACTAAGGAAGTGAAACTTTTTAGGGCTCTTCTTTCTCTTCCGAATCTCGATCTTAATGTTTATGATCGACATGGCCAAACTCCATTATGTCGATGTATCTCAATGAAAGCCGCAAAACTTCTCCCACTTC
Source organism: Histomonas meleagridis (assembly GCF_020186115.1). NCBI lineage: Eukaryota > Parabasalia > Tritrichomonadida > Dientamoebidae > Histomonas > Histomonas meleagridis. The sequence continues at coordinate 588,907 of NW_027150781.1, forward strand.
TTGTTTCTGACCCACGTTGTGACTTAGACATGCAAAATTCGAAAGGAATTTCGCCACTATCAATTGCTGTCAAGAAAAAGAGCCTTAAAGCAGTCACATGTCTTCTGAAAGGCGGTGCACTTGCGAACGCGCCAAATGATGACAAAATGCACGAGACGCCTTTGATGATTGCGGTTAAGCAAAAGAACAAATCCATCGTTTCGAAGCTAATTGAGTTCGGAGCTGACCCACAGAGGTGGTACAACGCTGAAGGAATGATGCCCGCGGACGCAGCTGACGAAGAGATAGAAAAATTACTGAAAAGTGAATAAATGTGTATTAATAAAAACTTTTTGGATTTAAATATGCTGTCGATTTTGGTGTTCAATATTAATAATTAATAAGAGAGAACAAAATGATGTCAAAAAACATTATTTCAATAAGAAATAGAATAAAAATGTTTTCAATGGTAATATTTGAGTTTAGATATTAAAATTAATATTGGAATTCTTGAAGAAATTACACATTTAATAATTACTTAAATTTTAATTTGATTAACAGAAAAACTTTATCATGTGAGACTTCCTGCACATGTATCATTTCTATTTTATATAGTTTTTATTTATACCCCTTAAGCAAATCGACGATATCATTTTCATTAGCCTTTGCAATCAGAAGAGGTGTAAAAAATTAATTACATAAATTTCAAATATTTAAATAAAATATCAAATTATTTAATAAAATTTTAACCAATACATATGAATATTTTTAGTGTTTATATTGATATTTTTATTAGTTAGAAGTAATACAACCAAATCATCATTATCACTTATATTTGCTATAATATGTGGTGTATCAAATAATTTGAAGAAATTCCAAATTTCATCATGAAACATCAAATTTTTTTTTATATAAAATAAACAGAAATATATTTTTAGCATTAACATCAATTTTCTTATGTTTAACAAGTAATTCAACAATTACTGAATTGTCTTCTTCAGCTGCAAGATGGAGAGCAATATCAAATTATTTAAATAATTTCCAATTCTTTGATAAAAAATATCAAATTATTCAATAAAATAATAAATCTCATAAATTAATATTTTTGCATTAACATTAATTCCTTCAAATTTAAAAAGTGATATAACAACACCTACATTATCCTTGAAAGATGCATGTAAAAGTGCTGTATCAAATAATTTTTAAATGTTTAATGAAAATATTAAATTAATTAATTAATAAAACATTAAATGAAACAAAAAAAAGATCTTTAGCATTAACATCAATTCCTTTTTGTTGAAGAAGTATTTTTAACAATTTCATCATTATCACATATAGATGCAACTATAAGTGGAGTATTGAATAATATAAATATATTCCAAATATTTTTTGTAAAATATTACCACCAAAAAAAATTGAAAAAAATATCTTTTACATTAACATTATTTCCATTATTTTGAAGAAGAAATTGAAAATTTCGAAAAATTCTTTTTCAAAAAAAGTGACGCACAAGATTTGCTGTCACTTTTTATTTCCAGAAAAAGAAAATAAATGCAAGATCCCAATCCCCCCAGAAAAAAAAAATAAATACTCCTACTTGGAATTACTTAGTGAACTCCAAAAAATCATCATGGGCTTATCTGATGAAAACCTTGATTTTTCAGTTCAACAAAAAAAAAAAAAATTTGAATCGAATTATCCATATACATTTAATCATGTCATTTGTGAATTGATTTATTTTGTATTTTGTTCAAGAAAGAAAGAATTTGATATATACTTAAAATTTTTACAATTAATTCAAATTAAAGAAGATGAAATAAATGAAAATATACCTAAAATCATTACAATTTTTTCAAATTATATATCGAAAATGGAAAAGCAAGAAGCATATTATATATATAATATATTGATTCAACAAAATTTAGCTAAAGCAAATATTTTAACAATTAAACGAACTAATTATTTCATTCATTACCATAAAAATAGAAAACCCAAAAAATTTCAACGAACAGAAGAAAATTTCTTGGAAAACATAGAAGAACTATCAAAGAATGATTTTGAACTTCATAAGCAATTGATTAAAGAAGGACATAATCCAAATGAAATAGCAAAAATCATTCGTAATGATGAAATAGAAAAACTTCAAGAAATATCTTCACAACCAAAATTTGATTTTAATCAAATAATAGAACCATCAATTTATGAAAGATGTGATTTTATTAATAAAGAAAATGTTACATTAATCGATTATGCAGCATATTTTGGATCAGTTCAATGTTTTAAATATTTACTTATGAATGATGCAAATGTAATTAATACAGGTAAATATGCAGTTGCAGGTGGAAATCTAGAAATATTTCATTTATGTGAACAAAATCATTCATCATTAAAAGATGTAGATAAAACTGCAATTAAATTTCATCAAAATGATTTATTTAAATATCTTTATTGATAAATCAATCCAAGCTGATAAAACAATGCTTAATTATTTCCAAAAAATCTGTATTACTAGTGGTAATTACGAACTTTTATTATTTTTGGAAGGAGAAGGAATACAATATGATGATAAAAATATTTTAAAAAAAATAAAAATAGGAAATTTATTCCTTGTAAAATATCTTCATATAAATAATCAAAATACAAATTTTTTAATATACTCTTCAAAATCAGGTAATGTTGAAATTGTAAAATACTTTCTTGAACAAGAAGGAATTGATATTATTGATAAAAATATTTATTTGTTTTATTTAAAATTTATTTTAATAATTTGATATTTCAAAATAATATTTGGAAATTATTTATATTATTTAACACATCTCTTATTGATGCATCTTCAAATGGTCATACAGAAATAGTTAAATTACTTCTTGAACAAGAGAATATTGATATCGATGCTAAAAATATTTTTTTGTTTTAATTAAAATTTATTTTAATAATTTTATATTTCAAAATAATATTTGGAAATTATTTAAAATGTTTAATACAGCACTTATAATATCATTGGAAAAAGGTAATACTGAAATCGTTAAATTACTTCTTGAACAAGAAGGAATTGATTTTAATGCTATTGATATTTATTTGTTTTATTTTATTTTACTTTTAATAATTTAATATTTCAAGATGATATTTGGAAGTTATTTAAATTATTTAAAACAGCACTTATGTTTGCATCTGAAAATGGTAAAATAGATATTATCCTGATAAAAAAAGTGACCAACTTATATTCAAATTTCTTGTATCGTAATTGACGATAGCATTCAAATAAAAATCAATAAAACTGAAATATCTCATGAATAATCATGAATATACAAACTATTTTAGTTATAAATAATTTACCAATAATATCTAGAATATAATTATGCATAATATTAAAATTTAGTGAGAATGATAATTGATATATTTTTTTCGAAACTTAGTTTAAACTTTTAATACCAAAATATTTGAAATTAATAGTCGAACAAAATTCAGTCACGCATTTTATCTACACACTAACTCTGATTTAATCAGGTAACATGGAAATAATAAGTAATAACTAAACTTGCCTTCAAAACATGTAACGTCGGTACTATTGAAATTGAATTCATTTTGCGTTTTTTGCTCAGAAATGCTGAGCATTCAAATATTACTTTGATCGTAAAATGTATAAAAAAATAATAAAACAGCTGATTTCTTACAAATCTTGAAAAACAATTTTACATATATATTATAATATAAAAATCCGAAAGTTCATCTGGCCGAGTGGTCCAAGGCGCTAGTTTAAGGCACTAGTCCGAGAGGGCGTGGGTTCGAACCCCACGGTGAACATTTTTTATTGTTTCGAAAATAACTTGATTGAGAAACATTTTTCTTTTTTGATACAATGTATCAAATTTCAATTAATTGAAGGGTGAAAACATAAGACATTTCAAGAAAATTTTTTTTTCTTTGGTGTGTCTCCATTAATGAATCAAACCTTGTGATGAACTTAAATTGAAGTCAATCAATAATAAAAGGAAAAATGACTCAAATATTTATTTTTATTGGATTCAACTTGGATTTATTAGGAATTGATAATTTAGGGTTGGAAATATTTTTATCTGAAGAAAGAATGGAAAAGTTAGAAGATGACTATTTTTCTGGAGAAATAATGAAATATGTTCGCTAGCTTGTTCGAGCCCTCTTTCACCTTAATTTCATTTTTATACTAGACTCCAATTTAAAAAGTCTCATAATAAATATGGTGTCGTTCAATGATTTTGATATAACACGTGTTACACACTATGTTTTCCAACATTTCATGGATGCATCACAGTTACACCAAACCCAACAACGACATCATGCACTTGCAATACTTAGTTCACACATGGGTAAAAGATGTTGCTGACATATGGCGTCTATTGCATGAATGCCTTAAAAATATGAACTTAAAGTGAAAAATAAATGCAAAAGATGCAAATTGTTTAGAAGCACTTGCGGTGGACAATTCCTGGACCAGCTTCGTTGTATTCGTCACGTGTGATAACCATTTGTGGGAATGTGGCAAGGGAGGCAAGGATGGAGCCACCGATCCAAACTGCGTACTTACGTTCTGGTGGGGCGACGACTTTGATCTTCATTGTTGGCGGTGCGAGGCGGACCATTTCCTTCTCCATACGTTCTGGGAGACCTTCGAACATTGTGGTACCACCAGAAAGAACAATGTTAGCGTAGAGATCCTTACGGACATCGATATCGCATGCCATGATGGAGTTGAAGAGGGTTTGGTCAATACCTTCGAATTCGAAGCCATTGAAGTGTGGCTTGAAAAGAAGTTCTGGGCACCTGAAGCGCTCGTTGGCGATGGTGATGACGTTGCCATCTGGAAGTGTGTATGAGATGTCGCATTCGGATGTTGTGGCGGCCTTGTTCATTTCTTCGTCGAAATCAAGAGCAACATATGCGTGCTTCTCCTTGATATCACGAACAATTTCCTTTTCGGCGGATGTTGTGAATGTGTAACCACGTTCGTTAAGGATCTTTTGGAGGTAGGCTGTGAGATCACGACCGGCGAGGTTGATACGCATGATGGCGTGTGGAAGGGAGTAACCTTCGTAGATTGGAACTGTGTGGGAAACACCATCACCTGCATCGAAAACGATACCGGTTGTACGACCTGAGGAGTAAAGGGAAAGAACGGCTTGGATACCAACATAGAATGCTGGAACGTTGAATGTTTCGAATTGGAGTTGGATCATCTTTTCACGGTTGGCCTTTGGGTTCATTGGGGCTTCTGTAAGAAGAACTGGGTGTTCAGCTGGGTCAACACGTAATTCGTTGTAGAATGTGTGGTGCCAGATCTTTTCCATATCGTCCCAGTTGGTAACGATACCGTGTTCAATTGGGTACTTGAGGATGAGGATACCTGCCTTAGCGCATGCTTCATCACCAACATATGTATCCTTGTTTTGACCACCAGCGATTGTTTGGACATACTTTGGACGACCAACAATTGATGGGAAAACTGAGCGTGGTGCTTCATCACCAGCGAAACCGGCCTTGCACATACCGGAACCATTATCGATAACTAATGTTTGAACTTCGTCTTCAGCCATTAACGAAAGTGAAGTTAAAAGTGACAATTCAATTTGCGGACTGTCAGCCGTGGTTAGCGTTTATATCCATTCAATTTTGAGCTGACATAAACTTGTCATTTCACTGAAAAGCCTTTTTCGTTTGACACCCTCAAGAAAACACATCACAAACCGTTGCGGAGGACGTTTATCAAGATACAACCTTTATTTAATCATATTTCTTTGCGTCTTTAACAGGTTCCTTATGAACTTGAGGAATAACATCGTCGCTTTGGCCGAAGAAAATGTATGCTGATATTATAAAAATGGAAAGTATTATTGAACCAATAATAATCCATATAAAAGGCTTAACTCCTCGAATAGAATCTATGTAAAGAGGGAGGTCTCTTGCAGTGTTTGTTCCTCTTTTTGTGAAAAGTGATGGTGAATCAGTCCAATCTGAATAAGAAGCAGATGACATAATGTCAATGCTTAAATCAACTTCTCCAGGAGTTGCTTTCAATGAAATAAAATGTGACCTATTAAGACCACCATTATATGAGCTTCCAACTTTAAAATTATAAAAGTGATTACTCATTAAATGTTTTTTGTCGCCTAAATAAACCTCAGATCCAGGGCCTCCTTTCTTAAAATCGAATTGGAATGAAACTGGAGTGTTAAAGTTCAAGAACCAGCATATTTTTGTTGGGCGACCGAACTTTTGTTGTACGTTAATTTTTGCTTCCAATTGACTTGATGAATAAATAGAGTATTCGGGATCGCAAAATCCTTGTGGGATTTGATAAACATAAACACGAGCGCCTCCTCTTCCGCTATATGTTAACTTTAATTTACAATCTGAAACATAAAATCTATCTCCTAATTTATGTGTTAATGTATGTGAAATCCCTTTTTTATCTATTGTTGTGGAATTTAAGGACCCTACAATAAAATGTGGCTGAACTGCTATAAAAAGATCTTTATTAAAAGCATCAAGTAGTAATGAATCAGAATCAAGAAATGTATACATTTCAATGTATGGCTCGTTATGTGATTCTTGAAATGGTAATGGATCTAGTCTGAATGCAAGTAAAAACAGTGAAAGTAACATTTTTATTCTTGTAAAAAAGTGTAACCATTTGAACGTTTAAACGCTTTATACTTTTTGTTCATAGACAACATTCAGCGAACCGAATTTCAAGAAAATCATGAAAATAATAATCAATATGTTTTTGATAGCACAATGGCAACGAGAAAAAAATTATAAATTGTTAAAAAATCTTAATTGAGTAAATGAATTCTATGAAATTTGAGTGTTATTATAAAAATATATTGTCTAAATAATATTCATTCGAAGCTCATGAGTTATAATCATTTTTTCTAAAAAGATTTTAATATTGACGTTTCATTATCGATAATTGTATGTATATAATACTGGTAAAATGTGTGTTCGTATGTAAATTCTTATTAATTAGAAAATATTTAAAATGTGTTGCCTAGATATAAAGTATTTTTATTTATAGTACAAATTAGAAGTGAGAAGATTCTTTTAGAATCTGATGTTCTATTAGAAATGTACTTAAATATTTTTTTACATAAATGCTAGATTGAAAATAACGAAAGTGATTGAAAGGATATAAATGTGAACAAATCATCCCAAGCATATTCATTGGGGGGTGTAGCACGATTAGATATAAGTTGAATATAAAATAGAAATATCCCGAAAATGACTCTGCATGAATATTTAGCTTTTTGAAAAGCAATGATTTGACTCTTTAATTCCTCTCAACCATTTTTTTCATGCAAAATAAAAATATCCATGCTTATGTGTATATTTTAAATATTATATTTTTATTATGTGTCAATTTCCTTTTCAATCCAACCTCTGTAAAAATCGGCACTTACTAATTTTTTATTTATAAATTTTCATGCTAAGTTGATTTTTCAATTAAGGAGGAGACTCCGGGTTCGAAAAAGTCATATTAATATAATAACGAGAAGCGCTTCTCGCTGTTTGCTTTGCTCCGCAACCAATAAGTATTTTAAAGTCTTTAAAATAAACTCAAAGAGATATAGGTATAAAAATGTAAAAAAGATAAGAGTATAATAGAAAAAAATTGGAATTGAAAAAATTAGTTAATTTGTTAATATTAAAAAAAACTACTGATATACTTTGATCCATATATAGATTCCTGCCAATGTATGGGAAATAATAAAATGTAAACTTAGAATTTCCAAAAACAAAATCTCCAAAACATTCTGTTCGCGCTGTTCGTCATCAGATACATTCCAAATGTGCATCGATAACATAAATTCCAAATCGACAACAAACGCACGCAAATTTCAGTTCAGATCAAACTTTTTACTGTGTCGTATAGCTGCTTTGCTGCCTCGTTTCCCTGGTCTGCAGCCATCTTCAAGTACTTCGCTGCTGCCTCCATATCAGCGACGACTCCTTCGCCCATCAGCAGCATCCTTCCGTACTTCAGCTGCGCGTCGACGTCCCCTTCCTCCGCCTGCGACTTCAGGAATATCGGGTTCTCCTGCAGGTCCTTTGTGATCTTCTCTTCGCCCTCGATCGCGTAGTTGCTCTTCACGCCCGGGACGACTATGTCCGGCATTGTCAAGTCGTTCTCGTTCTCGTTGCCTGGAACAACGACGTTCGACATCGTTAAATCGTTTTCATTTTCTTCTTCATCAGTGTTGTCATAGTCATTGTTCGGTTGCAGAGGGCCAACGCCCGGAACAACAATCTCAGGCATCGTGAGATCGTCTGCAGTTCCTGGAATGATTATGTCGGACATCATCAGTTTGCTTTCGTCGCTTCCTGGGATGATTATGTTGGACATCGTGAGGTCATGTTCATCGTCCGGTGGCAGCGTCGATAATATTTGCTTGGCTTCTGCGTTTCCGCGTGTGGCAGCTGATGCAATAAATGGTCGAGCGCTGGATTTCTTGCCAGAATTTAATAAGAGTTTACCATACTCGAGTTGGGCTCGGAGATAGTTTTGTTCGGCAGAACCTTTAAGCATTTGCTCTGCAGTGGAAGGATCATAATTTTTGATTAAGGATCCGTATAAATACATGGCTTTCGGATGACCTTCGTTGGCTGCGTTTTGTAAATATGGTAATGGATCTGCCCCAAGTTCACTATGTTTAAGTAGAAGTTTTCCGATTTCATACTGGGCTTCAACATTGGACTCGGCTGCTGCATTGAGATAACCTGCTGATTGATCAATATCTTGGGAAATACCTTCACCACGACCAAGCATTAAACCTATTTGATATTGAGAATCAGGATAACTTTGATTTGCAGATGCACCAAAATAAGCAACAGCATCTTCAAGATTACGAGGAGGTACCATGTTGTAGTAAATCATACGCCCATAATGATATTGTGCTTTTGCATTTCCTTGATCTGCAGCATATTTCATGTATTTAGTAGCTTCTTTAATATTGGGTGCACAACCACGACCATTTTTAAGCATAAATGCAAGATGCATTTGGGCTTTATCAAATCCTTTTGAAGCTGCTTGCATATAATATTTAAGAGCTTCTTTGAAATTGCATTCTTTTTCAGCTGCTTTAGCAAAGTCATATTCTGCTTTGGGCTCACCAGTAGCAGCCAATGCACGTAAATAATCCAAGGTTTTCGTCATGAAAAATTTGCTTTTACGACGATAGAGATATCGGTGATAACGGTTACACATACAAAAAGTTCATAATACAAAATTAAAATGTGCAAATTCTCCATCAGTTCCTTATCAAATAAAGTATTAGTAACATCTATAACAACTATTTTCTAATACAAACATAATATCATTAATAAAAATAAAAAAAGATCAATTATTTACTTAAAATATTCCAAATTTCACCCAAATTGACAATGTTTGTTTAATTGTTCCAACGGTTAAAGAATGAAAAAAGTTTTTCAAAATCCAAAAATTGTTTAATTATCCAATACATATCCCTTTGGATCATTAAAGAAATCGACAGAAGAACAAAGCACGTCATCGAAAGCGTCTGTACCATGAAAGCTATGATTATTATTAGCATAAATCAACAACTTCACCAATTTCCCATGTCTCTTTAATGCGTAATAGTAATCCAAAGATTGCCTGTAGCAAACTCTTCGGTCGTCTTTACCGTGGAACAACAGCACTGGTTTCGATACTTTATCGGCAAATCTCACTGGGCTTACATCCCATAGTTTATTTAATATTTCGTTATTCATATCGACGTCACCTTCATCGTTTGCGTTCTCGCAATTTATCTCCGCCAAGCACCAGTCCGGTATATCCGTTGTGTAATACGAAGATATCCAATTCGTTACAGGTCCACCAGCAGCAGCGAAGTCGACTACATCGGGATGTTGTCCTACAATTGAAGTGGAAAGGAATCCGCCATGTGATATACCCCAAACTCCGATTTTTTCGATGTTAAAGTTGTTCTTTATATAAGAAATGTTCTCGCAAACATCTTCAACATCAATTTTACTGCATTGTCCAATTAATGATGAAAGAGATTCAAATGAATAACCTGTGGAACCTCGATAATTAACAAGTCCGACTGAATAACCACATAAACAAAAGAAAATATAACTTCGCATGAAATTTGTGGTGAAGTTTCCATGCGGTCCTCCGTGTGGAACAACTACAAATTTCTTTCGCTCGTTTAACGTATTAACTAAAAGGATACAATCATTAGATGTGTCTCGTTCGATTATTTTAACTTCGCAATTATCGAAATGTGTTGAATTAGAGATAAATTTAAATGTATTTTCGTTGTATAGCACAAATCGTGGAGTATCTATAGGAGTGGAATGAATTAAAAGATAATTGTCATTACGAAAACTTTGTAATGTGATCGAGGAATATTCTTTCGGCTCAATTAAAGAAGTTTTGCGAAAATCTTTGAGATTAAGGATTATTGGAATTAAACGTGTACGGCGCGATTCGGTTAAAAGAAGATGATCTTTGTCTTTGAATGGTGATTCAATAATGGAATGCATTGTGATTTCTTCTTTGGATGTGTTTGTTGCACGAATTTCAAGTGTTTGAAGATCAAGAACAAAAGTGCTCGGATAAACGGGCGCGTTATGTCCGTGGAAGTCTTTTGGAAAAATTCCAGTAAAAACAAGGGATTCGCGATCGTTAAGTTGATATGCACGAGGATATAAATGGCGGTCATTGGAAAGTAGCTTAAAATCAGTATTAGAAATGTTGATGGCAAATAAATGAAAAGGTCGATTATTACATGAACGAATACCAATAAGCCTTTCGGTGTTCATTTCAATGGCATTGCAAACAATGATGTTGGATGAAGCAAATGTGAAATTACATATGCTATGATTTTGAGGTGAACCATATGATTTAATTTCATTGGTTTTAAGGGAATAAACAATGAGAGAAGTGTTGTAGATGCCATCAAGATCTTCACCAAAATCTTTTTCATGATACATTTGAACAGTATATCCTAACTTGGACTTTTTCTCAAATTTTTGTGCTGGTGAAGCTATCCAAGCAATGTGTTCATAATCTGGTGAGAACACAAGACCAGAAGTAACATAAATTGTGGTAAAATCACCAACTTCATCATTTAATAAAACAGAGTTTAAAAGCATGTCATTGCGATAAACTTCAAGGAAATTAACAGTGTCCTTTTTTGCCTTGGGTGTATCAACAGGCATTTTATTATTGAATGGGATTGAACGAATAACAGCTTTATATTCTCCATTTTTCGAATAACCTATAAGCTTTTCACTATCTGTATGTACCATGAAAGGAATTTTTGCATCTGATTCGAGATAATAAAACGATTTTAGACTTTCATTTCGACCTAATTGATTGTTAACTTGGCTAAAATTCATTTCAACAACATTATCATTAATAAAACGGCCGCTTTTAGCAAATGGAATTGAATCAATTAGAGCAAAAGCATCTTTTGGATTCATGAAGAAAGGCAAAATTCAGAAGAAATAAAAATGAAAATAAAATTCAATAAAATAAAAATTGTCATCTTATCCAAAGCTTAGTGAAGAAATTAAAAGGTTGCAAAGTAGTTTACTCAGATGGAGTAGCTTCAGCTGGTGTTTCAGCTGGGGCTTCTTCCTTCTTGTCTTCTGATCTGCGGTTACGGAAATTGCCACGTCCTGGGCGGCTGAAGTTACCACGTGGTCCACGGCCACCGCGTGCAGCTGGGCGTTCAGCTCTAAGGAAGTCAGCCTTGCGTGGTGCAAGTGTTAATGGAGCAGCTTGTGGTGGGAGACCAAAGTAGCGACGGAGATATTCAATACCTTTGTCATTTAAGGTATAGTAAGCGTGGGTCCATGCATATTGCTTTTTGGCGAATCCCTTGTTGACAAATGAACGACCAAGTTGGAAAACATAAATGTTAAGAACTTCAAGTTCTTCGTGGATTCCTGCATTATTGGCTGAAACAACAATAACACCGTTTTCGAAGAAGTAGCGGAGGATTTTCCTGCGGATGTCAGCTGGGATGAACATCTTTACAAAAGGTCGACCATAACCGTTACAGATTACGGTTATCGTAAATAAACGTATGCCCTGAAACAATAAAGACATTGTGATCCTGTTTGCATAATTAAAATAGATGTATCTCTTCTATCAAAAATATATTTATTCTTATTTGTATTTAAAATTTCGCGAAAAAAGAAAAAATTATATGAAATCTTTCTTTCTGATTTCTTTGAAAACATCCCACTACAATATTTTATACTACTCTTTAATAAATAACAAAATGGAGAATAAAAGATTGCTTCCATCTGAAAATTAAATATATAATATTTTATAAAATACCTTTCTTTGAATGAATCCTTCGATGACTTTCACAACTCTAGAGATGTCTAGACAAAAGTTTTTATTATTAGAAAGCAAACTGTGAAACATATATGTAAAGTCATTAATAACTCAAAAAATATTTATTACAAACAAATTTTATTTCATATTTTTCTTTTCTTTTCTTGGTGACAAGAACCTTCTGTCACTACACAGTTCCATAGTTTCCACTTCGAAACCCTTTTCGAACAAAGGCTTTGGGTCATTTACGAGCCAAATTTCCACTTCGCCATTATCGATATCTCCTATTTTATCATGATGGAAATTCTTTTTCACAACTTTTTTATTGCCGAAAGGTTCAAATTTTACTTTTTTATTATTATTATTTAACAATTTTTTATTTTTATTAATTTTTTTATTATTTTTATCCACAGAATTCATTTTATTTATATTATTTACACGTGCAGAATTCGATTGCTTTTCCATAACAACATTTTGTAATGGTAACTTGTAATTTAAATTCGACATTTTCATAACATTTCTTTTATTACTTAAAGCTAAAGCTCTTGATAAAAGTTGAAGAAGTTCATTTGTTGTTGGGAAAAATTCATTTATAACATCGAAACTATTAATTTTCTTACAGTTCAAAATATAATTTAATTTTTGCACTATTGTAAATAAAACAGAATTTGGCGATTTATGGAAATATATTTCTTTAAAGTTAATTAATGAATTAATTGTAATTGGACATTCAATTTTTTTAATTAATGTATCAAATGTATTATATATACGTGGAAATGGATATTTTATATCTTCATTCACTATTATATGTTTTGGTTCTTCTAAGTTTAATAATACTTTGCATATTACTTCTGTTGCAATATTTGGTGATGTTGCACGTGTTTCAAGTATTATAAGTTTTTTATCTTCTGTTTCAAATACAAATCCTGTGATAATATCAAATGATTTCTTTAATGCTGTTTTATATGTATAAGTTTCAAGAATTTTTTTGTTGGGTTCACTAAAGATTTGTGAATGATATTTATAAATTGCATCAATAAGTTGTTCAGAATCATTAATTCCTTTTTCATCTGTTTTACAGGTAAAAATCCATCGATAAAATAATGTGGTATTATTCTCCGAAATATGTTCATCAATTTCTTTTTTGCTTATTGGTGTTTTAGGTCGAATTTTTGGCGATGGTAATTTGGTGATCTCAAAAAGTGGTTTTTCGACGGTTGGTGATTTCATTTCAAATGATGGGTCAAACACTTCGATCTTAAGATGTGTTTGGGATTCACAAAAGTTACCCTGGCCAAAACCAGTTATTTCACGAGATGGCTGGAAAAAAACTTGCGTTTTGCGCGCAGGAAGTAAGTAAAAATTTGAAAATCCATATGGTGATTTTGATTCAGTAAAGCGAAATGAATCAATATCAAGATATCCAGCCTCTTTTTTGGGTGGTTGGTATGGATAAATAAGGCCTGTGCCAATGGAATTCGTAAGTGAAGGAAGTGATCGATCTCGATCATGAATTTCAAAAATTACTTCCGATTGAATTCGAGGGAAAAGAACTATATAAGTATCGATACTAATTGATTCAGCATGCTTTTGTGGACAGGTTATATATTCTGATTCACGAATTATACACTTGAAAAAAACAGGAGCACATTTCTTTTCAAGTTCTTCTTGAGTATATGGGGAATTAGGCATGTTATTAATGGATTTTATATGAAGAAATACAGGAGAAAATTTGCACAAATTAACAACATTAAGAATAGGCCGATCAACATGAATGATAAGAGTAAATGATTTGTACCCAGTTGGAGCACATGTTGCAACAACATCTTTTGGATTGGGTAAGAGAAGAGCTTTTGCATCAACTTGGAAATATTCCGGAAGAAATGTTTCACTTGGCTTTTTTGCAACTCTGCGCGTATTTGTGGTTCTTGATCTTGTGTTTTTTGTGATTGGTTCGAATGGGAAGAAAACTTGATGAACAAAATTTTGACGAAGAAGTGATTCGATTGTATTATCTTCGATATTAAATTGAACTGTCGCCACTTCTTCATCATTTTCTTGTGTAATCTGTATTCGAAGTGGACGAATTTTATTTGAAATTGATGCAGGTAATTGAATTTTTAAATAACTTCCAACACAAGAAGTATCAATAATTTCCCATTTTATTTTATATGCAATAGTTATTACTTGTGCACCGAGTGATTTTGATCTCCCACGCACCAAGTGCGGGTGGTTCATTCGAAGCGATGTTTTTCCTTTGCTGTAATTTAAACGGCCGATTACGATAACTTCGTACTCACCTAGTCAAATTATTTACAGGTTCAAAATAAGTTTTCTCGAAGATAAATGTCTTATCGAAGTATGTCTTTTCCATGTGCTTCTGTATGCAAAGAAAAATGTCTTTATAGTCCCTGAATAGACAAAATGTCTCACCAAAAATGCCGATGATAACGGTTAACTGTTTTTTTAACCCACCCGATCTTGTTGACTTTTCTTCGCGATTTATTATTCACTTTTTGAGAGCATGAGGTGGCAAATGACGATGAACTCCTCAAAGAGTCATCGGCATTTGACAGTAGAGTTTTGTCATTTGCCAGCATATCGTACTCAAATATTCTGTGAGATGATAATTGAATAACACTGCGGTGCAACCTCACGAAAACGAAAATAAGGTACAAAAAAATCTTTATGAACCTATAAAAATCATACGATCTTATACCAACAACACATGCCCATTCTGGAACCGGATTGATGGGATGTTTCCTCTCCTAATAATATCGAAAAATGTAGGGATGTCATCTTCTTCTGAGGCCTGTGGCTTCTCTTGTTCACCTTGTTGTCCTTTTTTTTGGTAAAATTCTGGTAATACTACAACTTTACGATTTGCCTTTTTTTTATGTCGCATTATTTTATTTAAGTTTGTTGCAACAACAACATAATTCCTCCCTTCGCTTTGATGTTCTTCTGTCGAATTCTGTATTCGGTTCTGCTGTGCACTCATTTATTTTGTGAGAAAAAAAATATACACAAACCTATCTCTCTCTCAAAATTGAATTCAGAACTGTCAATTTGACAGTTTCCACCCAGTTTAAAGCCGATGATTTGCTATCGCAGACTATCGTAAACAAAAAATGGGGCGCCTCGTTATCATAAAAAAAGAAACCTGAAATTATTGGTTAATTTCTTGTGTCCTTAGCATTGTCGATTTTGTCGGTAAATATGAGCATAAAATCATATAAAAAAATTTCATATGATACATACTAATTTCATAATTAATTCAATTTTGATCAATAGCTTTATTGTATACCTTGATTTAACTCAAAAAATTTGGTTGATGGAAATTTTTGTTGGGATAGTAATTATGATGATATTTTTTTATATGTTAAAAACATAGAAGAAATTAATCAATAACATGTTTATTTTCAAGTGTTGAGTTAGCTTTCACTGATCTCATAATATTATAAGTAAAAAGCAAATCATCATGAGATTCAAAAATTATTTCCATTGGTTTCTTCGAATGATTGGCTTCTTTCAGAAAATTAACAATGACACTTGCTTGTGTAAGTGAAATTTCCTTAATTTTTGAAAGTTCGAATGAATCAATCAATTCTAACTTTTCTTCATTTACAAAGTAGCACCAAGATTCCGTCATCAGCATATAAGACATTGGCTCCTTTAATTTTTGGATTAATTTTATAGACTTAATTATATTAATTTTCAAGCATTCGAAAATCTTGCTCGTCACTTTTTGATTAAACCATTCAATTCTGTTAGCAAAAATTGGTCGTTTGAATCTTTTTGCTTTTTTGTTTTTCCATAAATCCGACATTATTTCAAATTCATTTTCTGATAATATAAACGTAGGCTTCCATTCAGTCTTCATTACTATTCTAGTTTTAATGTTTTGATTTTCTTGTGATGAATCAAATACTTTTAGCGATTTATTTTCGATTTCGATTTGATGAAATTCTTCAATTAATTCAAGTGGTTCAATATTCTTTAGTATAAAAGAAGGAATGAATGATGCCAAGAATGAAACATTTTGACTTTTATCTTCTTGATTATTTATTTCAGATAAAAGTGTTGAAGTTGTTTTCTTAAACAAATCTTCAAAAATAATTAACAGTTCCAAAATTGGACCTGAAACATTTTCAGTAATTAACATTGGTGTTTTAACTTGCAAAAATGTTTGTTGCTGAGGAATTTTCTTAAATATTTTCTTATCATCTTTATTAGCTGAAATAGAAACGATTAAAGGTGAAACATCAATTCTTTGTGAATGAATATTTCCGAATTTATTAATAATTTGATGAAATCGATATTGATTTAAACCAGAATACTTTAAAAATCTGGAAATTTCATTTAAAACATTTGATTTTAATTGTAATTCGATTCGTTGAATTAAAGTTCGTAATGATACAATGTGATTAATTGATAAATTCGTAAGTTCGGCAGAAACTTTTAACCAATTTATCGAAGGGTTCTCATGACAACCGATCATAAAAACATTATCATTTGTTGCATCTAAAGGATATTCATCGATTTGAATTCGAGAGATGGAAAATTCCAAATCAATTAATTTATTTGTTTTCATTGATAAAATACTTTTTTCTAAATAAACATTTAGAAACTGATGAAATGAATTCGATATTAATGATAATGTAATAAAAGGGAAATTAATATTTATGTTATATTTAGATATTTCTTCTTTATCATCAATTATAATTACGCGTTGACCAGTGGAAAGTGTTTTTGTAGAAATATAATGTAATTTATTTGAGATTCGATACGGAAATTGAGAATTTATTAACTTATCCGAAAAATTGGTTACAATTGATTTACCTTCAATTGTTAAAATAATTTTTTCATCTGAAAATGGTTCATCAAACCCAAATATATGTGTTGATCGAGGCCGAATTAATATTGGTATTAACGAATATTTTTGTTGTGCACAAACTTTTAGATTAGAACAATTTGTTATTAAATAAGGAGAATTATTTAAATTTGCGTTTTCAAATGTAACTAACATTTGTCCTATTTCATTTTCTATTATATTTAAATGTAAATAAATTTCTTTATTATTAATTTTGTTGACAAATCTTAAAACAGTATTTGTTACGTATTTAAAATAAATATATTCTATTGTATTATAACCATTGATAGATATCGAATAACAATTATTAATGTTTGAGACTGGAAGTGGTGTTATATTATTCTTTAATATTGTAAATGTTATATCAGTGCTAAGCATAGCATTAATTATATAATTACTTTTATTATGAACGATTACTGAATCATATAAATTTATAATGGAAGTTGACGTAAAATATTTTTGTTCTGTGAATTTCATCGAATAAAATAATGAATGATTTTGAATAAACAATAATAATATATCATTTGTTTCATTAATATTTGGTATATTATCACGAATTGTTAATTCATTGACTGATATTTTTGGTAATGATTTATTTCCGATTAAAAAAGCTGCTTTATTTTCGAAATTAAAAAATGGTAATTCATTATTACTATTCAATTCATTCGAAAATAAATATTGTTCTGCATGATATGAAGCAGATATTTGTAATGTTGATGATGTATTATTAATAAAAATATATGGTACATAAATATGTATTTGGAATTCAACATTTTTTATATTGTCTATCATTAAAATGAAATGCGTTGTCTTAAATATAATCGGAATTTCTTTTTGTTTTGTCGTTGTATCTAAATAAAAACAAATTAATTCCGAAAATTTATTTTTAATAAACATTTGGAATTCGAATTTCTCATTTCGATTAAAAGGCAATAAAGGATTAATTTTCTCTCCCGATTTAAGTACTTGTGAAAACACTGATTTAGAATGAGAAAAGAAAATTTTTATAGAAAATGGTAATTCATTAATTATTGAATAACGTGATTTTAATTGAAAGGTTTTATTTTTTAGATTTGTGTTTTTTATACATTTAATTAAACAACTATAATCATTAATTAAATATTCGAATGAAGAATTTATTATTTCATTAAAATCAAATAAAATCATATTTTTATTGTTAGTAATTTTCTTTATTGTCATAAAATATTTTTGATTTAAATTTAAATCAGATGAAAATGAAATCTTTTCATTAGGTTTTATTGTCATTAAATTATTAATATTATCATTTTCATATAAGAAAACATCAACATTTAATAAGTTTTCAAAAACATAATAAGAAACAAAACTTATAAATTTAGAATTATCTTTAATGGAAAAAACTGCTAAAATATCTTTATTAATAAACAAAGAAGAAGAAATTTGTGAAGTATCAATAATAAAAGGTTCTTTATTCATTGTATTAATTACTAAAAAAGAAGAATCAAAAGAAGTTATTTCTTGATTATTTAATGTAAATGTATTTGTAGAAGTCGTTATATTCATTGGGTATTGAAGTTCATTTTTGATATATACTTTTGAATTGTTATTATTATTTAATCCATTTAAAAGTCGATTTATAAATGTTGGTGTTATATTAACTTGAATATTTTCATTAAAGTTAATTGTAATTTCTCTTTTTTCATTAGAAAAATTAAAAATCACATTAATGTTATTCGGCTCAATTATATAATCCCAAAATGATGTTATGAATCGATACATCCGAAGAGAAAATGTTGAAAATATCGAAACTAATACTTCGTTATTTCGTATATTTCCTTTAATTGGCTGTAAATTAATTTCAAAATGAAGAAAATCATTTCGTTTCTTCTTATCATTAGTTTCTTGATTAAAATAAACATGAAAGTTTTGAATAATAATTTCAATGTTTGCATCTTTTGTTGGTGGAAATATAAAATATAATTCTTTAATTAGAGAAATGAAATCAATAAAATTCGAAATCTCATTTATACTTAATGTTATAATTTGATTTGGAATTGTAATGGCTATAATTCGATCTGATTTTTTCATATAAGAAATATATTGAAAAACGTAATTTTTTATTATATAAAATTCTTTTTGATAATACACGTTTGTGTTACTAATATTTAATTGCATATAATTAAGATTAGAGACATAACTAATCGTTGTCTCAATATTTAATATTTTCCCATCCGGATATACAAATTTTATTGTTGTGGATGGGATATCAATCGAAAATGTGTTTCTTTCACTTAATATTTTAACAAAATTATTATATCGAAAAATATTAACAATTTCAATAAAATGATTTATTGGGAGTGAAATGATGAAATTACAAAAATGTAACGTATGTGAATGCTTTTTTAAGTTTAAGGTCGCATTTAAAAAAGTGGTTTCTTCATTTTTCTTAATTTGAACGTTGAAATTGTTTTGCATTAATAAAATGTCATCAATTGTTATTTGTTTGTTATTTATTTGAACATTTTCTAGAATAAACTTAAAGGATGATAATGTGAAAAGAGCTTGAGTGCATAGAACAGAAATATTTGGGATTTTTCCGTTGAGAGAAAAATCCGAAAATTCAACAACAAAACCGCTGCTAAATTCAATGGTTAATTTTTTGATTTGAATGTGATAAAAGAATTTGTTGAACAGGTTGGAATCAAAAAGGCAGAAATTATCAAATGGGAGTTTGATGAAAAGTACTTCTTTTTTAAACGTAAGTTCATAAGCGGATTGATCATTGGATTTTTTTAATTCAAATTGAATATCAAAATTATTTAATAACTCGTAATTAAGTAATTTCATAAGACAGTTGGGGAAATTAAACTTAAATTCGTTGTTTTTTCTTTTTTCAATGGTGGAGTTAATTGCTTCTAAGAAAAAAATTGATTTATTTCTTTTCGATATATTAAAAGTAATTTTTTTAATATTTAACTTGATCTGTGTACTGTCATCATATTGTTTAATTTCTTTTGCTGGTTCATCTTCAATATTTGCAGATATTGATAATTCATCGATATTGATTTCTATTTCATTTTTCATTGTTATTTCGACTCCACGAGCAAAGCTAATTTTTTCTATAGAAATTGGAAATCCAAGAATAGATAATATATTGTTTGTAAAAAAGAATTGATCAATAAATCCATTGTTTCCCTTTTCTTGAAAATTAATGTTTTCTAACCTAACGCATGGGAAATTCTTGCAGAAAAAATTTTTTATCTTAGAAACAGCTCTGTTCATTATTTCTAACTTACAGACCTGTTATAAGGATTTTTTATAATTCTAAACTTTACTTAGATATTGAAGCTGAAACACCTTAGAAAAAAATTCCTCTTGAAAGATTATGTTTTTTCACCATTCTATGAATTCGAAATTTTATCAAAAAGGCGAAAATTGTTTCTAGATTAAGATATTTTTTTGATTTTTCATCTTTTAACCACATTATTCAGAAAATAATAAAAAAATGTTCACCGTGGGGTTCGAACCCACGCCCTCTCGGACTAGTGCCTTAAACTAGCGCCTTGGACCACTCGGCCAGATGAACTTTCAGTTTTCATTATAATATATATAATTTAAATAATAACTTTTCTTTGGTTTTAATTTGATTTTGATTATTATAATATTAAAATTCTATATATCTTATATGAAAATAAGTGGGATTTTTATCTTCTAAGCAGTAATTTATCATAAAGGATTTTTCGAAATTAAATACAAAACGAAAGGAAACAAAAACAAAATCTTGAATATATTTTGCCAATTGCCGGTCAAACAATAAAATTTTGAACTCATTTTGAAAAAGTTCATCAAATTTTGATGATAAAACCGATTTGCAAATCTTTTATTTAAAAAGTTGATTTGACCAACGAATTGAAGGAATGTTAGTTGAATTTGTCAAAATAATTATCCACTTCATTTTTCTAGATGCAAATCTTCGTTAAGACCCTTACAGGAAAGCACATCACACTTGAAGTCGAACCAACTGATCGTATTGAAGATGTCAAGTCCAAGATCCAAGACAAGGAAGGTATTCCACCAGACCAGCAACGTTTAATTTTTGCTGGTAAGCAACTTGAAGATGGTAACACGCTTCAAGACTATTCCATCCAAAAGGATTCCACACTCCACTTAGTTCTTCGTCTTCGTGGTGGCTTTTAAACCAAAGTAATAACTAAACAACCAATTTAAAACTTTTTGTTATTTTTCTTTTCCAAAAAGCAGCAAAAAGTGCTCACATTAAAAAGTGACACCATATGAGTTCGAGATACGCCCACACAGCAGCAAAAAGCACACAGCAACGATATTATACTGTTGAAAACGCATTCAATGTAAAAGATGATATATCTGACCTTAGCTTCAGTTATAACAATCGTTATTTAGCAATCTCTTCATGGGATGGAAGCATAAATGTTATTGAATTTAGTGAAGATTATGGCCAAGCAAAATCCAAGTTTTCAAGGTATATGTCAACCACCACTAGCAGTACTTATACCATGGGAACAGGAACAAAAATTGCGTGTATTAGGTGTCTCTTTCGTCCAATAGATGATGTTTTATACTTTACTACCTCTATGGGTGAAATCTATAGCTTAGATCTTGCCCCAGCCACACCTAATCCGACAAAAGTTTATGGCGAACCCGCCAACGAGCCACGTCGTGGACCATTTGTAGGGTTAAAATGGAATGAATCTGCCCAAGTTTTTGTCGCCCTTGAAATAACCACAGCTGGCACCAATGCACAAAATCTTGGCGGCTCATTATTTACATTAGCTCAAGAAAGCTCCCACCGAATTGACCTTGACTACAAGCCCATTGCGTTAGATGTTTCTGATAAATATGTCATTGTTGTTGGAACCAAATATGGCGAAAACTGCATCTGGTGCTACACTCTCGACGGGCATATAAAGAACGAGACCGTCAAAGTTGAAATCAAGTCTCAGCTCAAACATCAATTTACATCGATCGCATGCGGGCCTATTCTCGCTAATACAACTCGACCATCCTATATAGCGTCAACAGTCTTTGGGCAAGCAGACTACAACGAAGGAACAGAAAATCACGATATTATAAATTTGCATATAAACGCAACTTCGAAAGCTTCATTCGGATCGAATAGTATTGCATTTGTTCCAGGACATAAATGCGCCGTCTCTGCTTCAAGTGATGGAACTATAACATTTGTGAATTTGGAAACAAAAAGAACAAAAGCATTCCAAATCTCGCAACAAATACCTTTGACAAAACTCGCAGTACACCCGAATGGTAATGTGATCGCAATCGCATCTGGTTATGATTGGTCTTTGGGCTATGAAATGGCAGGAAGAGAGAAGCCGCCAATAAATTTGTACATAAGACAATTTAATCCTTCTGATTATAGATAAGAATTATATAATAACTTTATCTTATTTTTGGAAATAAAAATCCACATTTCTAATAACAAATTTATTCTAACATTTTTATATTTTTAAAGATGAAAAAACCCAAAAAATCAATAGAAAATATTTCGAATAATAATGAAAATAATATAAGATTTACAATTAGGTATTTGCATAGGCGTATATTAAGAAAAAGAAGATTCAATATAATGATTTTAAAGAAAAATGAATTTTTACTAGTAAAACAATTTGATTCTTCATATGAAGAAAATGTCAAATTAATTGAATGGAAAAAAAATTGTCAATTAAATGGAGCAAAGAAATCAAGTTATTGTGAGAGGAATGCGACTAAGAACAAAAGTAAATGATGTATACGAAGTATTTAAAGACTTTGGTGAAATTATTGCATGCAAATTAATTGTGAATGAGAGAAATGAATCAAAAGGATATTGTTTCATCGTATACAAGGATTGGCAAGATGCACAAAAAGCAATAAATGTTATGAGTGGACGTCGCTTTGATGGCGCGCAAATTGAAGTCACATTCTCCAATAATCCTAAATTAGGTGAAGAAATGATAGAACGATCCTTTGAAACGAACAGACGCTTTGTTAATCTTAGTGAAAGTCATTGGCAGAATCAGAATCAATATGAGTATCATCCAAATACTTTCCAGAAAGGTCCAAATAATTATTTTCAAGATGACAATTCTTTTATACCACCACCCATGTCACGCCAACAACCTCCAGGTGGAGTTCCAATTTTTGAAGATGACGAGGATGATGAAATCAAAATTCCAATGCAAAACCAAAATCTACAACGCGGTTACATACCAAACTATCCTTATCAAAACCAACAGTTACAAGGACCACCAGTACAGCCTGCTCAGTGGGAAAGAAATCAACCTCAATCAGCGTATCGAAAAGACAATTACAATTATGGGTATTCTTCACAACAAAATAGCTATAGTTATCAATATCAGTACAACAGAGGATACCAAAGTGAGCATGGAGGATATGGAAATCAATCTCAAGGAAATGGTTATGTAAATAAGAATCAAATTAGCAATGAATTCAATAATGAGCCTTCTATGTATCAAAGACAGAACTACCAAAGGCCTCCTTACATAGGTGGACAACAGCAAAATACTTATCAACAGATGCAAGGATATGGAAATTCACAGAATCAATTCCAAAAAACGCCGCATTACCCATCAATGCCATTTTAAAAAATTGTTTTTCAATAATTTTTTTGTTTTCGCAGCTGTCACTTTGTCCGCAAAATAACGGATTTGGAACCGAAACAAGAATAAACTGACTGTAAAAACCGTTTTATTCAAAATATCCTCTGGCGAGGAAATAAAGAATTTCATTTGATTATAGAGAAAATGGAAATGAAAAAAGGCATTCTCAAAAACCTGTGAATAACCTAAAATATTATTGTTGCTAATGATGATAAAAAATCAAACTGGAAAAGTTAAATTTATAGTTCTTTCTGAAAGGTGATAAAGTAATTTACTTCATTCAATTGAATGTGCACATAAATTGAATGGATTATTTATGGATTTGAATGAATAACTGTAATACAAAACTAAACTTTTTGTTGCACTCCCATTAAAACAAGTAAATGAAATTATGTTTCATGCTGATTTTGATGCACTACATGAAGGACGTTCCATGTAAGGTATTGATACCAAAATTTGGAATTCACCAAAAATCGATATTTAGACGAATTTTTTTTTCAGATATTAAAATTAATAGGTTTTATTTTCAGCGCTCACACTTCACCAATAGTTATTGTGTTTGTCATTCAAAAAAAAATTTATGGATTTCAATGGATTTTCTTCACAACTATTTAACATTAATGGACTCTATTTCATATACATCTGGTGATGAGTATAATTTGTTTTACTTTGATTCAAGAAAATTTTCATATAAAACTTTACAAAAATATTATGCATATTCACAATTCTATTCTATTGTTACTGATGCAAAACATTCGCCAAATTGGTATTCACATTTTCCTGATTTTTATTCAAATTTCACGCAAAGATCCCGAAAGTTTTTACACTTTCCAATAAAGCAAAATTTGTTTTGTTATCTATTTTTGTTACCGTTTTGCTTTTCATTAAAGCACCAAATTATCCAATAAAGTTACTGCAAAAAAATAGATTAAATATAACTCTTTTTTTAACTTTCTTTTTTGCATATTCACTTGAAGCATATAACTCAGATACTTATACACTTACTGTGTCAAATAATGCTGAGTTTAAAACTAGGAATGATCATAAGGCTGATACAAAATATCTTGTTTTTGATTATATTACGAGTGTAGGTTCTACTTTCTTTGGCTGGCCTTCATTATTTCATAGATCTATGTTGAAATTGGTAATTCAGTTACTTCTATTGGAAGTAGTGCATTTAATTTATGTTCAAATCTTAAAACAGTAACAATCGGAGACAATGTAAAAGAAATTGAAAACCAAGCATTTCGTTCATGCCATAGCTTAACAACAGTTATTTTTGGGAAAAGTGTAGAAACAATTGGGAATTTGGCCTTTGCTCAATGTGAATCATTAGATAGTATCACTCTACCTGATTCAGTCACTTCTATTGGAGAGAGTGCATTCTTACAGTGTGAAAGTTTGAAAATAATCACCATTGGCCATAAAGTTGAATCAATTGGAGGTCATGCATTTGAACAATGTGAAAAATTAACAGAAATCACAATTCCAGATTCTGTTACATCAATTGGAGAGAATGCGTTTGATCAATGTACGTCATTAACAGAAATTACAATACCAAATTCAGTTACATCAATTAAATCAAATGCATTTATAGGCTGTAATAAACTGAAGTTTATTAATGTTTCAATTGGAAACAAAAATTATTCTGGAAATAATGGAATTCTTTATAACGAAGATTATACAAAACTTGTTTGTTATCCGGCAGGAATTTCTAATGAAACATTTGAAATACCAAATTCAATTACAACAATTGGAGATTACGCATTTTATGGCTGTTCATCATTAGCAAATATTACAATTAAAAATTCAGTTTCATCAATTGGAGATCATGCATTTTATGGCTGTTCATCATTAGCAAATATTACAATTCCAAATTTAGTTACAACAATTGAAGAATATAAATTTTATGGCTGTTCAGAATTAACCGAAATCTTAATTCCAGCTTCAATCAAAACAATTGGAAATTTTTCATTTCAAAACTGTGATAAACTCACATGTATCTATTTCACAGGTTACGAATCACCAACTGTCGCCACAAATGCATTTGATCAAGAAAAATCTGTTATGACATCAGATTTATATCAAGATGAAACATTTGGTGAAATTAATGTATCTAAGGGATCTTCTGTTGGTGAATGTGATCTATATCCATGGTCAACACATACATTCACAAAAAGTAATACATTCACGCACAGTATCACATTTTCTCAGTCGAATTCTTTTTCAAGAAGTAATACATATACACAATCAAATACATTTTCACAAAGTAATACATTTACTAAATCAAATACATTTACTAAATCAAATACATTTACTCAGTCGAATACATTTTCACAAAGTAATACATTTACTAAATCGAATACATTTTCTCAAAGTAATACATTTACTAAATCGAATACATTTTCTCAATCTAATGCATTCACGCGGAGTAACTCGTTCACAGCTTCAGATGTTTTCGGTGTTTTGTATATTGACACAGTTACCATTTTGCATTCTATGATTGAATCGCAGTCGCTAATCATTACACAGACTGTTACAATTCAGCGCGTAATCTCGAACATGCTTACGATTAGTCAACTCAACATTTCTTCATCTTTATTCGGTTACTATGTATTATGAATATAATATTTATCAATATTCGACGTATGACAAATATTATTCATTTTTGTATACAATTGTTTCGACGCGAATTCAAGGCGATCAATGGAACGAAGGAATCGACAATAAATTACTTATTGGATTAATATGTGGTTCGATTGCTGTTGTTCTTTTACTCGTAGGGATTATTGTATTTGTGATTCGCCGAAGTCAAGGAGCGAAATTACAAGAAAAGTCTGAAGAAACAATGAGCTCAGCTAATATTGGGGCGAAAGAAGAAATTAATGAAGAATACAAACAGTATGTACTCCATGATCCCGATCAATGGATATGAAATGAAATTTTTAATAAATAATATGCAATGTGTTTTTTGTGTCTATTGATATTATAAATTATTCATTATTTTACTTGTTAATATGAAATATGTCAAAAATTCTTTGTTAATTATTTGAAATTTTGGAATTTCATTTGTTCACTTGTGAGTTATATGGAACCCGGTAAATTCATCCACTGAATTAATCAATTTCATTTGATATATTTTGAATGATAATTATCGTGTTTTCATAATGTTGATAGTATTTTTAAGGATTTATAGTGAATTCTGGAAATATTTTATGCACTGATTATTAATGTACTGATATTATGAAATCTGCGTTATATTTTAAATAAATAAAAAATATAAATTCCATATATAATATAGACATAAACTATATATTAATATCAATTAATTTTTGTTTAAGAAACTTTGTTAGTGTAAAGTTCAAGTAATAAATATTTGGATATGCCTTTCCTATTTGATATCACTGTTAATACACAAACTTTTCTATCTTTAGAAGTAGATGTCAATATATATGACAAATATTGATTGCCAATTTCAATAATATTTACTTATTATAAGCATTATAGTTGCTGCTTGCGAAAATGATTTTACACTAAAAACATGAATTCTTTGATGTAAAGAATTAAAGAATAGCCAATAATATATGTAAAAAACTTTTCTATATTTTCAATTACATTTCTTTAAAATCATCAATTGATAATTAGCACCACAGCTAATTTATGCAAAATATGATCAGTAATAACAATATTGAAGGGACAATGATCATTATGACCCAATTAACAGTAGCAATAGTTATTCATAACATTGTTTTTTAATATGATTTTTTATCATTCCTGCAAGTATAATCAATAAAATAGTAATCAGGTTCGATTGAAATAATTTGTTTTCAATCATTTATTCTTTTTATCATATTACCTCATAATATAAACATAATGAAAACAATCTTGAAAATATTTTTAGAAGTTATTGGAAACAACAATTCTTTCATTTTTATTATTGACAATTTCGATTAATTCTTCAATCAAAACGTTATCTTCCTGGAAAATGATTTTCTTCTCTTCAGGGCAAAATACACACAACAAACAATGCAACATATATATAACCTCATTTTTTATCATTTAACTTCTATCACATCTTTTTTTCTAAATAACTGATCATTGATTTATTTCTTAAAACATTGTTGTACAAACAAAACGTCATGAAGCAATCATTACAATGTTCAAATGTTTTTTATTTGTAATTCGTATGCGTTCGCTCTGATTCTTGACACAAATTTTATTTCTCACAACATAAGTTCCGTCACAACGAACACAGTCCATTCCCAAAATAAAATATTTTATTATGATCACTGTGCCTCACCTGCGTCTTCCTGTATATCCGGTATGAACACCTCGAATCTGACTCCGGTGACGGCCAGCATCCCTGGTATCTGCGGGTGGTAGTGTATCTCCTTCGGCTCCTCTGCGACGTGCTCGAACATCATCTGGTCCGGGATTCCCTCTTCTTTCTCCTCAGGGTCCATAGCCTCGACGGAGAGGTCCCAGATCGTAACTCTGCCGTCTTCGCACGCAGCAGCAAATTCGCTTTCGTCGTTCGGGTTCCATTCGATGCTCGTGATCGGGTCCTCGTGATACGACATCGTCGCAACTGGTTCAGTGGTATGCGACAAAGCGCGGAGATCCCAGATAGCTATGACCCCATTGTCTGCACCGGAACATATTAAATTTCGTTGAATGGCGTTCCAGTCAATGACATTGCAATCACATTTATCTGTGGCTTGGAAACGGGAAACTGGTTGAGTCGGGTCTCGGAGATCCCATACTGCAATGGTGCCATCACAACTACATGTCATAAATATTCCGGAATCACTATGTGAAAATACAATATCTTCAACAGAATCTGTATGCCCTTCATATAAAGCAGTTCGGGTAAAGGCGCCGGAGTTTTCTTGCCAGATGGATATAAAGCCATTGTTGTCGCCAACTGCTAATAATCCATTATCAACTTTGGACCAACAAAGACCAAAACCTTCTTCGCCAATTGCACACTCGAAAATCATTTGGACGGTGCCTTCTTCAACGTCATTATTAACAGATGTAATACCAGATGAAATATCCCATATCAGAACATTTCCAGTATCACTCCAAGTGGCTACAATGTTGGATTGTTGTGGTTGGATACGAACTCTGTTAGCTGCGCCAGGATGGAAATTACCACAACATGAAAGTTTTGGATCAATAAGTTGAGCTGGATCATCATAGTTATCATCGTTTTGTGTACATTGAAGATTACTGATCTTAGTTACAAGGAGTTGGTTTTCATCATCAGTTTCAGCTTGTGTAGCTGAAACAAAAAAAGTTGTTAATGGAAATTGAGTTCGAGAAGCACCAAGATTATCTCGAATGACATCAAATGAAAGGCATGGCCATTGAAATGTCATTTGATAATATTGACGGTAGATATCATTCGAAAATCCGAATTCTTCGTCGGAGTCTTCCATTTAATGTCACTTTTGCTTGACCATAGCTTGGAGACCGTTAAAATAATCCGTTGTTTTCATTTCGTTGATGCGAAATTTCCTGTACGCATTTGTTCAAGGAGTGATTTAGGTGATTTAAGTTGTTCGATCGAATCTGCTTTTTGTATTATTCCCATGATTTCTTCATTTATCTGATTATTTTTATCAATCAATTCTTCGATTTCTTTTTGTAGCTTCGTAACTACTTCATTATTGCTGTTCATGTCTATAGGGTTATCCCCTACAATTTTCTTTTTCTCTTTGACATCAGCTGCCATTGATAATAAGAATTTCTTGAGTCGAGCTCTTTCGTTTTCAAGCTTCGTTATGTTGTCTTGGCTGATCAGCTTCTCTGTCTCCTTTATCTCATTAACAAGTTGCTGTATCGCGGGATCGTTAGAGTTCTCAAAATTTTCGGTTGTGAATTCACTCGCTTTTTCTTTGAGCACTTTTTGCTTCTTTTGGAAATTGCTGATCTCTTGCAGAAGTTGCTTCCGTTTTTCTTCTAAAGCCTCTTTATTTTGAAGCTCTTTGTCTAGTTTTTCTCCAAGTTGAATTTCTGAATCTCGTTTTGCTTTTGTTTCAAGATACATTTCCATATATTTATTATTAGAATTGCTTTGTTGATTACGAAGTGATTCGATCTCGTTTTGGAGTTTCTCATTTTCGCTTGCTAATTGTTTACATTCTGAATCAAGTTTATCAAGAATTTGTTGGTATTGTGTTATAACATTAGACGAATTGTTATCGGATTTTGGAGACCCGCTGGAATGAGAAGAAGAGCTGTTTTCTTTGATAAGGGTTTGTATTTCTTTGACAGTATTTTTAGGAAGAGATTTGACTCGGGAAATGTTTTCGGTTTTTTTAGGTCCTTTAAGTGAGTAAAGAAGGAAAGAAACAAGTAGTTGCTTCAGTGAGTCTGGATTTGAACGGCGTGCAATTGATGTCAAATCAAAAGAGGCACGGATTTGAAGTTTAGAAAATTGGTCTTTGATGTTTTCTTGGACAGTCTTCAAATTACGTAGACATGATATCCAGTCATCTTTAGTGTGATCAATAGTCTTTAAAGCGGATAAATCGATTTTAACATTATCTTGAATTGAGTTGAATATTTTAGAAAGAACATGTCCCTCACGAAGTGATTCCAAGTTAGGGCATTCTTCGTTAGTGATTCCAAAACTGTAAATCCAGGGAAGAAGAAAATCAAAAGTTTCCATACAAAGTGAACGTTTATATTGACAAACTTTTTGAGAGAACTATTGATAGCCATTACGATCAAAATCAATTCAAATCGAGTTTATGTGGTTAAATATCAGATAAGAAAAATGATGATTAACTAAATTATTTTATAACAACTATTAAAGCATTTTATACATATCTTGCAAGATTACCAATGCTCTTTTTTAAAAAGAAAAAATGATTGACCCTTTAAATCTGTTAAGCATTTTGTTCTTTGATCATTTGTGCAAAGTTAACAATCATATTCATTTTCTTTTGACTAATGATGAGTTTAAGGATGTCTTTTTCATTTAGTCTTTCTAAGTATCTCTCCTTCATTGCATCGAAATCAATTGCTTGAATTTGTTCTTCGCTCATTATTTTTGAGTCAAGTTGTTCTGTTGATATATTTTGTATTTCACTCTCAGTAGGATTATCAGCTTCATTTCCATTTGTGTAAAATCTTAAGAAATTTCCTTGTTCTTTCTCGAGTTTTTCTAATTCTCTTTCATTCCGAAGGTTTCTTAAAGTATCTGCAACAGCCCTTCTTTCATCTGCTTTTTCTAAAGCAGCAAAAATATATTTTGGCTTTTCTTTTTCTTCAACTGTAATATTTGAAGATAACAATTTTTCGAATTCTCTATTTTCATTTTCTTCTAATTCAACTTTTACTTCCATTTCTGTGTTTCTTTTAAGTGCAGAAGATGGTGGGGCTCTCTTTGAACTTCCACCAAAGATTGCTGCAACTTTTGGTTTCATTTCTTTTTAAAATGTGCCATTTATATTTCAGAATAAATAAAATTGTCATTTAAATGAGCTTAAACGTACCAACTGATCTTCAGCAAATTGATGAAATGCTTGATAATGAACTTAAACGCGTCCAAGACCTCGAACAGAAGTTTACTGATTGGGCTGAGCAACAACGAGCTAAAATTCAAGAACATCGTCAAAGACAATTATTAGAAGGCGATGTTAATCTAAGTGAGTTCGAATCCATCATCTCCATCCTCTCGAACATAGATAGCGCCGATGAGTCAGAGATATCGTATGTCCATGACATCTTTCAACAGTTATGTCGAATCTAATCACAAATATCCACAATTTTGACGAACAACAACAAACAGAATATTTTCATTTAGTCATCGAGTGCCACGAAATGGTTTTTGACGTTTCTTTCCATTGCTTCGATCATTTCTCTAATTCCAGCCAAAAGAATAGAACTTTCGAATTCCTTTTGCATGACAATGATATCACTCTTATAATCGATCAATGCGTTCATGTCCTTCGCCAATATTAAATCATACACTAATTTCCTTACTTCTTCAACGTCACTTTTTAGTTGTGACGCAACGTACTTCACTTCAACTCTGCTGTAGTTTTGGCAGAAAACGCTGATTGAGCTTCTTAAGACAAACTTTCGGATTTGTTCGATGATGTCGTTATATAACTTTAAGTTTCCTAAGCTTCCTTGAGCGGTATCGATATGTTCTCGGAACTTAACGATATCTTTCTTCTCATAATAATCAGCTAAGTGATCAATGGGTGCAACTTTTGCGTTGGTTCTGAATTTGATGGCTTCAGGAGTAAGGAAAATACCACAGCTTCCTTTGGACCACATTTGAGAAAGTGCACATAACATAAGACAATCAATACGTTGATCACTACCTGCGTTATCGAAGAGACGGAATGACTCATAGAACTTTTGATAGGCAAGTTGAGGCTTTCTTTCTTTAAGAAGTTGAATTCCTTCGATCTTGAGAAGAACAGCTGATTGACGATCATTAAGTGAGGTGCTTGGGATAGTGGAGGCGAGCTTGTAGTCGTTAAACATGGATTCGAGGTCTTTGCGAGCATCAGCTAATTCAATACGAATTGAGAGAATACGAATTGCAATATTACACATTTCTGGATCGGTAAGATCTGGTGGAAGTGTAACATAGGGTTCGATTTCACTGAGAATTTCTTTACCTTTGGTGTAATCTTGATTTCTCATAACATATTCACATTGACGAAGCTTAAGATCTAAGTAAAGATTGCCCATTGTGCTTTGATCAACAAGTTCAGTTGCTGTGTCCAAGAAACGAAGAAGAGTAGTTTCATTTCTAATGACATTAGCTAACATTGAGGAAACAGTGGATTGAAGTTGATCGTT
Organism: Histomonas meleagridis; assembly: GCF_020186115.1. Lineage (NCBI taxonomy): Eukaryota > Parabasalia > Tritrichomonadida > Dientamoebidae > Histomonas > Histomonas meleagridis. The sequence goes on from NW_027150781.1 coordinate 621,569, forward strand.
GGTGATAAGCTTGTCGGCGTTGGCTTGGAATACATCATTCAAGCACTCAATTGTGAGGTCTGTATCATCAAGATTTGATTGAATAACCGCTGCCTTTAAAAGAGATTTGGATCTAAGCTTGGCATCAGCATTAGGATCTTGGAAAACTTGATAGAATAAATCAACAGCGTATGGATCGTCGAAACCAACGGATTCTTTTGCGGCACGATAAGTACCTTCAGGAGTGTACTCTGCTTGTTCTTCTTCAGCACCTCCTTGGTATACTTCGCCTTCATAGGCTTCTTCATTGCCGGCATCTTCTTCATCAAAGTATATTTCTTCGTCGGACATCTTGGAAATATGTCAAACAAACTTTGTTAAAAAAAATAATTGTCAAAATTAGTTCTTAAACGGTCTCCAACAGGCTAACGAATTTTTTTCATTGATGACCATCAAATTGCAGAAAAATATATTCGCAATAAGACATAATAGCTTCATTAAATTAATTATGTATAAACATTTTTTCAGAGAAATGTATTTTATGGTTTCAATCTGCAAATAATCGAGAAAAATTTTTCTCAAATTAAATGTATGCTGTGATTAATCAAACATATGAAAAACATTATCTAAAATGACATGAATATCATTGATAATATATTTTAAACAAAATAAAACTTCTTTTAACGGAAATAAGAAAACATATATTATATCCATGTAAAACACTACCTATTTATCATTTCAATCATAAAGGTTATATGGTTTCTTTTTTCCAATAAAAGATAGATATGATAAATTATTCACCAAGTTTCATCAGTTGCAATGAAGGATGGCATGCTTTGTATTTGAAAAAGTGGTTTTTCTATAATTTATATTTTACGATAACGATATAAAAATGCCTGTATTGAAAATCAGTTGCTCCAATTCATGAAACTTCTTCAAAAATAACTTATTATTTTGAAGTTTATTACACAACGTTAATCATTTCTTTGAGTATAATGTCCACATTACAATTTTTTTTGCTCATCATTTTTAATTTAATTATTTTCTTTTTCAAACAGCTATTTGTCATATCACTATAATTCATCCTTTGAAATTTGTGAACTTTGATAATTTCAATTAATCAATTTAGCAATCTTTTAAGTCACATCCCAAACATATAACCAGAGCATAACGCCAGCACGGTTCATACCATTTTCTCGTGTTTGCGCCCTCAAGCAGTGCGTTATTTCCTAAACACCATGTGACCAATCAATTTACGTGTTTTCATATCATTCCATATTTTCAGTACTTTATAGATACTTTTTGAAAAAATAAAGTGGATAAAACCACCTGAAATTTCGTCAAAAATTGAGATAAAAATATTTTAGTGAAAAACCTGACCAAGATAAACCGCTTTTGAAGAGGCAAAATTTCTAATCCATAAATGCAAAAGACACAGCCAAACACACTTTTCGTACGAAACATCCAATACACAGCAACAGCCGACCAATTAAGCGCGGTTTTTGAGAAGTATGGTAAGATCAAAAAAGCAAAGATTTTGACCGAAAATTATCATGGCCAACCAGTTCCACGTGGAATTGGATTCGTTGAGTTTGAAGATGAAGAAGGTGCTAAAAAAGCCCTCGAAGACAAATCAGAATTAAAGCTTGGAAATAGAGTTCTTCATATTTCTCAAGCAAAAGTTAACGAAGCGAAAAGAGATACAATTTTTGTTGGCGGAATACCAGAAGGAACAACAATCAAAGATTTGTTGGACACATTTGCGAAGTACAACGCAAAGAATGCGACAATCATCTGTTTCGATAACGGACCTAGGAAAGGTTATGCTTTTGTTCAGTTGGGTTCAAGCGAGGATAGGGAAGCTGCCATGAAAGAGGGAACATTCAATCTCAACGGTACAAATCCAATCCTTCGAAATGCACGTCATGATTATGAAAATCCAAATCTCCGTTCATTTGGAGGTCAACGTATTCGTCAGTAAAAGCGTCAGGTCCTTCAATTTCTAATCGTACCTTTTCACGTCGAGTCCAGTTTTCAGGGGTGGTTTCTTGCGAACGTTAGTGTAACCGTTAATTATATTTTCGACCGTTTCCGTATCGTCTTCGTTAATTGTATCGTTCCAGTTTTCAATTGTATCGGTTTTCCTTTTCAATGGTTCAATTTGTTCTGGGACGATAAGTTTTTTCTTTTTCTTTTCTGGTAATTTTGTGTTTGGTGACGGTTGTACCTGTTTAATATTTGAGAGGATATTTTGACACAATTTGATCAAATTTATTTGTATTTCAATGGTTAACATTTGAGGAGTTGAAAGCATTGTTGATGCAAGCGGAACAACATTTTCTAAAGATGTTTCTATTGTTAAATTTAACTTTCCAAGTAATGTCATAATTGCATTAGCGACGTCATCAGACGGCAATTTTCTCCATGTTTCAGTGATCTGTGGTAATGTTAAATTCGCAAAAGTGTTATGATTCACTTTACATAAACAATCTCCAAGTGAAACAATTGAACTTGATACAATTCGTGTGTCGTCTGAACTTGAGATGAATTCAGTTAGTTTGGGAATTACTGACTTTTGTATTGATTTGGAATCTAATGTCTTTACTATCAATGGTAAATTCTTAATTGCTGTGTTATGAAGTCGAATGTCATTTGAGTTTAACGCTTCTCTAAAGATGGGGAAAATGACTTTGTAATGTTGCTCTGGTTCTGTTTTATCAATGAGGATTTTGAGGATAGAAAAAACTGATAACATAAGTTCGGGTGGTTTCGTTAATACTAGAAAACTACTAAATTTAGATAGGATTTCATTGTTAAAGTCTCTCTTACTATAGAATGATGCTCCTTGGAAAATAAGTGGTATAGTAACAGGTGCATATCGTGTGTCAGATAAGGTCTCATTAATAAAGACTGGCATGAATTTATACCGAATCATTCGATGTGAAAATATGCTTAAGGATTGCGTAAGAGACTTAAAGAAGTTAAACTTTTCGGCTGCTGCTTTAACAATGATTTCATCGAAGTAACGATAGACTTTGATGTGGATGGAATTGAATGCTTCTGAATTTTCTAAGGACGATAGAGTCGGGCGGTTTTCTGGATCAAATGCCAAACAAGATTTAATTGTGCTTACAATCGATTGTGTTGCATGTGGGAGTGTTAAAACAATGTCATTACTTAGTTGACTAAGATAGTCATCAGGTGATTTACTTGAAAAAAGTGGTTTCTTGAGATAAGCAGATGCAATTGTAACACCAAAACTAAAGATATCTGATTTGGTTGTAATGTCTTTGTTAGAAATAAGTTCGGGTGATGAAAAATTAAGGTTGGGATAAGTAGATAAATTCTTCCATTTGCCAAATATAGGTTTTATAAGAGAAGTTTCATCTGAAATTGGTGATGAAAAATTAAAAGAGTTTAATTTAACTGTTAAATCTTTGGTAAGAAAAATTGCATTAGGATTAATTCCTAAATGTGAAATTTTGGCATTATTATGAAGAAAAGATAATACAGATATTAATTGTTTTCCGATATATTCAATTTCGTCACCAGTTAAATCATTTTCATTGGTTAAACTTGAACATATTGTTTCAGAAACAAATGCAGGTTGCCTAGAGTTTTCATCAAACTCAATGATTTTCAAGATATTAGGATGATGAAGTTTTCGAATTTGCTGTATCGAATAAATACATGATGAAATATATTTGTCACAATCTTCTTTTGGTATGTTGTTTGAAATCATTAATTGTTCATCAAAAATCCAAATTGTAACATTTTCCCCAGTGCTTTTCCTAATTGCTGTGTGAACTTTCCAAAAGTCAGATATAAACACAGGCGTAATTAAATCATAGTTAGCGGAAAAGCCTGATCCCATTTAATACAATTGTGAATGAAATTTTCTGCCAAAATATTGTGAGAAAATATTTTAGTCATCCTGATGGAACAATATCAAAAAATTGCTCTTCAAGAGCAACATTTACTAAATCAAATCCATCAACAGGAACAAAGACTAGCAGAACTTATTGAAGAAAATAATTCTTTGGAATCTGGTTATTTACATCAAAAAATTAAATATTTCAAAGAAGAAAGACCAATTTTATTACATAATCTTATGACAGAAATAGAATCAGAAACACTACAAAATTCACCATTTGCTAATTCTGATTTATTAATTGAATCAATTAATCAATATAATACTAAAAAAGAATTATTAGATATAGAAAATACACAACTTTCTGAATATGTTGATTCCCAGCGAAATGAATTATTATCTCTCCTCAAACAATTTCGAGAACCAGAACAACCGAAAATAATAATTAAACCACCAGACACAAGTTGTTCCACAGAAGTTGAGCAACTAGCACGTCAAATTGCTCAAGAAATTGACAAAGTCTCCGAGGATGATCTTGTTAAATATTTAGCACGAGGTCCATCTGATGGATCACAAGAAGTCACCATTGAAAAGGCCAAAGAGCTAGGACAACTAAATTACAGTCTCAAGTGCTCTAGTACAGCCACCAATCTCATGCAAACACTTATATCTCGAATCCAACAAATTGACATTCAAGTTCAAGATACCATTGATGAACAACATATGCAACTTTTAAACACCCTAGACAATGCCACCAATGTAATGAATGGTTTATTGCATGAAGATGAGTTTTCTGGCGCTGATTCCAACGAAGACAATTGGAAATATTTGGAATCACTCGAGGAAGACGTTAAGTTGATGCGAAAACGGCTTTTGGCAGCGGTTAGTGACGGTTCGAAGATTCAAATCCCATCAGAAATGGTCGATACAGAAAGAGAGAAATCTGTTTTAAATCATTGTTTAGAAGTACTTAAAGAATCGAATGCAAAAATGATTGAGCATTTACATAATTTAACTGAACAAGGAATTGTTGATTATCAAATACATAGCGAAGACGAAGTGAAACAAATAATTGCACAATATAATGAAATGAAGTTAAGGAGTGGTGAGTAATAATAAAGTTTATATATTTTTGTTTTCTTTACGAATTGTAATGCTAAAAAAGTTGCTGTAAATTTCGACTTTTTGAATATGATTTCAATCAAAACCGATCAAAAGTGTCACGGCCAATAAATTGGATTAATTAATAAATTACATTAAAATTATGTAAATTTACATTAAAATTCAATTTGTACTCCAAACGATCAAAACAAGGCAAAGAACCAATTGGTTATGATTTCTGTCCGTGCTTGGAGTGACACTCACATATATGATATAGCATTCAGATCTCGTTTTGAATCGAAAAAGTAGCGCTATAAAATTTTGGAAATGTAACAAAGAATAAATATAATTTTATTTGCGCAAATTTGATTTGACATAACGGTAGTTTATTATATTTTGGGATCAATTCCATAATTACTAAAATTTTGCATATTTAAATTCATTAAAAATTTCATACGAAAGACATTAAAATATAAATAAAAATGCAGCTTAATAAATTAATTTAATCAAAGGTCGTCAATTTCATTTACTTCTTCTACCGGCGCATCGTCCTTTTGATTCTTATTTCGGTAATAAATCCATCCGCCGACAGCAGCAGCCACAATAATAACCACAAGCGGAACTGTAACGCCCACAGCTATAGCAGTCGTATTACTATTGTCAGATTGGTCGTTATCATTACTATTAACTCTGGTACCAGAGTTATAATAAGGATAATCAGTGTTATAAGTCATTGTATTAGTTTTAACCAAATCTCCAATTATATTTGGACATTGATCAATTGAAACGCCCTTTGATACATTTTTATCACCGAATGTCTCACCAAAATATGAAGCGATTGTATTCACTTTTCTTAAAAAGGTTGAACCATAAAATGCATCATCGTGAACATTTGGACTAGAATTTCCTAAATAGTAAACGCACATTATATTTTCACAATTATAAAATGCATACTTTTCGATAAATCGAATTTCAGCATTAAGGATAACTGTTTCTAATTCATTACAATGTGAAAATGCATATGTTTCTAATGTTTCAATTGTGCTTGGAAGTGTTATATTTGTAAAAATACATGATTCAAATGCCTCACCACCAAATTTTAGCAATTTACCGAAATTAACTTCCTTTAAACTATTACAACCACAAAATGTACCATATAAAGATGTAACATTATCAGGTATTGTAACACTTGATAAAAGAATACATCCCAAAAATGCATAATCTCCAAGTGAATATAAATTTTTGCCAAATTTAACTGTTTCCAAGTTTTTACAATATTGGAATGCATTATCATAAACAGCATAAACTGTTTCCAAATTAAGATGAACAACTGCACAAGATGAAAATGCATAAATTGAAATAGTAGAAATGTTTCTTAAATTAATTGTAACCAATGAATAACAAGAATAAAATGAACTTTGACCAAGACCTTCACATGAAGCTGGAATATCAATACTCTTTAATGATCTACAATAAGCAAAAGCCTCATGACCAATTCTTTTAAGATTTTTTCCAAAATTAACTTCTATCATATTTCCATTATAACATACTTTTTCATTAATCTGAGTAACTTTATCACCAAATGTTAAATATAATAATCTAAATTTGGTAGATGAAAGTATTTCATTTTGTACAGAATATGATGGAGTAAGAATTGTTAAATTTGTTAAATTGTTACAGATAACATTATCATTATGAATTTTTACGACATTTTCTCCAATTACAAATGATTTTAATAATGGTAATTCCATCCTATCAATATTAGTAATTTTGTTTCCTAAAATTAAATGTATTATATTTTTTCCAACCATTTGAGCTAAGTTTCTTTGGTTTATGTGTGGACTCTTTAATGTAAGATTTTTAATGTTCGAAGAACTAAACACATAACTCAAGGAAGAATTTACATTTTCGCCAATGACAAGATTATGTAATGGACAATCAAAAAATGCGCCATATTCAATTGAATATACTGAATCTGGTATTATAAAAGATGTTAAATTTGAACATCCGGAAAATGCTTGAGAGCTAATTGATTGTATTTTATTTCCAAGTGTAACTGTATGTAATGAAGAACATTCTGAAAACAAACTTGAACCAATACTAGTTACTGAATCTGGAATATTGATGCTTGTTAGATTTGTACATTGATAAAATGCATAATTACCAATTGATGTTACACTGTTTCCAAATAATACTGTTTTCAGGTTTGAAAAATACATAAATCCTCCATCAATTGATCCCCCTCCAAGATAAACATATTCTAAAGATTTTTGGAAAGAACTAGTTATTTTAACATAATGCGAACTCAAATATGTTAAATTTCGAACATTATAACAACCAGAAAATGAATTTTTATCAATTTCTTTTACATTTTTGCCAATAATAATAGTTTCCAATGAAGAACAACCTGAAAACGCGGACACTTTAATTGTAGTAACTGAATCTGGGATTTTGATTACTTTTGTCATATTACAATCCATAAATGAGTAAGAACCAATTGTTTCTAATTTTTCTCCAAAGGGAATTGTTCTTAAAGCATGGCATTGTCTAAATGCACCATAATCAATCAAAATGATTGAATCAGGAAAATTGATGTTCATCAAACTTGTACACCCTTCAAATACATTTTCACTAAATATTCTTAATTTCCCTTCAATATTAACTGTTTTTAAATTATAACATCTTTTGAATGCTTCAGAACCAATTGAGATAACTGAATCTGGAATTGTGATACTTACTAAACTATTACACATGAAAAACGTAAGATTACCAATTGTTTTAACATTGTTACCAATTTTCACTGATTCTAATGAAGAACATTCATAAAATGTTTCAGGATGAATTGTGATAATCAAATCTGAAATGTTGAAATTTGTTAAAGCATTACATTTATAAAATGCACCTTTACCAATTGTTTCAACTTTGTTTCCAATACCAACAGTTTTTAAAGCAATACAAGAATAAAATGCCTCAGAACCAATTGTTTCAACTTTATTTCCAATACCAATTTCTTTTAAAGCAATACAAGAATAAAATGCCTCAGAACCAATTGTTTCTATATTTTGTCCATTTATAACTGTTTCTAATGAAGAACAAGAACTAAATGTAGATCCAATCGAAATAACTGAATCCGGAATTGTGATACTTACTAAATTATTACACTTGGAAAACGTAAGATTACCAATTGTTTTAACATTGTTACCAATTTTCACTGATTCTAATAAAGAACATTCATAAAATACTTTAGAACCAATTGAGATAACTGAATCCGGAATTGTGATACTTACTAAATTATTACATTTGGAAAACGTAAGATCACCAATTGTTTTAACATTGTTACCAATTTTCACTGATTTTAATGAAGAACATTCATAATATACTTCAGAACCAATTGAGATAACTGAATCTGGGATTGTGATATTTTCAAAACCACATTTACGAAAAGCTCCATCAGAAATTATTTTTAATTTTTTCCCAATGATAACTGTATCTAATATATAACAATAGCTAAATGAATAATCACCAATGAAAATAACTGAATCTGGAATTATAATACTCTTCAATTGTTTGCAATATGAAAATGCATAATTTCCAATACTTTCCAATATATCTCCAAAAATAAAAGCTTTTAATAAATAACAGTTTTCAAAAGCATAATTACCAATTGAAATTATTGAACTTAGATTTGGAATATTTTCTAGTTTTTCACACGAATAAAATGACGACCTACCAATCACCTCTACATTTTTTTCAAAGTTAATTGTTTTCAATGATAGGCAATCACAAAATGAACCATTATTAATTATTCTAAGTTGATTTCCAATATTAACTTCAATTAATCCATCACAACTTTGAAATACATAGGTACCAATTGAAATTACTGAATCTGGAATTTCAATTTTTTCTAATTTTTGACTAGAAGAAAATGCACGATCACCAATTGTTTTAAGTTTATTTCCAAATGTGATTGTATGAAGACGAGAATTTTCAAATGCACGTTCACCAATTGTCTCCACATTGTCTCCAAATGTAAGTGTTTGCAACAAATTACATCTACAAAATGCATATTTACCAATTGTTGTTACATTATTTCCAAATATAAATGTTCGTAATGAAGAACATAAATAAAATGCATAATTTCCAATTGATATCACTGAATCTGAAATTGTTATATTTATTATAACTTCACATGAATAAAATCCATAATCTGAAATCATTAAAATAGAATTTGAAATTTCAACTGTTTCATTTGGAATTCCTGCTGGATATAAAATAATTGATTTTTTATCTTTGCTATAAAGAATACCATCATCGTTACAATTAGAAAAGTTTTGATTCTTTTCAGATACGATTATTTTTTGAAGACTTGAGCAATAGAAAAATGCATCATGGCCAATTATTTCTACTTTTTCTCCTAAAGTAATATTTATCAATGAATAACATTCATAAAATACATTATAACCAATTGAAATTACTGAATCTGGAATTTCAATATATTCTAATTCAGAACAAGAATAAAATGTTTCATTAAGGATAGTTTTGAGTTTATTTCCAAATGTAATTGTTTGTAATTTACAGAAACTAAATGCGCTTTCGCCAATTACTTCCACATTTTTTCCAAGTGTAAGTGTTTTCAATGAAGAACATGAAGAAAATGCATATTTACCAATTGTCTTTACATTTTTTCCAAATATAAACGTTTCTAATGAAGAACACCAATAAAATGCATAATTTCCAATTGATATTACTGAATCTGAAATTGTTATACTTTTTATTTTTAGACATCCATCAAATGAATAATCCGAAATTATTATAATAGAATTTAAAAAATTAAAATTTTCACCTGGTTGTCCTGGTGGATAACGAATAAATGATTTTAAATCTTTGCTATAAAGAATACCATTATTATGAAAATTAGTAAAGTTTTGATTCTTTTCAGATACAATTATTTTTTGAAGACTTGAACAAGATATAAATGCATCATGGCCAATTATTTCTACTTTTTCTCCTATAGTAATATTTATCAATGCATAACATTGGCCAAATGCTTTATTTCCAATTGAAATTACTGAATCTGGAATTTCAATATATTCTAAATTATTACAATAATAGAAAGCTTCGTCACCAATTTTTTCTACTTCGTTTCCAATAATTGAAATTGTTTTAATATTCTTAAAATGGGAAAATTGTCTTTCCACAATTTCTTTAACTTTCCCTCCAATTGTCAGGTTAATAATATTATATTGAAATATAATAGCAAATTCATTCATAAATGGACTGTTAATTGAGAGATCACTACAACTACTATCATAAAATGAATTTTCTCCATATGACTTCACATTTTCACCAATTGATAATACTACTAAATTAGATAAACCAGAAAATGCATTATCTCCAATTGTCTCTATTTCGCCACTAATTATTAATGTTACTAAATTAGGACATTCAGAAAATACACCTTCTTCAATTGTTTTGATTTTTCCACCAATAAAAAGATAATTTAAAGTTGAAGAGAAATCACGAGAAAATGTCTTTTGATCTACAAATGGACTAAGCACTGTAAGATTTTGAACAGGGCTATCAATAAATACATCATTTCCTAATTCTACTTTTTCTCCAATATAAATTTTAGTAATTTTTGTACAATCACAATATGCATAGTCACCAATTTTTTGGAGATTTTTAAGATTGAGACTTGTTAATTTGTAACAATATTGAAATGCATTTTCACCGATTGAAGTGAGTGTATCAGGAAATATGATATCTTCTAGATATATACACCGGAAAAACGAATGACTTCCAATGCTTTCTATATTATTTCCAATATATATAGTGGTTAGAATACTACAATCATTAAATGAACTATTCCCTATTGAGATTGTTGAATCCGGTAAAAAAGCCTTTTGTACTTTATCACATTTAGCAAAAGCATATGGAGGAATTTGAGTTATACCTTCATTAACATAAATATATCTCGCATATTGTTTGTTCATATCGTCAAAATCATCTGGATCTTCAACTGTAAGTGTTTTTGTTGCTTCATCATAAATTTGATATCCAAAATGGAAAAGCAAAAACAAAAAGGAAATGATTCTCATAAAAAATGAAATTATTGCCAGGCTATATTTATTTGTGCCAGTTAAAATAGTCAAGATGGCAAACAAACTCCTACAATATTTCGAAAACCGCATAATGAATATTAATATAATTCTTTGATAATGCTACCATACATATATCATTTTATAGTTGAGAATATAATCTAATAATTAAATATATATCTCAGAAAATATCAATTTGATCTGTTCTGAATAAACAATATTGAATATTGAATACTCCTTGAAAAAAATTACCCGAAAACTCTTAAAATTTGATTACTTTTGAACGAAATTCAATGGTTTATCCTCAAGGTTTTCGGGTTCAGCAAGCTGGCTGAAAAATCAAAATAAAGCATTGAATTATAGTATTGGAAGCTGATTTTTTTATTCAATTTAGGAGGACCTGTTAGAGAGAAATATTAATATTCAACCTTTTGTTGAATAAAATTTATAGCTTGGCAGTATAATCCTTTTTTGCACGTTAAATGCCATTGGTTCGAATCCCGATATTGGAGAAAGTTTTTTCTGTTTTTTTTTCTTATTAATTTGTATTTCTAATCAATTTCTTACTAAAAAACTTATTTAGAAATACTTTTTATTCATTATGATATATGTAAAACATTGTTAATTATGTTAAATTGTAATTTAGTTTTATTTTATAATCCTAATAAAATATTCATATAAAATTTAGGGAAAAAAATCATAAAAAACATATATATTTATAATATTTACATATATTAATAAATATATTTTTATTTACTACAATTTTAAAATCTTTAATAATCCAATAAATCAATTTTAATATTTTATATCATTGTTGTAATCACTTTTTGAATGTAATTCAAATATTTGAGAAAATATTTTGTCGGTGAATGGGATTAAATTTTACAACGTTTGTGTTTTATTTATGATATATACAGATTTTTGGATTGATTTCTGAAACAAGCCCACAAATTAAAACATTTTTTTTTTGTCAAATGAAAGCTTCATTTTTATAATCCAAATGAAAAGCATTTATAATTTTCTATTTTATTAAATAAATAACATATGTTTATATCGGAGCCGTTTTTGAAAAAGATCTCAATGTTTTCATATGTTTTGGCTTCCTTAACTGTTTGTTCCGCTCAAATCGCTCCAGCTCTCCATGCCAATGAAGTTGAAGTGTTTTCATCTCTTCTTGTTGCGCAGCAATGACTTTGTTCCTTTGTCGAGTGAGTGCATCATTTCTTTCTCTCATGCGACGTTTTTGTTCAAGTTCTTCAAGTAAAGAAGCATTTGACTTTGTGCTAAGTTGAGGATTTTTGATGCTTCGAAGAGTTATCGTGGCCGATGAAGAACGATTCTTTTTGGCTATTGAAGAATTTTTCTTGAGTTCTGAATTTTGACGTGACCGAAGGTCATCAAGCTCACTATTCCGTATCTCTATAAGTCGTTCCTTCTCAAGGTTGTAGAAATATTCCGATGTTTGTGAATCATACTGATCTAGAAATTCCCTAGATTTTATTTTGGATGTCATTAACATAGGAGGAGTGCATGGCTGATACTCATTGTTTTCTAATGGAATTGCTGATAAATGGAGAGATTTGATTAAATTCGAGATATTATTTGCAAGCGTTATCTTACCAGAAAATGTTGCCTCCTTTTTCATTGCAGAAAGAGGTGAGAGTAATAAAGGGTGTATTGTAATAGGAACATCTGTAATTGTTAAAGATCCAGTAACTAACTCGGATGCAATTTGACGAGGCTTTTTATCTGTAAAATAGGATTTGGAGGCAACAATGTTTGTGCTTTCCATTAAATGAATGAGAATTCCTCTGGAAAAAAAGATAAGCACTTTTTGAAAATAACGAACACTTTTCAATTTTGAATAACAGACGTTTAAAAATGGATCAAATGATTTTTTAATCAAACATTTCTACATATGTAATCACATGACGAACACATAAATAATTCACGTAATGGAGAGACTTGCTAGCTGGAGTGATATTGATTCAGATGAAAGCTTCACAATTTCCCTATGTTACCCAGTTCCATGTTCATTATTTTAATTACGACTTAAAAAGAAATCATTTTTAAGACTTTAAATTTAAATTTAATCAATGCAATAAAAGAATATGTTTTTCATTTTCCATCTTTAGAAAATTGAATTTGTGAAAAAATTCAGAATAGAACCACTGTATGTACATATTGTACGAATTGATTCATACCATCTTTAATTAAGTATTTTGGAAACTTGTCATCAACATTTCGCCAACGTCATAATCATCATAAAGTATTCAAATAAAGAATTTTTACATGCAAAATGAACACACTTAGTCAATTCAAAAATGGATAAAGAACAGCAAGAGCTAAAAGAACAACAAGAAGAAGAGGAACAAAAAAAAGAAAAAGAGCTCGACCTTGATTCATTAATGAAAAGAGCAAAAGAAGGGAATATCCCAACTATCGAAGAAATTTATTTACTCAATGAACAGGCCATGAAACTTTTCCGAACTTATCCCAACGTTGTTCAAGTCACAGCACCTGTTACTCTTTGTGGTGACATTCATGGTCAATTTGATGATCTTCTCGAATTATTCAACATAGGTGGTGAAGTTCCATTTACTTCATATGTATTTATGGGTGATTATGTTGACCGAGGATTAAAATCCATTGAAACTATTGTATATTTATTTGCACTCAAACTCAAATATCCAAGTTACATCACTCTTCTTCGTGGCAATCATGAAAGCTTAGGCACTTCTTATCACTTTGGCTTTCGTGACGAGATCATGAAACGATATGGAGATGAAAGTGTTTGGCGTGTTTTCCTCCGTACGTTTAACACACTCCCTCTTGCTGCTCTTATTAGCGAGAAGATCCTCTGCGTTCATGGAGGACTTAGCCCCAACATCAAAGAAATTAAAGACATCAATTCGCTCGACCGTTTTGTCGAGATCCCCCGCGAGGGCCCCATGTGTGACCTAACGTGGGGTGACCCGTCAAACATTGAAGGTTTTCAGCCATCTGTTCGAGATGCCGGATATATGTTTGGCGCAGACGTGACACGTGCATGGAATGAGAAAAATGGTTTGTTGTTCACTGCACGTGCTCATCAATTGGTATCTTCTGGAATAGAGTTTGGTCATGATGGACAAATAGTTACTATATTTAGTGCACCAGATTATTGTATGAGATGCGGAAATAAGGCAGGAATTATGGAAATAGATGAAAACTTAAATCGAAGAGAAATTCGTTTTGGTACAACAAGACTTAAAAATGGAAATGATGAGATCCCAGAATATTTCAGTGTTAAAGCCAACTGATTTATCTTTTGTCTAAAACAAATGTTGTAATATTTTTATAAAATATTTACGAAAATCAGTAAAAATCACTTTCGGTAATTAAAAAGTTTTTACAGATTTCGTGTATTATTTAAAAAAAAATTTAATGAAGTGTTCTTTCTATTTATATTTTACATTAATAAGCTTCAATCTAAAGCAACAAAGAAGTAAATAATATTATTCAATTTTGATGAAACAAAAGCAGGAAACCGTTTATACACCGATACAATTAACGTTCGTCAATGATGGAATTAATAAATGTTAAAAAAGCAACTTTTACTGCTTAACGGAAGCGGTGGAGCTTCATTGTGTTGCGGATCTTCCAGTCAGCATCACGGGATGGTCTCATCTTACGGTAACCCTTTCCCTTGCCCATTAAAGCGCGATGACGGCGTCCAGCAGATGTGAGTGCACGGCATTCACGGTGTGTGTGCTTGGAGCTAACGATCCAGTTGATCTTTGGATCGTGTTGGATAGCTGGGTGCATTGGATCTACAAAGATGCATTCGTAATACTTGAAAACACCATCTTCATTGACCCAGTAAGAATTGAGGAGACGGAGGGATGGGAGAGCCTTTCCTGCCTTCATTTCGGCCATGTTTTGAAGGTTAACCTTTGGTGTTAACTTGTAGATATGATGGGTACGGTTCTTACCATAAATCCTATTCTTCTTAGCAACTCTCCTGCGGCCACCCTTTCTGATGCGTTGGCGATAGATAACATATCCTTGCTTAGCCTTGTAACCCATACGATGAGCCTTATCTGGACGTGTTGGTTGTGTAAGACGAACAAGTCCTGGGAGTTGGCGGTATTCCCAGCAGCGGAGACGAAGGATGAAACGCATGACATCACTTTGTTTCTTTGTCCATAATGCGCGGAGATACGAGTAGGCACCCATGTTCCAAAAGGACGACCAATTGGCGGTTATTAACACAATATTTGAATGCCATGTTTCAGAACTTTATTTCAGAATAAATTCACAGTATATGTTAATTATTTCACAATATTGAAGTCCTTTCAAATGAAAAAAGGAAATGTGGAACGACCAAAAGTCGAAACATCAGATACTATTTTTTCTAAAGTAAGTGTTTTATGCCACAAAAAAATAACATCTGTTTCTGAAGCTTTAACAGCTTTATCAAGAGAAATGACGAAAGCAAATGTTTTTCCATCAAAAACAATAAATTTAGCAGCTAAAATCGCATATAAAGAAACAGAAGAATCTCTTGCATGGGTTGAAGGCATTGTTACTCTTCTATTAAATTCAGCATCAAATCAAGAAGATTGGTTTTCAAAGCCACGAGCTGCTCTTTTTCTTTTTGGTTTAAATATTGGAAATGGCACAAATAAAGAAATTCAAATTAGAATAATAGGTGATTATGTTCTAACAAATTTCATTCCTCAAAATGAAAGTCAACTTATAGATCATTTGAAAATAGCTAATGTCTTTACACAGCAAGTTAATTTTAACAAAGATTTTTTCCCTTATGGATCGTTATTTATTTTCAAAAAAGTTATTTTTGAAAAAGAATCTTTTCCATTTCAAATACCACAGAAGTATATATCATCCTCAGTGAAGCTCCTTGAAACTCTTATTACATTTCCTACAGTCAGAATTGTTTCACCAGAAATTGTTCATGGAAATGTTGGACATCCACAAATCCAAAACCTTATATATAATGCTAAAATTTATGAACAGAGACGTATCGAGGAGTATAGGACACAGCGCATATACCCACCAATGATACAAATGATCGAACCACAAATTTCGAAGATCTTCAAAAAGAAATCTGAGGATGACAGACTTAAACAAGAGCTTAAGAAGGAGCGTTCGAAGACGAAGAAAGAGCTCAGACGTACTCGCGAGTTCGCACGCGAAGAAAAGGAGAAAGAGAAAGTACAGAAGAAACGACAGAAAGAAAAGGAAAGAAGAAAGGTATGGGCCATGCTCGAAGCGGGAAGAACAGACGACCTTAATATGGCAGCTATGCCTGCTCATGAAGATGAAGAAGATCAAAATGAAAATGAAGATGTTGATGAATCATCTGAAGAATAAATAAAAATTAGATAAAGATAAAGGATATGTAGCATTTGGTTATTTAAAAAGAATTGTTTTAAAACAATTTGGGCAAAAATCTAAAATTTGATTTAAATCCCGACATCTGATGTAAAATATTCAAATTTGTATCGTTTCTTCATGACCAAATCTTTGCAAAATCATGAGTCAAATAAATATAGATGTTCAAAATATTGACGCTCTTGCTGCACAAAATCCTGCACAAGCAAATGAGCAACTATATAATTTGTTAGAAAATCCAGATTCTTTAGCCTATGTACCTGTTATTTTTCAAATAGCACAACAACCAATTGTTCTTTTCACAGGCATAAAAATTTTAGAAAAGCACATTGAATCCAATTGGTCTGCTTTTTCTAGCGAAGAAAAATATGAATATCGAGAATTTGTGTTGGGTCTCTTAAATCGTACCCTCCCAAATGAGATCTATAGCATTGCTAAAAGAGTCCTTGCCCTTATTGCTATACATCAATATCCAGAAGAATGGGAAAATTATCTTGATGACATCATGGTCAATTCCCCTGATTATCAACAATTCACTGAATTTTTACTATGTCTAAAAAGTTCCAATTCATCAATTCTTTCACCAGAACGTGCAGCTTTTATTAATCAAAGAATCAAAGAACGTGCAGGTCCATTTCTTTACTCAATAATACAAAATCTCAATGATCATTATGCTGTCCAATGTCTTGAAAAGTTTAATCACTATGTTACATGGGAAGAACTTCAAAAATGTGAACCAGCAAATCTTTTAAACATCAATCAAGAAGAATGTTTTGAAGGTTTTTGTGCTCTTTTTTCCATTGAAGGCCTTCCCGCTGATGTTATTCAAGCATTTTTCCGCACCTTAGCCAACATCAATGTTACAAATCCCAAAATCTATTTACATATTTTACCCGTTTTGCAACAACATATTAATGTTTTAGAGACCATTGAACTTCTTCCCGTTCTTAATTCTGTTCATGAGAAATTATTATTTATTGATTTTATTGATGTCATTGATTATTGGGAATGGTTTGTCTTATCTATCTACGACGAATTCCAAAAGACTGGTGGTGTCTCACAACGATTTACGAGTCATTTTGGAACACTTTCATCGTTGCGGGATAAAGTGATACGAAATATGATACAACCGCCGGACTTTGTAATACCGGAAATTTTTGATTCACCAGAGAAGGATCAAAGTCAACAAAACATGTTCAACCAATTACGGTCAATTTTAATCTGTTTTATGGGTATGACATCGTCAGATGTTCATAGTAATATCACAAGCATATTAAATGAATTACATGTAAACTTTGAAGAGAACAAATTCTTATCCATTATTTGGACTCTTGGATGTATATCAGGTTCAACCAAATCTATTTTAGAATCAATATTTGTAATTGATTCGATGAAATTCATTTTGGATTGTTTTAAAGTCCCGAACATTAATAAGCCAATTATTGCATCATCATTTTTATATCTTGCAGGAGTATATTCTAAATCACAAAAACTTACTTCGCAATTTGTCGAAGTATCTATAAATTTATCGATTCAAGCATTAACAAGTTCGAAGACACAAAAGATTGCGGCGAACACTTTATTAAACTTAACTAAATATTCGATATCAATGATAAATCGAATACCAAATGATATTTTAAGTTTATTAATGACTGCCAATTTACCATCGGATATCTTTTTGATGTTTTGTGAATCCGTTGGAAGGATATTTAATAAGCATCATGAATTCCAAACATTATTAAATGCATATTACCAACGATGGAACAATTCATTAAATCAACAATTTTCATTTGAAGTTGCACATGAACATTGTATCTTAATGAATGGATTTGTTGGGTTATCACATGTAAATCCATTATCCATTGAAGGTTTAATTAAAGAATGTCGGCCACAATTTATCCAAATCACTAAGCAATATGGCGAAGGAGTTATGTCTTTATATAATGAATTTGCCGAAAATTCTATCACACGAGATGACATGCGATTAATGATCGGATTTCTTAAAGCTGAAATCTTATTATTTAAAGAAATCGTATTTTATGATTGTGGAGATATATTATCATTATATGGAATATTTCCACCGATTTTACGTATTCCTGAATCATTACTTTTAGCAGAAGCGTTATTAAAGTCTGAATTACCACCTGAGATAGTAAAAGGTTTACATGAAACTGTTATAGTACCAACAGAAGAAATGGTTTCACAAGAACATAATTTATTTGTAGAACATAGTGAATTACTACCGAGAACATTGTTAGCAATGATACGAAGTTATTTCGAATTTGTTACACCGGATGACATTAATTTTTTGATTAATTCATTACAATATGATAATCAAATTTGCGTATTGGGAATATTAAAAGCAATTGAAGTGTCTGTGGAAAAAGCAGATTTGAAATTCATCGATGAAAATAGAGATAATTTCTTTAGGTCGTTTTTGGGTGATATTATGTATAACGTTATGATGGTGATCTCTGATCCTTCACATTCATTTTGTTGCGCGGAAGCAATACAATTGTTACGTAACTTGATTATATTCATTGTGACCGGTCGAGTAAGATGTCAACTGTTTGAAAAAATTGATAACATCGAAGGAATGGTAAGATACTTGACCGAGAGAATCATGCAAAGTTATCCATCTGTTTTACCAACAGAAATGATTACGCTCTTGCAAATAATGTTCCAAAATGTCCAAAACGAAAATAGTTTCGAAGAATACGTGGCAATGTTCATAGCAAGAACAAGACAAACAACACAAGTGGAATCTTTGATGCATTTGAAGTATCAGAAAATGAAACAATCTGTGCCTGAATTAATGTACTGAGATAATGTAATTTGAATTAATAAATTTTTTTAGATATTTTGGTTTTAAGAGTTCGAATTATTCTGATAATATTTAAAACGTTTTTTGTTTTTTAAACAAAGGTAAAAATTAAAATCAAAACAAAAATATACAATCAAAGTGAATTGATGAAACATTTGAAGTATACTTGAATGCGAAAGGATAATATTCTAATCAAAATTTATCTTAAAATACTAATTCGACATTTACAGAAACCTTAATAAAAGTTATGTTGAACTCACAACTAATGTCTTTATGAAATATAATAAAGAAGGTGTTAATCCAAATCAAATTGTAAAAATACTTCAAAATAAAAATTATCACATAAAATGATTTTGCTTTTCATCAATGATCATTCACTTTATGAAAGATCAAATCCATTAACAAAGAAACGTTGCATCAAATATTATTCAGAAAATTTTATATTAATTAAATGCACGAAATATTTACTCCGTTAAAATTAATAACAGAGGCAATTATACAACTGCATGTGGAAATTTAATAAATATTGCATTTCAACGAAATCATTTATCAGATTAAGAAGCATATGAAACAGCAATCGAATTGAATCATTAATTTTTTAACACTGTAAATCATCGTTCAAACGGTCGCTATTCGTGAAAAACTGTTTTGAATGGATTTTTGATTTTTGTCTATCCAATTCAAATTTGAGAGTTAAGAGGTTAACCTCACAACGAAATATGTCGTTCTGGGAAATATTTATACTTTTATTCTTCTTCACTAATTTCACAAAGCAAACTTCGTTCATGAAAAGTAGTGGAACTCTACACGTGTCTGAAGAAAATTATGACTTTTCAAGTTTTAAAGAAATTACTAAATATCTTGTTGTTGATCAAAAAATAGAACCCAAAGCATTTTCTCATTGGGACTCATTACAAAAAGTATATATTGGTGCATCTGTCAACTCAATTGGTGAATATGCATTTTCTAATTGCATGAACTTGCAAAGTGTAATCATTGAAAAAAATGTTGTTTCAATTGGGGATTATGCATTTTCATCATGCATGAATTTAATAAAGGTACAGATCAAAGGTAAAGTGCAAAACATGGGATTTAACGTATTTTCTGACTGTTCAAAACTTAAACCCAATATCAAACCAAATGTAATTAATGCCGTAAGCTATATAAATTCGCATACTTTATCGTATACTCAAGTAAACACAGAAGTTGTTGCCAGTACATTAGTTGCATCTCCAAGTTATATTGAAAGTAACACAGAGTCAGTTTCGCAAACACTTTCGGAAACAAATTCTTTAACTGTATCAAATATAAATAGTAATGTTCAATCACAGTCATATTCACAAACCCAAGTTCCAGCCGATAGTGTAACACACAGCAAAACTTCAACATTATCAAACTCTTTTTATTACTATGATTCATATGTTTTATCAGAATCACCAACAGATACAAGTTCATTAATAGTATCACCATCAACTGTTTCATCACAATCTCCAACACTTTCATACTCTATTACATTATCTCCTACAGAAACACCTTCGATTTCACCTACATTATCACCTACATATAGTAGTACATATATAAATACATACCAAAACTCACCAACGAAATCCCCTTCACCTACTATATCCATCTCATTAGTTTCTTCATACTATTCGTTATATGTAGCTTCTATAACATATTCAAAAACTCTTTCTCCTACTATTGTGTATGTTAGTAACCCCGTAACCATATCCGTGAATTCAAATACAATGTCACTATCAAAAACATCATCATACTCAAATTCTCTTAAATCAACGTCAACATATGTACCTTCTACCACATGGGTATCTTCCCAAACATGGTCAGATACATTAATTATCGAATATGAAGATTCAGGTTACATAACACAAAGCCTCACATATACATATACAAAAGGTGTAAACTCTCCAGTTTATGCATATGTTTATACAGTAACTCAAGTAATTAAAATTGCTTATGGATCATATGTAACTTCATATACATCGTCCAACTCAAATACTTTTTCACTTTCTCCAACAATAACGAATACACCAACGTTAGTTGCTTCATCAATATATGTTGCATCAACAACAAAATCACCATCAATTTCAACCACTATTAAACCAGTTTCTTCAAGTGTATCTTCAATAGTTACTATTGACACAAGTTCATTATCATATGTTGCAACTAAATCGAATGTTAATGTAGTTTCTTATGTAAATGTAGATTCAAGTACATTAAAATTATCAACAACATTAACAAAAGTAGATTCAGTTACACATTCACAAACACAAATTTCATCTTTTACATTAACATCTTCATCAACATTAGTTCAATCAACAACATATGTTCCATCACAAATTTTTGTTGATGTACAAGTATCATCAAATACACTTACAAAAGTACAATCATTAACTACAGAGTCTTCACTAACAAAAGTATCATCACAATCATTTACACAATCAATATCAACTGTAAGTTCGGATACAATAACTTTATCTGATACAATTTCACAAACAAGTTCACAAACAGCATCAACAACATTATCAATAATAATTTCAGATATAATTGTAAATTCATTAGTACCATCAAATACATATGTCGAATCAAATTCAATTATATAACAAAATTCTCTTATCTTATCAGAGATATTTACACTTACACAAATCGAAACTTATGTTGAAGAAGAAAATACTATGACGTATACAAATACATATGTTATATCATACACAAATACATATACAAATACAGGTACATATACAATATTTACTTCGATTACATTTACTAAATCATATAATTCATATGTATCTAACTCATATGTACTTTCCTTCATAAACTCAACGTATCAACATATTATAACAGAAGTTATTTATTATGATTATACTGTAATTAAATATACATCAAAGTTTTATTATTATTATCCAAATTATCAAATTTCTCATGATGGTGATACAGATAATAATAATAATAAACTTAGTATCGAAATTATTGCTGGAATTGCAGCGGCTGCTGTAGTTGTTGTCATTATTATAATTGTTGTTATTGTCGTTGTTGTTAGAAGAAGGAAGAATTTATCTAATTCAAATATGAGCGAAATGAGCAATAATAATAAAGATCAAGAAAATATTTACGCTGGAGTACAAATGTATAAGAACGTTGATGAAGATCCATTCGCTGCAGATTTCAAAGATCAAAAATTCGAAGTATTGTTTTACCCATAAAATGTATTTATTTTGATAAATACTTAGAATAAAAATAATATTTAGGAACTTCTTATCTTTTTTTTTTTTAATTTTAATTAATGAATGTTTCCATTATCAAACTTACAACAGACAAAAGCTGATAAATATTTTTAATAATTCGTTCACTATTAGTGAATAACTTTGTTTTTGTAATTTTAATTTAATTTACATGTAAGACGATACAAAAGTGACACAATTGGCAAAATGAAAAATCATAATAATCAGGCTATTTACTCTGAGAAGTCATCGCCTTTTCCTTGCTTCTTTGCAGCATCCTTGGCCCTCATTCTCCTCTTACGACCAGCCTTTTCGGTTGTCATAACAGAATTATCGGCGTAACGGATGTTACGTTCGGATTCCTTCCAGACAAGGAATTGTGGTTGGTTGACGAGTTGGTTTTCAACAGCGATGTGGCGATGGTTGATAAGCGTACGTGCGTGATGAATTGATTTAGCAAGTGCAGCTTTGTGAACTTGGGTTTGAAGACGACGATCCAAAAGATCATTTGGTGTAAGTGAAAGTACATAATCGAGCTTTTGCTTTGTTTCATCGAGAACACCGAGACGTGTAAGACGACGAAGAAGAGCAGCACCTTCGAAGATGCGCTTTGTGTCGTTTTCTGGAAGCATAAGAAGATTACGGGCAGCCTTACGGATCTTGGCAAGTGTGTAATTTACCCTCCAAAGTTCGCGCTTGTTTTTAAGACCGTATTCACCGACAACCTTAAGTTCACGGTGAATACGTTCTTTTTCGTATGGACGCATTGGTTTCTTGAAAGTACGGCCGAAGTTGTGGCTCGTCATTGCAAAGGACGGCCAAACCGCTCAAATTAACTATGTTTGTTAGAATTAGTATTGAATAATTTACAAAACCGTTTAAATAAATTGCAATTTTTAAAAATGTTAATTTCATTTTGATGAAAATTCAACAGTAATAAGCTTATTGTCTTTTATGTACTAAAAGGATATTTCGTTTTTATGATGATATCGTTAATGATAAACACATTGAAAAAATAATTATTAAACAATAAAAAGCACTTTCGGAAAAATCGAAGATAGAGAATGTATACGTTTTTATTAAAATAATATGACTTAAAAAAGCTCATAAATATTTATTCAACTTTGAGTTTTTTGATTTCTTGTTCTGATTTTGGCAAAATAAAGGCTTTTGATATTGTCAACATGAAATCAATGAATGTTAAAAATGCGGATGTTATTGATGAATAAGCTAAGCAAAAAGAAACTTTTAACAATAAGCATAATACTGTTGCTGGTGCAAGTGTCCTTAATGCACTAACTGTAAATCCTTTTGAAATTGCTTTGATAAAAATAATTAGTATGATAAACAATGAAACATAAAATAATATGGTCGGAGCAGCAATTGAAAATAAGAATCCTTGTGTGAAATGTGGCTGCTTCTTTGTTGACACTACAAAGAAAAATGAATCTGCTACAAATCCAATAAACAAAATCACAAAATAAATGAAATTAGATGAATTGGTATCACTAATTTTGTTATAAACAATTGCAGCTAATATAAATGATGCAATTGTTACTACTAAGGATACATATACCCAAATGCATCCGAAATCAACATAATCGTCAAGATCAATCATTTTGCTTATCTGGCCGTATAGTTATAAACGTTCCCATATAAAGTATTTAATTTTGAAAGCAACTTCATAAAAAAAATACACAATGATGAAGTTTACATATAAATTTCATCTTTCATCAATAAATAATCTCCTGCTTATCATTCGAAATAGGTATATTTTCACTTTAATTTTTGTAACAATTTAAACTTTTATTTCAGAAAAAAAAGTTTTTATAAAAAACTATAATTGTTGTCAGTTGAAAATTCTTCCTGCAATCGGAATCATTTTCATATGGAAAAAGACGATGAAAATAATATACTTTTTATTCCACCAAACTCATTAAATAATTACAATTCAAATATTCGTGTTGCAATCATTCCATCTTCAGTAGTAGTTATTACAAAAAAAGCATTTTTTGGTTGCAAAAATCTTGAAATAGTTTTAGTTCCAAAAACAATTGTAAAAATAGAAGAATGCGCTTTTAAAGGATGTATTAAATTAACTAATATAAATCTTCACTATGGGATTAAGTACATTGATATTTCAGCATTTTATAATTGTGAAAGTTTAAAGAAAATTCATATTCCGAATAGTGTTACATATATTGGAAATTCTGCATTTTATAATTGTACAAGTTTAAGAACATTTAAGTTTCCTTTATTCATTACTCAGATATGTAGTCATGTTCTATTTAATTGTTTTAACTTGATAAGTGTTTACATTCCGCCTTATGTTACACAAATTAATGATTATGCTTTCAAAAACTGTAAACATCTTTTGAAAATAATAATTCCTTCAAGTGTTTTTAGAATTGGGAAATTTGCTTTTTATGATTGCGAAAATCTGAAAATTGTTATTTTGTTATCAGATCCAGAAAGCACGGAAAATTATCCTTTAAAGAAAAGCACAAGTTATAGCTCATCTCATAAAAAATACACAATGATTGATAGTGCTGCTTTTTATTATTGTACAAGCCTTAAAAAAATTAATATTCCTTCAAGGGTTTCACAAATTGGAAACTCTGTTTTTTCTGGATGTACAAGCTTAGAAACAATTAATATTTCATCAAATATAACAAGAATTGGTGATTCAGCTTTTTCTTTATGTTCTAATTTAAAACATGTACATATTCCAAATAGTGTCAATGAAATTGGAAAGTATGCATTTTATAATTGCACTACTTTAAATGTAATTAACATTCCATCAACTGTAAAAATCATTGGTAAATGTGCTTTTGATAAAGATCTCAAAATATATCAACAAAATGAAACTTAAAAAACACAGCAATTCTCTAGTACATTTAATAAAAACAACACAATTTGATTTACTTAAATACTTTTTTGTAATTATTTCGTCTCCTTTTAGGACAGAAAAAAAATTCGATTTATACGATAAAAAATTGACAATTCAATATAAACTATTGAAATAATTCTATTTATCGTACGATAAAAAGGCGGTATGGTCCGGAATGGTCTGTTTTTTCTGAGCATTTTTTGGGTATTTCAATCAAACCGTAACCACTTTCAATTAAATGAATAGTTTATTCATTGAAATAACTTTCTTTTACTCATAAGAATTCGTTTTGTGGAACGTTTAAATCACCAAGTCATCTTCTCTTTCACACTTTTCTCTTTGGCTGGCTTCTCGTTTGCTTGGTCTTTGAGTTTTGCCTTGTTTTCGAAGGTAATATTTTCAGGAACGTCATTCTGCCAAGCAATTGGCAAAGGTTCTGAAGAAATTACATTTGCGTGTGTTAAGTCATTATCTTCTGCTTGCAAAAATTGATAGTTGTCGGAATCCGAGTATGAAGAATTTGAATCTGATTTCTTGAACTCACTTTCCTTACTATTATTTGTTTTCATATCCAACACACGAGCAGCTTCTCTTGCAATGGATTCTGTTTCGGGAGAAGAGTCCTTTGAACCATTCAATTTACTAACCACTTTACATTCAATCACATCACCCTTTTGGACACCTTGACTTTGAAGACTCACTGAAGGCTTTAAGACTTCACCATTATGAAAGAGTACAATTTTTTCATTTGAAAAACAAGAGAACTGCAATAGCTTGGAAAGCTCATCAGCTGTTGAGGATCCATGTGTAACTACGGGAAGCACAGCGCCAGGGAGCCATTGTATCTTGATTTTCAACTCATCGTTCATTCTTCTTTCCCAACAGGATTCTGGATTTATCAAATCAAAAAGTTCTATCGAAAATTCAGTTAATTACTTTTTCAAAATGGATATTCTTTGAAACCGTTGTTATAATCCGGTAAAACAACAGTTTCCCATGAATACTTTGTATGGTCAATATTGAATTTTCAAGTGTGTGAGCGAATTTTGAACGAATTAACCAAAACAAAACGGTTATTTCTCAAGGCCAAGCAGAATAACCATAATATTGAAAAAGTTGTTTTCGAACAAAAATATCGGCACTTTTATCATTGGCGAAAAACCGGAAATTTTTGGTAACCTTTTTTCTTTCACAAAAAATGGAAATCGATAATTTAGGGTGCTCCGTTTTGTTTTGACTTTTCGTGTGAAAATGTCATTTTAACCCGAATTTTGAATACTCCTGCCATTGGTTGACTTGATTTTATTTGCCTTCAAAAAAATGAAATGAAAATTTGCAATCAAATTCATACTTGGTTTTAATTTATTCGTTAATAATTTGTGTAAATCCATAAACTTAAAAGGGTGTATTTACAAGATCTAGAAATCGTGATTTTATTAAATAAAGATATTCCAAAAACAATTTTATGTAGCATGTTCCCACTTCATGTGTTTGTAAAAAACTGTATATTAGTTGTTCCATCTACTTTAAATTTTTGGGTAAATTAATTTAATAAACAAAATCATGGTATTTAAAAGTGGACAATAACACCTAAATATAATAATAACTTCTTACAGAAAGGTTCATAAGAACATTTAAGCCTTTCCGGTGTTGAATTTTTAGATAAAAAAGTTCATACATTAATGTATATAAGGTTTTTCGGGGGTTTTCATTAGCATCGTATCAACGTATGCGCTGCCGTCATTGCTTTTAAAAAAATAATAAAAGATCCAGAGGTTTTGTGAGAATTGTGGCCGAGCGAACGATGAAAAATATTTGAACACATGATGATATGTATCGTAGGGGTTATGATTTAAAAATTAATCGTTTTCTTTTTGAAATATCTTTTATCGTTCTCTTGTGACAAGTTGTATTCGAACAAACCTCACAAAATTTCTGAGACTGCGACCACTTCACTTTCTAATGCTTTCGACATCAGTTCGAAATCTCCACAAACCACTTCTCTTCGTTGATGAGAATACACGTGTTGTTGTCCAAGGTATTGGCAACCAAGGTCAATTTCATTCTCGCTTAATGCGTGAATATGGCACAAAAGTTGTCGCAGGCGTTCATCCAAAGAAAGCTGGCCAAATCATTGCTGGCATGCCTGTTTTTGCCTCAGTCAAAGAAGCTGTTGACAAAACAGATGCTAATGCATCCCTTATCTTTGTTCCTGCTTCTGGTGCTGCAGCAGCAATGATTGAAGCTGCAAACGCAGGTGTTGGCCTTGTTGTTTGCATTACAGAGCATATCCCACAACATGATATGATCAAAGTCAAGAAGGTTCTCAAAGAAAAAGGAGTCGAACTTATTGGCCCAAATTGTCCAGGTATCATTCAGCCACGCACACATTGCAAGATGGGTATCATTCCAACAAATATCCATACTCCAGGTAAAATAGGAATTGTATCTCGTTCTGGTACACTCACATATGAAGCCTCATATGCAACTACATTAGCTGGCCTTGGTCAATCCACAGTCGTAGGAATCGGTGGAGATCCATTTGCAGGACAATTACATACTGATGTCATAAAGAGGTTTGCTGAAGACCCACACACAGAAGGAATTATTCTCATTGGTGAAATTGGCGGTCAATCCGAAGAAGATGCTGCTGATTGGATTGCAAAGAATCATCTCACCAAAGAAAAGCCAGTCGTCAGCTTCATCGCTGGCGCAACAGCACCACCAGGAAAGCGTATGGGCCACGCTGGAGCAATCATTTCTGGTGGAAAGGGTACTGCAGAAGGAAAATACGCTGCACTTCAAGCTGCTGGTGTTCGCATTTCTCGTCATCCAGGAAATCTCGGCAAGTTCATCTTTGAGGAAATGCAAAAGATGGGCCGCATCTAAGTAAACGACCGGTAATGGATTTTGTCTTTCAAAACTGATTGAAAGTATTTTTTTTTTCAAGAAATTACTGCATAGTTTGTTGCTGCACTAGCAAGATGAGAAAAAATGAAAAGAAGAATTCTGAATTTTGTTATCGGATATTTCTATTTTGCGTATTTCTGTGCTTATTTGGTCGGATAATTTATAAAAAACAAATTCGTTTTTACTTATTTCTAAATGATCATAGCTACAATTGGTAAAGCAGAAATTGCAACTTTTCCTAATGTCTTGAAGAACTTTCCTACGCCCTTCTTAAATTTTTGGCTCTTCTTTGAGATTATTTTTGCCTCATTGTTTAATTCATTGACGCATTCACTTAACAATGAAGCGCTGTATGCCTTTAACTCACTTCGAATACTTTCGTTTGCATCTGATATAACATAGTCACATTTCCAACATCACACGGTAATACATCCGAAGGACTTCCTGACCTATTTTGCATTTCAGTTCTTATTGTCATTTTTTCTCTTTCTAATTCCATTCGAATCTTTTCCTTGAAGTCGCTTTTGATTTGTATTAATCTTTTGTTCCTTTCTTCTTCAGAAAGTTGATTTAAACTTTTCATATGCGTTTGAATTTGACTTGTGATATAATCTTCAAGTTTCTTATTAATACTTTCATTAACACTACCTGAATAACGTGATTTAAATTCATTAATGTAATTATTAGTTATCATATCATTTAAATTTCTTGAGATTCGATTTAACTTTTCGAAGTCACTTCGTTTGATATTATATTCTTGTGCTGTGACTTCATTCTTCATTATAGATTCCGAAATTTGTTTCAAGCTTTCGATAACTTTCTCTGTGTTTTCTCCAGCTATTTTATGCGCGTTTTGTCCCATTTCGATTAATATACTTTTAGCTTGTGAACGTATGAAATCTTCAACTTGTTGTCGTGCTGTTTGATTGATATTAAATTGAAGACATATTCGATCGAGTTCAAGTTGACATTCATTTTCTAAGTTACGAATACGACTTTCATTTAATATCGCGGATTCATCAGTTGATAATATGTTATTAATTTTCTCTTGTGCTATTGCCATTCTTTCGGATATAAAAGATAACATTTTGTCTTCTAAATCTTTTGTAGTTTTCTTAATTAGTGTTTCTTTTTCTTGTTTAATTACTGTGTTTGATTCATCCATTTTACCAATTAACTTATTATATATATAATTGTCTATTTTATTGCGTATTTCTTTCGGTATTTTTTCTTTGGATTCATTCTTAAGTGTTGTTAAGATTTTGAGCTTAATACTACTTAATAAACTAATTGATATTTGTGTATATTGCGAAATGTCACTGTTTTGGATTTCAGCTTTTTGTTGTTCAATTTCTTCTTCTATAATAACATCGGCTTGTTTCTTAAGTTCTGTAATTAATTCTTTCTTATTGTTCTCAACAACTTTTTTCGCTTCTTGTTTAATTTCATCATTTATTTGATGTATTAATGTTTTCTTGTATTTCCATAATGATTGAAAAATCAATTTTTTCTTCGGATCCAATTTGATTTAATTCATTAATACAATCATCGGAATCTAATGAACATAACCTTAAAAGTTCACCTAAATCTGATGATTTACTATTAGTCATTGTTTGTTCTGATTGTTTTTTCTTTGTTTCGATATACGAATTAATTTCATCTTGTAAATGTTTATGTTGTGATTGTTTCATTTGATCTCTAAGTTCATTAAATACTTTACATTTTGTTGATATTTCATCAGAAATTTTTCGTTATAATTCTTTATATATAATATCAAAAAAGATAATTTTTAGTATAAATATAAGTAAGATGTTCATTCAAAATGATAAACTCTGATATTTTCACTGCAGTGAAAAACCTGCAGACTGACAACAAAATTTTTGATAAATCATGAATTTTTATATAGCTTGTTAGCAAATAGAAATTTTAACATATATTCAGTCCCATAAATATGAATTAATTAAGATATGAAAGAAAATCGAGAAAAAAGATTTTTTGGTGTTAACGTTCTTTTTAGCGAAGTGAAAATCGGAATATTGCGAAAATTACAAAATTAAATCAAAAAAAAAAAATTATTAAACATATATTACTGAATATTTTCTCTATGAATAATGCTAGGGTGTAGGCTTAATATTAAGGTGTCGGTCTACAGGTTTTCACTCGATGTAACTTTTTTTTCTGATGATGCGGAGAATCATTAGGTAATCATTAGACTTTCTCGAGAATAGCTTTAACTCTTGTTTCTTTGTTATTCAATAACTTATTAGATGTTCGACAACTTCAATTTGTGTGTAACAGCTGTTTGACGCGTTTGAGCTCTTGTTCTAATGATCTTGCTCAGGTGCAGAATAACGAACTGTTTCTTCTTCAAGTAACTTTTGTTTTATTTTATTTTTCATTAATGATTAGATCTTTCACGTTAGCAACATCGAATCATTTCTTCATTCTTCATTTGCAAGGACTTTCTCTTAATCATTGAGCATTGTTTTGAGAAAAAATTTAATGCAGATCATCTCCACAAACCGAACAACCTTCCGTCCAGCAGAGCAAGCATTCTTCGTGGGCATATGACCCCATGATGTCACCGAATTTTCATTCCGTTTAATCTTTTTCAAGCAAATTTTACCGTGTGCAATTTTTTTTTGTAAAGATTTCATTCATTAGATTGGAAAAAAAAATCCTTAGGACCAATCTAGCCCCCGGTTGAAAGTGTCTAGTTTAATATGAAATTCATGCAAAGATAAATATATATTAATTATCATTATATCTGACTTGTATTGATTTTTGAAGATAGTATAATCTAAATTGATAAAAGAGGAAATAACTTAATAGATTCTTGTGTCATAATGATAATAATTTGAAAATTCATTATATATATATATATAATTAAATTCTTTCAACCGGGGGAATCGTGCCATACTGCCATTTAGTCTAAAAATTTTATATATTAAACTTGATATTAGGCAGACAAAGTTTTGATATATGTTTCCAAATCTATTTTAAAATACCTAAGAGTTTTATTGCATTAAATATTTTTGTGTTTAAAAAAATTCTGGTCATATATCGCTATAAAAATTGTATATAAATTTTTTTATGAAAATTATTATTAAACTTTCTTCGAATAATATCATTTAATATATAAATCGAACTTTAACTTTAAGATTTGGTTCTATTTTTAATATGTCGGATAGTAATGACATGTTTGTAGCTGTCGCATAATCAACATTATTAATTTCGATGTTGTTAGCTAATGGTACTACGCTTAAACTATAATCAACTGAATTAAGAAAGTTTTGGAAATCATTCGAATATTATCATGTCGACCAACAACTACAAATGATAAATAGATCGATGAATCGTTAATATAACTGAAGTTTTTATATTCGTTTTCTAACATTGTAATAACATTTGGATTTTTGTCGCCAATAATTTCTTTGGAACTATAATTAGTTGATATAATACTCGAATTTATTATATGTGGAAATTCTTTTAAATTAATTTTACATTTTTTATTGTTTGTAATTGAAACTATAGTTTTTAATGTAGCTTCAACATTAACTGAAGAAGTTCCTTTAACATTAATAAAGCCTTTAGTATTATCATTCAGTTTTTCGATTAAATATTTCGCTGCTTCTTTGGAACTAATATTATCATAACGTGAAGAAGGTAAATATTCAATGTTTGTAAAGCCGGATTGATAACATTCTCGAATAGCTCTCATTGTTGGTTTTTCGATATCATTATAAGCTTTAGAGTTAATTAGAAATGGCATTTGAATGACACATCCATTGTTTTTAAGTATAGACTCAACAACGTTTTGAAACATTGGCTCCGTTATTGAAAATATATATTTTATGTTTCTTTGATTGAAATATGTTACTAATGTATTAATATAATTATTTGCAACTTCATTAATATATTTAATTCCATTGGAAAACGTGTGATGAATTAATGGAGGCTGATATGTTATATACGCTTCTTTGATTTGAAAGTATTCTAATAGAGATAAGGATTCTTTGGATGAAGTCAATGTCATTAATGGTATATGATATGTTTTCTTTGATGAAAATTTCTTTTAAACTATTTCCAAGGACTGTGGTTGAGCCTATAAGAACTTGTGATGTCTCGAATTTGTCTTTAGTATAATTTTCAGTAGATATTCGCGCAAATTCTTTTTTGAAACGAGTTCGATCTAAACATGTTTCGCTATTTGTTGATAAACTTTTCGAATATAAAAAGTATGGGTTCTTTAAGTTTGGTTGTGGAATTGCTATTGTTTTAAAATAGTGAATTGCGCTATTAATTTCGAATTTTATTTGTAATGTTTAAAACATTATATCAGTGCTTGTAAAAAAAAAATAATTACCATTGGGGCGATAATGATGATATTTGTGTAATGTTTTGTTGGACTTAATTTGGGCTTTGAAATTGTTTTTCAAGTGGGACCTCAAATGAATACATTTTGAAATCGTACTAAAGTATTCAATTATATTTGCCAATACAATTTATTCTGGGGTACCCATAATCTCACTCAATCCTGGAAATGGCGGGAATATTGTTGGCAAAAGTGACGATCATTGTTTCAATTTTTGAATCAATTAACATCGTCTCTAAGCGATGGATCCACAAGCTCACACCAGATCTGAGCTTGAATCCTATTATGAATTCCTACGACGTTATGCGCCACTAAATGCACGCGTGCTTCTAGATGCAAATAATAGTGATGTAATTCGATTACGAAAAGATGTTTTATTAAAGGCAAGATTACTTTCTTTTTCCGATTTATTTGATACAACTTCACCGCAATCTTACGAGCATCTAAGTCACAAGGAAGTACTTTCAACAGAAGAAATATTTCCTCCAACTGTATCACCTCAATTACTCCAACAATCAGCAAATTTATTTAAGTTTTTACATCAAAATGTTAACGAATTTGCAACGGCTACCATTAATTCATATGGTACACCAACATTTTCATATTTAATCAATCATGCAATTCCATGTTTATTTGGATTTTTTTCAAGTAAAGAGCACATAGAAACCTCGCAGCCCTTCTATGTATGGGTTTCTGAGAATGCTATACCCAAAATTGCAATGGAAATTCTTGAGCCTTGTTTTCGTACATGCTGTTTTTCATTTGTTGAGTCGATTTCACTCCCATTTCTTAAGCGATTTACAATTGAAAAAAAGTTTTGGAGCAAAGACGAATTTGTCAAAAACAAAACAATAGAATTATTCGCCAATGAACTCGCAAAGTTTATTATCGATTCAGTTGCGTTTTTACCACGAATGCAAATTGTAATCTTAAAAATCATTAACGAACAATGGGGAAAAAAATTGTTAATTGAGTTTCTATTTGAAACAATTATTAAAAAAATGTTAACATTATTCTTAAAAACAGCTTCACATGAACAACATGAAAAGCCATTAGATGCAATTTTCAATAATTTATGTAAAAACAAAAAACTAACTGATGAGATAATAAAGGCAATCTTCTCACAAAAAAGGCCATTCCAGATACCTTCAATGTTCTTAGTTTTTGATCACAAGTATCATGAATATATTGTTACCATATTAGATATTCAAGCCTTATTACAAACTTATACAGCAAGCTACAATAACTTGCCGGTGACATTACAACACCTCTTTATCGAGACAACACCGCTTTCATCCATCTTTTTAATTCGAGTGTTCGAGGCATGCGGTGACCGTTTACAAAATTTGCCAAATATCGTTTTCGAAAACCGTGAAATTTCACTGAAACCGAATCATGACTTCGAAAGGATTTGGCTTTCATTCCAAGCAAAAGCTGAAGAACAAAATAAGGATACACTTGATTTTATAAAGAGTTCACACTTTAGTCTCCCAAATGGATTTCTTGATTATGCATTCGTCCGATCAATACAAGTTTTAATAGGAAATGCTATGTCATTCGAAAAACTTCTTAGTCATCTCGCTTACATGAAAAGCATTCGTAATTGGAATGAAATTCTTCTTGAATATCAAAGAATTGCTTTATCACCATTTGCACTTCTTCAAATGCGAATCAAAACAAAAAATATTGAAGATGCCTTTACCAAACTACCAAAGATATTTTCTAACCCACAAATTCGTCAACTTCAATATCTTTCACTTATTGCATATAACATTCCAAATCTTCTTGCTTCACAGCGCAATAACTTTGCACAAGCTAAAGCTGCGTGGCTTGATTTTATTGATTCCAAAACCAACAAAGTTCACATTCTTGATATTCATTTCAGCCATCCAACATCCAATAAAGCCTTCCACGAATGTATCCAACAGATGGGATCTCTTGATAAAGAAAACCTTATTTCTTCTTTCCAGATCCTTCAACGTGTTATTACCAGTATTAGTGATCTTGCAAAATATGAAAAAGTGAAAATGCCATTGTTGAAACTTGTTATATGTTATTCCAGAAGTGAATCTATACCAAAGCTTTACATAATTCTAAATAGACTTGCGTTTCGAAGTCATGAATTCATGAAAACTTGTACAGAAGATCAGTTGAAAAATTGGTTAACATTTGAAAGCACTTTTTTGGGTATATTGGTAGAAGATCAAAAACTTTGTCGAATGTTGTTGCAGATGCAGGAGTCGTTGTTGCGAAACTGAAAACAGAATTTGTAAATAAATAAATTGAATGGGAAATTATCGTTTTTCATTGAAAATTTTTACATCACTTTGGCAAATTTTCGTTTTGATATCCAATTTCATTTTGGTGCTTAGACTTGATTTTACCCCAAATAAATATTGGATATAATATCATTTAAATTTTTGGATTATTTTATAATATTTTCTTCTATGCTTAATAAATAATTAAATTAGATGATTTTTTTAAAAAATTTCAGATTTTGGTGAATTCATACAAATTGCTTTGAATCCCTGTTTATTGTATGTTATGGACTAAATTGAAGTTGGGCTGGGAATCAAAAGCATGAAAATATTTCATGCTTGTGCAAATAAACCAACAACTCCTATTCCACATCGATTTCGCCCTCTAGCAATTCTTATATATCCAAGTTCACCCCATCTTATTCCCCAAGAGTTTCGAATAATCCAATAATTTTGACCATTTTCTGTTCCATATCCAACACATCCCACACCATGATTCAACATGTGCGTTCTGCATTTTGGATCATCGTATATTCCTTTGTGATATAACTGAAAAGTTAGCTGCGAGGCATCAATAGCAATCGATGCACAGCCATATTGACAACATTTTTTCTGAAGATCTTCTTCATCATTTAGATTATTGCCAATGAAACCTTTGAAAACCCCAACACTTTTTGATTCATCGAATTTGCACATACTTTTAAAAGGAGAATAAGGATAATCTTTCTCAAGCATTAGTTTTCCTTGTTGGTTGTATAAAATATATTCAAAAGCAGCTCTCATACTCCCTCCATTACATCCATTACATGTGTCGACACAATCCACAAGATTGGATTCAGAAAATGAAAGGAGATGACCATTTTTCAAGAAATATGCTGATTCAAATGACTGAATTGTAGAAAATGCCCAACATGAACCACAATGTCCTTGATCTTTGATCGGGTTTACAGCACCTTTTTCTCTCCAATCTAAATTATCTTCACATTTAAATTTAGATTTTTCTGTGTTCACAAATCTTTTGCTAAGATAAAAAACTGCAGGATTAAAGCCAAGTAAAGAAATGTACTCAGAATTGGTTAAATGTGAAAATTGATTGAGATGAATTTTGTATTCATGTACACGATTATGTTCTTCAATCATTCGTTTATGAGTATGAAATATGCCAAGTCGAGCAAAATATTCAAGACCGTAGAAGAATAAATGATGCTCTTTCATCCATTCTATAAATTCTCTTTCTTCATGTGGGCTAAAATATATGGCGTAAATATGAAGTGCGAAGAGAAAAAGCATTTTTGATTTTTAACAAACGATAGCTTTTGTTATTCATGCACAAAAATTTATATTTAAAATTTTATGAACACAAAAACACTAACTTTATTTAAAAATGATATAAAAATTCATAAAAGGATCAAAATAATCAGTAAATCAGATTATCGTTTGATTTGAAGAAAAATTTTACTAATATTAATAAAAAATTTCGAAACACAAGAAATTGGAGATAGAAAAATATCTAAAAATTTTATTTTTCATAATAAAGAAAGAATATTCATAAAAAAATTGAAAATCTAAAAATTACTTTCAGATAATCCTCACACTTCTTTGAGGTATTCAATTTTTGAATAAAAAATAACCGTCCCATGTCGGTTTCATTCAAAATTTGTTTGTTCGCTCCAAACCTCCACAAAAACTTAACCATTTTCAATCAATGGACCCAATAAAAATTCAAGTGCTTCAAAGTCTAATAATTCAAATATCCATTTAATTTTTTTTTTTACACACAAATTTGAATACTATTCAAAATCGGGTCACAGAACGCCAACATCGCATTCCCCATAAATGTCCTATCGAACAAGTTATTTTCAACCAAGTCTTTTCAACCAGCCTCTCTTGCTTCCCACAGCAAAGCGTGGAGGTTCATACCATCCAATGAGATATGAACAACCACAAATGGTTTATTTCCAACCAAATTATCAGACTCAATATAGAATGATCCCTCAAGGACAATATCCGTCATATATACAACCCGGTTTCCGCATGCCTGTGTGGGTTCCAGGAAAATTCCAAGAACAAAATCAAAATCCAAATTTGTCTATTCAACATCAAATGCCATTAAAACCACAAATTGACAATATATCTTACAGACAGTCAATGCAGAAAGCATTGGTCCCAGAACAAAAAACAAAAGCCAAAAAATTGGAAGATAATCCACAAAAATTGGATAATTCAAAGTATTCTAATAACAATGAAGTTGGAATTCCAGTTCAAAGTACATTATTTACTCAAGATAAGGAATCGCCTCCAGGATTTTTCAATATAATTGGAAGAGGTTCCTTGCCATCAATCTCATTCAATTTCTTAACCTGTGACAGAAAATAAACGTTTATTAATTCAAAATTGTAAGCAAAGTATTTTGAGAAGCGCTTTTTCTTTGCATTTTTGAAAGGACATATTAATTTTGTAAATGTTTTTAGTTTACTTGACCCTGAAATAACACAAAACCGATGAACCACCACAAATTTTCTTCAGAAAAAAAAGAGAAAGATATAAAGTATTGAACAATCATCGTTTCGTACTGTGGTTAATGATCATCGTCATAAATTTTTTCAAAATATTTTATGGGGAAACCTTTCAATTATTTTTTATTTGCCAAAGCAAACTTTTGGAAATTACAATAAAATTTGAATTTAAAAGAAATCTCATTTATGATAATAATCATGTCCGAATATTCGGATTGATCAAAACCTAATGGAAAATAAAAAAAAACGATCAATTTTATGAAAACTGTGGCCACGGTTTGTGGTTCATGTAAACCATTAAACTCAACAAATTTCAATGATATAAACGGTTGTGATGAAATTTCTTATGGAAAAGTGGCCGATTGCCATTCAAACCTACAGTACTTAAAATGACGATAGAATTCAAATTTAAAAGGACGTTAAGAGGGAATTGATGAGTTTAATTACCAACCGGCACCTTCGCCAGCGTTGTTCCATTCTTGTTCAGTTGAAGGTGCAGCACCATCAGCAGCTGGTGCGGCATCAACAGTTGTAACATCAGTCGCAACTGTTTCTTCACCTTCGTGATCAATTTGTTCTTGGATGTTTTGTTCATCGCGTGTATCACGGTAGAAGTAAAGATCTGGAAGAACCTTCCATTCTTGTGTGCGGAGGAGTTCACCACGGAGGCGGAGTACTTCGCGTGTAAGTAACCACATGACGAGACCGATTGATGTCTTGTTCTTGGTGTTGCATGGAATGACACAATCAACAAAGCGGAGGCTGGCATCGGTATCGCAAAGAGCAATGCATGGGATGTTGGCATAAGCAGCTTCAGTGATGGCTTGTGTATCAGTGTTTGGATCACAAACAATGATGAGACGTGGTTCCATGAACTTACCCTTGATTGAGTGGTTAGTGAAGAAACCTGGTGTGAAACGTTGGTTGATGCAAAGGCATCCAAGGAATTGTGAGAATTTGTGAACAGCACGTTGGCCGAATGGTTTAGCGGAAATTGCAAGAACATCACGTGGTTCTTCAACTGCATAGATCATACGAGCGGCGAGCTTGATCTTTTCATATGTCATTCCGAGATTGATGATGTGTGTTCCTGTCTTTGTGCGTGTGAAAACATATGGTTGCATTCCAAAGGAAAGGTTGGATGAACCAATGTGTACCTTAGCGGCGAGCATTTTCTTGATGGAGGCTTCTCTATCAGCTTGCATGGAGATCAAAGGTCGGCCAAAACCGAAAAAGTGCACTTTTTCACAAAACATAAACGGTCTTACTATAAATGGGGTGCCTCATTTTATTCTTTAAAAAATTAAAAAAAAAAGATTTTTTCGCTTGATTCTTTTATTGATTTAATGTTTTATTTAATTAGTTCTTGAATGGTTGAGTTCAAGTCTTTCTGGATAACAATTGAGCGGTTTTCAATTGGGAAGTAAAATTGAGGATCGTTTTGATTGATTCTGATAAACTTCCAATTTGGATAACTATAAGCAAACTTTTCGAACGGAATTCTTAGAGCTCCTGGAGAGTTAAAACCAACTCCTAATTCCAAAAGAACAAGCTTTTTGTTTTCGTTTTCCTTTAAAAAGTTAATGTAATTTGGATAATTAACGAAGTTTGGCTTTTCAACAAACAAATCATCTTTTCTAAGATTAGGAACCAATAAATGACCGCAATGGGGGCATCGTGGAATATCACTTTCTTGTATTGTTAATGTTTCACGATTCATATTCTTTAGCATTTTTTGAACCATTTCATAATTATTATAAACTTCTTGTCTACATGGAACAGAGCATTGGAAATTCATGTAGTCGCCTTGCATTGCAAAAATCTTAGATGTATCAAATCCTGACTTGCTAAATTGTCCATCTGTATTTGTTGTTGCGACAAAATAATTTTTGTCTTTGATCAAATTATAAAGGTCTTTATAAATTTGAAGTCCTTCTGTTTGATATCTTATGTTGTTTATATGTGTTGCCCAGAATGCATAATATTGAAGTATATTTTGTTCATTCACTTCCCAAAAACGAACAACGCATTCCCATAATGTATTGACACCATATTTGGAAAATCCTGGATAATGAGTCTGGAAATATTTTGGATCTCCATAATTAAGTCCACCTGCTGCTGAAAGTCCTGATCCAGCTCCAATTAAGATACCATCACTTTCTTGGATTAATCTCTTAGCTTCTTGAATTGCTTTGTTGCTTAACATTGCTCTACAAATAAAAAATGAAGAAAACTCGGCATCAATTTGGTAAAAATTTCTTCTTTCTCAAAATTGTTCGCCGGCCAATCGTTTTCAATGGATATAAACTTTAGAAATTTATTTAAAAAGTTGTCATAAGCATAAACGATAGGGGCATTCTGGGCATTGAAAAACTATCGTACGCACCGCCCCAAATTCCTATGGTTCATACTGTCACTTTTTATGGCTACACAGCAAAATCTTTTCGGTAAATGAGAAGCTCGGCATTGCAAAAGCTCCTCGACAAGCAGAAACAAAACAAATTCGGTGTATTAATTACTGAACAAAAATGGCCTGAGCTTTATGGAATGATTAGTTCCGGGATCTCAAAACTTGATGATATCTTACCACCAATTATACAAAATGGAAAAATAGTATCATTTACTCTTTTTGTGGCTTCGTTAGAACCAAACAATCAAAATCTAAGAATTGTTGCTCAACTCATGCAACAAATTCCTGATTCCGAACTTCAACCATTCTGTAATCTTTTTAAAGATATGGTAATGGGGTATCCTCAATATCAAAAACAAGTTATTGAACAAATAGTTCGTTCATTTACACTTACAGA
Organism: Histomonas meleagridis; assembly: GCF_020186115.1. Taxonomy (NCBI): domain Eukaryota; phylum Parabasalia; order Tritrichomonadida; family Dientamoebidae; genus Histomonas; species Histomonas meleagridis. The sequence continues at coordinate 661,831 of NW_027150781.1, forward strand.
TTCTTCATTTTATGCAGAAACTCTCATATTAATTCTACGTTCCACACCACACTTAAGTTCCACTGTCTCCGCGTCAATCATCAAATTCTTTCCACAGACATCATCTGTTCATCAACAGCAAATGAGATATTTGTTGAATACATTATTTGTTTGTAAATCCTCCGATGATGTCAATGTTGCAGTTCTTGGACGTATTTTCCAACATCTAGTTGCTCTTGATTGTGAACTTCTTGTATCTTCTTCACCAAATGGCGTCACTGAAATTGACGAAGATGTATCCGACAACTTTTCACCACAACTTGATCTATTTATTGATCATATTTCCAACATCACACCTGATATATTTGCTTTACTTCTTCAACTATTTGATTTATATTTAATTGATCTTCCAAAAGTTGCCATAGTTCAATACATCTTTTTCTACGCTTGTTCCCTATCACACTCCAATGCCGAAACCTTCGTTGGTTTCCTCATTGCGAAACTTATCAACATGGACTTGCCTAAACGGTCGCGGGCAAATGCATCACTTTACTTAGCGTCGCTAACCGTTCGCGCTAGTTATATTGATGACAGCTTTGCGTTAACCATTATGGATTATGTTGCTGATTATGCCAATTGTTATTCTAACCATGTTAAGAATGAAACACCTGATCAATATCGTATGAGCATTTCACAACATTCCGTATATTATTACTCCATTCAATGCTTATCATATATCTTATGCTGGAGATGGAGGAGCTGGTCAAAAAGAGGTATAAATCCCAACGAAAAATGGAATTTGTCTGATTTGTTATGTAATAATTTGAGAGCTATTGATGTGATCGATAAAAACACCGCTGATATGCTGTCAACATTGGGTTGTTTGACATTGACAACTGGTGTCGTCGTTATTGAGAGGATTTCTGTGTGGTTCCCATTCGACCCTTGTGTATTAGAAAGTATGGAAAAGAGAATAAGGGCATTTTACGTTGTGTGGAGTAATGAGGAAGACCCCGAAATAGATAACGTCGATGCGTTGTTGGATAATGAATTGTCGCGAGTGTACGAAAGAAGAGATATAGAGCCTAATTTTAGCTTTTAATAAAAAATGTTATTTTAAATGAAATTTCATTTATTTTGTGTTTTATTATGATGACATTCTAAACTTAAAATAGCTTTTGATTTAACTGCAGTTCCAAATTATTAAAATATATTTCAAATTATTAAAATAAATTCCACAATATTAAAACATATATAAATAAATGCTATTAAAATAAATAGTTTTTGAATCTTCGATCAAATCGGTTTAAACCCAATAAAAAGATAACATATATTTTTATTAAATTTTTTTCCCAAATAGATATATCATTTCAATTATGTTCAACAGGATTGGGTGTTTTGGTTTTTTATATTTATAAGTATCGAAATTTTAGATATTTTATCTTCACATAAAAATAAATTATTTCTCATATATTGAAATTTGGATTTTTTTCTTAATGATAAAAAATATATGATTCATTAAATTAGAAATTCATGGAGATCATAAATGGTTCTTTTGCACAACTTCCATAGTCAAAACGTTACAAAATTGAAAGAAGTTTGTTTGCGTTTAGGAAACACAAAATTACCCAAAAACATAAAGCAGTTAAAATGATTCACATGTTTACAAATTATTTGGAGAAAAATTGTGATTTTCTGTGGTTATTTGGGTTGGAGTTTGTTTGTTGTTTTCCGAAAAATGAACCAATAAAAATGAAAAATAGTTAAACTTATACCTAATAAAACCTGAATATGTCTTGTCATTGATGTTTTCCCCATGAATAATAAATGCGAATATTATAAAGCTCAACCAATCAAGGAGATGGTGAAATGAATTTTGACTAGTTTATTTACGGAATTTTGAATGTATAAGTGGAGGTGGCCGAGCCATATTCAACCACCGCTTTTTGATATGTTTACATAACAATGTGAAGTTTTGGCTTCCACAAATAAAATTTACATTTAACGGTTGATTTTTGAATTTTGATTAACGCACTGAAAAAGCGCAACCAGCACAAAATGAGCAAATAGTATCTTTTCTTTTTTAACTTCCAGTGGAAACGACCAAACATTTCGGCCAGTAAAAAACATAGGATCACCGAACCGTAAAGCAACAACACAGACAATCAAACAAATGGAAACATTGAAATTAGGAGATTTAAGACTTGCTGTTCGCCTTCCTGAAGGGGAGGATTTGAATGAGTGGATAGCCAAAAATCTTACTGATTTCTACCACCAAGTTTCCATGCTTTATGCAACAATTACAGAATTTTGTACACAAGAAAATTGTCCAGTTATGAGCGCTGGTTCAGGGTACAAATACTTATGGTCTGATGAAACTACGCCGAGGCCTATCGAAGTCACAGCTCCTCAATATATTATTCGACTATTTCAATGGATTGATAACCAGATAGAAAACGAAGCCATATTTCCTTCAACTATGGGGACCCCGTTCCCAGACAACTTTTTAACCATTGTAACTAACATAATGAAGAGACTCTTTAGGGTTTACGCCCACATATATTACCATCATCTCCAACATTTCAAAGCCCTTAGAACAGAGAAACACCTCAACACTTCGTTCAAGCACTTTATATTGTTTGCGCATGAGTTCAATTTGATTTCTCCCGATCAATTAGATCCTTTGAAGGATTTGATTGATAACTTGTTACGCTCGTAATGTATATAAATAATATTTCACTCTTGATAATGTGTTAGAATTGGTAATGGTAAACAGATTTTCACCATTGGGAATATTCTTCAATATCATCAACAAACCCATCTATAGCTGAGTCTATGTCGAATTTTTTCTTTTGTTTTAATGGTTTCACTTGTAAAGCAGTGGAAATACTTGGAGATATATTTGGATTTCTTGGTTTGAATGGTTTTGTTGGCACTTCAATTTGTTTATATGGTTGCTTGTTAGATTTAGGTTTTGTGTAAGTGCCAGTATTTTTTGGTGGAATGGAAATTTGGGATGTTTCATATTGATGAGGTCTTGATATAAAGCTAACAGTTTTTTCTTGATCATCATTGTAATCATTAAAGTGATAACTCGAAAAAGAGTTTGAAGGGTCAAATGCCCTTCGAGCAAATTTGTCCAATTGTTTTCGTTCAAGATTCAATTCATCAAAATTCCATCTTGTTTTATTTGTTTTGTAGGTTGCGTGGTGCAAATCATTATCTAATGCACACTGTGAAAAATATTTCGTTTGATTGTTCATTCGCATAATTTTTAAACGTAATTTGATACATAAACCGACGACGATACTGTTTTTATATTGAAAAGTGCCATTTTTCTGTCTCTGCCTGTTGCCATCTTTGAATAACGAAAAGTAATGGAAAATTTTTCAAAATTCGAATTTTCTTCAAAAATTTATATATAAAATATTCATAAATATTTTTTCTCCTCTTAGGTTTAAGCTTAATCAATTTCTTGATTTTCATTAATTAATAAACAATATTCTTGTGATTTTTAATGAATATGCATATCGGTTCTAACCTAAATAATTTTTCCACTACTGTAATATCAATTACTTTCTATTCTTAAAAGAATTTTTACTCAAATGAGTACTGTATCATATTTTATATAATTTTCGATAAATATTCGTATATCAAATTAATAGAATAAATATCAGTAGTATTGATTTTTTTTTAACTTTCTCTCATAATAAAATTTCATAAATTTGATTCCAAACACCAAACACCCGATTTTTCTATAAAATATAGTCATTTAAATGAAATTTGATGAATGTTTTTCATGCATCTTCGAATGATGAATGATATTATTTATATTAATGAATAATTTCTTCATTCCCTTTCAATAAATTGATTTTTTACATGTATTTCCACATTTGCAACATTCATAAGTGAATATTCATAACATTTAATTTACCCAGAAGGTTCTCATCGATCAATTAATGAAATATTTCATTTTTTTGGTTAATACACACCATAAAAGAATATGAATGCTTAAATAATAATATAAACATCTTCCACAAAAAATCAAGTGCAGCTCATACATTCTTTATATATCAAAGAAAATGTTATTGTTAAGAAAAAAAAAATATTTGTTTCACAATATTTTTAGTTTTGTTTTTCAGAAAACGCAGTTGTTAACTGTTTCCAAATTTCATCAGAGCGATTAATTGGCCATTCCACGTTAAATTCGATATATAAATTTCCTTTTCCAACAATTTCATTATGTACGTCATCCCAAATCGGCACGCCTTCACCATTAACGCAAATCTTATATCCAGGAGCAGCAATATCGGTCAAATGCAATGGTAAAACTCTTCCGTCCATTAATGGAACTTTAAACTTTTTACCAATCAATGCTTCGACAAGTGTAATGTTCTGTGTGAAAACAAGATCATTCCCATAACGGGAATATAACAAATGTGGCTGCATGGATATAGTTACTATGGCATCAGCTGGTTTGGAGTCTTTTTGATCTGCATGTCCAAGATTTGGAAAGATGATTTGCGTTCCTTCAATCATTCCAGGATGTATTTCACACGCTAACTGAACTTCTTCGGTTTGGCCATCAGGTAGACGTCGAACTCCTGAAGCCATACGTGTATGACCATAAACAAAATCTGATAATGGTGCTGATAACTCAATTAATAATGGCTCATTTGGTATGGGTGGATTTGGCTTAGTTAATCGTGCAAATTCAGTGGCATTTCGAGAAGGAAGAAGATAATCATATGGATTTGATGAACCAAAGAAATTGAAAAAAACAGTTTCTGGATCTGTAGGTTTCCATCGAAGATCTTCTAGACCTTTACGTCCAAATTGATCGTAAGCAGCACGAAGTTTTAGATCGTTAAGAATTTCAAATGCTTCTGAATACTCAGCAAAAAGACGTGGAGCCTCATCTGATTTGTTTCTATCTGGATGATATTTGATGGCGAATTTACGGTACGCGTTATTGATTTCTTCTCTTGTTGCATTTGGAGTAATTTTAAGAAGGTTATATGGGTTCATTTTGGAATGGATAACGTATTTGTTTTTTTCACAACAATTGTTAAAATAATTCACAAGAAACTCGTTATTTGTTGTTCGAGTATGTGTGATACATCTGTTTTAAAAGATAAAATACGTACACATATATATCTTAACACAATAGATACAAAGGAATGGTTTATGGATTTTGATAGACTTAGAATAGGAAAAATATCAATTCCACAATTTCGAAGATGTTTTGAATCTATTAAATTTCCATTAACTGATAATGAATTTGGTTCTCTTTGCAAAGAATATGAAAAAGATGGAATGATAAATTATTTAGCTTTTTGTGACGAAATTGAAAACATATTTACAAATAAAAATCTAATTCATGATCCACATGCAACAACTGTAGATCCACATGCATTTACAATTAGAACACAAAATCAAGAAAAAGATGGAAATAATAACTTTAATAAATTAATTTCAAAATTAGCACACCAAGTTCAAACAAGAGGAATTCATTTAAGGGAATGTTATATGGATTTTGATACTCATAATTGTGGAATGGTAACACAACCACAATTTTTAAGAGCTCTTCCATTCAAAGATTTATCTAATGAAGAGAAGCAAGCTCTAATCCAATTCTATGAAGACCCAACTTTACATGATGTCAACTACAAACGTTTAATGTATGATATTAATCAATTCATTAATAATAAAACTAAAAATAATAACAATACCAATACTATCAATGGATTAATGCCACATCAACTTCAATCAATCAAACCCAAGCAAATGCCCAATTCAGATGTTATTCATCGTTTTGCAGAATATGTAAAAGAACGTCGAATTCGGATTCGTGAATTTTTCCAATCTAATGATAATCTTCATCTTGGTTATATCCTTGGAGATAAGTTTAAGTCTACACTTACTCTTTTTGGTTTTTATTTCACTTCTGATGAGATTGATTTCATATATGATAAATACAAATTTATAAAAGACCATACTGAATATGCCAAATATCAAGAATTCTGTTCTTCCATTGATCAAATTAATGATAATCAAAATACACAGCCCCAGAGCAGAACCATTGTACCTCAGTCTCCTCAATTAGACGCCATTATTCAAAAAGTTCGAACCGCAATTAACCGCTCGCGCATTAACGTCCTCCCGACCTTCCAAGGATTTGATCATCAAAATCATGGATTTATTACAGGGCCACAATTTCATCGTGCCTTAACAATTCTTCAACTCCCCATTAGTGTTTCAGATCTTAACGTTTTAGTCAATTCTTATGGTAATGAGAATGATGTTGATTATTTCAAATTTATTGAAGATGTTGATCCAACGCATAATCAATCACGTCGAGTATATCGACCACTTTATACTGACAAGACTTCTATTGAACAAGTATATGGATATACTCCAAAAGGTGATCGATTTGTTACGCAAGAAGAAGCAGATGAAATGATCTATAAATCAAAGCGAGGCTTAATCAAGAAAGTTGATGAACATAAAGACATAACATCATTACTTGCAGACATTCGACGTTGGAGTCTTATTAACTCAGTTATGTTCCATGATTTCCTTGAACCATTTGATCATTATAATTGCGGCGAGATTACAATTGATCAATTTAATAGCGGAATGACATTATCCACTTATAGACTTAGTGAATCCGAATTCCAATGTATTGTTGATAATTATTCATCTAAAACAAATCCGGGATATATTAAATGGCGACAATTTGCAGATGATATTAGTTCAGCGATAGTTTCTAAAGATTTAGAAAAGAATCCAAACGAAAATCCAATGAATCCACATGAAACAATCATGAAAAACACATCGAATATAAGGAATATTAACATCAAAGATATACCACAAAATGTATATCGGATTCTTGAAGTTATTTCAAGATATGTTAAATCAAGAAGGTTATCATTAATTGATCAATTTAAAGATAAAGATAAATTAAATCATAAAGTTGTTACATCTAATGCATTTGCTCAAGTACTTCAATTAATTGGATTTCATATCTCTAAATCTGATATTGATTTACTCTCCAATTTTTACGTCGATCCTAATACTAAATATATTGATTATTATTCATTTGTTTTAGACATCAATAAAATTACTGAAAACATTTTCGGTAAAAATGAAAACGCTTCGAATTCTATTGTATATAAACCTATATCAATGTATGGGAATCAAGATTCTCAATACATTATAACATTAGATCCCAATAATAGTAATAATAAAAATAATAGTAATAATAATTGGGATGAAATTTGTTCAAAGTTACAAACTTATGTATATAAAAGAAGAATTAAATTAGAAGACTTTTTTTCGATGTTCGATTCACATAATAATGGAACAGTTTCGAAACAAAAGTTTCGAACTGTTGTCGGACAAGTTAATTTACCTTTAAATAATGAACAAATCGAATTCATTTTAAATTATTTCCCTGTCGAAAATACAAATGATTTGTTTAATTATAAATCGTTTTGTAAAAAGATTAACGAAGTGTTTTACGTCTCAAATATGAATAAAAAACCTTTGGATTCCGGAGTAACTAAAACATTTGTGTTGCCTGATCCTTCATTAACATTACAAAAACTAAATGATAATGAAGAATCAAAAGTTAACACAATAATACAAAGAATGAAAAAATTGGTAATTTCAAGAAGAATGAATATAAAGGAACAGTTCGAAGATTATGATAAAAACCCAAGAAAAGGCTTCATAACAAAACAACAATTTAAACAATCAATTACAAGATTGGGATTATGTAATAACGTTAATGAATTGGATTTGTTATGTAGAAAATTTAAATGTACTGAGTTGGATGACGTAAATTATAACGCATTCTGTAATGAGATCGATCCTGAATTGTAATTAATAAAAAATAAAACGTATAACGAATTTTTTATGAAGTAAAAGTTTTTATTTGTGATGAATCTATCAAAACAAATGGCACATAGAATGAAATTTAAAATATATCAGAACTATCAGGTTTTTCATAACATAATTTTGATTTAATATTCCTATAAAAAAAGTAGAGAAAGAATGGAAAGAAATGCCCACTTTCACAAACCAAAGATAATTATCTACTTTCAAAAATTGAAAAGATTACCCCAATACAATTGAAAATTCAGTACTGATACATACTTTACAATTTTCAAAATACACTTTTTGTGAGGAAAAATGGAGAACAAAAATTTCTCATGAGAAGAGAAAGATTAATGGATCAATTACCTCTTGAAGAATTTAGCCAACCAAAATTATCAAGTGAACACAACAATCCACTTGAAGAATTTCTATTGAAAGAAAATATTTCTAAAATGGGGAAAAAAAAGAAACATCAGAATCAAAAAATCACAATAACAATTAAATGTCATATCCCAGATAAAAAAAATCCGGAAAAGTTAGTGGGGTTATCACATACCAAAACATGTTATTCATCTGATAGTATTGAAAATGTAAAAAGAGAATTTTTGGAAGATTATCCCCAAATTCCTGTTGACAGAGAATATTACCTTGGTTACAACCAACTTTTGTTCCGTTTTGGAACACTTGATGAATGCGGAATTACTCAAGATAAATGTATTGAATTATATTCACCCAAAAAAAATGCACACGTTAATCATAATGAAGGTGTCAAATGCATCACATGGTCTATAATTCCATTAGTTGTTGGAATAGCCTCATTAATTTATACATTTACCACAACAAATGTATCAAATCAGTATCAAGCATTAGCTATGTTAATCGGTTTAGCGTGCGTTTTACCATCATTGTTATGCATTTTCTTAGGATTGATATTGCTTCCTGATTTTAATATGCCTTGTTATTTCACTGGATCACAATGGTTTTAAAATATATTACTTATTATAAACAAATGTTTGTTTCATATTATATTGTATAATGTAAATTAAACATTCGATGCATTTATTTTTTGAATCAAGAAAAAGTTAAACTAAGTTAATGATTGGCTCAAAACTTAGATTTTATGGAAAACTTTTTTTTGTGAAAAACAAATCAATAGGAAAATTTTTGAAAAATAATACATGTTATTCAATGGTTTTGTGAAAGAAACTGGTGTGAGTGAATTTAATGGTTTAAGGCTTGGGATATATTTGATTCTTTAAAATTCTTAAACGTAAACTAAAATCATGAATCATTGAAAGAATGATCTATCATAAAGAAACAAGACAGGCAAAGATTTTGTAAACCTTCAATTACATTTACGTTCTCAGTAATGATTTATTTCTTAAATATTCAATAATATATTATGATCAAACAGTAAAAATAATTTTATCGTGGTGTTAAATTTTAAGTTTATTTTAGAGGGTTGTATCGTTAATTAATAACGGATATCATTCAAAAAGCTACCCAAATTTGCTACAAAAGTTCTGGGTCACTCTATAAATTGAATCAACTACCAAAATTCCTATTGAAATAACAAGCAACCTCATAAAAAGTTAAATTATTCTGTTTTACAAAATTGACTACTTTACTCGCGATCCGAAGATTTTAAAAGGTCAAGCGCCTGATGAATGATTATGATACCACCAAGCTAAAGGAGGTATCTACCAAAAAGCCTTCTTTGCTTGGGCTCTTACAGATTGAAAACATTGCAACTCCAAGGAAATTATTTCGAGCATTTTTTACAAAACGCTCATTGATCTGCTTTTCCTGGATTTTTATAGCAATATATATCATGAACATATTCAACGCCTTTGCTTACAGCCGTATGCAAGTCGAAAGATCACTTCCTGACTTGGTTACAGATTCATTCAAAAAATATGGCCGTTACAGAGGCTCTACTTCATACATGAACCATCAACCAGCCGATTTAGTTTCCATTGTTGTAACAACACTTGCAATTGTATTTAGTGTTTTCCGATGGGATCTTGTAAATCTCCCAAAATTTGTCTGCGTTTACGCAGTTTCATTACATTTAAGAACTATTTTATTCTCAGTAACAGTTCTTCCTCCCGTATGCATTGGTTATAACAACTGCAAATGTCAATCAATACCATACGCAAATCTTTCAAGTAATTATTCAATTCCCAAAATCGCATTGATATATACATTTGCCATGGGACTCTTTCTTAACGAAGTTCCACAGTGTGGTGATTTAACAATGTCTGGACATACTGTATATATTTGGGCACTGATAAGATATCTTTTTGAGATTTTGGACAAAATCTTCTGCGGGAAAATATATAAAACCATCAAAATTGTTGTTTATTCTACTGTTTGTTTGGTTTTGGTCACAATTGTAATGATACGTAATCATTACACTATAGACATAATTCTTGGCTCAGTCTTTACAAATGCTATCTGGGAACTATATTCCAAGCTCCAAATCGTCCGATCATTTGATCATCAATTTTCAAGCTCATTTCTCGGCAAATTCATAAATTGGATGGAAAAGGGGAGGAAAGAGGTCATTAGCGAGGTCAACTCTCCGGAAGCATAAATTTGTTTTTGTTATTTTATACACTCGAAATAAATCTTCTTTCAGGTTATTCTTTATTTGTTATCTACAAGTAATTTCCCTTATAAGTTCTTGTGACTAAAACTAATTTTTATATTTCTGCAACGGGTTTGCAACCCGTCTTTGGTCGTTATAAATCAGTGTAAAATTTAACAGAGACTGTGAATTTCATTACATGGCGCAAAAAGAAGACGAACAGTTCCTTGCTGCGGCTGCCGAACTCGCTCAATACCTTATTGTTTGTTTCGAAAGTGGGCAAGAACCAGATTTACAACACAAAAAGCTCCAAGTGGCTCGAGATCTTGGATTATCTCGTGGATTAAGTACTTCTGAAATCATTGATGCAATTCCATCCAATTATCGAAGTAGGCTTCTTCCATATGTCAGAAAGAAGCCTGTTCGTACTGCATCTGGTGTTGCTGTAATTGCTTTCATGTGCAAACCTCATAGATGTCCACATGTTGAAAAGAATGGGTACGCTTGTTCTTATTGTCCTGGAGGGCCAGATAGTGATTTTGATTATTCATCCCAATCATATACAGGATATGAACCAACTTCAATGAGAGCCATTCGTTCTCGTTATGACCCTTTTTCACAAGTCCGTTGTCGAATATCACAATTACAAAGTATTGGCCACTCTGCCGTCAAACTCGAACTTATTCTCATGGGCGGCACATTTCTCTGCTTAGACGAAGAATATAGAAATTGGTTTATTATGAACATGTATGCTGGCGTCACAGGGCACATATCCCACACGGTCAAAGAGGCCGTTGCGTATGCCGAATGTTCCACCGCACGAGCAGTTGCATTAACAATTGAAACTCGACCGGACTTTTGTTTCGCTTCTCATATTAATGACATGTTATCATATGGATGCACACGTGTGGAAATTGGTCTCCAATCAGTTTGGGAGGATGTCCTTAAAGAAGTTGGAAGAGATCATGGACGTGCTGAAGTCATGCGCTCATTTAGAGATTGTAGAAGAAGTGGGTTAAAGGTCACCGCGCATATGATGCCTGACTTGCCATTAACAGACTTCGAACGTGATTTGGATGGATTTACTGAACTATTTGAAAACCCTGATTGGAGGCCTGACGGCCTTAAACTGTATCCAACGTTAGTTATGAGAGGTACAAAACTTTATGACCAATGGAAAACTCACGTTTACAATCCTTTAGATCCAGATGACTTAATTACTCTTATTGCTGAAATACTAAGAATTGTACCTCCTTGGGTTAGAGTATTCCGAGTACAAAGAGATGTACCTATGACCTTAGTATCGGCTGGTGTTGATAATGGTAATTTAAGAACATTGGCTATGGATAGATTAAAAGAAAGAGGTGGAAGATGTAGAGATGTTAGAGCTAGAGAAGTAGGAATTACCGAAATTAGGGATAAGATTCAGCCTGCAAAAGTGGAATTGGTCCGAAGGGATTTCGCAGCCGATGACGGTTGGGAAACGGTTTTGTCATATGAGGACGTTGAACAGGACATATTGATCGGCTTGGTGAGACTTAGGGCACCCGGGGAGACGTTTAGAGACGAACTTCAGGGTGCCTCATTGGTAAGAGAGTTGCACGTTTATGGTCAAGTCGTACCAATCGAACAAAAAGATTTGTCAAGGTGGCAACATAAGGGTTATGGAACACAACTAATGAGAGAGGCAGAAAGAATAGCACAGGAAGAGCACGGATCAAAACGTTTGGCTGTAATTTCTGGTATTGGTGTTCGTGATTACTACCGAAAACTTGGATACAGACTTGATGGTTGTTATATGGTTAAAGATTTTGAATAAAAAATTTTTTATAAAATTATATATTTGGCATTTCTTCCATTTAATTAAATGAACATTTTGAAACAAATCATTTTTTAAGTATCGTCTCTGGAAATTTTTTTAAGATACGAACTCTTGTTATGTATAACAGCTCACGTAGCTAATTATCCATTTTATGTTTGTAATCCGACAGACATAGTCAATTTACACAGAATTTCAGATGGGGATTTTTCATTCCAAGAAAATTGATCTTCCTCAAGAAATTGACCATTTAGCACAAGAAGAAAAAATATTAACTGTAAGAGAAAAATACATTCGCCCTGTTCACTTTTATTGGCTCTTATTTTTATTTTCTCTTTCATTATGCTTGTCAATACAATTTTCACCAAAAAGCATTTATGTCATCATTCCGTGGATAACTTTTGTCTTTTTCTTTTTGTATTTTCCTTTTTCAAGAGGATTGAGTAGAAGGAAAATCATTAAGGTTCAACAAAAGAAGGAAGAAAAAACTAACCAGCTTTTAGACTCAATGAAGAATACACAATCTTTTATTTCAAATATGAAAACAAAGGAAGAAGAAACAGCTGAAATTGCAGATTTTTCAAATATTTCACCAATTTGTATCCTTTGGGATAGAATCACTCACTCATATCAATTCAACAAAAATGCACTCATCTGTCCATATTGTAAAGCACACAATGGATTACATGATCCAAAAGAATCTGTTGAGTACATCTGTCCAAACTGTAAACGTACTGTAACTAAAGTCGGAGAAAGCAAAAAACTTGATTAGTAAATACTCATTTGTAATTAATTTTTTGAAATTTAATCTTTTATTTGTAATACTTTTATACTTGTAAAAGGTATGATATATGAACGGAGGGGGTGTGTTTACGTTGAAGAGAAAAAAATAAATCTTTTCATATACCAAAAAAATCTTTTTTAGATTAAACGGTTTCTAAATTAATGTACGTTAATTTTTTTAACGTACTTTGACGCGCCCAAAAAAAATGAAAAGTAATTCATATAGCGAAAATTCAGCTCGTTTTATTTCTCTTAAAAAGCGCCTTACAATAATGGGATACGGAGATCTCCCATTAGGCTTGGATTCGGCTCCTCTTGTTCAACAGATGTTAAATGATCTTGTTACAACAACTGAATCTCTTCGAGATAACGAAATGGAATTAAATCACACAAGGCAAAAGATTGAAATTTTAGAAGCACAAATCGAACCGCTTCAATCAGAAAATACTCGCTTAACAAGAGAGAATGTTCAATTGCATCAACAACTAATTTCTTCATCAGAAGATGCTGTCAAACTTGAAAATCAACATTTTATTGTGTCTCATGAATTACAAACTGAAAATCGCAGGTTAAGGTTATTGAACCAAAAAGCTTCTCAACACGTTCAAGAACTTCAAAAAGCTCTTGATGATGCAAGAGAAAAATTGCAGAAGTCTTTAGCAGCTCCTTCTATAATGAAAACGCCCGAGCAATTAGACATGTTTCCTAAAAAGAATCGAAATAATTCAAGATCACAAAACACAACAAAGACAGGATCATCCATTATTTCCAAAGACAGCTTCCATTCTCCCACACTAACATTTGATCCAACCTTATTTAAAACAGAATTAGAAAATCTTCGCAAGGAAAGAGATGATGCTCTTAAAAATTCAGAAACTGCAACACATCGCATTGCCGAGCTTGAAAATTCCATTAAATTCCGTGATGATGAAATTCATCGTCTTGGCCAATGTCTTCAAAGGGAAACAGGCAAAAATGGTTACTTAGTTTCTCTTCGTCATAAATATGAACAACAAAATGATGAAATTGATAAACTTAGAGCTCAAATTCGTGTTGGCCGATCACCAAAGAAACCTAAAGAAAAGAAACATTTAACATTAACAGCACCAAAGCCATTATTTTCTAACGAAAATATTATTGATCTTGATGATGCTACATTACTTTCACCACTCTCTAATCTCCTAGAAGAGGAAGAAGAAGAATTCTCTGATGAAGAAGATACACCAAAGCCAAAACCACCTATTACGCCAGAAGCATTTGTTTTAATTGAAGAGGAAGAAGAATCACAACCAGAAAAACCTATAGCTGAGTCACCGAAACAAAAGTCTTTTAGTTTTTCTAAATCTAAAAGTTCTGTTAAATCGAATGATTCTGATAATAGTAATGATGAAAATGAACTTAAAGAAAAAATTGAATCATTAACTAATGAAATTTCTAAAAAAGATCAAATTATATCTTCAATGACAACAGATTTCACATTTCTTTCTGAGAACATGCAAAAATTAATGAAAGAAAAAGATGAAATCATTAAACAACTAAAAGAAAAGTTAAATGAACCAGCAGAAATAATAATCGATACTGGAAAATTAGATAAATTGCAACAGCAACTCGATGACTTGAAAGATGAATATGAAGAAAATGTTTCATCAAAAGACAAACAAATTCAACAACTTCAAGCACTTGTTCAATCACTTTCAATCAAAACAACTCCACAACAATGTGTGGATTGTATGAAACTTCGACAAGAGCTTGAAAAAACACAAAATGAAAAGAATTTAACAGAACAAACATCAAATGAAAAAATGGAAAAACTTAAATTACGAATATCACAACTTGAAGTTCTTATTAGAGCTTCAGAAGAAAACAAAAGAGAATCAATTGTTTTAGATGAGCAACTTCAGATTGCGCAACATAAACTTACAGAACGAGATACACAAAATGAAAAATTACGAGCACAAATATCATCTTTAGAATCACAACTTAATACATGTAAATTATCACTTGAAGAAACTCAACGAAAAATACAAAAGCATCCAGATATAGAAGCAAAATATAAAGGAATCATTAACCAACTTAAAGCAGATCAAATTTCAATTACTAATGAAGCTAAGAAAGCAAAAATCGAACATAAAATGGCAAACGAAAGACTTATTGAAATGCAAAGACAAAATAGAGAATTACAAAGTAAATTACAAAAAGCAAGAGAAGAAGCATCAGAAAATCAAAAAGATGCAATCTTCCAAAGATCTAAAACAGAAGAAATCAAAAAAGCACTTGATGAGCAAAATGCAAGTATAACACGTGAATCATTAGCTACATCAAAACATTTACAAGCTCAACTTAATGATAAAACTAAAGAAGCTGAAATGTTCCAAAAATTACTTTCAGATGCAAGGAAACAATTAGCTAACTTGTTAACAGGAACTATTCCACAATATAAAAAACAAATCAGCGTTTTAAATAGACAAAAAGAAGAAATGACTGCAGCAATTAATAGTGTTTCTAAACTTGCGTCATATATAGAGCAACATGTAGATAATGACTCTTCAGATAATGTCGCTTTAATTTCGGCACTTCATCATCTGCAAGAGAAATTAAAACAATTTTCTTGAAACTTTTAGATCTGTTTGTGATTAAAAAACCGTTTGACACTTTTTTGTTTTGGCGCTAAATTTTAACAGCTAAATCTTAATCAAAAATTTTCCCAAAATATGAACGAAGTTAAAGAAGTTCCAAATGAAAAATATAACTCAAACCTTAACACAGACAATACGCAACTATCAAGGAAGAATAAGGCAAATCGAAAAAGGCCCCCAAACAGCTTTCTTTTATATTGTTCTGATCAAAGAAAGATCTTAAAAGAAAAAAAACCTAATCAATCTGCCACTGAAATGATGAACGAAATGTCAAAGTCTTGGAGTGAACTTCCAAGAGAGGAAAAAAATGAATATTTTAATAGAGCAAAAAAACTCTTTGATGAATTTAAATCTCAAAATCCTGATTACAAGTACAAATCCCAAAAGCAAAAAAAGAAGAAAAAGTCAATTAAATCAGTTGGCGATGGATTAGATTCGCTCCAACTTTTAAATCATTTATTCCAAAACAAGCCATTTTTACTTCAGCAAATTTTCGAGAATAAGGATAAAAGTGGGCGACCAAATATTTTTCAATGTATATTTCCTGAATAAAAATATCATTTCAATTTCTTTTTTTGAAACACTTCCACGAGAAGATTTTCTTACAAAACATTTGCAAAACCTGTATTATTTAATTAAAAGATATTTTTGAAAAATAACCTTTAAAAAAACATTTATTTAAATTTTTCTTCTTTTGTAGGTAATCTTAGTTTGAAGTGCCTTACAATTGTTGGTAAGTTCAGTAATTTATCTCCGGCAATATTTGGATTTAATCTATTTATTTCTTTTCCATCTTTGAAATGGATAATTGTAGGGATCTGTCTTAAGGTTCCATTTGTTGATGAAATCTTAAATTCTTCCTGAGCTTTTGGTGACTTTCCGATATCGAACCTCGCAAATAAACGGTTTTTCGCTGAGTACTTTTCAGCAATTTGAATGAAAACGGGGGTTACCGATACGCATCTGTCTTCCCAAGTTGTGTAGAACAAAACGTAACATTCTGGAACTGTTGCGATGTAAGGCCGTAATAAATGTTCTTGAAGTGTTGCAACTCTACCAGTAACCTCAAAGAATGGAGGGTCAATACCGAAATGAACAATTATTGCTGCTAAAGTGAATGGAATTGCCCATTTAATATCAAACATAAACATTATACCTGCCATAATAACGTGAGCAATCTTTATTGCAAAAACAAAAAATCCTAGCCATGATTCAACACGAACCATACGAATCAATAAAATAACTCCCAAAACGCCCAAGCTTTTGAACTCGTAATCCGACAAATTTTTGTTATCTATTTCTTTTGATAATGTTCTGAAAGCCAAATAAACAGACGTAAGAATTAATTGAACGCAAAGATAAGAATAAAGTTTCATTGTTCTTGAACAAACAAACAAACAAACCTCATTCAAATTGCACTTATAGTTTTTTTTCGTCGTTGGGCCGCCCTGTCAGATAACCTCCGCTAAATTGAGGTAAAATTTCTACGGCGTTCAATATGCCTATTGTTCTCATTTCTGTCGGCATTCGGATTTGAATACTGAGGCCCCATCAATTGAATGAATTATCGGTTTTCAAATATTATCAAAATTCAATGAACGAAAGAATTGGTTCACTTTAATGCAGGTTAACGTAACTGTACACGGAAACGCATCTCCTGAAGATATCGCTCAAATGAATGCAGATATGGGTCAAGCAATGGGAGAAATGGGTGCCGCTATGGGTGGCATGGGTTATGCTATGGGAACTGCTATGAACGCCACTTTAAACGCAGCTACAAATATGGCATATACAGCAGAAGTCAATGCTCCAAATGTTGCTTATACTGCAGAAGTTACAGCCCCATCTGTCGTTAACATGGCTGCTAATGTTATCGACAATACTGTCCACGGAATTAAAAAAGAAATGAAGAAAGAGATGAAAAAGGCAGCTGGTTTCATTGATGCAGCTAACAAGATCCGCATTGAACTCATTAATCCAACAGGAACTGGATATTACGTAGGTGGTGATGTTGTCCGTGGTAAGATCCATCTTAATTGCGTTGTTCCATTCTCTTGCAATGGCGTTATCCTTCAAGTCAAAGGTGAAGAAAAATCCAAATTCCAAGATATCTATTGGGAAACCGAAGGCGAAGGTGAAAATGCACGTCAAGTTAAGAAGATCAGAGAGCTCAAAGCCTCTAAAGAATTCTTCAATCAAAAACTTGTTCCATATCCAACAGGAGGAATCATCCCAACTGGTGTTTATGAATATCCATTTGAATATCCACTCCCACCAAATCTTCCAGGCTGCTTCAAAGAAAAGGGCGGTGATTGGAAATATGGTGATGGCTGGGAAGGCAAAATCAGCTACAAACTTACAGCCACAGTTGATGTTGCATTTCTTAATGACCTTAAGCACAAAGTTAACCTTGTCATTAATGAGAAATTCGACAAACTTGTTCAACCATCATTTGCCAAAGATGAGAAGAAGTTCCTTATCGGTGATGGCAAGCTTGCAGTTAACATCTGCCTTGATAAGAACGCATATTTCCCAGGCGATCGTGTCTTAGCCAAACTTGAAGCTAATAATACATCAGTCAAGCCAACCACAAAAGTCGTCACTAAGGTTATGCGTCATGTTGTCTTACATGCCAAAGGTGAAAGACGCGAAGTTAAGCATCAAGTCCATCGATCAGAACATCCTGGATTCTCACCATGCTTCTATGGTATCAAATGGTTACCATTCTATGTCCCAATGAATGTTCCACCATCCACAAAAGGTACATTAGTTGAATCATTTTATAAGTTCATTATCATTTGTGACATTCCAGGAGCTATTGACCTCGAAACTCCATTAAATGTACGTATTCTTGCACCACAATTCCTTTACTCTACAATACCACCACAACCAGAAGAATTGCCACCACCACAAGATGTATCATTTAGACCTCCATGGGAAGAAGATGACAAAGTTAAGTGCTGCCATAAATGTGGAGCTAAGTTCTCATTGTTCAAGAGAAGACATCACTGCAGACATTGTGGCTTGATATTCTGTGATGACTGTACAAAGAGAACATCAACAATTACAAATTTGGCATATTCGACACCTGTACGTGTTTGTGATGATTGTTATCCTATTGCCCAAACTGGTGGTAACTTCTATCAAACAGTTCCAAATGCTGTCTAATAAAGACAAATGATATTGGATGAACTTTTCTTTTCAAACCGTTATTTTTCTGAGCTTTACAAACTTCTTACAGATGAGGTAAAATTTATTTTGCAGTGATACATCGCCAGTCATAAGGATGTGGTTGGAAAATGGAGTGAGGGAAGAAAACTGAGCACAGGCGTTGGCATATTTGTTTGCATGAATAAGATCATATTGGAATGTTCGAAAATCGAACAAAGTTCCTGAATAATTCAATGTAACCCCATTTAATTGAATTTGATCTGATCGATCAGGCATCACAACGGCAGCAGTTTATGTCAATTAACAAATACAATTTTGAATCACAATCAAAATCACTTCATTTTTTTAGAAGGAACAAATTAAAATCGTTCTTACTGGAGATTCTCAAGTTGGCAAAACATCTGTTTTAGAAGCATTGATATCTGGCACCTTTAAACCCGACATGGCTTCAACAACTATCGCATATACAAAAGATCATCAGATTCAAGTTGAAAATGGAACTGCGAAATTAAACATATTCGATCTCTCTGTAGAAGAAAAATATAATAGTATAAATTCAATGTATTATACATTATGTCCATTTGCAATCATAATTTTTGATGTGACACAAGAAAAACTTTCCAATCATTAGAACAGTGGATAAAAAATGTTATAGAAGGCAGCAGACTCGGCATGCCTCGATTTTTTATCGTTGGAAATAAAATCGATTTAGTTGAGCAAAGAGTAGTAAACTCATCAGATGCAAAGAAATTTGCCGAAGAACATCAAGCTCAATACTTTGAAACATCTGCTCAAACAGGTGAAGAAATTAAAGAATTATTCAAAGCTGTTGCAGAGTGTCCTCCAAACAAACGAGAAGAATATCCAGAAAATCCATTTAGTAACTAAATCTTAATAAGATAAAAAAGTTATGTTTTTATTACTACGTTAGTATAATATATATTTTATTACATAGTGTCAGAAAACGCAACGTAGATTTATAATTTGTAATTTTTTCATACAATAATTTCATTTTTTGATTGCTTTTATTTTCTCTATCATAGCATATATATTTATGCAATGAAACAATTTAAATTTATGCCTTACAAAAATTTATGTGGTTGATGTAAGTGAGTGTATTTTGCAATTTATTGTGAACATTTGTTTTTGAATTGTGGTTACTTCCTCTATGTTTATTCTTGGTATTTTGCTGCAAAGCTTAAAAATAAATGTTTCTGACTTTTGAAAGATATTTCGTGTAAGGACACACCTTGAACTTTTTGATTAGTTTACATGTAAACTGAAAATTTCAGAACTTTGTTCGAGTTTTGAGAACAGAATACGCCAGCCCAAAAAATTCTAAAAATCAAAAAATGAATGATGATCGGAATTCAACTCAGGAGGTAAGAACAGAAAACACAGAAGAAAATCAAAACATGGATTTATGGGCAACGATTTCAGTCGGGACAATTAATCCACAATATCCTGGGCAAAAGAATAATGAAATACGAACAACAAGATATAGGTGGTATTCTTTTGTACCGATGTCACTTCTTGAGCAATATCGTAATTTCACAAATATCTTTTTTTTAATTGTTTTAGTAATTACTTTTCTTCCTTATACTCCTGTTAGTCCTCTTTTCCAATTAGTTCCAATGCTTGTAGTTTTAGCGGTATCCATGATAAAAGCAGGTGTTGAAGATTTAATGAAACATCAAGAAGATAACGCACGAAATAATACTCCTGTAACAGTATTTCGAGATCAAAAATGGCAACAAATTCGATCCAAAGAAGTACAAGTTGGAGACATAATCAAAATAACTAATGATTCTATGGTTCCTTCAGATATTCTTTTTATTAGCTCATCCAATGAATCTCATATTTGTTATTATAGTGAATCTGAACTTAATGGAGAAACAACTATTAAAGTAATGTTGCCACATCCATTTTTAGAAGGTTGTGATGATAAATTAACACAGCTCATCCAAAACCAATATCAAATCGAAGTTAAAGCACCAGACCGAGACCTTACGAGCTATGACTGTCGCATCAAGTGTAACGATAACTTTTGGCCAATTTCAATACATAACGTTCTCCTTCGCGGCATGTGTACACATTACACCAATGAAATCATTGGTATCGTAATACGGACAGGGCATGACACGAAAATCATGCAAAATGTTCAACATCCACCATCAAAACTTACGAAATTTGATCATAACCTGAATCGCATTTTAATTTTAATATTTTCACTTATGGTAATTTTATGTTTTTTATGTACATTTTTAGGAGTTAAGTTTGATAAAGGCGGCTCATTTAAATTTATTGATAATTTATATCCTGGATATGGAAATTCATTTTTACAATATTTTGTTCAATATTTTATATTATTTTCATATATGTTTCCAATTTCTATGACTGTTACAATAGAAATCATTCGAACTTATAATAAAGTTTTAATATCATATGATCCATTATTAAGAGACAAAGAATACGGAAAAGGATTTTCTAATAATTCAAATGTTATATGTCAATTAGGTTTAATTGATTATATATTAAGTGATAAAACTGGAACACTTACTGAGAACAAAATGAAATTAGAGAAATTAGCAATAGGAAACATTAAATTCGATGCAAATAAATTTATTGAACAAGTTTCACTTGATAAAAACTTATTTGAGACATCATTACCAATGTTATTATCATTTGCATTATGTAATAATGTAATTGTTCATAATAATAATGATGACGGGACTATAAAATATGATTCTGATTCACCTGATGAAGCAGCGTTTGTATCATTTGCAGCTAAATGTGGCGTAAAGTTAATATTTCGTAGTCAAACATCAATTGAAGTTGAAATTCTTAACGAAAGAAAAGAATATAAAATTTTAGCAATGTTAAAATTTACTTCTGAACGTAAAAGGATGTCAATTCTTTTACAACATGAAAATGAGCCCGTAATATTATATACGAAAGGTGCAGATACTGTTCTAAGTCAAATGATTAGTAATTATGCCGAAAATGATATTTCGAATGAATTTGCAAATTTAGGTTTACGGACATTAATGTTTTGTACACGTAAAATTGAGAATGAAGAACTTGATGAATTCATTGACGCATTTCATTTTGCTGAATCATCATTAATTAATCGAGAAGAACAAATCGAAAATTGTATAACACAAATCGAAAAGAATATGAAATATATCGGAATTACTGGAATTGAAGATTGTTTACAAGATAAAGTGCCTGAAACAATACAATGGTTAAAAGACGCCGGACTTAAAATCTTTGTAATCACTGGCGATAAATTAGAAACAGCTGTTGCAATCGGTAAAACGTCGAAAATAATTTCAACTAATTCCAATATTATCATTATAAATTCATCCGAAATTTCGACAATTAAACGAATCCTTGAAGAAAATCATGAAAATTTAGGAAACTTTTCAAACGTTTCATTAATAATTCAATCAAATAGTTTCGAAGTGATAATGAATAATAATTATTTCGACGAGTTTTGGTCATATGTATCTGAATGTGATTCGATAATATTTGCACGTGTTTCACCTTATATCAAAGGTAAAATTGCCGAATTAATATGTGAAACAGGAGTTTCTACATTAGCTATAGGAGATGGAGCTAATGATATCGGAATGTTACAAAAGGCAAACATAGGAGTAGGCGTAAGAGGTAATGAAGGTTCACAAGCTACAACTTCATCCGATTTTGTTATCTCACGTTTCAAACATTTACCACGTATATTAACTATTTATGGACATTGGACTTATCGAAGGTTTGGAATTGTATCTGTTTTAATGATATACAAAAACATTGTTTTCATATCGGGCCAAATTTGGTTCGCTTTTAATACACTTTGGTCACCGACTGCACTTTATAATGATTTTTTAATGAGTATGTTTAACTTATTGTTCACCGTTTTACCACCTTTTATCTTCGGATTTTGGGAACAAGATTTACCTCAAGATGTGATGTTTAAATACCCGCAATTGTATAAATGTGAGTTTAACCCAATGAAAATGATTAATGTAATTGGTTACGTGATTTTGGGTTATTATCATAGTTTATGTTGTTATTTCGGCGTGAAATTTTTGATGCCAAATTTCTCTTTGATAGAATTCGGTACTATTTCTTATTTGGCAACTGTGTATGTTGTGGTGTTTCAGGTTATGATTTGGTTACATATGCATAATGTGATGACAACGATTTTCTTTGCAATTAATATAGTGTTGGCACCTATAATTATTGTGATTTATGCTTATGGGTTTGATCCCAATTTATGGTTAGGTATAGAAGGTGCTTGGACAAAAATAAATATATGGATTGGTTGGATAATGGTTTTGTTCGTCGCATTGTTCCCCGCTTATTTGTTGACGTATTTAAAGGCGTTCTTTAGACCTTCAAATGCTAGATTACATATGGAAAAAATTGTTCATGACCCAATTGGAATGGAATCATCCGAAGAGTGATTGTTAAATAAAAATAGAATATTCGATTTTTAATTAATGTTATATTTTCTTTTTATAATAATTTACATATAATTATATTTGTCATTGATATTCATATTTCATAACAACGAAAAAGTACCGTAATAAAACAAGATAAAGTATTAATGATGAAAAAGAGAACTATGATGATTTTGTTGTTAGAAAAAATCCTTATGATTAGTTATAAGAATAATATCTCTATTAGCTATAATTATTATTCTTGTTCTTATTGTAATTTTTGTGACTTTTGCTATAATTACACGAAAAAATCCACGATGAAAATGAAGCACAAGAAATAAATAATTATGATGAGAAAAGACTTTGCATAATTGGGAAGACATAAATGCAAATGTTTTAAAGAGAAAATGTTTACTGCAAATATTTGAATTTTTGTTTAATAAATAA